>NC_140590.1:333322323-333930877 GCF_964204655.1 Triturus cristatus | reverse complement strand
AGTTCCAGCAGAACTGGAAACCAGGGCTGGGCCCTCCATGCCGGGGTGATTAGTACAATCTCTGCTCTCTGCAGAACAATTTGGTTTGTTACTCTGGGAATTAATACAAATGGAGGAAATGCATAATTGAGTGTCTCTGACCAATCCTGCGTGAAGACATCCGTGGCTTTGGCCAGAGGATCCAGTCTCCAACTGAAGAATGTCTCTAGTTGCCGATTTACCCTGGAGGCAAAGTGGTCTATGTGGTAAGGGCCCCAAGTCGCTTGAGACATTTGAAAGAGAGACGGATGGAGCTTCCAGTCCCTGTAATCCTTCAAGTGATGGGAGTTCCAATCCACTATTCTGTTGTCTTGCCCCGAAAGGTATTCCGCTATCACCATTATTTGGTGAGCCAGGCAGTAATGCCAAAAGTCCTTGGTGATCTCCGCCAACATCGGGGAACTTGACCCCCCCAGCTTGTTTATATATCTCACCGCAGAGATGTTGTCCAGCCTCAGGAGGATGCAACAAGATACCTTCCTGAGCAAGAGAGTGCGAATCACAAATGATACCGCCGGGAGCTCGAGACAGTTGATGTGTAACGATAACTCCTGGAGAGACCATCTGCCCCCAGTGGCAATCTCCCCGCATCGTGCTCCCTAACCAGACCGGCTGGCATCACATTCTATGACTAACTCCGGACAGGAACAGAAAACTGCTCGGACGTTCCACGCATCCACGTGGGCTAGCCACCATTTGATTTCTTCTCGGACCTCGTCTGTGAGTGGAACTTGGTCTGAGTAAGAAAGACCCTTCTGCAGGTGTTGGATTTTCAGACGTTGAAGGGCCCGCTAATGTATGGCCCCGGAAAGATTGCTTGTATGGAAGAGGCTAGAAGGCCCACTAAACTCGCAATCGTCCCATGACCTGTTTGATTAGGGTTGTCTTCAATTACTTCTTCAGATCTTTCAATTTGGATTTGGGCAACTGGAGTTGAGCTGTCTGAGAATTGATTACAAAACCTAAGAACTCCAGTGATTGCGCTGGGACCAGAACAGATATTGTCTTCATCACAAAACCCAAATTCTCTAACATGTGCATTGGCATCTGCAGATGTTTGACTGCTAGAGTGACGGAGGGAGCCATTATCAGAATGTTGTCCAGATAAATTATTAGATGAATACCCTGCTCCCAGAGGTGTGTGGTCACTGGCTTCATCAGCTTGGTAAAACACCAAGGAGCTGAGGAAAGACCGAAAGGCAGGACCAAATATTCCAGCCATCTGCCTCGCCATTGGAACTGCAAGAAGTGCCGGTGAGGGGGGAAGAGCGGAACCGTTAGGTAGGCGTCCTTAAGATCTAGACGTACCATCCAGTCTCCTTGCCTCAAAATGTCTGTTAGAAGGTGTATCCCCTCCATTATTAAATGCCTGTACAGGACGAACTTGTTGAAATCTTTCAGGTTTAGAACTAGTCTGTGGCCCCCACCTCTCTTCTGAACTAGGAAGACGTTGCTGCAGAAACCCTCGGGTTTGTTGTCGTAATAAGCTATTGCATGTTTCTCCAGCAAGTCCCCTAATTCTTGATCTATAAAAATTACGTCTTGTTGAGAAAAAAATAAAGGCGGAGAAGAAGTGTTTTGCATAGGGGTTTGAAAGAAATCTATGCGAAACCCCTGTACCGTTTGCAAAACCCAAGCATCCAGAGTAATGACTGACCGGAAATGGTGAATGCGGCCCCCCAGAGGACATAGAGATAGAATCGTCGTTCTTACCTGATGTAATCAGGGGTTGAAAGTTTCCTCTCTGTCCTACACGGTGGTACCGGCGATGACTAACGCATCTCGTGGGGTAGAAAGTGCCACCTCTCATGCTGTCTTGGTACTCCCCTCTACCCCGACCGCATCCTCCTCTGGGAGGGCCCTGATGGTATTGGCGGCCTGGCCAGCGGCCCCTGCCTCGCCCGGCTTGGAAGACCTTTTTAATATTTGATTGTGCCTTGTCCAGGGAAGTGAAGGTCCCGACGTACTTGGAGCCGTCCTTGACGAACATATCGCCAAAAAGTAGTCCCTCCGCCAGGGGGCCAGCCTGTTCTCAGTCGAGATGGCACAGTTTACGTTTCCCAGGAAACAAATGGCGCGCTGTGTCCATCCTGCGAGGATTTCTGGGTCTATTGGAGCACCTGTGTCCTTGGCCACTAAGGCCATTTCCAATATCTTCGCTAGGGGGCCAGTGATGTCCAGGAGCTTATCCTGGCAACCGCGCCACACATGGTCAATGCCTTTTTTGGGGTCCTTTGCAAATTTTTTCAAAAAGGTTAACATGTTGGGATCGATGTCAGGCATGTCTGCCACCATATCGGGGACGTCCAGACAAGGGCATTCGGACCTCAACCTACTCCACACCTCCTTGTCAAAATTCCTCCTCAGGTTTTGATGTAAGTAATCCGCTATCTCCGGGGGTGAGGCCCAGTCCGAGGATCTTGGGTGGACATTGTCCTGCGGGTTAAAATTGAACGGAGTTGCGACTTGGAAGAACGATGTAGTCGGCGAATCTAAGTACACCCTCTTTGTTTTTTTCTTGTTGGGGGATGCGGTATGCCCCGTAGAGTCTGTGTCAGTGCCCGTGTCGGTGTCCTGAGCTTTATTGGAAGATGGGATTGGGTCTGGATTCACGGAATACTGATGGTTCCCAGAAGAGGATGGGGGTAACTTATCCAGAGCCTGTGTGTGCGGCCAGTTTGGTCCTAGCTGAAACTTTTCCCCCTGAGGTGGCCGCGCTGGTCCTACCGGCTCTTGGGGATGCATTCCATGCCTTTTCACAAAGCTTTTAAGGCGTGAGCTGAAACTGCCCTAATGGCGCTCGCCACCACACTGCCGCTGAGACGCGGCTGAGGTAATCAGGCAATTCCTTGTTAATTATTGGCACATATATCATTAACTATAGACAATAGTAACGAATGAACACCAAAAAAAAAATGATTACAACAACAAAATAGTTAAAACAAATCACTATAAAGTGTGTCATCGAGAATAATTATAGTAAAGCACTTAACTCGGCTGCGAGCAGCAAAGAAAGAGGAAGTGTTCGTAAGAAGAGCGTCATAGGGCTAGTTTCTATGGTTATTGATGCAGTACCATGGCATTTTGGGAAATGTAGTTTTTCTTTATATGTTAAAAACCTCGTTTTGGCTGCTGTATATTTTCAGTAAAGAAAGGGAAATCATAATCCGAAGCCTCTGATCCTGTAATAGAATACGCCGGCTCTCTTCATCTAAAGAAGTCCCAAGTTATGGTGTTTAGTGGGATAGTGAAAGGAGGGAGAGGTTTTGGTAACTGGTGGGCCCCCTTAAATGTGTAGGGCAGCTGGTACCAGAGCAGGAGTGTCCCACAGTGGATTGCTTCTCGTCCCACTCCTTAAACCCTGTCGATGTGGCGCCCATTCTTAACCTCACAGGATCATTGTCCCTTAGTTTAATCTAATATCCTAAGGCTGGTTTTCTGTTCATCGATGAGTTTCATTCACTTTCTCAGTAATAATATGCTAAGCTTCAACATAACCATGCAGTTGGTTTGAGATGCTTTATCTTCATAACTGAACTGACTGTCCCTACTGCCTACCACTGAGTTTCTCTTCCAATTTTCATTCATCCATTTCTCTTACATTGCTCTAGGTGAATGTGCACATGCTCGTTGTCTTTGTCATTTTACATTACCACTATACATTTCCCCATGCTGACAGATATTTTAGATTTTTGTTGCATTTACATGTGAGAGTGCCCCCCGTTTTAAATTTTTCCCTCTTGCACTCCATACTGATGTCTTAGTCGTCTCCTGTGTTCTATTACCTTTCCCTGAATTATTTGTGATTTACCTTGCTCAGTGTGGGATTCTCTGTAAATCCTCCGTACTCAACTTTATACATCAAACTGATTACCATGAATATGTGTCTAATTAGCCCCATGTGCTGTGAAGGTACCGAGTACTTGTGTACCTCAGAAAGAAGAGTTAAGAAAGAGGAAGTGATACATGATCCAGCTTTTTCAGTTAACTCACCCACTTGACAAGTTAGAAAAAACATGTCTTACCTAGTCACTGTATGCTGGATGCCCACCTTCCATTTCTCTTTTCCCCTCAAATATCCTCCCCGAAACAATGCCCATACAGGTAGGTGTGTCGTATTGTTTTTATATTGTACTCTAAAGCGCGTTTGTTACCATTTGTGATACATATTGTGCACATTCTTTTGTACTGAACCCATGCTATACAATGTAGGCTTCCTTTATAGTTTTTGACAGTTTTCACTTAAGGACTCTGATGAATTGATTGCAGTAAAATTTAAATTTAGATGCTCCTAAGGAATCTTCAAACCCAAGTGGATGTTCACACTGCTAGGCGACTGGTGAGCTGAGTGGCAGAGACGGCAGTTGTAGCAGCTGTGCAGACTGTATGCTTTGCCTTCACTTTTATGTGGCATTCTTTCCCTTTTAGTTATGCCTTTACGCCGCCACAGAGGAGAGCTATTAGGTGGACCAGCAGCCGCAATTGTTAGCAGTGCCATTACCACCTTACCAGATCCTGTGCAGCCTCAGCTCCTTTGACTTCATTGACAGCCTCCGTGTTGCACCAAAGAGCCAAGTGGGCCTCAGGTGCTCTCAATGGCCGTGGAGCATCATGAGCCTGCATAAGCAGTGAGAAGAGGGTAGGGCATGCTCAAATCCGTCATCATGAGTGTGCAACAGCCCATGAATGCGAATGAACATATGCACACTATGGCTTCTGAGGACTCGATCTGGCTAAAGACCCTAAAGTTTTGTTTGGCTCAAAGTGCTGCTATTTTGAATACCCTCCCCGATATACCCCTGATTGTACTCAGTGAGGAAGTTCTGCAAAGATAGCCAGTAGGACCTTTGGGAGTTGATAGATTCAGTGCTCAAACCTACAGAGTAGGTAAAGAAGATAATATGATGATTTATGCTGGAGTCTTGGCCTCACAAGCTCTAAGTGAATTACCACTTGAGATCAACAGGAAGAATTTCCCTGGGGATGCGACAATACTGGAATAGAGTGATCAAAGACTCCTGTTGCTGTTAAACAAGAGCAGTATGGAGGGGGAGGAAAGGAACTTCTATACGCTGGACTTTAGATCCACTGAAGCTGTCCCACCCCGCGCCCTGTTCAGACGTGCCATTTGTAACACTAGGGTGCTTAGTTAACAGCCTCAGTAGACAAAGACAGAATCCATGTATACCAAGACCCTTATCATTATTGTAAGTAGGCCTTGTGGCTAGGGGAGTTATTCCTTTGAAAGTGGTCCATTCAAATGATTCATACCTTATGCGCCCTTCCCAGTCCTAGAAGAGCAACACATTTAAACAGGTAGCGTTGCTCCCTGTACCTTTTACTAAGAACTATTAAACATAGTCAAGGTCGAGGAGGAAGAATTCTTCAAACCTAAATATGAGCATCACACTTTTTCTAATAATGCTAAATTAACTTAGTACCAGCACCCAAATGAAACAGCATACTTGTTGTGGTATGAAAACGAGTCTCTCTCAGTCTGCCTCCCAAAAGAAAGGCACTTTGATCCAATAAGCATCGAAAACCTAGAGTACAAATAAAAAGGTCGACAATACTGTTTCTGATCAGAAATGTTGACCTACAGCCTATAAATTAGGCCACACAGCACCTCTCTCCAATCCATTGGGAATTGGTAATTAAAAAAAGTGCCAATCCTCTGAATGCATATACCCTGAATTTTGCCCCATAGTAGAGTGCCACACTGAAGGGGCTGTGTAAATTAGATATGTCCCAACTAATATAAGACGATAGAGGAACTAATACAGGATAAAAGGGAGATTATCATCTGCAATGTCCCCTCGAAGTGCTGAAGTGAGAGGTTGTGTTAACACTCAAACTGTAAACATCTCTGGTGAAGCATCACATGGAGTGGTCTTTTTATTGTGAAGCTCATTTTGAAAGGTTTTCAGTTGTGGAGGCCTCCTTTGTACTATGTCCAGATTTGGAGGTCTCCTCTAGAGTACTGTATCCAGTAATAGATCCAACATCTGGACTACTGTCTCTAATTCTTGAGGTCATATCTTTCATATTATTTCTGCTTATGTAGGCCACGTGGATTATTGTATAGTTCTGGAGGCCACATCTGGAGTTCAATGTCAAGTGCCCAAAGTCGCATCTTGAGTACTCTGTTCAAGTTGAGAAGAGATGGGTTCTCAGGGTTGGCTGGTGATGTCTGGGTTAAGGCACTTGGGTCTTGTAGACTGGCTGGTGGGACCTGAGGGCTGGCTTTTGTATAGGACAGGGAGTTACAGGGCATAGGGCTTCAGGCCCTGCCGGTTTTGTTTTTTAGGTTGGTTAGGATCTCAAGCTGATTTGTTTGTTTTAAAGTTCTTCTGCTCCTACTATTGTACTGTTATGGCTGGTAAGTAATAACCCAATGACTCAAGCACAATAATTACTGGTGCCGCTTCCCCTTGCGCAGTGCACACCACTTTGCACAACTATTGCTGTATCTCGCTCAGCATACATGCAACCTATGGCAGTTCACTGCTTCCTCCTTTTCACCACCTTTTTCCATGGATGCTTATGATTGCTGCTACATGGCAGCATCCACTGTAATGGCTTGTTCCACACCCAGAACAGAATGTCTGCTATAGTAAGAGGATGCTGCATCCAAGGCAGCTTTCTGAAGGATAAGGACTGTTGGTCAAGGGCAGCAAGCACTGCAGTCGCTGGTGGCATGTGCCTCAAGAGCACAGCACACCCCTAGTATAGATTACTACTGATGAGAGTTGTGACCGCAGGGCTGCACATATCGTGATACCTTATGCCTGGGACCAGTGCACACTACAGTGGCTATTTACTGCTAACCTAAGAGCAGCCTTTGCTGTTATTGCTGGTGTAGCTGCTCCCAGGGCATCACACACCACTGTGACTTGATTATTGCTGACCCCAAGACAGCACACACAGCTGTGGCTGATCCCTGGTGCCCATAGAGCAAACACCACTATTTCTTGTGACAGGTATCCACAGGGAAGCGTGCAGTTTTATTATTGGCAGCTGCTTCCTCCAGAGAAGCACACACTTCTAAGGTAGGCTACTACTACCCCAATGGAAACATTTATACATCTGCTGTCTCTCCTGTGTAAGCACACATTACTATTGTTGTTAGTTGCTGTCTCCAGGACAGCATCCTCTATAATGGTTGGTTACTGACCACCCACACCCCGAGCAGAAAAAAACTTCTTTTGCTGATGGTTATTTCTCCAAGGTAACACAAGCCACAATGGTATTAAATGCTCGTTATACTGGGCAGTACACACCACTATGTTGATTATTGCTACTTTCACAAATGCACACAGAGATATCACTAGTTACAAATGCTCTCCAGACAGCACATGGCGCCATGGCTCATGGCTGGAAAGTGCTGTCTCCAGCGCGTCACTCCCTGCATAATCAGTTATGGATGGTTTCTGCTGCCTTGGATCAACAAGTACTGCCATTACCAATGACACCTGCTCCCAAGGCAGCCTATAACACTGTAATACTTTTCTGCTACCCTAAGCGGAGCAGTGACTTGCTGGTTTCAGCTGCCTCCGGGAGACAGCATTAGCTGGCTTTTGGTGCACCCAGAGCTGCACTAAAGCTATTGCCCCCAGGCCCGCCCATACTTTTGCTGACCACTGCCCCCATGGTAGCATGCACATAGCTGGTGTTTATGCTTCCATGAAAGCACATAAATCTATAGTTGATGATGGCTGTTCCAAGCCCAGTGAACACTGACAATGTTAATGGCTACTACCGCTAAGACAGTGCATGCCAATGTGGTTGTTGCTGGAGTCAGATGCTCCCAGGGCTGCACAACTATTTATAGGTGGGCACTGGCAACACCTCAAGGCAGCACAATCGCTGTGGTTGCTGCTTTCTTCCTCTAAGCAATAAATGCTACCAATGCTGGTTGCTTCGGTCATGAAGCATGTTTTTATTTTATGCGATGAGTAGTTTTTTCATGATATCCTTTATGTATTTATGTCTTTGTGCATTCTTTATCTGAGTGGTCCCTGCGTGTTTTCCCCAGTCCTCCCTCTCCCCTACCCTATCCTCTTGACTATATGTGTTAGATGGATTTCACTGCTGAAAAGTTTAAGCTATTTTTTTCAGGATGTTTGGCTTGGCATAGTTCACGTCTTGCTCCTCCATCCTGGCTTTGGTGGTGGGAGTTGTTGATGTTTTTAATGGTGCTTTTCTGTGGCCTTCAAGTGCTACCATTTCCATGCTATTGTGAACCTTGTTTTTCAGTTAATCTAGTATCCTGTGTCCCCCATATTTCAAGGTTGCACCACTTCTTTACAATTTTCTTTTTTATCTTGATTTTTCTTTCCATGTGTTTTTGTTATTAATAAACAGCAGTTTGGAACTTACGTCTGTGTGTGTTGTCCCTGTACCATTTTGAAGCACATTTGTCCTTGATGGATTCATGTACAAAATATTATTAGGTGTGAATTAGATTAGATTTTTCATGTGCCATTATGTAAATCGAGCGTCAGCGCAGACTCATTTTATTTTGGTTGGTACACTGCAGTGACCAATTACTGAGACCTGAAAGAAAAGTAGGCCTGCTGTGAGGCAAGTATTCTGCATTCTAGGAGCTCAATGGCAGCCCGGCAATCCTAGTGATAAGTATTGCCCTTGGAACCAAAGGAGCCAGGTATTACTGCACGTGCACTGATCAGCCATGTTCCTTGTTTTCAAGCTTTGACTTTCATGCTATATGGTGAGGTAGGACATTGAAGGCTTCCCCCTTTCCCTCCCCCGACATTTGGTTGTAAGGTAGAACATTTGTTTAATTCAGTAATATATGTATATACTGCACAATACTGTAACTTAGCTGTGAAAGCAAAAGGTCATGATTACAGAGCACACGGTTTTCTTGTGCTCTATTTTGATTATAGTGGGTGTTTCACACAACCACCTCTCATGAATTGCCTGTGCACAGTCTCTATGCTCACCTGTCTATCTGTTGCAATGCAGGGTGGGGACATACTAGATAGTATAACCAAGCGCTATATAAACTTCTTTATTATTATTATTATTTGAAAGAAAAGAATCTGGACGTGGGGTGTGGCTGTTCTGGATTGGTAAATCAGTTTCAGTTGGCAGATCACAGATTTCTGCTGGTGCGTAGCAGCAGATTATGTCGGAGAGGTTTTGACTTAAAGAGCAATGTCAGAAATGTATAAAGTGATCGTTTTTTGGGTGAAAAAGCATGCTGGGCTAACAAAGGAGAGTGTTACATATTCAATTGTGATAATCATTTGACAAATCATTAACCAGGTGGCTATGTGAAAGGGGAGAAATGCCCAATCTTGCACATATCCAGCACTAGTTATATTGTTGCTCTGGTAGCAATAGACATGAACGTTTCAAGGTGTGTGCTGAAGTTAATCAGTATGCCCAGATTGATAGCGGAAGGGGAATTTGATTTGAATAACATTTATAGAGCGCTACAACTGCCCAGAGGCATCAAGGTGCTATAGTCACAGCAGATTGCTATATTACATCAGGCAGCTCAACCAGTTATCTGACAGTAGAGACTGGCTATGGTATTAAGTGCCTCTCTGAAAGGCAGATGTCCTTAGAACACAGTCAGAGACTGGGGAGGGAATTCCAGAGTCTGTCTGCAGCCAAGGAGAATGCTCTGCCGTCCAGCGGCGTCACTAGGGTTGGTGTCACCCAGTGCGGTAACTCATGGAGTCACCCCCTCACGACTTACCCCATGATGGACCTCCTCCGAGTCCGCCAGTGCCAAATAACGGGACCATACAGAATCCTTAGTAATGTTTGTAAATGTAGGTCCTATATTTACAAAGGCCGTAGAAGAAAAATTGAATTCAAGGTCGGAGGTAAAAGATTGTAAGAAGTTAAGAACTAAGAAGTAAGAACTACATAGAAAATATGTTACTTTTTTATTTTAACATTAAACTTTAAATTTTACTGTTACAGGAGATAAGGTTGTAACCGTTCTGTATTGGGTTTGCACAATCAGCAACTGCCAGAATAGTATGCAACAGTACAAATTACAATGTCACATTAAATCTCGACTAATCAGAACTTTCCCTTCCTGGCCTTTAAAGCTGCAAACTTGTTAATTACTTCATCAAAATCAACTCCTTTCGCCAAATCACTTTCAATTGATAATATTGCAAGATCAGAAAGCCTTGACTGTCCCATGGTAGATCGCAAATAGTTCTTTATATTCTTCAGCTTTGAAAAACTCCTCTCACATGAAGCCACAGACACTCAGATCGTAAGAAATAATTGTAGGCTAACTGAGAGATATGGGAGAGATTCTAGGAAGTCCCATTCAGCTATGAATTTCAAAACATCAAATACTGACCAGTCTTTGGCTTCTTCGAGATCAATTTCTTCTGCCTTCAGGTGCCTTCTCAGCCTTGGTATTTCTAATAAAAGCTCTCCCTCGGATAATTCATCATAGAAAGTGGACAATTTTGGAATGGACACCAGTAACTCTTCTTCAGTGGCAGATATCAAACTCTTGGCTTGAACAGCCTCAAACATGGCTGCTACTTCCTTGATGGCTCTTGATCTGATCTGGAGTTCAGAATGGAAACGATCAATACACTCAAGCATCGCCCTTTTGTTTTCTTCTTGCAGAGCTAGTCCAGCATCTCTTGTCTTCTCACCTGTCATCCTCTTCTTGAACCTGGGTCTGCTCTCTACTGAAATTCCATATTGGTCTGATTTTAAAAGCGCCTGTTCAATTGCCTGCTCCACTAGATGATTGTGCTGCTCGTACAGAAAAAGTCTTAGCGTCTCTAGCTTTGTCACCACCTTGTCAAGAGTTAAGCCCTTAGTCTGAAGGTACAGCTGTGTAAGATTAACTTCTTCAAGTACATCACACCAAAAGTAGAGGTAGCACAGAAACGTGAAATTGCAGACAGCAGGCAAAAGACCTCGGGCTGTACCTCTTGTGTCAAAATTTTCATCTGGATCACATAGAGCTTCAATTGCCGCCACACATTCATCGAATTTTTCTTTCTCCAGTGTGGTCCATTAAAATATCCCATCGGTGAGTGGAAGCTGCAAAGAAGGAAAATATTGTCTCAAGAGTTCCAAAAAAAGTCACACACGAAGCATTTTCAGCAAAAGAGTGTTGGCCGCACAAGTTAAGCGAATGGTCCACACATCCATTAAAAATAGCTTTCCTGTTCTTTCTTTTCAAAATGGCTTGTACACCCCCATGGATTCCAGCCATAGTGGCAGCATTATCGTAACCTTGAGCGCGGCACATCATAATGTTGAGTCCATCACTTTCCAGATTTTTAAGAATATCAAAACTGAGATCAACAGCTTTTTTCCCCTTTAAAGGGAAACATCCCAGAAACACTTCTTTACTTCAACTTTCCTATTTTGGATTTTCACATATCTGATCACTTCGGACATTTGGTCAGTGTGTGATGTGTCAGGTGTGCTATCGAACATGATCCCAAAATACCTGGCAGATTTTATATCCATGACAAACTTCTCCTTCACATGATTTGCTAGGACATGTATAAACTCATTCTGAGTTTTTGGTGCAAGATAAGATACTGATGCTTTGAGCTTACATGTGCTTCGCTTTAATCTCATTAGGTGCTCTTTCAGCACTGGGTCATATTTAGAAAGTATCTCAACCATTTCAAGAAAGTTTCCTTTATTCAATGAAGATTCATCTTCATTGTGGCCCCAGAATGCCAGATTCTGCTTGGCAAGAAACAATGTGATATCGAGCAACCTGTGCAAGATGTCTCTCCACTTTTTCTTCTCTATGTCCATCAAAGCAATACTTTCGGCGTCAATTGTTTTGTGAAGTCCTGCTGCCAATGTTTTCCATTTTTCAAGGCAATGTAAGTGCTCTTTGGATGTCTTATGATTGTGCACTTTCTGGCTCAGTTTCCACCACATCTGAAACCCAGTCACAAATTTGGATGTCGTGTATTTAGCATTAGCGGCAAAGAGTCGGCAGCAAAAACAATATAATTTCTCACTGACGAGTGAGTAAACTATCCATGATCGCAACACTTTCTTGCCATTTGGCATCACCTTGTAAAACCACTCTTTTGATAGCTGGCGAACATCTCCTTTTGCTTTTGGATCTTGCCTTGTCGCAATTCTGAAAGGGCCATCTTTGTTCTGGAAAGAAGCACTTACTCTTTTGATGATTACAACCCGAAAATGATCTGGAACTGGTATATTCCAAAAAGAAGCATCATCTAAAATATTCCAATTTTCCCCCTTAACCTAATTCATCATCTCATTTACAGTATCATGGTTAGAGTCACTTTCAGTTCTCTCTTCTGCTTCAAATTCATCCATTTGAATTTCCATTTCCTTTCCTTATTTTTCTGCTTAATTTTTTTCTATTTCAACACTAGCATCAGAATCAGTGTTATCAACTGGTGGCCGAGGAACTGTGTCTTTTGATGAACCCTGGCCATCATCTGGTCTCTTGACATATTGAAGCATGGATCCACGTAGTGCTGAGAGTGATTCATTTTTTTCCTTTTTTGCTTTTCTTTGCTAGCATCCACTTGGCCTCTTTGATTTATGTATTCCATGTGGCATGATTGATATAATATATCCTTGAGCTAACTATTATCAAAAAAACAGCGACTTTAAAAACACCAACAGCAACGACAAAAACAAAGCGTGTTTTTTTAAGCACGTGTAGTGGGCGTGGGCAGTGGGCTGATGAAAACGGCGGGTCCAGGAGCCACGTGAGTGACGTTTAGAATGTCGTCGAAGTCCGAACGCCGACGTCGTATAGCTAATTGGACAAAAATCTTGGCCGGCGGCCGGGTAACGGGTTCCTCCTGATTAATGTAGTGATTTAACGCAGAGGCTCAGAAGCGGCGTCACTAGGGTTGACGCAAAACAAAACTATAACACGTTTTTGTGTTTATAACTAACAGAACAGAGATATTTTTATACATTCTGTCGCTGGGCTGAAACAATGCATAAGAATAATTTCACAGAGTGACATAGAATCATAGACAGACAGTAATATTTAGCATTTTGGTGTCACCCCATGTGATGGTGTCACCTGGTGCGGTTCGCACCCCCCGTACCCACCTAGTGACGCCACTGCCATTTCAGAATCTAGGTATGCTAACCAGAGTATGATGGGTTGACTGGAGATTTCTGCCTCAGGTGTACCTATGGATTCCTGATCCCAGCTGGACTTGCTTAGTTAAGGGCCTTGGGCACTATACAGATAGCCTTAAACCTAATCTACTTACAGATGGGGAGCCAGTGCAGCTCTCGCAAACCAGCAATGGCTGATTGGCGCTTTGGAATGTCCAAAATAGCCCTCGCAAGAGCATTTGTGTGCTACCTGAAGTTTGGCCTGGGTACTAATATTTGAGTCCAGAAGTAGGACAATAGAATAATCCATTCTGGACATGATCAACACCAGGGCCACATGTTTCTGCGCTGACAAAGGCATAAAGGGGAGGTATCAAAGTGCCAGGGAAAAGAGGAAGGACCCAAGAATAAGATTAAATGGATACCAACATGTAGACGACATAGTTACACATGAGTAGTACCAGTATATTGTGAACAACTGTTTTAGTGCTATGGAGCTGATGTGGCGTTTTGGAAATGGGGGTCCCTAGTTGGCAGTGGTTAGGACACTGTCCAAGTAGGAACACTTCTTTTTAGTCATGGTAACGAAGTTACACACCCAAGGTATCCCCTGCTCAGCCTCTTGGTAGCTTGACACGTGCAGTCAAGCTTATCTCAGAGGGAATGTGTAAAGCATTTGTACATAAAACACACAGTAACACAATTAATCAATCAATCAACCATTTGTAGAGGTCACTAGTCACCCGTGAGGGTCTCAAGGTGCAGAGCGGGGGAGGGGTGCAGCTACTGCCCGAACAGCCAGGTTTTGAGAAGTCTCCGGAAAGTCAGCAGGTCCTGGGTTTGTCGCAGCTGTGTGGGGAGGGTGTTCCATGTCTTAGTGGCGAGGAAGGAGAAGGATCTGCTGCCGGAGTAGGTTCTGTGGATGCGCAGGACGGTGGCATGGGCAAGGTCGCAGGAGCGAAGCTGGCGGTTCGGGGTGTAGAAGGTGAGACGTTTGTTGAGGTATGCTGGACCGGCGTTGTTTAGTGCTTTGTGGGCGTGGGTGAGGAGCTTTAAGGTGATCCTCTTGTTGACTTGGAGCCTGTGCAGGTCTTTCAGGTGGGCAGTGAGGTGGGTGTGCCGGGGTGTGTCGAGAATGAGGCATGTGGAGGTGTTCTGTATGCGTTGGAGTCTCTTCTGGAGTTTACCCGTTGTTCCTGCGTAGAGGGCATTGCCGTAGTCCAGCCTGCTGCTGACGAGGGCCTGTGTGACCATCCTTCTGGTTCCAGTGGGGATCTATCTGTAGATCTTACAGAGCATGCGGAGGGTGTTAAAGCAGGAGGAGGAGACGGCGTTGACTTGCTGGGTCACTTAGAGCGATGAGTCCAGGATGAACCCCAGTTTGTGTGCGTGGTTGGTGGGTATGGGAGCGGCTCTCAGGGTGGCTTGCGACCAGGAGTCATCCCAGGTGGAGGGTGTGGATCCGAGGATGAGGACCTCTGTCTTGTCTGAGTTGAGTTTCAGGCGGCTGGTCTGCATCCAGCTGGCGACAGCTTTCATTCCTTCATGGAGGTTGGTTTTGGCAGTGGTGGGGTTATTGGTGAGTGAAAGGATCAGTTGAGTGTCGTCAGCGTAGGAGATGATGTTGAGGTTGTGTGAGCGGACGATGTTGGCGAGCGGTGCCATGTAGACGTTGAAAAGGGTAGGGCTGAGGGATGATACTTGGGGCACGCCGCAGATGATCTTGGTGACTTCAGAACAGAATGGGGAGGCGGACCCTCTGGGTTCTGTCGGTGAGGAAGGAGGTGGTATAGTCCAGGGCTTTGTCACGTATTCCTGCATCGTGTAGGCGTGTGCGTACGGTGTGGTGGCAAACGGTGTTGAATGCAGTCGAGAGGTCCAGGAGGATGAGGGCCATGGTTTTGCTGTTGTCCAGTAGGGTCCTGATGTCGTCTATGGCAGCGATAAGGCCGTTTTCTGTGATGTGATTGCTGCGGAATCTGGATTGGGACTGGTCCAGGATGTTGTTCTCCTCAAGGAAGTGGGTCAGTTGCCTGTTGATGATCTTTTCAATGACTTTCGCCAGGAACGGAAGAAGGGAGATGGGCCGGAAGTTTTTGAGGTCCTTTGGGTCCGCTCTGGGTTTCTTGAGAAGGGTGTTGAACTCAGCGTGCTTCCAGCTTTCTGGGAAGGTGGCGGTCTCGAAGGAGCTGTTGATGATTTTCCAGAGTTGGGGTGCGATGATGCGGTTTGCTTTGTTGAAGATGTGGTGAGGGCAGGGGTCGGATGGTGAGCCAGAGTGGATAGTGTTCATGGTCTTGATGGTGTTGTCGTTGTTGACGTGGGTCCAGGAGAGCAGGCGGTTGGTGAGACTGGGGGGCGGTGAGTCTGCAGTGTCGGTGGCTGTAGGGAGGGTCTGGGTTTTGAAGCTGCCATGGATGTCTACGATCTTGCGGTGAAAGAAGGTGGCTAGGGAGTCGCAAAGGTCTTGCGACGGTGGGATGTTGTTGGATCTGGGGTTGGAGGATTCCATCACAATGTTGAAGAGCTCTTTGCTGTTATGTGCGTTGTTGTCCATGCGTTCCTTGAAGGAGGTCCTTTTGGGGGCTCGGATGAGTTGGTGGTGCTTGAGGCTAGCGTTATTTAGGGCTGCGTGGTTGTCTGGTGTCTTTTCGTGGCGCCACTTTCTCTTGAGTTTTAGGCAGGTCGGCTTGGATTCCTGGAGGTCGGTGGTGAACCGGCTGGCCTTTCTGTCGGTGCGCCTGTTTGAGGGTTTTTTGATCAGGCGAGCGTGTTGGCGCAGTCGTTGATCCATTGCCTGAGGTTGCTGGCGGCTGCATCAGTGTCATTGGTGTCTGTTGGTGGGTCTCGGGCGAGGGCGGCGATGAGCTGGTCTTTGGAGACCTTGTTCCAGCTGCGGGAGGGGATCCGTTGCGGGTGGTGGTTTGTGGTGGGTTTCTTGAAGGTGAAGTGGACGCAGTCGTGGTCGGTCCAGTGGAGTTTGGTGGTGTGGCTGAAGGTGACGTGGTTGCTGGTGGAGAGGATGGGGTCAAGCGTGTGTCCGGCGGTGTGTGTGGGGGTCGTACCGAGCTGTTTGAGTCCGAGGTTGGCGAGGTTATCGAGCAGGGCGACGGAGTTGCTGTCATCGGCGTTCTCGAGCTGGAAATTCAGGTCTCAGAGGAGGGTGTAGTCTGCGGACGCAAGAGCGTACGTGCTGACGATGTCGGAGATGGCTTCGATGAACTGTGTCCAGGGTGTCTGTAAACGAGAGTACCTCTGAGGGTGGTGTTGAGATCGCTGTGGATCTGGAAGTGCAGGTGTTCGGCAGTGATGGAAGTGTCTGTTGTGCAGGTCGAGACTCTGAGGGTATTCCTGTAGACGATGGCGATTCCTCCTCCTGGTCTGTTGGTGCGGTCCCTTCTGATGATCTTGTAGCCGTCCGGGATGGCTATGGCTATGTCTGGTGCCGAGGAGGAATTCATCCAGGTCTCTGTTAGGAAGGCGACATCTGGGAAGGCTTAGTCGAGTAGGTCCCAGAGTTCAATGGCGTGCTTGTGGAAGGAGAGGGTGTTGAGTAATATGCATCTGAGGTGGTTGTGTACTACTCTGACGGGTGGGGTGGGACGTGCGGGTGTTCGGCGGCTGGAGAAGTTGCAGCTACGGCAGGTGAAGGGTCCGTGGGTGAGTGTCGGGCTGGCCTGGAAGCACTTTGATGATCGGCCGGTGTTGAGTCCGTGGAGGAAGCTGGCGTCGTAGCGTCTTCCGATGTCGTGGCTCTCGCAAGGACCAGGGGGTCTGGCGCTGGGCGCGGTCCAGGCGCGGACGAGCACAGACGGGCTTGCCTTAGGCGCGCCTTTGGTCGCCATTTAAGTAGGGGAGGGGCTTGCGCCTGGGAGGCTGGAGCGGGGCGGGATGCAGCAGGAAAATAACGCAGGATCAGCGTTATGGGTTCCGGGGGAACAGGCGAAAAAAAACAAGCCACGATCCAAAAAGAGGGGGACCCCAGCAGGGAGAATACTCGAACCCTGCCTTGGATCGGACCAAAGCCGAGCGCAGTCAGGTGGAGCTGCGGGGGGAGGGCTGATCTCTGACCGAGGGTCAGGGGTCTAGCTTGCGCTCCCCGCAGCGGTCGCCATATAAGTAGGGGAGGGGGGAGGGGCTTGTGGCTGGGAGGCAGGAGCGGGGCGGGATGCGGCGGAAAATAACGCAGGATCAGCGTTATGGGCTGCGGGGGAACAGGCGAAAAAACAAGCCAAGATCCAAAAAGAGCAGGACCCAGCAGGGAGAAGACTCGACCCCTGCCTTGAATGGGACCAAAGCCGAGCACAGTCAGGCGGTGCTGCGGGGTAAGAGCTGATCTGTGACCGAGGGTCAGAGAACACAATGAAAACACTATAAACGGATACCATACCAGTTTAGAAAAATAAAGAATCTTTATCTAAGCCAAACAAGACTAAAGCGACAAACATCCAACATACAGAATAAAGATATCCCTTTTGGAAGGCTTAAGCAATTCTGTCCATAGAACGCTATGGATGTGGTGATTTTAACACAAAGTACCTTTAATGCGTCAAAATCCAAATCTGAAAACAGCTGCAAAGAATAGCGGCACTGGAAAACACAGCAATATTTTGGTTATGGTGTCCCAGGGGAAGCAAGGCGTCAATTCTGCTGCACGCAGGAGAAGTGTTAAGACAATTCCTTACTATAAGTAGAAGTGATGTGCTGAAATCCGAAGACAGTTACGGGCTGTGGGTGTTGTGTTGAAAACTTGGCACACAGGTGCGACGCGTGGAAATTCGGATGCGCTGGATTCAATGCGGCAGGAGCAGTAAAAGAGGCACTGCATCGATTTTTCCAGCTGCAGTCGAGTGATTTCTTCGATTCCTTCAGCCGGTATAAAGAAGACACTCCTCCAGCATCAACCTACCATTCGGCATCAATTTCCTCCTACTTAGACTATGCATTTGCAACTCTCCCTCTATTTGACATCATCAAATCATTTAAGCTGGGTGTTAGTGATCAAAGTGACCATTTGCCACAAGAAATCGTTCTAAGGCTAACCAGAGATAACCCCACGGAAGTCAGGGCATGCGCTAGATCCGAATACACATCAGACTTCAAACGCATAAGATGTAAACAAAATAACATCGAAGAACTGTCTTTAAACGTGAAGGAGCTTATTCATCAGGGCAATTTGGTTGCAAACCCAATAGAGGCCTGGGAGTGGTATACAAAGACTCTGGGGACCAAATATGCAACAAAATTAAGGCCAGTCAATGGCAAAACTCCTAAGTCTTTACCGAGTAAGACAAACACGCTGGAGATAAAAAGAATTAAACGGAATATAAAGCAAACTTTAAACCAACTCCGTACACAGCCTAAAAAAGGGCCTTTGCAAGACGCTCTACGCGGTTTAAAAGCAAGCCTAAGAAAGGCAACGTGGGAAATCAAAAGACAGGCGAATGACAAATTCTGGGCAAAAATAAAGTACGATTCGAAACTAAAAAACAGTGCCAAATTTTGGCAAACAATTCACAGCTTGCAGCGGCCAGGCCATCAAGGAAGAAACTCCTACATATCAGAGGCAGCTTGGGCTGACTACCTGCACAATCACTTTAACCAAACCGACGAAGGTAACCCCACAGCCCTGACAACACAAGAAACAGACAATTAGAAGGTCAATGAAACAGGAAAGACTGAAAAAGGGTCTAGAAATCCCAAGGAAAGGACAACGGGAAAATACAACCAAAAGAAGACTGATGGGGCAAAACAGCACATTAACGAGCATCATAGAGAATAAAATCAACATAACAGCGGATCGGATAAAAATTCAAATAAAGAAGGGGAAAAGGGAAGGAGCTCCAGGCCCAAATGGGATACCACCGATGATATTTAAGCAGGACATCGAATTCTGGAGCAACACACTAGTACAGCTCTTTGTGGGCATACAAGAATTAGAAACCTGCCCAGAATCCTGGCAAGGATCGACCATAAGCCCAATTCATAAGCAAGGAGACCGGAGTGATCCTTGCAATTATCGGTTGATCGCTCTACTTGACATAGAAGCAAAGTATTATGCTGGCATTCTATTGGACGAATTGACATCTTGGGCAGCGTCAAACCACATAATCCTGGCAAATCAAACAGGGTTCTGCAGAGGACAAGGAACTACCACCAATGTTATGGCACTAACTCTGCTGACAGACGCGGCCAAAGTAGGAAAGAACTCGCTGTTTCTATGTTTTATCGACTACAGCTCAGCCTTCGACCATGTGGACCGGGGCAAACTTTGGCGAAAGCTTGACAAATGGGGGATACCGCAACCCCTCCTGAAGCAGCTAATCTTACTTCACACCAACACCTGGGTTAAGATTAAGCTGGGAGACGGGACGCACCACTCCAGGCGAATCAACACCTCTAAAGGACTGAAGCAAGGGTGCGTCCTAGCCCCTACTTTGTTTATTCTTTTCCTGGCTGACCTACCAGGGAAACTGGACAGCACCAAATCGCATGCCCCACGGTTTAGGGATATCACGCTGTCCAACTTCCTCTATGCCGATGACCTGGTTCTAATAAGTCGAACTCCAATTGGCCTTCAGCAACTTCTAAACACTACCAGTACATTTTCACAGCGTAATGGATTAAAAATCAACCTAAAGAAAACAAAAACTATGGCTGTGAATTATAAGAAGGCCAGGAAAAATGCTGGTACCTGGACGGACATAAACTGGACCATGTAGCGTGCTACAAATACCTGGGAGTCCTAGTAGACAGCAGAGGCTCGTCCAAACCGCAATTAGAGCCGTTACAACTAAAGGCACCATGAGTTGTCTCGCGATGATCCCCTTGAAGAAAATATTGCCAGACTATACGCTTGACCCGCTTCTACAAGTATTGAGAGCTCGCCTTCAACCGACGCTAATATACGTGAGCGAATCAACTCTCGGGAAAGATGCTCTTACCCTCGACAGAGTGATCAGCAAAACTTACAGATCCATCTTTTGGCTGCCCAAATATGTATCTCCTGCGCAAATCCGTTTGGAGTTCGGTGTCCAAAAACAGACAGTGGAAAGAAGGGGCAGCTTCATAAAATGCTGGCATAAGATTAGAAATGCAGAGCAAGGCACTTTAAACGCCCACCTTTGGATTGAGCTGCAGCGACGAGAACGATCATACGCAAGGAAGTATCTGATGGAATCGTTAGAAGTACTCGAACTGTCTGACCTCTGGAACACCCCAGTAGATCACAAAAGTTTTAAAAAACTAGTAACAAAGGTTACAAAAATAACATCGCTACTAGAGGACAAGGAAACTCTAGCAAAAAGGACACACGGATGGACAGTCCTAAACGACTATAAAACATTAAAGCCTCAAGCGTATATGGACCACGGATTCAAACAGAAGACCAAAGAGAAATTTTTAAAACTGCGACTCGGTATACTACCAATTCTCCCTCACCTGGCTCCATGGAAAAGGAATCAGGAAGACAAAACTTGCCGTCTCTGAGTACAGGACCTGAAGATCTAATCCACATAATATGTATCTGCCCAATCTTAATGGACAAAAGGTGATCCTTATTACGTGCAATATGGAAACAAAAGGGTATTAGAACCTGTAGTTAAATCAATGAGGACATTGTTCCCTGTTGGCGGTGAAACAAAAATAGCGATCACCTGCTCAACACAAGTAGAAAGAGAAGAAAGAGTGTAGAGGGAGGGAGGGAGGTAGAAGGGAGATGAAAAGAGGCAAAGAGAAATTTCCCCAGTCTCAAGGATCCAATCCCGAAGGGGAGGACTCTATGTAGCCTCAAGTTAGCCCTCACACACCCCGAGGGATGTCTTGCTTCATCATTGGGCTTGTTGTTGCTCCTCGTCGGGCCGGCGCTGCAATGCCCGACGGTCCCCCGAAGGGTCTCTTTATCGGAGGTCTTTTAAAGAGAAAAGCCGTAAGGTGAATGCGGGTATGTGGGCAAAAAAACAATAATGGTGGATCCGAGAGGTAAGTGATTGCGTGCGTGCAGGGTGTGTGAATAAAAATGCCTAGGGGTGTCCAGAAAGTAAGTTTTAATATTATGGGGCCCCTGGCAAAGTAAAAAGACCAAAAGGTCACAGGGTCACTAATAAGCGCAAGGTGCTATTGTGACTTTAATAAAAGGTCGACATGTTTCACGCCTAATATGCCCGAGCGGGTCAGTGGCGTTTCATCAGGACCAAATTAGAGTGAAAGGTTGTGCACGGTGAAGACGAGGGTGCCAGAGATTGGAAAGGTAACCTACGTCTTTGGAAGGTTGAAGAGAGGTACGGGGCTGCGGGGTACAGTGACCTAGTCAGCAGAGACAGAAAGAGCGTACCAAGCTAGTGTAACCTGTGGGGGAAATAAACGGGGGGGGGAAAAGGGAGGGGAAGGGGAAGGTTGGGGTTTGGAAGGAAGGGGAATAGAGGGAGGAGGGAGGGGTGACAGACACACATGAATGGTTTAGACAGAACTGGTACAAAAAATCAGTCACAGTTTAACGAGAGAACACAGCAAGGGATTGTCTGTGCCCCCGAATGCCATTCACATTATAGTTGTGCAGTCACACCCGTGACCATGTCAGCAGGAACATACACAGATAACGTGTCAGACGTACAGCATCGGTGTCAGACACACATTTCTAACCCGATGGTGGAGTGTTGCCCATGGGTTGTGGGGCGGTGTAAGAGGGAGACCAGACATGTTAAAAAAATATATATATTGAAATACATGCTAGAATAGAGGAAAACATTGTGAAGTGGCATTATCAATGCCAGAATGAACGGCACGTTGTGCGTGAACAAAGAGAGAGCATAGCCAGTTATAATCTTCAAAAAATGGATCTTAGTACAGAGGTCAATAAGTATAAATCGTCCACAGAGCAAGGTTACGGACCCACTGAACTCTAGGGGAACGTGTCAAGATGAACCTGACAGCTCAGACCAAAAGCGAACAATCTGTCCGTTTCCAAATGGTAAGTGTAAAGTGGGCATTCAAGAATACATAAATACAAATACAACCGGTAATTGGAAGAGTATACCCAGGTCCTTACCCTCGTGTATCTGAACGGGGGCTTCCTAGGTATTGCCGAGGCTGCCTGCGCCCTATTTGCTGAAGAAACCAAACAGAGTATAGATTGATTAAAGATGGGGTCCCTAAGTAAGGGTGGGCTGCGCATACAGGGTCGTCAGGCGTCTCCCTTGTGGATCCTGCCTGAGAGTACTTACGGTTGCGTCGGGGGCCGGCTCAGTCAGCACCTACCCTCTGCCAGCGGCTGCCTGGAGATAGTGCCGGTAGCAAACAGGGTTCCATATAAGGCGTTAGAAAGGGAGTGAACCACTTCCTGCTCGAGAGAGAGGACAAGGGGAAGTGCGCGTGTTGGTTCTGACGCATGCGTGGGCGAATGTGTCCCGAGGTGTGCGCATGCTCAAAACGGAAACTGAAAACAGGCGGAGTGCGCATGCGTTATCAATTATACACAGTGCCCTACTCAGGGATGGTCTGCGCTCGTGCGACTGTTAGGGCTCGTGTTCCCTGGTGGTGCCCCGGGTCTGGCTAAAGGTTAACAGAATGGCGTGCCCAAGTCAGCTGGACAGGACGTGTCCTAGAGTGTGGTGCACAATAAAATCTGGATACCCCTATACAAACTGGTCTGTGTTAAGAAAAGGGGGGGGGAATAATAAATAATAAGGGGAGAGCCAGAGATCCTCCTCCCCCTGGAATGCTCCTAATTAAAGAGCCAGAGAGACCATGTAGAGACACAAGTGTTGAGATATGTGCCCAACGGAGAGAAGGTATGTGTAAGTGGCTGGTTACAGTTCCACCCAAGGTATCTCATCATTGAGTTCTTTCGTGTTAGTGCGGAGACGGGACACCCACCGTTGTTCTTGGCGCAAGAGGGCTTGGGCATTCCAGAAAGGTCTGGACTCTAGTATAGTCCATGTTAGTTGTTCGCTGTTATGCCCAAGGTCAAGAAAATGGTTAGTGAGCTTCGTGGCTGTTCGTCCCCGTCGGATGGTGCTCTTGTGTTCGCTTATGCGTACTTTGATGGGACGTGAGGTCATGCCGACATACCTAAGACCACATGGGCATGTGATAAGGTAGACGCAGTTCTTGGTGTTACAATTGGAGTGTCCTCGTTGTTCCCATATAAAGTTCTCCAGGGTAAGTTGTTTGCTGTGAGTAGTGGTGGAGCAAGCGTGGCAGTTCCCACACGGATAGTGGCCTGTCACAGGGGCTAGGTTCCACAATGTGGTGTTAGGTGGATCCTGTCTACGTTGTAATGGTCGCGTGTTGACCAGTCTGTCACGTAGGTTAGTTGTTCTTTTGAATGCGAATCGTGGTAGTTCCAGATCCAGTGTGTCGGTGTTCAAAATCTTCCAATTCCGTTTTATGATTTGTTTGATTTTGTTGGACTGGGGTGTAAAAGTGGTCACGCATGTGATGGACTCACTGGGTGTCTTGATTCTCGTTTCCAAAAGTGTGTCCCTATGGTTATTACGGGCTCTTTTTCTTGCGTGTCTGACTAACCTCTTGGGATAATGTCTGTCCAGGAGGTTTTTTTCAAGGTGATTTGCTTCGGTCTCATAATCCTGACTGGTTGTGCAATTCCGTCGTATGCGCAGGAATTGGCCGTACGGGAGATTCTCCCGAAGGGCCTTAGGGTGGTGACTGTTAAAGTCAAGGAGACTATTACAGTCCGTCGGTTTCTTGTGTAGTGTGGTCCTCAGGGCGCCGTCCTCTAGGATGATCTTAAGATCCAGAAAAGGGATAGAGGTGTCACTCATAGTCCCCGTGAATCGAAGGTGTGGGTTCAGTCCGTTCACCCATTCCAGGAAGGTCTCGCAGGATGATCTGGTACCCTTCCAGAAGATCAAGATGTCATCTATGTACCGCTTCCATGTAATGATGTTGTCCTTGTATGGGTTTGTATCTGGGAAGATGTGGTTATTCTCAAAAGAAGCCATGTACCTGATGAAACGCCACTGACCCGCTCGGGCATATTAGGCGTGAAACATGTCGACCTTTTATTAAAGTCACAATAGCACCTTGCGCTTATTAGTGACCCTGTGACCTTTTGGTCTTTTTACTTTGCCATGGGCCCCATAATATTAAAACTTACTTTCTGGACACCCCTAGGCATTTTTATTCACACACCCTGCACGCACGCAATCACTTACCTCTCGGATCCACCATTATTGTTTTTTTGCCCAAATACCCGCATTCACCTTACGGCTTTTCTCTTTAAAAGACCTCCGATAAAGAGACCCTTCGGGGGACCGTCGGGCATTGCAGCGCCGGCCCGACGAGGAGCAACAACAAGCCCAATGATGAAGCAAGACATCCCTCGGGATGTGTGAGGGCTAACTAGAGGCTACATAGAGACCTCCCCTTCGGGATTGGATCCTTGAGACTGGGGAAATTTCTCTTTGCCTCTTTTCATCTCCCTTCTACCTCCCTCCCTCCCTCTACACTCTTTCTTCTCTTTCTACTTGTGTTGAGCAGGTGATCGCTATTTTTGTTAAACCGCCAACAGGGAACAATGTCCTCATTGATTTAACTGTCATGAGTGGAGCACGGACATTGGACCATAACCAGCTCCTGGTCCCCCTCTCCCTTTTTTGATTAAGTATTAGAACCTGTAGACACGCAGTCAAAGTATGTTTCAATCTGCAGGAGACCCAATTAAACTGCAGATTTACAAAATACTTTGACGTAGTGGCGGAGAGAATTAAGGAGACACAAAACGAGGAACCTGAGAAACAGATAGACAATGCCTCTGAGCATAAACTTATGGGCCACAGCTCTAACGAACAATAACAAAAATGTAAACTATTAACATGAACTTCATAACTTTAACCCCTGGCAATTAATTTTTACTTTTGATATGTATCTCTTTTAAAGCTGTGTATCTTAAATTGTAAGTTTTAATTAACTGTGCAATAAAAAAAATTATCTTATCTTATCTTCAGCCGCACAGCAAGGCCTGTGTCAGAGTCAGTGCAGGGGTCTCGGACGTCAGAGACACGGTGCTCTGGACTCAGGTTGTGGCAGATTTTTCCACCGCACACTGGTGATGGGTTGTTTTTTCAACCACACAGCAAGCTTGTGTCGGGGAAAACGGTGCTGGAAGGGCAATGCATAGATTTTCAAGTCCAGAAGCAGCAGAACCAACATCAAGGGCCCAGAACTGGAATTGGCACCACTTGGCAGGTCAGAACTCCCAGCAGTGGAGTTCAGGGGTGCTAGAGATAAAGTCTTTGATGGCCCTGAGACTTCTTAACTGAAGGCAAGTGCACACAAGCCCTTGGACAATTGATACGTATATGTCAAATCGATCGTCGTTCTGTAGCTTTTGTTTAAGGTGAATAATCGTTAAAAGATGGTGCTTTTTGGACGGTGTAATTAAATTTCCAGTCCCCAGCAACTTCTCAATTGAAGAAGTTTATTCTGTTAAGTTTTGTAGTGCAGCGAAAATTCGGCAGTCTGCAGTCGGATTAGTATCACCTTAAACAAAAGCTACAGAACGACAATCGATGTGACATATACGTATCAATTGTATTCTATAATTCTTGAATCTTTGGAAACACCATTCAGGGGTCAAGTGTTAAATTTATGATAGTCCTGAAGATGGTCTCATGGACAAATGCATAGAGACTGAAACGTCGACATTCACACTCTCTTCTGGAAAATAATGTACAATGAGAAGAAGTGTTTAAAATAGTGACATTGAAGGATTATACAATTGTATTTATTTTCCTCTTGTTACATTGTTTGTATAACTGTGTAGTACCCTTGATAAATTTCAAAAGATAAAACTTTTTTCTATATATACCCGTGTTTTGAATATTTATTGTTTTGTGATTGGTTCATTGGTTCTTATGTCCTCACAAGGAATACAAATATTTCTTAGTTAAAATACATTTGAATAATATCTCTCTGACGAGTTTATCAATAATTCTTGCAGTTAAAAATATATATCAAAAGCAATAGAACAGAGTATTTCAAATAAGTCCCTTGAAGGCGCCTTTTACCCGTTCATTTGATTTGCCCAAGCCCTCAAGGGTAGATTGGGTTTCCCATTATATTCAATCACTTTCTAAAAGTGGCATTTTCAAACACGCAATTAAAAAAAATGCCTTTACTAAAATATGTGTTTTTAAATTCTGAGCTCAGAGAGACCAAACGCCAAATCTCTATTTCTTCCCAATTGAAAGCTACACTTGTAAGATGCTACAAGGTAGCTCCCATGATAACCTATAGGAGAAATAGTCCTTGCAATAGTGAAAAAAGGAATTGGCAGTATTCAATCAGGACATGGAAGACAGAACAGTACTTGTCCTACCTTTCACATACACTGCACCTTGCCCATAGGGCTACCATGGGCCTACCTTAGGGGTATTTGACGTAGAAAAAGGGAAGGTTTAGACTTGCTAGGTCGACATGGCAGTTTAAAAACTGCACTCACAGACACTACAATGGCAGGTCAGAAACAAGTTTACGGGGCTACTGTACTGTAATGTAATGTAAATTTAATTTATAAAGGGCGGCTTATGCCGAAAGGCGTCTTAGCGCTGTAGTCTTCTAATCAAAGGACAGCAGAGCTAAACACTGTAGTAAACGGGAGCAAAAACGCTTTATCTATCCTGTGTAAAAATCCACGTTTTTAGTGTCTTCCTGAAACTGAGAAGACAAGTGGCTGTTTTTAGAGAAAGTCAGAAATCATTCCAAAGCATTGCTGTTGTCCTGTAAATGCTTCTCCCCCCCACGTGACCTTTTTAATGGAGGGACCACCATGTTCCTGGCTGAGCCTGAGCGCATTGTTCTTGCCGGTATATACCATTTAAATCTTTTTATAAACCGGTCGGGCCCCAGTCCATGCAAAGACTTAAATGCCAAGCAGAGGGCTTCAAACTTACACCTTTGTCTAACTGCAACCAGTGTAGTCTTCTGATGGCTTCTCTTGCTGATTCATATTTAGGTATTTTAAAAATGAAGTGAGCCGCTGCATTCTGCAGAATCTGGAGTCTGTTCAGAAGGTCTGATGTCAAGGTGAGATAGAGACTATTACAGTAGTCTATCCGTGTGAGGACCAAAGCCATGGTCACTGTTTTTAAAAGATCGGGGGTAGATACTTTTGGATTTTTTTTTACATTCTTATGTAGCAAAATGAAACAGTTGTCATTTTGTTAACTTGCTCTTTAAATTTTAAACTCACTGTCCAGCACAACTCCCAGGTTCTTTACCTTAGTAGAGGGTATGGGCAGTGAGTTTAGCTCAGGCGGCCACCAATCTGGTGTCCAGAGGGAGGGTTTGCTGCAGAAGAGGATAACCTCACTTTTTGAGGCATTCACCTGCAGGCAATTGCAATCCATCCAATTGCTACTCTTGTGGGTGGGACAACCAGTGCTGCAGGCCCACTAGTAGCACTTGATTTACTGGTCAAGGGCACACACAGTGCCCTTTACTAGGGACCTACCTGTAAATCAAATATGCCATTCACGGATTACCAATCATAATCACAATTTACACATGGAGCACTTGCACTTTAGCACTGGTAAGCAGTGGCAAAGTGCCCAGAGTACACAAACCAGCAAAAACGAAGTCCAGCCTACAGTAAAAAATACAGGCGGTAGAGGCAAAAAGACAGAGGAAACCACACCAAGGACACCAGGTCTAAAATGGAGTATTGTAGGTAGCGTTAAGTGACCAACATTATTGAAGGCCATATAGAGATAAGTAGAAAGAAAATAAAGAATAGTTGGTTGTGATGAAGTGCGTAATACAGACTAATGAGAAATGGCCATCTCTTCAGTGGGGATCCCAGAACCTAGATTGGAGGCCGTTAAGTATATTGTGTAGAATATTTAATTTGGGTTACCATGACGTATACAAGTCTTGGAAGGGGCATTTGAAAGACCCTTCTGTAGAAGGAAGGGGACAGGGGAATCACAGTGTGTTTGTTTAGTAGTGTCAGAATGATAACAGTTTTGAAACATGGAGGTCATGGAGCGAGGACAAATATTAAATAGGAATCTCAGCCAATTGAGAGCAATAGAGGTAAGAGGGAAATATGACTTTATGAAAAGTTTTTACAGTATTTAGGATGACTAGGGGTCTTGAGCATGAGATTAATGTCCTTTAAAATTGAGTGAGAGAAGGATGACAATGACAACTGGGTTAAGTGCGAAGGGGTTGGGGGAGTTACAGAAGAGAAGAGCAGTATAAAGACATGTTAGTGATTTAGGATGTAGATAAAATAAACAGAGGCAAGGCATGACTGGATAATAAAGCCATAGCAGGGAAATATGGTGCAGATATTGGGAGTGTTGTAGGTTGAGGTCTATTTCAAATAATGTCTCTGTTGTGGTCACAAGTGCATATGTGAGGTAGTCCATGGTTGTAGCCAAAGAGGAGCTCAATGAGGCAGTTTTCACTATACCGCTACAATAGAAATCCTAAACGTATGCCCATGAGTGCTTCAACTGTATTTTAGTTGAGTATGAGATTTGTTCCGCAGGGGAATTGTCCACTACTTTTAACTACTATATGGTGTATACCCTTTCAAATGCTTTTCTACTTTTGTTAAGCTATTTGATACCTATCTATCTATCTATCTATCTATCTATCTATCTATCTATCTATCTATCTATCTGTCTGTCTGTCTGTCTGTCTGTCTGTCTGTCTGTCTGTCTGTCTGTCTGTCTGTCTGTCTGTCTGTCTGTCTGTCTGTCTGTCTATCTGTCTATATATCTATCTGTCTATCTATATATCTATCTATATATATATATATTCATAGAAAGGTTGCTCACCAAATGAAGGCGCCACACACGGCGTGCTTTATATCCCTTATTTATTGGAGGCCCCACAGAGCATTCACAACCGCTGTGTCAGCTTCAGTGCGCCAATCGCTATACGCGTTTCGGGCTTGTCCGCTCTTGCTCACTAGCCTGGCTACGGGAAAGCTAGCGGCAGGAAGTGACATCGTTTAGTACTTGACAGGTAAGTCTTGCCACAGTGGGCGTTTGTACCAAGTGCCATCTACCATGATGCAATTGTTGCCACGCCCACTGTGGCGGATTATTTAAATTGCGCAGGTGTGCTGATAATGTTGTTGCCGTCGCCCAGATGCCTTTTCCAGTGATCAAGGGAGCAGAGACCCCCGAAACGCGTATGGACAATTTTGAGGCATGTTGAAAGAATGTTTTACGGACTAAACGGAATCCTTTGTAAGCATCCAATAAAAGGTAAAACATGCACGAAGTGTGAGGCGCCTTACTTGGGAGCAGTTTCTTTTGGATTTATAGCGGTCGGCTCTGACCGCGAGGTGCCCTGCTGCGAAAGAGTTGAGCCAAAGCGAGAAATAATGAGAGTCGCTGATGGTACTGCGTGCTCCTTTGGATGCTATCTATGTACAAGGATTGTCGTGGTGTTCGCAAAAACTGCCCACTGTGGAATGTGAAACAAAGTTTAAAGGGGCATGACGGCATAACCACTATGGATTTCTAACAAAGTAGAACTCAATCTACCATGATGCAATTGTTGCCACGCCCACTGTGGCGGATTATTTAAATTGCGCAGGTGTGCTGATAATGTTGTTGCCGTCGCCCAGATGCCTTTTCCAGTGATCAAGGGAGCAGAGACCCCCGAAACGTGTATGGACAATTTTGAGGCATGTTGAAAGAATGTTTTACGGACTAAACGGAATCCTTTGTAAGCATCCAATAAAAGGTAAAACATGCACGAAGTGTGAGGCGCCTTACTTGGGAGCAGTTTCTTTTGGATTTATAGCGGTCGGCTCTGACCGCGAGGTGCCCTGCTGCGAAAGAGTTGAGCCAAAGCGAGAAATAATGAGAGTCGCTGATGGTACTGCGTGCTCCTTTGGATGCTATCTATGTACAAGGATTGTCGTGGTGTTCGCAAAAACTGCCCACTGTGGAATGTGAAACAAAGTTTAAAGGGGCATGACGGCATAACCACTATGGATTTCTAACAAAGTAGAACTCAATCTACCATGATGCAATTGTTGCCACGCCCACTGTGGCGGATTATTTAAATTGCGCAGGTGTGCTGATAATGTTGTTGCCGTCGCCCAGATGCCTTTTCCAGTGATCAAGGGAGCAGAGACCCCCGAAACGCGTATGGACAATTTTGAGGCATGTTGAAAGAATGTTTTACGGACTAAACGGAATCCTTTGTAAGCATCCAATAAAAGGTAAAACATGCACGAAGTGTGAGGCGCCTTACTTGGGAGCAGTTTCTTTTGGATTTATAGCGGTCGGCTCTGACCGCGAGGTGCCCTGCTGCGAAAGAGTTGAGCCAAAGCGAGAAATAATGAGAGTCGCTGATGGTACTGCGTGCTCCTTTGGATGCTATCTATGTACAAGGATTGTCGTGGTGTTCGCAAAAACTGCCCACTGTGGAATGTGAAACAAAGTTTAAAGGGGCATGACGGCATAACCACTATGGATTTCTAACAAAGTAGAACTCAATCTACCATGATGCAATTGTTGCCACGCCCACTGTGGCGGATTATTTAAATTGCGCAGGTGTGCTGATAATGTTGTTGCCGTCGCCCAGATGCCTTTTCCAGTGATCAAGGGAGCAGAGACCCCCGAAACGCGTATGGACAATTTTGAGGCATGTTGAAAGAATGTTTTACGGACTAAACGGAATCCTTTGTAAGCATCCAATAAAAGGTAAAACATGCACGAAGTGTGAGGCGCCTTACTTGGGAGCAGTTTCTTTTGGATTTATAGCGGTCGGCTCTGACCGCGAGGTGCCCTGCTGCGAAAGAGTTGAGCCAAAGCGAGAAATAATGAGAGTCGCTGATGGTACTGCGTGCTCCTTTGGATGCTATCTATGTACAAGGATTGTCGTGGTGTTCGCAAAAACTGCCCACTGTGGAATGTGAAACAAAGTTTAAAGGGGCATGACGGCATAACCACTATGGATTTCTAACAAAGTAGAACTCAATCTACCATGATGCAATTGTTGCCATGCCCACTGTGGCGGATTATTTAAATTGCGCAGGTGTGCTGATAATGTTGTTGCCGTCGCCCAGATGCCTTTTCCAGTGATCAAGGGAGCAGAGACCCCCGAAACGCGTATGGACAATTTTGAGGCATGTTGAAAGAATGTTTTACGGACTAAACGGAATCCTTTGTAAGCATCCAATAAAAGGTAAAACATGCACGAAGTGTGAGGCGCCTTACTTGGGAGCAGTTTCTTTTGGATATATATATATATATATATATATATGTATGTATATGGTGTTTTCTTGTTTGTTGCTAATAACTTTGGCCTTGTTTGACGAATCTCCATAAAACTTTCTGAAAAGTGTGCTAAATTTTGACTAGTTTCTACATGGAAAGTTTCAGGGTGATCCATCAAGCAAGGGGGGGTGAGAAAAAAGGGGGTTCCCCAAGTGCAAAATCCCCATGCATTTTCCATAGACACCTTTGGACAAGACTACAGCAACAAAATTGCTGAACGGAATTACATAAAATTTGGCAGGAAGCTAGATCTTGGTACACTGATTGTTCTTTTTGTGATTTGGTGTAAATCTGTTCAGTAGTTTTGAGAAATGAAAGTTAAAAAAATATAAAGCTATCCGGACAGTTGGGCCCACTAGAGACTCAAGAGACTCTTGTGGAAGTGCCAATTTAAAAATGGAGCATTCTTATTGGTCCAGGGAGCTTTTTTGACTTGGGCCAATACGCTTCGCATGAGTGAGCGCTCTGATTGACTGCCAGCAACATCAGGAAAATGTAACTGGCAGCCATTACAGTTTTTGAGGACTTAGTCCCCTGCCCTGAACTTGTGAAAAACATAGATATAATGGGACAGGGTAGGGTTACACCCCTCCCCCCTTGAGCCAAAAACAAAAAAATGGCACAAATTGCCGCAAACAAAAATAATCAAATGGTGGCCGGGGCCCCATTAATTAATTATGAGCCCTTGGGAGCCCACCCTGGGGCCGATTTCAACAAGGGGAGTGGGCCCCTCCTCCCTGACACATTATAGGTCTTGGGAAGCCCACCCCTCACTGGTAGGGGAACATGTGTTTGCTCCCGCTTGGTAGAAGCATTGTTTATTCTCACAAGAGCAAACACCAAGTCTGCTCCCAGAGGAGAGGAGCTTTAAAAATGCTCCAACCTGCTGGAAGCAGACTTTTGATCTGTTTGCCCGCCCACACTGAAGCAGGCAGATAAACTGATCAAAATATTGCTCTCACCCACAGGGAGCAGTATTATTAGCTGCTCCATGCGGCCAGGATCAAAACCGTCTCCCGCTGCATGCGGGTTGATGGCTGGGCCCCACTGGCTCCCCGGGGCCCCAAACAAGTGTATGGTGGGCATCCATCTTTAATAGTGCAAATACATACAGCATTCTAAGTATTGTAAGCAGCCTAGAGTTATTGAAGAGAATCGTCTTAGCATGACATATTCTATATAACATCGAAAACTGTGCCCAGGTACTAACCTATGTGCGTGTGCTTGTTTTGCTTCAGAAGACGGGCTATCTGTAAAGTTTTCACCATAGTATGAATGGTGCAGGTAGTAGAATGTTTAGTACCTTCAAATCTTGGTTGTTGTTTGCAAATAGTGTCTTTTTTGACAGCTTTTGCATAGAGTGTGCAGTGTTCCTAGTAGATATTTTTTAATAGTCTGTAGTATATTTCCTATGAAAGTTTCAGTATGTGCAAACAGTGTGGTATAAAGTAAACTCTCTCTCTCTCTCTATAGAGTAGGCACTGTTTACAGTACTCAGTTCTCTACTGATATCAAGTTCATTTCTTAATTTAGGTTTCGTGTGTCAGGGGTTTGATGCAGATAAAAGCTGTCCGTCGTAGCACAGTTATTTTCAAATTGGCATTCACTATTTTGGTTTTCTCTGAATAGTTGTATACAGATGTAACACCATATTCAATGAGGATGTCCCATATATCTGCGGTTGATTAATAATGTGAACTATGCTACATGTAAGCCATAGCAATTTATACAGCTATAATCCTGAAAACATTGCATTCTGACAGATTTTGTTTTATTGTAACAAAACAGGATATTGTTTACAGTTTGCAGAATCTTTGTAACGTGTGTGAGTATTAAATAGATAAATATTCAATAGAAATTGTTTATTTGCTCAGTTATTGTAACTCTGATATCAAGACATGTCACCAGCAATCTTTTTTTGAGGTGTCATTACTCTCGCAATAACGGGTGTGTGTAGTTTGAGTGTGTAGAGCGACTGGCCTCTTTGCTGAGACCTCTCTCTGTAATGATGGGTGTGCGTAGTTGGGTGTGTAGAGGGACTGGCCTTGACTTTTTGACCTGTCGCTCTCAGATGACAGTTGTGGGCAGTAGGGCGTGGGAAGGGACTGCCCTCTCCTTTCAGAGCTCTGTCTCAGATGACGGTTGTGCATAGTAGGGTGTGTGGAAGGACTGGCCTCTCTGCTGAGACCTCTTTCTGTAATGATAAGTCTGTGTAGTAGGGTGTGGCGAGGTACTAGGCTCTCCTTTCAGACCCCAAGCTCAGATGATGGGTGTAATTGGTACGGTGTTTAGATGAGCCTAAACTCTACTCAGAACTCTTCTCAAAACAATGAGCATAAATAGTAGAGTTTGATAAACACCATCTCCAGTAAGATTCATTCATACAATAACAAGTGTTCATAGCAGAGTGTGTTCAAACATCACCTACTCCTTCCTACATTTCACAATCCCGCAAGAGTCTCGCGATATTGTAACATTTTTTTTTTAAATGACATAACCTTCTAATGATCACAATACTTCTCTTACACACTTTCTCTCAAAAACATGGACCACAATATGCATTTGTACTAATAGAGTGTATTGAGAACTCATGTACTCCTTTTTACTATTCACAATCCTGTGAGAGTCCCGCGAGATCGTATACATTTGTTAAAAACAATATATATTTATTATCTTCACAGTAGTTATCTCTTAGACACCTCCTCTCTAAATCTAAGGGTACAGCATGCCTTTCTGCTGCGCCATTGTATAGCTTTTTTTCTTTGTTTCCACAACACCTCCAATTTTTTACAGAAACTGTAATGGTGGCCATCTCACTTTTAACATTCTAACTGCCAGCAAATCAGTTTGTTCGCTCTTGCATGACTCATTGACTGTGAAGGGTCATGGAAAAAATTGGGCTCTCAACCAATCACAGGCCTCCATTTTTGATGTTGTGCTCTCTTGGGAGGCTCATAGGACTTTTGCGAGCCCAACTGCCAAAGTATACAATTATTTTTGGCCCGTAATATTTCAAAAACTACTGAACGGATTTACACCAAATCCAAAAAGCACAATCTGCGGACTAAGATCTAGGTGCCTGCCGAAATTTGGTGTAATTCTGTTTAGTGGTTTTGCTGTAACCTTTCTATGGAAACCGCATGGAGATTTTACGTCTTGGGACCCCCCTTTTTTCTCGGCCCCCGCGTTTGCCAGATCACCCCAAAACTTTCCAGGAGGGAGCTGAGGTGGATGGCCTTTGTTTTTGGAAAGATTTACGAAGAGGCATCAAACGGGGCCAAAGTTATTAGTAAACCAAAAAACTTTCCATCTATGGAAAAGCAAACCTAACTAGAACTACCTACTAGAAATTGCCAGTAGGTAAAAAAAAAAAAATATATATATATTGAGTACATATATAAATATAATTATGGAACTGTGCTAAGTTGGTTGTCGGAGCATGTTGTTGGATGGAATAAGCTTCCGTTTGGGTTGCATAAAAATTAGGAAAATTGTGGCTCTACCCTCAGTGCTATACTTATTTAACATCACTATCTCGCTGCTCCGAGTGTTATTTGATTCACTTAGATCTGTTATATTTAGACTAGCCTGGGCTAGGAAACAGTCCAGATTGAGTTGGAATGTGCTTATTCTAAAAGAGGTTTTGCTGTTTTGACTTTGAATTATATTTACATGTGGCACAAGCCCAATTTGCTGACTTTTGAGTTCATGGTCCCATGTTGCTACCTCAGCTTGATGCTGAATAGGAGGCGGTTTCACCATACCCTCTGAGTATAGGTATGCTGCTCACTGAATGAACATCCCAGATAAGGGATATAATGTTTTTTTGAGCACCTTTTTTGTCCTTTGCTATGCTTATTCTCTACATAGCGCTACCTGATTTGTAATCATGTGAATGATGTTTTATTTACTGTGCATAACATTTACTCTGAGTCCAGTCCTGGGTGTGTCACCAGTTTTCGGTCTTTAAAGGCCAAGCTATAAAATTATACAAATGATAAATATAGATTAAAAAAGCATTTCAATTCTCATTTCATTAACACCACCACCTAAAGAGGTAATTGTAATTAATGCCATGTAAACATCATACCTGCCACATGAGAATACCAAAGTATGTACTTTGAACAGATGTGATCTATGTTATCTAAGCTACATGTCTGCCTGACTAATATGATTCAGGATACAAATTCATGATATATATATTCAGTCCTAATTCATCTATCACCCTTTTTGTTCTAAATCTAGTTTAGTTTTGTTACCTAAAACATCAATAGAAATCTTTCAGACATTATAAAACACACCTAAATTCTCAGTTCATAAACATTGTGGTGTTATCAATCACCACTTTATGCAGATTCTACAAGTACCTGTGGTATATTTTTATAGATGTTACACCCTGCTACCCCTTAAATTGTGTAACAGTACCTCGGTTTTTAAAGGTGAAACTTTTTCGCCTACTATGGCTATGAACCTGGTGTCAAAAGGTAACAGTGATTCACCACGAAAACAAAAGGACCCATGATGTGTTTACTACTGCCCTTCAAACACAATAAATTATAGCAGTCTAACTTAACAAGCTAAAATAACAAGTTGAAATAACACTTTATGGTTCAATATTCCTCATTGTAGTAAACAGAAGGCCAGATAAAAAACGTAGTAACACATACTTTCAAATTTCACAGGTCAAAATAGCATCACTGCTTGTGCACATACATGGTACCTTTACTACATTATATATATCCTCCCCCTGAAACGTTGTCACAAAAAGATGGCTTTTCTATAAATAGGTTGCACAGGTAGAACCTTGGGTAAAATGGGGAGGGAGGAAAACATGGACAAGGCAACAAGGAAAGAGAGTCAGAAGCAACCAGGGAAACAAAACACCTCAGAAATCAAAGATTTGAGCCAACTGATGTTCCTTCCAAACAACGAGTTGCAATATAAATGGAGTCAGGCAATCTTCACACTCAAAGAAATTTTGTAAACATCAACACTGCCTCGGCCTTTGAAAGATTTCTTCTGTATTCCTTTGTGAAAGGATTGAGCTGTCTCGGAGCCCGAAAACAAAGTCCTCTGCCCCGAGGACTCACTGTTTGACCGGGTACACACAGTTGCTGAGATTCTGTTACCTAAGAATTCTCTACATGAATACATGAGCTAATGCCTCTTAGGGCATCACACTGAGATCCAGTAATAAGATTTTCTTGTGGTTGTCATTTCTTGTTTCAAGGCAGCTCTTCAGAATAGACAGAATAAGAAAGAGCAAACAAAGGGCTCAGTCATTATCTTGCTTATAAAACTTTTCTAAAGATTTGATAAAAATTGCGTCCCTTAGAAAGAAAATCTTTTGAATACAAAAAGAGAAAGAATAGTTTGACAACCGGGCGTATATGCATAGAAATGTTTCTACTCACAAACACAGAAACATAACGAGTAGTAAGTAGAATCACAATCAAATAACAAATGAGGTGGGTTACAAAGTCCTAACATTCAACACTGTAGTGACTCAAATTAGTCTAAAATGTCGCAGTCAATGAGCAGATCACAGCAGCGTCGATCCACTCTTGCAATGAGGTAAACAATCAGATGATAAATCCATTGATGATAAAGTCACTGACCGAAACAGGCTTGATATTACAGAGGTAAGTATCAGAGAGTAGAGATTCTCACAGGTTTGGGCCTAACAGTACCATCATAATTGTGCCACTAGAGGAGTCCTTGATGACTTAAATCCCTAAGATGGCAACTGAAAAGCCTTCTTTACCAGAGGTGGGCATCAGAGTAGTCATGCATTCACCATATTTTGCCTAAAGGATGCTATCTCTCAGAGCTCCAGACTTGCATCCTTCAGGCTCTTCTCTGTAGATGGAACTTTTTTCCCTACTAAGTGCACTGTTGTATCCACCACTGACCCATGGTAACCCACTTTATCCAATTATCTTCAGCTGCTGCCACATTCTTTTCTATCCCTCCCAATATCTTCATAATCATCATGTCTCTCTGTCCCCAGAGCACATCAGTTATTGAAACTTTTTCTGTGATCTGTCTCCTGTGTTTCCCTCCATCTACTCAACTGAGGGGATTAAAAAAAAGTCTTCTCTCATCTTATGGAGTGTTTCCCTGCAATAGCAAAGTCTCAAAATGTAATCTTCTTTCTTCGGGAAAGTAGCCAAGAGCCAGTATCAGTTTTTCCAGAGCAGGCACTCAGGATGTGGGCATATTCTGCCTTCAGCCCCATCCCTTTCTCTTGGGCCGTACATTCTCTTTAATTAAATTTTGTCCTGACTATATGTGTGATCTCCACAGCAGTCTGAGTTGGAAGTAAATCAATCAATCAATCAGGAGTTTGTTAAGAGTTTGTTAAGCTCGATGGGGAGCCAGTGGAGTGTGAGCAGGTGCTGGGAGATGTGGCAGTGTCTTGGCAGGTTGAGGACCAGTCATGCGGCGGCGTTTTGTATGTTCTGTAGCTTGCGGGTGAGGTTTTTGTTTATTCCGGCATAGAGTGCGTTGCCGTAGTCGAGCCTGCTGGTGACCAGGGCGTGAGTAAGGGTATTTCTATGTTTAAGGGGGATCCATTTGAAGGTCTTATGTAGGAGGCGGAGGGTGTGGAAGAACAACAGTGCCCCCAATGCCGTCGACCACCAAGAGTCGTCCCAGGCTGAAGGGTTGGAGACGAGGATGAGGACCTCCGTCTTGTCCGAGTTCAGCTTCAGACAGCTGATCTTCACCCAGTCGGCGACGGCCTTCATTCCTACGTGGAGGTTGGCTTTGGCTGTGATGGCGTCCTTGGTGAGGCAGATGATCATTTGAGTGTCGTCGGCATAGGAGATTATGTTAAGGTCGTGCTGTCGGGCGACGTCTGCAAGCAGGGCCATGTAAATGTTGAACAGTGTCGGGCTTAGGGAGGATCCCTGGGGTACGCCACAGATAATCTTGGAGGCTGCGGATCGGAATTGGGGGAGGCGGACACTCTGGGTTCTGCCGGAGAGGAAGGAGGTGATCCATTCCAGAGCCTTGTCTCGGATCCCTGCAGCGTGGAGGCGTGCGCTTAGTGTGCGGTGGCAGACGATGTCGAAGGCTGCAGAGTAGTCTAGGAGGATGAGTGCTGCGGTCTCACCGTTATCCAGCAGGGTCCTGATGTCGTCGGTGGCGGCGATGAGGGCGGTCTCGGTGCTGTGGTTGCTGCGGAACCCTGACTGGGAAGGGTCCAGGATTCTGTTTTCTTCGAGGTATCGGGTTAGCTGTCTGTTGACGATCTTCTCGTTGACCTTAGCCGGGAACGGGAGCAGAGAGATGGGCCGGAAGTTCTTGAGGTCTCTTGGGTCTGCCTTGGGTTTTTTCAGTGGGGCGTTGATTTCGGTGTGTTTCCAGCTCTCTAGGAAGGTCGCGGTCTCGAGGAAGAGGTTGATGACGTTGCGCAGGTGGGATGCGATGGAGCTGCTTGCTTTGTTGAAGACGTGGTGCGGGAATGGGTCTGACGGAGAACCGGAGTGGATTGTACTCATGGTCTTGATGGTGTCATCGGTGCTCACGCTGGCCCAGGCTAGCAGGGGATCATGGTCGATGAGGTGCGGAGAGTCTGTTGTGTTGCTGTCTGTTGGGGGTGTCTGCTATCTTGCGGTGGAAGAAAGTGGCGAGGGAGTTGCACAGTGCTTGCGATGGCGGTATGTCCTTGGTGTTGGAGCTGGGGTTAGAGAGTTCCTTCATGATGTTGAAAAGCTTCTTGCTATCGTGTGCGTTGTCGAGTCGGTCTTTGAAGGAGGTCCTCTTGGCAGCCCTGATGAGGTGGTGGTGGTTGCGGATGGCGTCCTTGTGTGCTGTGTGGCTGTCCGGGGTCTGTTCACTGTGCCATTTCTTCTCTAGTTTCCGGCAAGCTTGCTTGGAGGCTAGGAGTTCTGACCCGCTCGCTGGTGTCTCTGTGGGGGGGGGTTTCTTCAGCGGGGCGAGGGTGTTGGCGCAGTCCTCGATCCAGCGTCTGAGGCTGTGGGCAGCGTCGTCGGTGTTGGAGGGTACGGTGGGTGGGTTGAGAGCGAGGTTTGCATGTATTTGGTCTTTGGTGATTTTGCTCCAGCAGCAGCGGGGGATCTGTTGGGTGCGGTGGTGTGTGGTGGGTTTCTGGAAGGTGAAGTGGACGCAGCGGTGGTCAGTCCAGAGGAGATCGGTGGTGTGGTTGAAGGAGACGTGCGGGCTAGAGGAGTGGGTGGGCATTGTGACGAGTTGGCTCAGTCCGAGATTGGCGAGGTTATCGATCAGGGTTGTGGAGTTTCTGTTGTTGTTGTTCTCAAGGTGAAAGTTCAGGTCTCCGAGGAGGATGTAGTCGGTGGAGGTCAGGGCGTGCGTGCTGATGAAGTCGGCGATGGAGTCGCTGAACTGGGGGCAGGGTCCGGGGGGTCGGTAGATGAGGGTGCCTCTGAGGGTGGAGTTGGGGTCTGTGTGGATCTGGAAATGCATGTGTTCGGCGGTGCTGAGAGTGTCCTCGGTGCTAGTCGAGACCCTGATGCTTTTCTTGTGGATGATGGCAATTCCTCCCCGACTCCGTTGGTGCGGTCTCTGTGGGTGATCTTGTAGCTGTCTGGGATGGCTATGGTGATGTCTGGTGCAGAGGAGTCGTTCATCCACGTCTCTGTCAGGAAGGCGACATCCGGGGATGTTGTGTCGAGCAGGTTCCAGAGCTTGACGGCGTGTTTGCGTGCGGAGAGGGTGTTCAGTAGGATGCATCGGAGGTGGTTGATGTCTTTCTTGACGGGTGGTTCGTCGGGTCTGAGGCTGGTGTAGCTGTAGTTCCGGCAGGAGAAGGGGCCGTGTGTGCGTTTCGGGGTGGCCTTGAAGCAGGTGTGGGTCCGTCCGGAGTTGAGGGCGTGCAGAGTGCTGGCATGGTAGAGGCGGAGTTCCTCGTGGCAGTTGCGGGGACCAAGGGTTCTGGCGCTGGGCAAGGTCCAGGCGCGGACGGGCGCAGACAGGCTTGCCTTTGGCGCGCCGGCGGCCGGCATATATGGGGAGGTGGGAGGAAGGAGCAGCTGGGAGGCGGGAGGCGGGGGCAGCGAATGGACAGTCAGGGGGGCAGGGATGCAGGGGACGCAGTGGCGGGAGCGGTGCAGGGCGACTAAGAGAACAGAAGGCAAAATGGGCACAAAAATAGAGGGGCAACAAGTGGAACAGAAGGCAAAAGGGCACAGAAATTCAGGGGCAACAAATGGAACAGAAGGCAAAAACGGGCACAGGGTTACAGGGGCAACGAGGGAACAAAGCAAAAACGGGCACAAGGTTACAGGGGCAACTAGGGAACAGAAAGCAAAAACAGGCACAGGGTTACAGGAGCAGCTTAAGGAACAAAAGGCAAAACCGGGCAGAGATACACGGAGACAGCGGGGGGTACAGAAGGAAAAGCCGGGCAGAGAGACACGGAGACAGCGCGGGGTACAGAAGGAAAACCGGGCAGAGAGACACAGGGACAGCGAGGGGAACAGAGGGAAAAACCGGCACAGATCAAGTACAAGCAGCGGGGGAAGACCTAGAACAGCAGTCACAGGCACAACAATGAAAATAACAGCAATACAGTGAAAAACAATACAATACAATAACTAGTGGAAAAATAGCGGAGAAGAACAAACGTACGGCCTACCACTGGCCACCATCGATGAGGTGCAGGTGGTAGCCTGTGGGTGGAGGAGGGCCTCGAACTTCCTCAGCAGCGGCAGCTGGGGCAGGGGCACACAGGCGGTGCTGTGCGGAGGGGGAGCGACCTACCTGGTAGGTTCAGTGTGTTGGTTGTCTTTGTCATAGATGCACTTAATTTAGTGGTGGAAAAAGGTGCTGTGTTTGTCGCAGAGGTCTTGTGAGGGAGGGATGTCAGTGGACTCGCTGGTGGGTTGGGCAAACTCCTTGATGATGTTGAAGAGTTCTTTGCTGTTGTGTGCATGAGTGGAGATTCTGTCTTCAATCGCTTTTTTCCTCGTTTTTCTGATGAGTTGGTGGTGGGCGTTGGTGGCAGCTCTGAAGTTGTTGTGAGCTTCTGTGGATTTGGTGTTCCTCCAGGCCTTTTTGAGGTGGTGGCAAGTGCGTCTGGACTCTCGAAGTTTGGTGGTGAACCATCCAGCTTTCTTGGCATGGGTGTTGTTGTTTTTCTTGAGGGGGGCTATGGTGTTGGTGCTGTCGGAGATCCATCTGTGCAGGGTTCAGGCTGCGGTGTTGGGGGTCGTCGTTTTCCATGATGGTTGGGGTGGAGTTGCTGAGTGATGAGGTTAGCTGGTCGTCTGTGATTCTTGTCCAGTTTCTTCGTGGGAGCAGGTGCTGGTGTCTGTTGATGATGGATGTTCTGAAGGTGAAGTGGATGCATCGATGGTCAGTCCATGGGAGTTCGGTGGTGTGGCTGAAGGTGATGGAGTTTCCTGTTATGAAGAGGGGGTCGAGGGTGTGTCCTGCTGAGTGCGTGGGTTCGGTCATGATCTGTCGGAGTCCAATGTTGTGGAGGTTGTCCAGGAGGGATGTGGTGCTGGGGTCCAGTTGGTTGTTGAGGTGGAAGTTGAGGTCTCCCAGTAGGGTGTAGTTGTTGGATGCGATGGCATGCGGGGAGATGATGTCCGCGGGGTCCAGGGGGTCGGTAGATGAGGGTTCCTCGGAGGGTGGAGGTAGGGCTGGCTAGTATCTTGAAGTGAAGGTGTTCCATCAGGTCTCTGGGCTCGTCGGGGAGTGTGCTCAGGTGGAGGGTGGGTTTGTGGACGATGGTGATTCCTCCTCCCGGGCGGGTGGGGCGATCCTTCCTGGAGATCTTGTATCCTTGGGGAATTGCGCGATGGCGATGTCCGGTCCCGAGGTTGTGTTGGTCCAGGTTTCAGTAAAGAATGCTACGTACGGGGTGGTGCTGTCGAGGAGGTCCCAGATTTCGGTGGCCTGTTTGTGGAGGGATCGGACGTTGAGGAGGATGCATTGCAGGGTCTTGGGTTCGGTTGTGTTCTTGCGGGTGGGTTGTGCTGGGTCCGTGGTCTTGGCGGGGCTGCAGGTGTGCCGGCAGCGGTGATAGCTGAAGGGTCCGTGGGTGTCAGCTGGTGATGCTAGCTTGCAGTTGTTGTTGCGGCCTGGGTTGAGAGCGTGGAGTGCCGCTGGGTCATAGCGTTGGCGGTGCAGGTCGCAGTCGGGTCGTGGACGGGCGCAGACTGGCTTGCCTTTGGCACGCCGGCGGCAGTGCCAGTCATTAAGTAGGGGTCGGGGAGAGCAGGATAGCTGGGAGGCGGGAGAGAGGAGGGGAGCTGGATTGGGCCAGACGCACTGGTTGTGCTGGGGGGAGGGGCAGCAGCGGCAGGGAAAAACGGGCTGAAAAAGGCAAAGGAAAAAGGCAAAAAGAGAGAGCAAAGTGCACATAAAGCAGCAAAAGTGCAAGAAAGAGTGGAGGAAAGACACAGAGGACACAGAAGGAGAGTGAAAGAGGGAGATTGAGATGAGGGTAAAACATGAGTAAAAAATGGAGGAAAGACACAGAAGGAGAGTGAAGGGGGGAGTTTGAAATGAAGATAAAACAACAGAAAACGGAGGAAAGACCCAGAAGGAGAGTGAAGGGGGAAGATAGAAGTGAGGGAAAAAAACAAGTGGAAAAAGGAGAGAGAAAGCAGAGAGAGAGAGAATGGAGAGACAGGTCCACTGGACCACCAGGGATGAGGTGCAGGTGAAACCGGCGGGTGGAGGAGGGCCTCGAACACCAACACTCAAGAGTGCAGGGGCTCGGGGGAAGGCCTCACTTAATGGTGAAGCTGCGAGGGAGGGAGAGCAGTTTCACTGACAATGAGTCAGTGGTCACACCCAAGTCCCAACATCTGCATTGGGATCCCCATCTGCCATGCTTCCTCCAGACCTTTTCCTGTGCCACAGCAACCATGCAGAGCAAGTTAGGACTTTTTCATCTCCACAAATAGTTCGCTCATATGCTCTCCAGAGGCTAGGACAAAACTGTCTGAATCCTCACTGCTTTCTCTAAGCGTCAGATCACCCTGTGAGCCTTGAGGTCCTTCAGTTGCCTCCAGGCAGAAGGGAAACTGAGGCAACTCAGAGGCTGAGGAGATCGAGGCCATCTTGTGCCACCTAGCTCCGCCCTCACTATGCCCCAAAATAACAATGTTTTCTGAATACAGTGGCTTTGCTCCTCTATAAGAAGCACTGAAGGTGGTGAAATGTGTATTTGGTGTTACTTTCCTCTTTATAGTGCTAGACTAAAGCCTCGGGGTTGCGTCCACATCCTGTGATTTTGGGCAAATCACGTAATCTCCCTGTGCCTGAATGTGTCCTTGTGTAATGTAACCGGTGCTCATGTAAAGCGCTCCAATACCTTCAGGTCGCGTTTGTGCTATATAAATCTGCATTAAAAAAAAGACAATGTTAGTAGTTTGTCTTCAGCTTTTGTTGCTAATACATACAATAATACTTGGAAGGCATTTGGTTTAGCCACCTTAAGCCATTTACTCAACGTTTGTTTCAAGCTAGCCTGGCTGATGAGGGGTGATACCCTGAAACCGATCCCAGGATGATTGTTTCCGGTCCAGGGAGGACCTGACCTGGCAGTTCAAGCTCGACTGTTACCCTGGGGAGCAGGGTCAAGACTGATTTGCATATGGCTGGGTCCAAACTGGAATGACATGGTGAGCACAAAAACGATGGATTTAGGTACAGATCTCTGTACTGGGGATGAATGTTTGACGATGTTCAGCATTCCGTCCATCATCTTTTTGTGTTGCTAGTAAATGATAGTGGCAGTGGGTGAGGCCTTGAGTGCCAGTGTTATACTTCTGGTAGTATGTGACAGGAATGCAAGTAGAGGGAGCAGAAGCTAACTGTGTACACAGTCATTTCTGTTTGCACAGACCCAATACACATGGCTTTCATGTCACTCATCTTTCGGTATTCTGTTTGCATTGCAACAGATAAAAACTGCAATTTGCTCCAAGTTGGAAAAGAGGGTGGAGAATGAACTTAGGCACCCACAGGTCTTTTCTTCTAATGCCCTCAGGGTGTCCCTCATCTTGAATAACAACTGCACTACCATAGCAAAGTCTCTGATGAACATGTAAATTGGATTAGGGTATTCTGCTCAGTGCCAGCACTGACCTTGAAATTTACAGGGGTTTCAGCCTGAGTTCTGTCAGTCACTTCCTGTCTTGGGATATTCAGAGGGCCATAGTCTCCCATCTGTCCCTCCTTGTCCTGGGACTATGCAGAAGCTCCAGGCCCACTACTGCCAGTCCTCCCTGAATGCACATGTCTGTGTTTGACTCAAGAGTTTATTCTCTCTCTTTTCTCCTCAGGATTAAGATGGTTTAGTTGTGCATTGACTCATTGGTCCCACTTAAGCAATGTCCCCTTTCATAAGTGGCAACACACCACTAGCGTTGTAAAGATCAGAAGTGTACATTACTGCAGTAAGGCGGAAGCAGGTACTGGTCGGGAGCACAGCACACACAGAGGAACAGCCAGGAGCAGCAGATGAGTGTGTGTTGTTCTACACTATGCCCCGACTGCCACTGCTGCCGGTGGAGAGCTGAGGCCTGGGTCAAGTGCAGCAGCACTCTGCAACACTGAAGTAGAAGTTGTTATTTGCAATGTCAATAGCTCAAACTCGTGTAAATGTGAGACCTATTGCATTACAAATGCAGTTTGAGATTAGGCCTCTCTGTGTTGAGTGCAGATAGTTTTCAACTAATTCCCTGCCAAATAGGCAGTCAAAGCAGATTGGCTGGGAGAGCAAGAATTTGTTCAAACCTTTTGGTACCAGAAGTCAATCTAGCTACAGAGTTTTGAATCCATTACAGCGGAGCTATTTTGTGATTGAAACCCCAAAATATGCACCACAAAATTAACTACTGCTTGTGGGTGTCTGCATCAATGATGGTATTCTGTAGAACTGTGTCGTCAGAGACCACACCGTCAATAGTAGTGTGCAGTGGAACACAACCACTGATGCAGATGCTAGTGCGCGATGGGTGAACAATGGGATAAGTGACTTATCTCTCTGCCCAGCCCATTCCTTATTCCAAGTGTTCTGTGTCCTTATATGTTAACCACTCTGCCCCCTTTGCTGTCCCTCTTATCTCCCTCTTGTGCTTCATTTTCCCCATCCATTCTTGTGGGCCTGTCATGTTCTTTGCAAATTCTTGTCCCCTGTGGGTTCTCTTCTCAGCAGCCTGCCTCCTTACCTTGATAGCTCTGATGCCACTGGGCTGCCCTGAACTTTGTAAGCAGCAAAGTGACTGTGAAGGGGCCATGTTTGTTTGTAAATCGGAGGGTTGGGAAACTGCAGTGCAGAGCGTAACCTACTAATTACAATTAAACTTTAAACTACATAACCCGTAAGGACAACCCCTTCCTACGTATGCACCAATCATTATACCCCCCATAGGTATTAATGTCTCTGGCCCGATGTCCATCCTCTTTCTTTGCGAAACCAGCATTTAGTCTTTTAACTCGAACCCATGAACTTGAACTCCATCGATTAACTTCATCGCCTCGAACCGGAACTTCCACGAAGATATTTCTTCACAGAACTTGGCCAGCAAATCTTCTTAAGCTTTCAGGTCGCTTTATTTTGATCTTCTGAAAAGAGAATACAAGCCGTAATACACCATTCCTAGTGTAAATTTCCAGTAATATAACATGGGCGGGTAAACCAAACAATATCTTATACATGTATTCCATTCAAAAGGCATATCAGTCATACATCATTTAACACATGTTGACCATATCAAATCTAGGGCGGGATAATCTTTGCCTCCGTGTCCTTAATAGAATTGAAAATTCTTGACGCGTAAACTAGAATTTTTGTTATTCTATGTCAGTCCACGGAGGCTTTGTATTATGCTAGTTTAAAGTTGAGACACCACCGTTGTTGCTACATCAACAATTGGTTTATGATTAAATGTTTTGAAAGTTGAATCAGACGACCAATCTGCTGCAGTCATAATGTCCTCTAAACGAGAAAGAGTCGAAAAAGCTTTGGCACCCCTTAAAGAATGGGTGCCAAATGCCCCAATATCAATACCTGCTTGATTCAACAACCAAGTAACCCATCTGGCCAAAGAAGCTGACGAGACTGGGCGGAATGGTCTCTGTAATGAAATCAAGAAGTGACCGGCTACATCAGTCCTAAATTCCCTAGTACAATCCTCATAACATTTCAAACACTGTACCACACATAACTTGCTATGGTGTGGAAATGCAGGATACAAAATGCATTTAGAATTTGTCTTAGTTATTTTTGAAATTGTAAAGGAAACTCCTGAAGGAGTAAATACTTTACCTGCAAGGTCCAATGCTCGCACGTCTGCCACCCATCTACAGGATATTAAGCACAACAGTAATGTAAGCTTTGCAGATAACTGCTTGCAAGATAATTGCTTGCAAGATAATCCGTCATTTGGCGGCCAATTTCTAAGACATCTCAAAACCACATCAACGTCCCACAGAGTGGGATATCTGGGCTTTGGAGGATTCACCAATCTAATGCCCCTTACGAACTTACAGACCAATGGATGTTCCCCACAGGTTTACCATCCACATGGGGATGTCCTGTGAGATCGCACAATGGAAATTGTTCACCGTCTGATAAGCCATACCTGAGCTTGCCAATTCTGACAGAAAATTAATAATCATATGTATTCTGGATCCCACAGGATCCCCTTGCCGTTCACAACACCAATTAACCCATCTACGCCAAGCTGACTCATGTTGTTTATGCGTAGCGGGTGCCCAGGACTGTGACAAGAAAAACAGTGCTTCTTCCCAAACTCCTGCCAGTTGCCAGTGTCTCCTGAAAGTCTCTATGCCATGAGTGACAACTGCTCTTGTAACACTAGTGGATGGGGAAGACCCAGAGGGCCCACAAGTATCTCTGGAAATGACAGTATACGTATTGGTGGAGCACAAAACTAGAGTCACTGGAAACCAAGCTTGTGCTCTCCAACATGGTGAGATCAGTATCACCTCCGCTGTTTTCCTGCGGATCTGCGCTAATACCCTCGGTATCATGACGAACGGGGGAAAGGCATATAGCGTACTCGTCGTCCACGATTGAAGGAATGCATCTGAGTTGATCACCAGTGGATCTGGTCGCCAACTGTAGAATTGAGGAAGTTGAGAGTTAAGTCTGGACGCAAACGGGTCTATTGAACTTGGACCCTATTTGTTGTTCAGGGCTCTGAATAGTCTGGTATGTAACCTCCAATCGCTGGAGTCCTGCAGAAACCGGGACTTCCAGTCTGCCACCACATTGGATTCGCCCGGAATGTACTCCGCCGTCACCGATATGTGATGGAGAAGACAATAATGCCACAAGTCTTTGGCTATCTCCACTAATAGTCGAGATTGCGTGCCACCCAGGTGATTGATGTATCTCACTGCTGACACATTGTGCATCCTCAGGAGAATACAGAAACTCACCTTCCGCGGGAAAAGTGTTTGAATCGCAAATGAACCCGCTAGTAACTCTAGACAATTAATATGGAGTTTCAGTTCCTCCGAGGACCAACTGTCCCCCTGTATCCACTGGCGCGCAACGGGCTCCCCAGCCCCAGCGGCTGGTATTTGATTGGATTACTACCTCTGGTATTGACGCGAAAATGATCTTGCCATTCCACGTGTCCATGTGTTCCAACCACCAGGTGATCTCCGTCCTGGCCTCTGAACAGAGCAGGATCTGTTCCGCATAACTCAGATCCTTGCGTAAATGTAAGATTTTTAGTCTCTGAAGTTCTTGATAATGAAGGGTCTCGTAAATATTGCCTGAATTGAGGAAGCTAAAAGACCTACCAACCGAGCTAAAGTCCTCAAGGGTATAGTCGGAGAGGCAAGCGCTCTCCTCAACTCTTTCTGGATCGCTATCCATTTTTTGAGTGGAAGAAATAACTGTGCTACAATCGAGTTCACCTGAAAACCCAGAAATTTCATTGATTGTGCCGGTATTAGGATAGATTTGTCTGCATTGATGACGAATCCCAACTCCTGTAGGAGCCGGATCGTCCAAGCTAGATAAGACGAACTGTATCTGCACTCTGTACCAAGATAAGGATATCGTTTAGGTAGATAATGAGTCTGACCCCTCTCTCTCTCTCAGGGATTGAACCACAGGTTTGAGTAACTTGGTGAAACACCAAGGGGCGGACGAGAGCCCGAATGGCATGGCTGAAAATTTGAACCATTGGTTTCTCCATTGAAATTGTACGTACCTCTGATGTGGAAGGAAAATGGGCCCTGCCAGATAAGAGTCTTTTAAATCTAAGCGCACCATCCAGTCTTTTTCTAAGAGAAGGTCTCTTAATAAGTGTATGTCCTCCATCTTGAAGTTGCGAAACACTACCCAAGAGTTGAATTCTCTGAGGTTTAACACCAGTCTGAAACCTTCATCGTTGACAAAGCCATGAGGATGTGGAGCCGTTTCCACTATTGCGCCTTTCGTTAGTAATGCCTGCACCTCTTTGTCTATGAAAGACATTTCTACATGGGAAAAATGGAGGGGAGACGGGACGTTGCTTGTTGAGGGGAGGCATAAAACTCTATCTGAAAACCCTGTACCGTCTGAAGTACCCAGGGATTGTGTGTTAGAGTCTCCCACTTGTGTAGAAATAATGCAATCCGACCTTCCACCATAACATCCCCTGCTTGCACCAGATTTACCTGAGTAGGAGTTATCTCCTGTGTTGTTCTGTCCCTTGTATCCTCCTCTGTTCTGCCTTCCTCTGCCACCCCGTTGGCGATTGGGATAGAAGTTGAAGTGCTGGGCTCCACCTCGGCCACGTTGTTCGAATCCTTTAGAGGTCTGATGAAAACCTCGGCCGGTCGCTCGACCGCTGAAGCGTTCGGCCCTGGTAAAAAGGCCAGTATGAAAGACTTTTTCAATGTTGGCCTGAGCTTTGTCCAAAGCCGAGAAGGTTGCCACATACTTCCCTAACTCCTTCACAAATTTATCTCCAAATAAAAGGCCATTTGCTAGAGTTCCGTCCTCTGTCATGGCCATGTCCGCCAGCTGCGGATATATTCACATCAAAAATTATCTCCTTTCTGTCGAGAGGGCGCAGTTTGCGTTGCAGAGGAATTGTAAAGCCCTCTGAGCCCATTCTAGAATTTCCGTGGGGTCTAGTGGTGTATGTGAATCTTTAGATGTCACCGCTGTGTCGAGGATCTTGGTGATTGGTCCTGAAATGTCAAGCAGCTTGTCCTGACAACCCTTCCACGGTCTATCTAGGCTTTTCTTGGGGTCCTTGGCAAAATTCTTCATGAAAGTGGCCATATTAGGGTCCAACTCAGTGGTATCGGCTACCTTGCCTAGGAGCGAAGACCGGGGGCATTCAGATCTTAAAGTAGAACGAACCTCGTGTTCGAAACCCTCCCTAAGATTTTCCTGCACTGGGTGCACTATATTTAGGCTTTCCTGTTTTCAGTTTCTATTTTTGGGAAATTCTGGTGGTGTTTTTTCAGTGTTTTCCAGTGATTTCAATACCTAAAAAAACAGTGCTTTTCAGTGGTTACTCCTTTTCGCGCCACAAAAAACAACTGAAACAGTGTTTTACCGGTTTTTATGGAACGCTTTGCTTTTATTATTGCTTTTGCCATTTTTCTTCAGAAAATGTATACTGCTCTACATTTCAGAAGCTTAATACATTCATGAAATACTTTCCATTGTCCTTTGATTCTGCAGCTCAGATTTAACAAGCATTTGCAATGCAATAGGTCTCGCATTTATGCGAGTTTAAGCTATTCGCATTGTAAATGACAAAGCCTTTTATTTATGTTTTCAAAACGTAAACAAAAATACAAGGAATTGTTATTTGCAATGTCAATAGCTCAAACTCGTGTAATGTGAGACCTATTGCATTACAAATGCAGTTTGAGATTAGGCCTCTCTGTGTTGAGTGCAGATAGTTTTCAACTAATTCCCTGCCAAATAGGCAGTCAAAGCAGATTGGCTGGGAGAGCAAGAATTTGTTCAAACCTTTTGGTACCAGAAGTCAATCTAGCTACAGAGTTTTGAATCCATTACAGCGGAGCTATTTTGTGATTGAAACCCCAAAATATGCACCACAAAATTAACTACTGCTTGTGGGTGTCTGCATCAATGATGGTATTCTGTAGAACTGTGTCGTCAGAGACCACACCGTCAATAGTAGTGTGCAGTGGAACACAACCACTGATGCAGATGCTAGTGCGCGATTGGCTCCATGCTCTCGGCCTACTGCAACCCACTTCCCAACAGTCACTCTTCTGTACCAGAATTGAGAACAGGTTGCCCTACCCAGGGGAACTATCAGAGATAGGAAGGGGCGAAGAGTGCCAAGTATGCAACCCTTTGCATGCCTTAACGCACTGGCTGAACACTCTGCCCACGAAGTTCTGTTCAGTGGAAAAGCCATGACTTTTATTCAGTGGCAGCTACTGCGGAACAGGAGTGGCGGGGGCGGTATAAAAAATAAAAATAAAGATCTCTTACCTGTTCACGCTGCACGCTTTTCGTCGACCCCTGCTCTTCCTCACTCCTAAAGCACCCAGGAGCCAAAGTTTTTCAAATTACATTTTCTGAGCCTTTTGGGGTGAACTGTGAATCTAAAGCGATTACTGAGTAGTCCTTAAACCTTTAAACAATGTAAGGTCAGAGCGGCTCAAGATGTTACAATGCATTAATGTACACATGAGGGCGAGTTATAGACATGAACATGTCCAGCGCGCGCCTCACAACCATAAGAAGGAATTTGGAGGGAGTGGAAGGAAGTCTGAGATAAGAGACGAGGTAGTAGAGGGGGTGAGGCGGTTTAGGAGTGAGTAGGGGGGCAGCGAATTTAAAGTAGTGGGGAGAGTAGAGGAGTAGAGATAATGAACTCGAGGGGGGAGTAAGGAGGGAGTAGGAGAGAATGAAAGTGGGGGGGAAGAGCAAAAGGTAGAGGGAGTACAGCCGAGGAGCACCAAAGTACATTAAGGGGGAGCTGAAGCACAGCTACACAACTGGGGTGTCACCAGAATTAGACAGATTAGAACACAGCCGGGTCAAGCTAGATAGTGATAGCGTAACGATGCTAATGATAGTGAAATTGAAATTAAAATTAAACAAGGGAGCAATACTTATAAAGATAACATAATTAGGGTGGTAGCACGCCAGATTTGTCACAGTAACAACAAAACAGACATGATGGCGAGACACCAGCACTCAGTTAAACAGGGGGGCAATAGTTTTAGAGAACAAAATTGTAGTGGTAAAAGACACTAATTATATAAATAATAGGAGTTTAAGTCAGCCGGGCAAAAACTTTATGCGAAAGTCACAGTCTGGGTAGAGAGTTTCTGAGAGTGAGGCTCGGGCAGACATGAGGATAGGTAATCATTCTCCGTGTTCTCAGGTTGGGGAGGGAGGGGGCAACTCGTAGGCCATCTTGAGAGTGAAAAATTGGGGAAAGTTGCCGTCTTGTTTTAGGGCGTTTTTTAGACCAATTGTCATTTGTCTCCTTCTATTTTTCTATTTGCCGAAACCGCAGGAGAATGAAATGAGAAAGGGTGGGGGGGGGGGGGGGGGGGGGGTGGTCTCCTGTTTGTCCAGTCCACAGGAGTATGAAAATGAAGGGGGGGGTACGCTGACTTGTCTCGGTCGAGGGCTGATTCCGGTAGTGGGGCGACGATAAAACATGGCTCAAAGAGGCAGACAAGGGTTGTTTTAGGGGGGTGTGGGGGGGGGCGGGGGTTAGAGATGTACCAGGACCCGTGGCCTGGCTCAAAATCAGGGCCTCGTGGCGGAGGTCAGAGCCGTTAGGAGAAACGCAGACCGCCCGGGGCTTAGGGGGGAGGGTCAAGAGACAGCTGTTTCCAAATTGCGGCTGGCGCTCTGATCTCGGTTCTGGCATAGGACAGGCGTAGGTGTGAGGGGGGCTGCACCGAGCAGGAGCCCGAGAGTCGAGCTCTACTTACTGTGTGCGTCAGTGGGCCCATTGCCAGTGGGGGGGGAGGCGGCTGTGCAGGCAGGGCGGTGGTAGGTAGCACTTCGGGTCAAGGGCCTCAGTATCAACGATCAGGATGTGGGGGGAGCGCCGTAAGTAGGGGTTGAGGTGGCCAGCAGGAGGCAGCGGGAGAAACGGGAGGCAAAGAGCTAGTAGCACAGGCAGACTGCTGGGATCGTAAGTGAACAAAAGGAATTGGTAAACGACTAAGGCAGAGTAGGCAAACATTGAGGCGGCCAGCAGGGGGCAGCAGGAGCCGGGAAGTAAACAGCAGTAGTCAGTCCAAGCAGGCGGCCGTGTTCGGAGTACAGCAAAGAAATTGCAAATGAGAAGAGCAGTATGTGCACACTTTAAGGCGTTGAGGTGGCAAGCAGGGGGCCGCAGGAGTCGGGGGAGTAAACTGCAATCCGCACTAGCAGAGGGCCATGTCCCAAGCAGGGCAACAGAACTGGCAAATGTTTAAAGCAAAATAGTCAAACCTTTGGCAAACGAATAAGCAGAAAAGTTCAACCTTGTTATGCACTGCTGGGGGAAAGAGAGATCAATGTGTAACGGAGGCTGTGCTCGCAGTGCGTGCTGCACGGGGGGGCGATGGAGAAGGGCGATGCGGTTCCGTCACAAGTCGCGCTGCAAAAGGTGCCATTGAGCGAGAGAGAGAGGGAAAAACGGCCGCAGAAAATGCCAAAATTGCGGGGCGAGGAAGGGGCGTCCTCGCTGCAGGCGACCCTCCCGCTCTCGATGCAATCAAACTGGCCTCCGCTGCGACTTGCGACTTCGGTGAGAACCAAGATGATGTTCGGGGGCTCTTGTAATGCTTTGGCTCCATCAAGTGGCCAAAACGCGCAACAACAATGAAAATCAGTGACACTCGGTTTAAACCGGGTCAGCTGATTTTCGTCCGGTAGGGTACTCTCGTGCATAATCGTTTTAAACCGAATTCCGGACAGCCTAACTATATTCTTGGGGTCTTTGTCCTCTACATTATGGGACTTGCGTTTCCTCTTTGTCGCTTTTTTCGGAACCTCTGACTCTTGATCGGACTCAGACGTGTCCAGTGGGGCAAGCGAAGAGTCTTCCGCCTCCCCTGGAGTAATGAGTGAGGTATCACCAGAAGGGAGGGAGCCACCATAACCATGGTCTCTCATGACCGACAATGCCATGCGTAATAGCACCTCTGCCGAGGAGTGAAACGATGAGTCGCCCAATGAGGTGTTAAATTTACATTTCCCATAGTTTTTCAGTGGTTTAGTAAACGGTTGCAAGGCTATAATTAACGCCCTGTTCACAGAGCCCTGGACGTGAGAATCCAGGGCTTCCACCAGTTGCTCCTCCATTTGGTGCTCGTAAGGCACCTCTTCATACTCTGCATATTGATCAAACTCAGCCCAATGGTCAACCTTCCCGGCGTAGTACGCTATCGTTTGGTATTGGAGGTGTGGAGGAGATTCAGGGGGGGATACTCAGAGGTGACAGTCTTATAACAATTTAAACAGAGTCACCCTAACTAACCCGTCCCTATTTATGTAAAAGAGACACTAGCCCTACAACTTACTAACCTCAGAATGTGCAGACTGTTGAAAATTCAGGTGGAGGGAGCCACCCCTCAAACTCCCCTCAGGCAAAGCCCTTTAAACGTTTATTTGCCCGGTCAGGCGTTCACTGGGAACGAGGATTGGGCAGCAAACACTTGTGCATGCAGTGAGGAGCCGATCGGCAATGAAACTTTTATCCGGCTGCTCGCGCATGCGCGCGTGTAATGGCAATAGACAGAGGACTGCTCCTCGGGCATGCAGAGCGCGTCTGTCCTGCTCCCACTCCACAAATTGCCTCAACGCGCGCCGGAGCGCATAAAAACAACACAATGTTAATCACCAATGCGAGCGCGTGCAAACGCGGAACTCATTATGCAAAAACAGCATAAAAGCGTAATATGCACGATATCATTGTACCAATATGAAAGATAAAAGTCACTTAACTCGCTGCTGCAGCAGCAAAGAAAGAAGCCGGACATCGGGGCCAGAGACATTTATATCTATAGGGGGTATGATGATTGGTGCATACGTAGGAAAGGGTTGTCCTTCTGGGTTATGTAGTTTAAAGTTTAATTGGCTGCTCTATTTGCTTCAGTAAAGAAGGAGAAGCATAATACCAAGTCTCTGTGGACTGAAATTGAATTCAATCAAGTGCCAGGCCACGAGGTCAAGTGTGGTCTTGTGGTCTCCACCGCTCCATTGGGCCTCCTTTTTTGCAGTGCCGTTACTGGCAATGCGCATGAAGAAGGGAGAGAAAGAGAGGCTGAACAGCAAGGGCAGAAATGGCCAATCACTGGATGGCTTCACAATCAAGCCATACATTGATTGGTCATACTCTGTTGACAGGAGCCTACCAACCCGTGCTGCTTCATGTACAGACCACGACACTAGAGGCCTAGTAACTGTGTATCTTGAGCCAATCCAGATGCTGCTCCCTTGCTGTCATGTTACATACACAGAAGAAAAGCAGCGACAGGATTGGCTCAGACAGGCAAACTCATCGTTCATTAGGAGATTGGGGTAGCGGCTGTGATTCCCTCCGTCTCATTAATTCTGCAGATGGAGACTCCAGGAGCGAAACATCTAGTGTGCATGTCGGGCTAGCATCAATCCAACCAGACATGCACATTTTGTGGGCCCAGGTGTGCTGAGCATGGTGCAGCTGTCATTATGTTTTAATCCCCACACTCCTGCATTGGTTTCCAGGCCGTCTCAGGGTCATGACAGAGCAACCGGCCCGCAGCTGAAAGCTGACTGCCATGGGCAGATAAGAAAAAGCGTATATGAATTTATAAATGTATTCACATTTAATAGGGCGGGCCAAGGGGACAAAGCCAAAATATAACGGGGGTGACGCCCTAAGGGAGGAACCCTTACTGCAAAGTAGTTGTAGCCCTTTTTGACTTCTTATCTGCTGAGTATCTTCTTGCACCATTTAAAGTGTACAGCATTATTTACTAAGGTAGACTTCTCTTAATGTGCAACCTTTCCCAATATATCCAGGTTCCGATTACTGTTGGTTTTCCTGTGCTAATTATTTCGGTCTGACCTGCATAACCCGAGAAAATATTCACCCACCCACGCTTGATTTTACAGTTCTATTGCATTCATTATTTCCTTGATACTAGGAGACTTTCAGTGCTTAATATTTTAACATGTTTGTTGTGTTTTTCAACTTAGGTCACAACATCAGAAGCAAATTTCTGTAAAACATCAGAGGTTTGAGCTGTGGGTTTGAGCTGTCGAGAGCCATTAACTTAGACATATCATTTGCAATGAAAGTCTCCTGCGTCTTTATGAAGCAATTATGTTTCACAAAAGTGTTGTGTACACATGTTTTCGTGCTATCAAACACATTAAACAATGGATAGTTCTCAGTTAGCAGTGATGCTTCCAACAAGGGGAACATTAAATGATATCCGCTTTTGTCAAGATATTCCAGTTTTGATAGAGTTCTGTTATGATGCTACAGAGAGTGCTGCTACAATTGTTGAAGAGCAGATTAGAACAAAATTATAGGAGCTTGGCATGAAATTCAAGGATGTGGCTTATACTGTGATGACAATGCACATATTAATTATGGACAACATCATTCTTTTTTCAGCAACTGAAAAAAGTTAATGAAAGTTTTCTTCCATCAAACTGCCCTGCTCATATCTTGCATAGTTACGCTAAGGAGACCATGGATGGTATTTCTGTTGATGTTGAATCATTTATTTTGAAAGTCTATAATTACGTCTCTTCTGCAAAAGCACACTCAAATTAGGAGTGTTTGTCTTTTGTGAAATGCCAATCTTTGTACCTGCCTTTGCCATAGTGTAGGCTGACTTTAGTTTCACACACACTAACCTCAGCAGTGTTACCGAGGGTGGGAATCAGAGGCACGGGGCCAAGGGGCAAGCCAGCCTCCTCTATCTTATGAATACTCAAAAACGGGCTGCCCCTCGATTAAATTCCTACAGTTATCTACAGCGTTCTAACGAGATGCAGCGCCAGTGGGGGCATCTCATAAAAAGTTACGGACTGGCCTCACACACTGCCCAGTGTCATGCTTCATCATCGGCTGTCCTCGCCCTCTAAAAACTTGGTTTGATAGAGGGCGGGCATACACCTGGAGACAGGGATGCACTTCTAAATCTAAGTGATGGCTATGGGGGAGTGATAAGTGACTTAAAAACCATTACATTAGTCAATATACTATGTTTATTCAAGTGGTAAATGTATGGTGGTTAAAAACTAAGTGAACGGTGATGTGAGATGTTATTCCAATTCCAATTCCAAAAAACTTTATTGCGATTGTTTGAATCATAAAAGTACAATATAAAACAGTTCATTTAAAATACATATTCCTGCTAATATAAAAATGCATAATAAAAAGCAAGATGTCATATTAATTAATCAGTAGACAGCCCCCTGTTTAATCCGATAGGTCAATCGGTGTTGTTGCTTATTAGTTTCCTGCAAATTAGCCACATTGCAAACAAAAATTTAGAAACTGCAGCCACAACAACTGAGTTTAAGTCACTTCGCAAGATCCTAAAGAAATCGAGATAACTCCTAGTACCCAAGTTTAAACATAATTGTATAATCCATTTTTTCCGAATACCGACATATGCGGGGCAAAAAAGCACAACATGAATCGTAGTTTCTAGTTCAGATGAGCAACCAGGGCAAATATGCTGGGAACAACCCACCCATCGATCGGTAAAAGAATAGAGGGGGAGGGTTCCATATCTGAACTGTAGGTACAGCTTCTTTGCTAAAATGGGTTGGATAACATCAAGGTCGGATACAAAGGCGTAGTGAGATTTAACATCGAGGAAAGCGTCTGTCAGACTAGATAGTCTGACTGAACTATAAGCTTTCGTTAGGAAGTAATCTTTAAAGGTTAAGGCAAGGGTTTTTTTGGAGATGCCTAGAGTAGAAGCCTCTGGGTTAACCCAGAGATGCGCAAGACCAATATGGACTAAGGTCTGCCTGACATATTGGAGCCAAGGAATCTTATCGGCCCCAAGTAAACCCAGGATTACTTTCAATTCGTCTCTGTAACATGCCAGCTCTGGTGTACTCCAGAGCCTTTTCCAGTACATCACCGGTCTAGTGGCAACGACCTCTGAGATGGGGCGGATGTTAAGATCCAACCTCAGTGGCATAAGCGGCGTGTTAGTTGGAAGGGATACGAGTTTCCTCATAAAAGTATTTTCAGTGGTGACCAAATCATTTGCACGGGAATGACCCCAAAGTTCGGCCCCGTACAATGTGGAAGATCGAGATTGCACCCGGTAAATTTCTAAGGGAGCACTTATGATTTTTGTACGACAATTCTTATGGACTTTGAGGATGCCCCCCACAGCCTGGTTAAGTTTTAAGTTTGCCTTACGCATTTGTGGTGACCAGCCCATTTTATCATTCAGGGTCAAACCTAGATACTCGAATGTATTAACCCGATCCAAAGCAATACCTTCCATTTTAGGATGCGGGTAGGTAGAGGGTTTTACATTGAAGGCCATATACTTCGTTTTACCTATATTGACCACCAAGTTTCTCTTTTTACAGAAATTGGAAAACTGATCCAACACCCGCTGCATACCCATTGGGGATTTTGACAGCAGCAGGGTGTCGTCGGCAAACATAAGAGCAGGATATTTTCTAGAGGCCAATTTTGGTGCATCTATATCAGGTGAGTCCAGAAGATCAGCAATAAGCCCGTTAAGAAAGAGAGAGAACAGGGTTGGGGCAAGGACACATCCCTGTTGTACTCCCTTTTCAACAGGGTAGGGTCCAGTCAAATTGCCATGTTTTCCATAACGGACTCTAGCATAAGTCTCATCGTGAAGAATCTTCAGTTGATAGCATAGATATGGCGGGGCCCCCATGACTAACAGTAGGTTCCATAACTGATTACGATCCACCATATCAAAAGCGGATTTCAAATCCACAAAAGTCATATATAAACTCCCCCCATCCAATATAACATGTTTCCAGTGAAGCATCTGGAGCCTAAATAATTGGTCCATAGTTGACATTTTGGGCCTAAATCCTGCTTGAAGTGGGGTTAGTATGTCTTCCTCTTCTATCCAATTCAATAGCCGTTGCAAGACAAGCCTGGAATAGATTTTTTGGCTCACATCTATTAGGCTTATGGGCCTATAGTTACCTGGGTCAAGGGGAGACCCCTTTTTAAAGATGGGGATAATTTCCGCACCCTTCCAGGTTGATGGTACCGGTGAACCTTGTAAAATGGCATTGAAGAGGATTTGAAGATAAGGGGCCCAGATCTTCGGTTCGTCCTTATATAGATCCCCGGGAATACGATCTAACCCTGGGGCCTTATTTACTTGAAGCTGATCCAAAGCCAGATCAACTTCTGAAAGGGTCCAGGGGGGGACGAGCCAGGAGGGATCCCTATCTAGTAAAGTGGCAGGGGGGTCAACAGTCCTGATTGTATTAGTCGAATACAAATTTTCAAAATGAGAAGCCCAAGCATCTTCAGAGATGTTTGGGTCAATCGGGGAGATACCCTCCGGTTTCCCAAAGTGGACAAGGTTCCAGAATGATCTTAGATCTTTTGCCACAAGAGCTAGTCTCATAGCAGCCCATCTTTCCTCTTCCCACTCAGTCTTGCCAGTTTGAATTAACTTTCTTTAAACCCGCCTGGCATCCCGGATATGTGAAGGAATGCCCCCCCTAATGGCCTGTAGTAAATCCTGTTTAGCCAACCTGCAATCCTTTGTAAACCAGGAATTTTTATTACCCGACTTCATTGCTTTAACTGTTCCAGTGGTGTAGAAAGAGCCACTCAATACTTCTACGAGGTCCTTATGGATTTTAACCAGGTCCGTGGTTCCATCGGCTGCAGTATTGTTAATATCACCTTCAAACACCATATCAAGCAAGGGGAGTATTTTTGAGTACAAGCTGGCTATCGCAGTGTCTGACTGTTTAATGGTTTGCCAGCGAATCCTCTTCCCCCCTTGTATAGCTCTTAGATTATCTGCTGGAAGAGTAACCATATCTGACCCCGTGCTCAATAGGTGAAAATTTAATACTGCTATCAAGGGGTCATGGTCGCTTTCGGTTCGCCTAGTTATCTTAAAGTCCAGCACATGGGGCCATAAATCTAGACTAACCATAACATAATCAATCACAGTTTCGTGACCCATACCCCTGTACGTTGGTTGACCTGGTATATCTCCACTGAAGCGACCATTACACGCTCTCATGGAGAAAGCGTAAGTGAGGGAGGTAAGCTGGAGAACCAGAGGGGTCCACTGTTTAGCAGGGTACATACTAGTGGATGGTATTAATCTAGCCTCATCTTCCTCAAGTGTAAGCGGGGTTACTCCAGACAGAGGCTCAAAGTGGCAATTGAAGTCTCCTCCAATCATCAGCACGACGTCGTCTGGAAGTAATTCCAAAAGGGTTAACAAGGAATCAAGGGTGGGTGATGGACCACCACCACGAGTTGGACGAGAGTAAATATTAATAAGTGCAATCTTGGGAGTCTTTTTATGGGACAGAAGAATGCATATTAAATCATTACAATTCGTTTCAACCCTTTTAATATTGAAACCAAGATGAGTACCCACCCAAACACACAGACCCCCCGAAGGTCTCCCCCGGACGCCTTTTATAGCAGGTTGCATGTAAGTGATGTACCCCAGTCTATGAATAGATTCGGTTGACCATGTTTCCTGAAATAAGCAAATCCCAAAGGGGTCCATAAAGGAACACCACTCTGGATTGCAGGTATTAGAAGCTAGGCCTGCGATGTTCCAGCTAAGAACTTGAAGCTGACGATCAGAATCAGGAAAAACCTCAATAGGATTAGATTGAGTGGTTAAGGTGTCAATAGTTGCAAGTTGAATCACAGGGACAGCCTTCAGAGCCGAAAGTTGGGCGAGGACATCCCCCGTAGAACCTAAAAGAATGGGGGAAGTAATTTCAACTACCAAAGATACAGAGCCCACGGAAGTGGGCACTTGTGAGTCTCCATAGCCTCCCTTAGCACCGGTCTCATCTACAGTGTGTGTGAGGGAAGGTAAGCAACTAACTTGTGTATCTAGTCATTCTACCTCATCCAACAGGCTAAACCTATTATGGGTAGGAAACCCCAAAACTCCATTAACAGGCTGCCTACCCCACGTTCCCTCATTACATTGCTCTCTGTCAGCATAATTATAGGACGGAGCGAGAGGCCTTAGGCATGGGAAAGGGAGTTTAGTAGACGGGGGGTAGAAATAACCTAAAGGAAGCGTTTTGATGTTGGAAGGAGGATTGTCAAAGGCGGGGCTACATATGTGGTCAACCACCTCATGTGCTTGAAAATTAACAATGACACAGTCACCACCCACATTTTTATGTCTATGGCCCACCCAACCAACTCTTCTAACAAATAAAATAGATGACCGTACGTTCGTAGGCAGGGGTCTGTTAGCATTCAACCAGAACATAACTTTATTTTTAAGTTCCTGAAAGGATTCTGGTCTCTTAGAAGTCAATTTAGGAACATTAGTCAAAACAACCACGTAGGGGGCACTTTCGGGGGGAAGGTCAATCCGTGGAAATTCCTGTTGGTAGGGAATCTCAACAAGAGGATCTGAACAAAGATTATCTGTCTGATGGATGCCAGCAGACGTATTGTTGGCAGCTGGTTTCTGTAAGACAGGCCCCCGTCTATAGCTCTGATGAGAATTGCATGCAGCTCCCCGATGTTGCGTCGACTGGGTATTAGTTAAGTCTTGTGGGGTTATTAGATCTTCTGGGGTATTAACCTAGGTTCGACATGGGGGTAAACGTGAAATAGTAGATTGTATATTTTCATCATATTTCAGTATAGCTGTCTCCAGAGCAACCAACCTCTTTTCTATAGCAACCAATCTAAGCTCGAGCGGCTGCATGGCTACGTCTAGTACTGTAGACATTTTCCCAAGTAGCAAGTCTATATCAAAAGGCGGAGAGACTACATCTGGGGAATGGTGCTCTGAGCAGATTAGGTTGGTAGTGGCTGTAGATACAGTCAAAGAAGAGTCCAGAATATCAGGATTAGGTTTCTGGATTTTATTCCTTCTGCGTTTTGGTGATAGCCCGTTTCGTTTCCTTTTAGGGATGGTACCAGTATCCCGAACCGGAGCCACAGAGACAATGGCAGAGCCAGACACCTCAACGGGAACATTTCCAGGCATAACTGCAAGTTCATCAGTAGAAACAGTGGATAAGGTTGGTGGACGAAGCTCGCCATTAGTAGTAGCCTGGATGGGCATGATAGCAGGAGGAATAACAGGAGAGCGACTAGTTGCAATAGAACCCAATGACGAACGTTTGGAAAAGGATGGATCCAAAGACAGGCGACGCTCAGTAATAGCGATTTCGTGCTCAAGTATAGAGGATGCTCTTACGATAAATTTGTCCAGCGAACCAGCAACATGATCAGTGGAGCCTGATTTCAGGCCCCTTTTGTTCACCATTGTTCTCCTGTAAAATAGGACAAACTTAAATATACTCACGAGACTGGAGCACTAAGAGGGTATGGCCGGACCGGACCCACTCGGGCACGAACGGGCATAAACGGGCCCGCCCTTGGCCCGGGCTTCGCCCGCGCTGCGTTCCGCGCTGCGGAAATGAGTGGGCGGAGGGATATAGTCACGGCAAGGGGCGGGTCCAGAGGAAGAGGCAGGCAGCAGCAGCAGGAAGTGAAGGGCTGCTGGACCTCGCAGTCCTCGGAGCGGGAATCACAGGGCAGCAAAGGTCAGTTTCTCCACGAGCGGCTCCCGCAGAGCGGGGGCCGCGAGTTTTAAACCTGTGTCCAGGGGCGGGTCCAGAGGAAGAGGCAGGCAGCAGCAGCAGGAAGTGAAGGGCTGCTGGACCTCGCAGTCCTCGGAGCGGGAATCACAGGGCAGCAAAGGTCAGTTTCTCCCTTCACTGTGTGAAATGCGGTCAACATGTTTCTGCTGATGTGTCCCCGAAGGGTACGTAGCATTCTTCAGGACCAAAGGGGGTTATTACCTATGGACTCACCTCCTCACACCTAGTGTCAAGGAAGGAGATTCTGTCTCTAGAACGGGGGAGGGGTTGTGTTTTAAAAAAAAAAAATCAATATTTCCCTCTTGGTATAGTACCACTGTGAGTAACTCCTGTATTTCTACCCTACTAGCTCCATGGGAGTGCTGAGGTGGAAGGACCTACTTAGACTTTTGTCTGACTTCAGTGCTTCCAGGCGTTCTTCCCGATGGCGTCCTCTCTGTCTCCCTGTTGATGACTTTAGTTTCAGCCATGGATGGAACATTGTAGTCCTGTAAAGCAATTGCGCCTAATTTTCTGAGCCTAGGACAAGATAAAATATCAGCACTTGAATGGGATTGTCCAGTATTTGATAGTGGGGAGGGCACTTTGACTTAGGGGGAAGTGTAACTTGCATTGTAGATCAAAAATTGAACTTTTTGCAATAGAACCTTTTTAAGGCAAAACCAGTCACATTCCTTGGATATACAGGATGCTGCTGAGAGTGAGCTGATTCATATTGGAAAACAAATGTATTATATGTTAAAAGGTAAAAATAGTTTCATTTAAGCTTTGACAGGCACTAGCAGCTAGGTCAGTTGCAGCTCTGACCTCTGGACTCTTGCTGGTAGACCGCCTACCATATTTAGAGATTCCTGACTTCTGCCTGGGGATAGCTATACCTTTTTTACATCAGCAGGTATAACAGCTGCTCTGAAGCACTAATGAGAGCCAAGTGGAAGCCATGTTTTTTTGCCTGCTTTTCATTAATTCACTTGTTTCCTCCTAAATAAACTCTACATACAGGACTTTTTTTCAACAAAAAAAAAGAAAATCAGTTTCCCTGACACACAGGGATTTTTCTGCATGTACATCAGAACCATTGTTGGCTACAGCGATCCTCGGCAGGGAAATCTACTGATGATCAATCTGCAGTGAATAGTGATGATTCCAGGTTTCTATGATCTGGCAGGCCAGTGGCAGACAGGTCACTGGGGCAATAGTTTCTGCTGGTGGAGCCAGCTGAGGCTTTGCCTGCGGAAACCCTGTTTTTCCAACCTCTAAACGGGAGGTTGGAACCGCAAGGTTAGGCGACAGGGCATCTGCTGTGTTTTTTGCCTATAAATATGGTTGAAAGTCTACAACCGAAGGAAAAGGACAGCCAATTGTCATTCTTACAACAACTTTTTTTTGTCGTTTGGTGAGAGAAGGAGCATTTTTGGAATGAGAAAGTAAAACACCTTTGTGACTCAGTGGTCTTGGCGCCATTCTAAAAATGATGTCCTAATAATTTGGAATGGTATAGAAAATGAATTAAAATATTATCACAAGTATCACATTTATATTTGGATGAATGTCAGAGAGTGGTGAACTAACACTTCAGAATAAAAGTTGAAAGAAAGCAAACATTGGATAGTATAAAATTGCACAATCATACTTGATAGTTTGCCATAAATTTTGAACTCCTATTTTTAATTTGTGATTGGTTTTGTTAGTTGAGACTCTGAATATGGATTATACACAAGTCTTCCAAAATGGATATATGAACTATAAATCACATAGGCTACCTGTAACGGCATACTGGTGCTAAGGGAAAAGGCAGAGAACTGGAATCTAGTATGAATTTAGACAGTGAAAAGAAAGGTTTTACATTTGTTTTATAAATTAAATATAACCATTGATTTCTCAATATTGTGCCCGAAAGCAATTTAAAACAATCATGCACTAGTAGATAGATCTATGAGTGAGCACACATAATCAGCTAAAGGAAGAGCAGGATATGTTTTGTAGATCTGTTTTGAGAGTACCCATAGAGACATCTGCATGGTTGTCACTTATAGTGGGGACATATAAACTAGATGGATCTTTGAGAATGTGCATAGACCTAAGAGATCTGAGCACAATATCTGGGTAGATAGACATTTGTTTCTAACTATCAATAAGTTACTGGCTAACTAGAACAGTATTTCTTATTAGAGCTTTCAGCACGGATCATTAGATTCAAATATGCCTTGAATTCTGTCATTATACATCCTTTGCTGCAGCTTTTGGGCATTCCAATTCAGCTATATGCCATCTGGGTTAGACATGGCTTTAAAGAACTATCCATATCATATAAATAATGAATGGTTAGAGGTTTGTTTCATTGCTTGCAGTGAGGCTGGCTGACAAGTGGTTCTCAGGATGAAAGCAGTTTTCCTCTCAAAGCTCAAAGATGAAAACCCCATTCCATATGGGCTGTCCATTACTCTTCCCACATTCTTTTTCACACTTCATCTCACTAAGGAGAAGGAGAGGATATAAAGGCTGGACCCTCAGAGGGCAGTCAGCTACTACATCAACAGGACAATGAAGTTTTGGTCTGACAGTCAACTCTTTGTCGAATATGTGGGCAACAAGAAGGGCAAGTTAGTCCAGAAATGGATCACTTATGCTCCTGCTAAAAAGGAAATAGCAGAAAGAATCCAGGCTCATTCCACCAGATTTAAAGCATCTTTATTGACACTAGATAGATGAGTGCCCTTAGTGGAGATATGGCTTTCAGGAACATTGTCTTCCCTTTAAACATTCTCAAAGTATTGTTGCGTTGATTCAGAATTAAGAAGGGATGGCTGTTTTGCTCATTTGATCTCCAGGATTTTCTGGCTTAACCATTCCTTCAGACCAACTACTGCAAGGATCTACTACTGAGATATTGATCCAAAAAGTGAGAAATAACCAGGTAAACATTATCCATCAGTCACTTTCCTGCGGTCACAATCTTTTTGTCACTACACTATCTATAAGCAGTTCCTCACTGATCTCTTCTACATCCCATTGTAGAATACTACTTCGCCGCGAGTCAAGTACTGTAGCCATTTGGAATGAGTCTCTTTAAAAAAGAGTATGCCACTATCTAGTAGTCTAGATCTGCCTTAAAGGTAAATAAGGATTACCTCTGGGAGCTGGAGTGCCACACTCTTGCATTCCTCCTTAAGTTTGAGGTCTGAGACAGTACTTGAATGTTCTATTTGGTTTTACCCTGTAAATTTAAGTTAAAATCGCCAGTAATCATTACTTCAAGGTCCAGATGTAAACAGATTCGATTTTCAATCTCTTTGCAATTTTTTTAAATAACTCCTTTTGATTACAGTTACATAAGTTCAAATAAAACATGATTAAAAGATTACTAAAGGTGTTATTGCTTATCTGACATTTATCCAGTATGCATAGTTATAAGTGATTGTTTCCATAGAATTATGCTGGTCTTAGTGACAGTTGAAATGCATATGACAAAAGCCCCTGAATGTTTGCCATAGTTCTTGGCTTTTGTCATTAAAATGGGTTTTCCTGGTAGCCCTTCAATGATAATGGAGATGAACACCAAGCTGCATGAAGACAATGTATGCTCCACTTTGGTAAAAAGGCAGCTGCATCTTTTTAAAAACATTTAAATTAAGTTTGAACGCCTCAAATGCAGGATGGGACTGGATGGCACCGTTCTTGAATGGTTTAGGTCCTTCCTCCAGGATCGCTCACAGAGAATCTTAATCAATGGTAACTTATCCGCTCCCTCCCCGATCACGGTTGGAGTCCCCCAAGGATCAACCCTGTCTCCTACCCTTTTCAATCTTTACCTTGAACCGCTCACAGAGGTCCTACGCACCGCCAATATCTCCTACCACATGTATGCAGATGGCAAACAGATCTACATTAAAATCTCTTCTCCTGAAGACATTCTCTCCCTGAATGAGGCCTTGAAGCTAACTGTCCATTGGCTCACCTCTAACCAGCTCAAAAAAACTGAATTCCTATTAATCTCCCCACCCAAATCCAATCCAGACATTTAGGAAAGGATCAAGGCTATCACAGCGTTAAACTGCCCTCCTACCATTGTTGACTGCTAAATCCCTTGGAATTACCCTAGACCGCAGCTTGAATATGCGTGGCCATATGAATTCGATGGCCAAAACTGCCAGATTTCACCTGAGCTACCTACGAAATCTGAAACCCTTCCTCGACACTACCGACCTAAAAATGGCAATACAGGCACTAGTCATCTCCAGACTAGAATATGGTTGCTCTACCCTCGCAGGTCTACCCAGGAACTCTTTGACCCCATTGACAGCCTGCCTCAGCGCCGCCGCCAGACTTCTAACAGGTTCAAAGAAATTCGACCACATCTCCCCCCACCTCAAAGCTCTGAACTGGCTTCCTCCCGAGGCCAGAATCCAACTTAAGATGGCTTGCATCACTCACAAGGCTCTATACTCCAATTCCCTGGCATTTCTCGCTCAGAAACTCGTGCTATCTGGAGGAGCCAGAAACTCCCGGTCCGCCAGAGACCTTTTGCTCCAACCATCACGCTGGCGGGAAAAAAAAAGTACAATCGGGCCTTCTCTGGGGCTGCTCCAAGAATGTGGAACTCACTCCTGCCCTCCATCAGAAGACTTCCGTCTTTGGCATGCTTTAAAAAGGAGGCCTAAACTTTCCTAATGGGCAAATTCCTCTCCTAACGCTCGCATTACGATCACCTCAGCGACTTGTTCCACCTACTATTACGGCATTACCCATGGTTTTTCCAGATGATACCTACCCGGCACTTCTGGGCATCCCACCTGGGATTTGAGACTGCTTGTTTTCTTGTATAATGTATCTACCTGTTTTTACATCAAGATATCCAGGATTTGAGACTGCTTGTTTTTTGTATAATGTATCTACCTGCTTCTATCCCAACTGTATCTACCCCTCCTAAATCTATTGTATACCACCTGTAAAGCGCTCTGATACCCTCACAGGTCTGGTTTGCGCTCTATAAAACACAAAATAAATACATAAATAAAAACGTCTTTATCGTGTAATATTCCATGACAGTAAACTGCAAACAGTAATGTTTGATTAGTTCCTGTCCATTAGAACTTTATTCAAGGTATTAGGTATACAGATTGGATTCCTGATTGGACAGCAGCAATCTTCAACTGTGCAACCTATCTGAGACGTGAGTTAATAAGGTATGACAGTCTCGGCAGTTGTCTTTCCTTACTGTCAGGTAGGGTGTACCTGGAACACGAGAACCCATCTGTGCCACTCCATACCCCTTTTTAAGAGTGGTCAGGTGGCCCGAGGTTAATGCAATATTTTGTGATTGTAGAGCTGAAACTACTAGGTTTTTCCCAGCTTCCTTGTTGTGCACCTTAATTTCTCACTAAACTGATTCATCTTTGAAACTATGTACTAGATTAACTGTTTACAAGTCTTCCATGTAACTAGAGTCTCCTCCCATGCTGAGAACAGCACTGGCGTCATAGATTGTATACTCTGGATTTCATCTTAAAAACAAGCTTTGCGAAAGATGTTACTTCTATTTAATATGCCTCCCCTTCCCCTAAGTATATATTCTGGAACGACAATAAGCTTGATGCTTGAGGCTGTGAGTAGGGACAGAGGATCTTTTGGTAAGATGTCAGCCATTATGCGTACATTTTTTCCATAGAAATGTTATTGTACTTTTGGGCTCCAGGTTGTTGTTGGTGGACTCTTACCACTGTGAGCACTTGGTTCGGAGCATGATCTAATGACTACTTAGTGACATAATTGCTGATGTAGTATTACACAAGAAAGAGTGATTAAAGGGGTCTGTATTAGCTGCTGACTGTTTTCTGCATTCTTATGTGCATTTTCTGATATCTTAATTCTATGGAGTTGGGAGCATGGTCTATGAAAGAGCCTTGTTGATTCCTGAAAGGTATGCTATTAGACAGACAATTAACTTTTAACTATCTTATACTAGTAGAAAGGCTCTTCTCTCTGAGTGTTTATAAGTACTTTTGTCGCTGTCTGATGTTTCAAAGTGAAGTTATCACGTGAACAGAGTTTACTGATATTGATTTCTCTCTCTTGCTGTTGCTTTTCCCCCGAAGAAGTTATTGTACGGCAGAGGGTACTTTACCCTTTATAATATATGGTCACACCATCACCTTTACCATTGACCACTTAAAACCTTCGTGCATAGCTCTTTTATATGAGAGCATGTCTGCAAACATGATTAATACAAGTGGAATCTCTAGTGAAAACTTAACCTAGGGGTTAATTAGATATTTCTTGCAAGAAAATATTAGAATCAGTTAATACAAGTCAGTTACAAAAAATGAACAGTAGTTTGGAATGTGTAGAAACATGCAGAACAATTCAAACTTTTCTATAATAACCTACGGAGAGGAGAAAAACATGTTGCCATAAATATCTCATTTTTGCTTGTCATTTTACAGCTAGAAAATCAGAACAAAAGAAATTATGTTCCATGAAATGTCCTTCCCCTCGGCTGCTGGCTCTAACAGTATGCATTGAGACATCAGAACTCAAATGCAATACATTTTTACAATTGAGTTCTGATGTCATTTCTTTATTGCAGGCGACTGGATGCATCAGACGTCGCGATTATAAAGAAATTAGAGACTGGTTTTATCCATGAAGGTGACAGTGAGTCTACTTTGTATTGTAAATTATTGAACTTTGTGTCCATGTTGGAAATACATGTGGCAAGTGATTGTAAAATGACAACCAGTAGCACCAGCCTGTGAGTTCAAGGATTTTATAGCAGAAATAAGAATGGAATTCATTAAACCGAGAGTATTCTAATTTATGTTTGCCAAAGGATTGGTTGTACGAAGAACTGGAATTGTGCTGCTCAGGTGCATCACTTTAATCATGTGCTGTGTGCTAGAATGATCTACAGAATTGCTCCTTGAGCTGTTATGCTTATTTGGTACCATATTTTCCATATCCTGAGTAGCAAAAGGATGGATATTTGAGGATAACTCTATAATTGCAGAATTTACATGTTTTATGTCACTGAAATGTAGTTGAGCAACAGTTTCTATTAAGGATGGTTGTTTGATATTAGGTACTCCAGGCTCACTAATTGCTTTGGCAGAACAAGAAGCCAAGTGTATTGTATCATTGGAATTCTTTAAGTTTTAGCAAATAAGGGTGCTACAGAGAAACACAGATTTCTTTCTGAGATGGTTTAAGAGTGCTTAATAATTCTCTCAACAGTGTTTGGTTCTTGGCGGGTTTCATAGTCTTGTAGCATTCTCTCTGGATAGAAGTGGAAGGTTTGTGTTGTCCTTTCATTATCAGTTTGTGAAAAAATTTCAGAAAATGTTTTAGGAGAGCTTCCAGGTAGTTCTAACTTGCCCAATCAGGAATGCTTGGTTCCTCTCTTTCAATTTCGTTTCCTTGGCCTGACAACTTTGGAGTAGTAAATGTGTGGATATTTGTGATTGAGGCTCCTGTTCAATATTAATTTGTTTTGATGAGTAAATTGGATCATGGGTCATGAGCAGTTGGATAGCTCATCTACTAGATTCCCTTTTCTTAGGGATTACCTGATATAGTGAAATATCAAAAGGTGTACCTCTATACTTCTCGCTCACGTAGTGAGTTCATGGACAAAGAAAAGGGGGAACCTCACGGAAAGTCCAAGGGAAATCCAAGAAGTCCAAGGAGCAGCCGGCGTTGCCCAGTCCACAATGTTCAAACTTTGAAGTTTTAGTTAATCTATTGCATGAAAACGCTTGCATTACTTAAGTTACTCAACCTACGTTTCCTCACTGCTCCTCTTTCTGGCCTTCACCTCTTTATCACTGTTTGCCTCTTGGTCATTGCCTTCAAAGCTGTTTTTAAAGATTGTTGCCAGTGTACCCTTTGCTGGATCCTTTGGTAAATAGTCTTTTGGTTGCCAGGGTGGCACAGCTCACAACAATACAGTTGTGTTTTTTCCACCTCCTAACTCACCCATCCCCACCAGACTCCCACCTCATGCAGGGTTGCACCTGATTACCTGTGATAAGTACCAGATGGTGAGCCAGGTGTGAGTGGGAGACATGGGAGCTCAATGGCCACGTTCCCATGAAGGGTGCACAGAAAAAAACACTCTGCAAATGTATCTGCTGTCAGTGGACTGATTTGTCTGCCTTTGTGTCTGCCTCCACTTCTCACCATAGTTTACAGTCAGGGCTCTCTAATGCTGAAATGAAGTAGAAAGTTGTAAGACAAACAATATGGTAGTACATAGTGTGCACTCCCCTTCCACCTCCTCCTGCACAAGTGCTTGACTCGGCTGCTTGGCAAGTGAAACTGGCTTCCTCCATGCAGCCGAACAGCCCTATGTGAAACGGAGTGATTATATCAAGTGTAGTTGGGAATCATTTGTGAGACATTCCCGATTAAGATGCAATCAGCCCCAGTAAGTTATCTGGCTTCTGGTTCCATCAGATCCTCTCAAGCATGGAGTGTGAAGCGTGTGGAGCATAAAGCAATTGACGTTGGGGCATTAGATATTAGAAAGAGGGGCAGTTGTTGCACGAGCAGAGGCTCACGAAAAAGCGAAAATCCTTGTGACCTTCCATAGCAGTCGCTGTCACCATAAATTAAAAATTTTTCTATGAGGACAGTTTCTCAAATCCTGGATGTAAAGTAGCAATTATCTACCGTACTTCTCTGTAGATTATATATTCTTCGAAGGAATCTTTTAATTCTGCAGAATCTCAATTTTTAAAATTACCATTAACCCCAATAATACTATTTCTGGGGTGCAGATTTATCAGGCCCATGTCTGGAACTAATTTTGGAGCAGACCTTGCAGACGTTATGGATCCCCATGTTATGCATGTCTTTATGATCTCTTACAACCTTAATATTTGGGTAGTGGCCCAGAATGTTCCTACATCCGATTTGGGTGTTAAACCACTTATCAATGTGTCTACTCATATTGGAGGTCACATCTTTGATGATGCTTGTCTTCCTCTGCTGCATCCTGTTCTTATATACTTCTGTTACTATGGACTAACTACCCGGCAGCCCCTTCAAGTGCAGATTCCAATTACTACCCACAAGCAAAAATCTTATTTAGGGGGTGACAAATAAAGATCATAGGCTACGATAACCCCCTCTGCCCTTCATCAAGACATTGTAACAATCCCTCCTGCATATCTTGAACATAATGATGTATATACTAGTAACAAATTGTGCTGCTCCATTGTACAACTCAAGACTAAAACTCCGAAATGAACTACCGATTCCTCTCCTCGATTTACTGAAGCCCTTGCTGTATCAAAAAGCGCCTGTAAAAGATAAGAACATATATGGAGATTCTATTTCTGCCGTTCTGCCTAAATTGCATATAAAGCAGCAATATAAAACTTCAAATTTTGCTAGAAATAACTATTGCTCTACGAGAATTACCTCTGCAAATATCCCCACTAAGGAAGTCTTCCCAGTATTAAGAGAATTCGGCGATCCAGATGTCACCGAGAGTGCTGTTACACCCTCTCAGGAGATTTGCACTTCATATACACATTCTTCTCAGTTCTCTTTGTTATTTGTCTCTCCACAGTATTCTAAGAGCATTCTGTCAAACATCTCTAGAGTGTACTTTCTCAACTACTTAATATAGCTGCAATTTTGACAAATGTTGCCCCCTATACTGATACTTTCACATCACTAATCACAACCATCAAGTCAGACTCTATCAGATTCTTTCCCAGCACGTACTTATTCCAAAGTTGTGTTGTGTGCAACTCCTTAAAAAATGAATCTTTGCACTGCTTCTTTAGCCACAGCTACTGTATCACTGATGTGTGAATTCATGGAAATACGAAAATTAAGAAAACCCAATTGAGGAAACGAAGTAATGAAAACCAATTTTGAGGGAAGATGATTTTAAAGAAATACTAATAAATCAAAAATGTAAATGATTTTTTTAAAGGAAATACAATTTTAAGGAAACACAATGTAATCTAAAAAAACACAACTAACCAAACAATATTATTTTAATGTATATAGAAATTATAAAGTACAGTTAATCGCCACCAAGTGTATATTAACAATGGGAAAGTGTAACATAACCCTTATCATAGCACAAGTATGGGAAACGTTTTAAAAATTACAAAACATTACAAGTTTTACTGTACTTACTGAAAATACATAGTTCCTTATGGAGACAATATTATTTTAATGTACATAGATATTATAAAGAACAGTTAATCTTCAACAGATTTATATTAACAATAGGAAGGGATAGTGTTTCCTTTATCATAGCTCAGTTAGGGGAAAAAGTTTTTAAAACTATAAAACATATCAAGTGGTAACGATGATGACGAGGACAGGATGAACGGCTGACGCGGACCCACCCTCGCCGCCGTTGTGCTTCCTGTTTCCGGCCTCACTGGTTTTCGCTGAAACGCCCACATGCAGCGGAGCGCCACTGCCACTGCTGCGGCCGTGGCCGCTGAGTTGGATACGGGAGCCTGAGCACGGAAGGCTGCGACGTGAGTCCGTCCTGGGTTGCGGAATGCGGAGCAACTCTCGAGCAGGACCTTAGTTCAAGTATCACTGCCATCTGCATCTGCAACGGGGGTAGAGGTGAGCGTGTGCCCTGAGACGACACGGACATGGACGTCTAGAGTGATCCTGGGGGTCGACGGAGCAAGGTGAGCCCCACCCACAGAGCATCGGCCAAAAACGGTGTGCACAGGGTGCACAGGGTCATGCAGAGTCTGTCGGGGGGAGTAGGTGAGCGCCGAGCCTGAGGCGGGTCTGATAGTCCGGACGGTGCTGCAGCCTGGCCCCGCCCCCCTCGAATTTAACCCATTTCGGCACTGATTCTGCTCGTTGGAGTATATTCTCAGTTCATTGACCCTCACATTTGCTATGAGTCATAACAGCGTGTGCATATAGCTTTTCTTCTCCAACAAGAACAACCTCAGAGAAGCTTCTAATATCCTGGTGGACTTTCCAGTTCTCCTACTTGTTTTTAGTCCTCTCCTTTAAAAGCCTGATCATTTCGGCCCCCACAAGTCCGTGAGTTCACACGGCCCTGCCCTCTGTCTCTTCTGTTGGTGGGGTGTGCAACGCTGCTGGTCCTGGTCGACATCCCGGAGCAGCTGAGGCGCTGTTGGCACCTATGTTGACGGACTTCCGGGGGAGCTGAGGAGCCTGGGGGACGACGTTTGTGTGACACTGCAAGGTAAAGCGCACTGGGTTTTGTATCCGGTCTGCGCTCGCTGTGCTCATTGTGCTTGAGCTCATTGTGCTTGAGCTGTGCCCTCTGTGCCCTTTGGGTTTTCTCGCGCCGGTGCGCTGCCCATAAAATTGGCTACCTCATATTCAAAAGTGATATTCCAGATGGCGACAAGAGTGAGGGGCAAACAGTCCAAGTTGGAGCTGGGGAAGGAGGTCAAGCACACAATTCCGATCAGTTCTCCATCAACCACAAAAGGAGAGAGGGGAAAAAGCAAAAGGAAAAATCAACAAAAAGAAGCCCTAAAACTGAAGGCGTTGGTTTCCCCTCACTTATACAGAAAAAATAAGTATAATGTGTTAAGGAAACAGGCTGAGGAAGACGACAACGAGGAAAACGATCAAGAGGAGGGCGGTGAAGATGAAGAGGAAGAGGTAGAGAGCTTGACCCTTTCTGATCTCTCCGCAGAACAGAGCTTGCTCGCTGTTGGTAACAATGAAGAGGGAGGCGTGGAAGTTAAGAGATCAAGAATGGACCAGGGGGGTAAAAGTATAGAGGAAACGGATAACATTGCCATGAATGCTATTATGTCTTCTACCTCCTGTCTCGAGAGTCGCTCTATCCCGAAACAATATCCTCTTTTTTCAAAGCTCTTTTCTCAACAAGGCCAGTCCTCAAGTACTCCTTCACATGGGGGGTTAAAACAGGGGAGCACAAGTGTCACTTTAGAGAACGAAGTTGCTCCCACTGGTGATCAAGTAAGCAGTCCCACAACGCAGAAGACACCGATAAGGGTAGTAGACGCTCCACCATCCATACCAACGGCTCCAAGTCAACCCCTAAGCCTAGAAGTCTCCCCGATCTCCCAAGACGACGGACTGCTTGCTCTTCCGAGTGCTACAAAGGCAAACACGATGGAAGACATCCTAGTTACTATCCTTCAGGAATTAAGAGAATTTAAATCCTCTCAGGCACAGGAAATTTCACTCCTACACAGTAGGCTTACGAAGATGGAAGAGTGCCTTGGCAACATTCCCTTGAGGGTCTCTGAAGCCGAAGTGCGGATATCATCTCTAGAGGACTCTTTAATTACAATTCAGAAAAATCTTGCGGAAGCAAATAGAGAGAAATCCCACTTAGAGGAAAAACTGCAGGACCTTGAGAATTATAATAGGAGATCTAATTTACGTCTTGTAGGGATACCAGAGGGCCTTGAAGATAAGGATGTAGTCAAGTGGACAGATTCTCTACTGAAAAAAGCTATACCTGAGCTGCAAGGTGACCTGACTATTACAAGGGCGCACAGAGTCCCTGCACATAAACCTAATAATTTGAAGTACCCCCGCACTATTCTGCTTAATTTCTCAGATTTTAGGGTGAAAGAAAAAATTCTAAATACCGCATTTTCTAAAAGAACTTTTAATGTGGAGGGGGCGAATAACTTTCGAATCTTTGGTGACATGTCGGTAGCATCTGCTCACAGACGTAGAGACTTTGTGAAGCTCATCGACTCCTTTAAGAGCAAGGGGGCCCAAGCCATGATGATAGTGCAGCAGTCAAAACTCAAAGTCCTGGCTAAAGGAAATTTTTTTATATTCTCGGTCCTACATGAAGCTCAGACATTCCTCGACGGCCTTGGAGGATAATTAAATAAGTTGCTGAATCCTTCTGAAGTTACTATCATCCTAGGGCGGTCATTCGATGAATACAGGAAGCACACAAGGATGCAATGTGATGGCATCCAAAAAAAAGAAACAACAGAGCTGGACGGAAGTGGGACACTGGGGTCTCCGTCCACTCAAGGGGGGAGGGAAGGGGGGTGATGGGGGGTGTCGCAAAAGGGGAAAAATGAGAGTTCTAAGGCAATATGTTTTTTTACATTTTAACGATTACGGTATGAGTAAGGTTATTCTACGAAATCTTTTTTTGGTATTTCTGTCCATTTGGATCATGTTTAGACGACAAGACCTCATAAGTATGCCTGCCCATTTTGAACTAAGAAGGAATCGAAACCCTCAGGTCCATGTCGCTATTTCCACCATTTTGCTGCTCATCTGCATACCTGCACAGACAGTGGTGTAAAATTTTCTTCTTCTGGCTGATGATATTATATATCTATAGAGTCTATGTTAGTCAAGCTTTTACAATACGTTGTCTCCATAATGAATGGTATGTTTCTTCAAATAACATTATCTTACACTTCTGCCGCCTTTTTTGCATATTTGCACATTGAAATTTAGATTCTTTATGTATTGTTCTTTATTGGTATATGTATATAGATTATTGGCCATCCGATCTTACTCCTGCTGCTGTTTGTACATTTGCACATTTGCGTACCTGCACATTTGTATTTTTTGCTGAGGGCTACATCAAATTTATATGCTGCTGCTGTCGTTTGTACATTTGCACTTTTGCGTATTTGCACATTTGCATCCATGCGGAAGGTTACATCCAATGTCTTGAATCTCAAACAACATGGAGAAATGTATTACTTACTGCTGTTGCTGTTTGTACATTTGCACATTTGCACAATTTCGTACTTGCACATTTGTATTTTATATGCTGCTGCTGTTGTTTGTACACTTGCACTTTTGCGTATTTGCTCATCTGCATTCCGGCGGAAGGCTACATCCAATGTCTTGAATCTCAAACAACATGGTGAAATGTATTACTTTAAATGTTAATGGTCTGAATAACGATCGTAAAAGGAACGCTATTGAGTGCTGGTTGAAAAACCTTGTACCAGATGTAATCTATCTCCAAGAAACTCACCATAAAGATCAGACAGAGTCAGCTAAACTCTTCAAAAGCTGGGCCGGCTATAATATATCTGCTCCTGCTGGGATGGCCCAGAGAGGAGTTTCTATCTTAATAGGGAGACATGTAGGTTTTTATCTTGAAGAGACATGCATAGACCCCAGAGGTAGATGGGCTGTCACACACGGTAAATTAAATAACCTTAATGTCATCCTCTCCACAATCTATGCACCAATTTTGGATGACCCTCAAGCTATTTTACAGGTTAAGCAGGCATTAACCGGTCTTTCTGGGCCAATAATTTGGGGGGGTGATTTCAACTTATTACAAGACCCTCGATTAGACTCCTCCAAGAAAGACCGCCGACAGAATAAACCTCAACTTGCCTTAGCTATCCAAAGTTGTAAAACTGACTTAGATCTTACTGATTGTTGGCGTAACTTAAATCCCACCAAGCGCGAGTATACATGCCACTCAGCAAAATATAATTCTGCGTCAAGGTTAGATTTTTTTCTTTTATCTCATGACCTAGAATTACATAACTATGCCTACCTACCCAATGCTTTCTCAGACCATGCAGCTCTCTGCATGGAGGTCATTTTGGGGAACTATGAAGTAAGTTCTCCAAGTAGATGGTTTTTTAACAAACTTAACCTTCTTGACCAACAATGGTGTACGGATATTAACGAAAAAATAGAGCAATTTTTTTACTCAGAATAGAGGTACAGCCCCAGTAAACATAATCTGGGATGCATTTAAAGCCACTCTACGTGGAATTATTACATCTAAAGAAATTCCTAAACTCAAGGCAAGAAGGGAGAAGAAAACTAAACTCCAATCTGAACTCTCGCAGGCAACCCAAGAGCATTATAGGGTCAGATCTATGGCTTCTGGACATAAACTCCATGAGGCGAAGCGCAGGATGAAGGATTTTTATTACGACTTAGGTGAGATTAACAGTAATTCACAAATGCAAAAGATCTATGAGGAGAGTGAATACACAGGAAAGCTGTTGGCCTGGCAATCTAAAGAAAAGCAGGTGTGTAATAGAATAGATCAGCTAATAGACCCTATAACTAAAACACAAGTTAAGACCACCACTTCCATCGGTGAGTTGTTTTTAAAACACTATGAGGGGATATATCAAGCAACTGAGGGGGCTACACCTGACTCGATCACGAAATTTTTACAGACACTTGAAATACCTAAAATAGATGCTGAGGGTAAGAATTACCTTACACAGGATTTTACATCATTAGAATTAGATGAAGTGATAGAGTCCTTCCCCAATTGCAAGGCTAACGGCGAGGATGGCCTCCCCATTGAATTTTTAAAAAAATTTGGGGGAATATTACGTAAGGAATTTTTGAGACTAATTAATAATCTACTTCAAGGGAGCCCCCCGCCGGACTCCTTCCATATAGCGGTGGTGGTCAGCATTTTAAAAAAGGGAAAAGATAAGGAAAATACAAACTCATATAGACCGATTAGCCTTTTAAATACAGACTACAAAATCTTTACAAAACTTTTAGCAAATCGATTAAATAAAATTGTAGGATCTCTGGTAGCTCATGACCAGTGCGGTTTTATTGCAGGCAGACATCTCAATTCCAACACTACATTTTTATTGGAGGCACTAGATTATTTTAATACGAATAAGGTGGAGGCTCAAATTTGGTTTCTGGATGCGGAGAAAGCCTTCGATTTAGGTGCCAATTACGATCCGGTAAAAAAATTCCCCGTACGACTCGTATCCGGTCTTTTTACCGTACGAATCGTGCAAGTGCCGTACAAACTGCCAATTACGATTCGCATGGTAAAAAGTCCATACGAACCACCTTGGGAATTATTCCCCACACGTCCTCGGGTCGGAAAATGTGTCCGACACGTCCTCGGACGATTTACCGTACAAATGTGAAAAGTCAAGTCCGACCGAGGAATCACGATCCATCCCGTGCGTCCGATGTCACAACCGTATGTAAAAAACAACGTCCGCACCGAACTCCCATAGCAACCATGGAGACATGTGCCCGCATATGCGCCCAACACTCCCCCCGGCCCCCGTACGTCCGAGACGTACCCCCCGTGTATGTACACCCCCACCCGTGTATGTACACCCCTGTACGTGTCGTACCCCTGTGTATGTACACCCCTGTATGTTCGAGTCGTACCCCCAGCCGTGTACGTGTCGTACCACCGTGTATGTACACCCCTGTACGTTCGAGTCCTACCCCCACCCGTGTACGTGTCCTACCCCCGTGTATGTACACCCCTGTACGTGTCGTACCCCCGTGTATGTACACCCCTGTATGTTCGAGTCGTACCCCCACCCGTGTACGTGTCCTACCCCCGTGTATGTACACCCCTGTACGTGTCGTACCCCCGTGTATGTACACCCCTGTACATTCGAGTCCTACCCCCACCCGTGTACGTGTCGTACCCCTGTGTATGTACACCCCTGTACGTTCGAGTCGTACCCCCACCCGTGTACGTGTCCTACCCCCGTGTATGTACACCCGTGTACGTGTCGTACCCCCGTGTATGTACACCCCTGTACGTTCGAGTCGTACCCCCACCCGTGTACGTGTCCTACCCCCGTGTATGTACACCCATGTACGTGTCGTACCCCCGTGTATGTACACCTCTGTACGTTCGAGTCGTACCCCCACCCGTGTACGTGTTATGTACACCCTTGTACGTTCGAGTCGTACCCCCAGCCGTGTACGTGTCGTACCCCTGTGTATGTACACCCCTGTACGTTCGAGTCGTACCCCCACCCGTGTACGTGTCCTACCCCCGTGTATGTACACCCCTGTACGTTCGAGTCCTACCCCCACCCGTGTACGTGTCGTACCCCCGTGTATGTACACCCCTGTACGTTCGAGTCGTACCCCCACCCGTGTACGTGTCCTACCCCCGTGTATGTACACCCCTGTACGTTTGAGTCCTACCCCCACCCGTGTACATGTCGTACCCCCGTGTATGTACGCCCCTGTACGTTCGAGTCCTACCCCCACCCGTGTACGTGTCGTACCCCCGTGTATGTACACCCCTGTACGTTCGAGTTGTACCCCCACCCGTGTACGTGTCCTACACCCGTGTACGTGTCGTACCCCCGTGTATGTACACCCCTGTACGTTCGAGTCGTACCCCCACCCGTGTACGTGTCGTACCCCCGTGTATGTACACCCCTGTACGTTCGAGTCGTACCCCCAGCCGTGTACGTGTCCTACCCCCGTGTATGTACACCCCTGTACGTTCGAGTCGTACCCCCACCCGTGTACGTGTCCTACCCCCGTGTATGTACACCCCTGTACGTTCGAGCCGTACCCCCACCCGTGTACGTGTCCTACCCCCGTGTATGTACACCCCTGTACGTTCGAGTCGTACCCCCAGCCGTGTACGTGTCGTACCCCCAGCCGTGTACGTGTCGTACCCCCGTGTATGTACACCCCTGTACGTGTCGTACCCCCCTGTATGTACACCCGTGTACGTCAGAGTCGCACCCCCACCACAACCTCCTAAGTACGGAGTGCACCCCAGGCCCCAATATCACAACCGCATGTACGAGTCGTACCAAGCCACACACAAGGACAGCACTGTACAACCAAATGGCCCATGTACACACCGTACACATGCTAAAAACGCACGTACACAACCAGGACAAACCAAAACAACACAAGAATACACCATTCGAATGGCACAAAGCCACTAAACATGTCCAACAACCACTAAAACAACACATTCACTGACCTGCAACTGCCAAAAACAAACAGAGGCCCAAAACACCACCACTCCTTATAACACCCACCCAAACTTCAAACACAGCCACACCCACCAATGGACCAATAAAAAGGGCCCACACACACAAACCATGAGCCTTTGCAACAGACTCACTGCTGCCAGACCCCACAGACAACCTACAGCACCATACTACAAGCTTCACCACACCTTACACTTGCACACCTTCACACAACCACCTTCACAAACACCCCCTCATCACATTCACACACACACCTGCACAACCACACCCACACACCCACAACCATCCACACACACCCCCCACCATCCACACCCACACCATGCCCACTAACAAGAATCCAAAGTTCAGTAACCGAGAGTTGGAGGTCCTTGTCGATGAAATCCTCAGAGTCGAGCCACACCTCTTTGGAACATTGATCAGACAGACCAGCATTGCAGAAAAAACAGCCATGTGGCAGACCATCGTCGATGCTGTGAATGCTGTTGCGGACACCAGAAGGAACAAGCAGGAATGCCAAGCCAGGTGGTACGATCTGCGGAGGAGGGTCCGAGCCAAGATGACGGACGAACACAACCAGGCCAACGTCACTGGAGGAGGGCCGTCCCGCAGACCCGTACACTACCATCCCTGGGAGGAGAGGGTGATGGCCATACTGCCGGTGGAGACAGTGGAGGGATTAGGAGGACTCCGAGACCCGGGTGAGTACACAAACAATGCACCTCACATGGGGGGAACGTCATCCACAACCAAACCCACAAACAGGCACGCAACCACCCCAAGCTATCGCATGACTCAACCACACTCCACGAACACGCCACTGGCGCCACCATGCCCCATGCACCCAGCTGGACAATGTCAAGTCACAGGCCACAGAAGACACCAACACATGACACGATAAGCCGGATGGTGGGAGGGTGGGCCCCAAAAATCACATAGTGCAACTCAGAAGCAGACGACAATGCCCTCTGCCCATATGGCCTAGGTCACAGCCAGACTAACACTGTGTCCCCACACAGGAAAGACTCGCCAGCAAATGGCGGACGCCTTGCATTAACACATGGGGGTGAAGGCACGTTTTTGCACATGACAGCAGCTAATGAACAGCCAACACTGTGAAAGAGTGGCAGCACACACCACCACAGCAGCAGCGCAGACACACACACTACACCCAATGGGTGCCTGGAGATCAGAAACAAACTCCCAGCAACAAGCCAAGGGCCATTCAAAGATCTGCTAACAGTGTGTGCCCAGGAAGCTGGCCTTAGGTGACAGAGGGTGACACACAGAGGGAGGGACAGGGGGACAGAGAGGGAGGGAGACACGGGGAGACGGACAGAGGGAGGAGGCTGACACACAGAGGGAGGGAGAGGGGGACAGAGAGGGAGGGAGACACGGGGAGACGGACAGAGGGAGGAGGCTGACACACAGAGGGAGGGACAGGGGGGCACAGAGGGAGGGAGACACAGGGAGACGGACAGAGGGAGGAGGCTGACACACAGAGGGAGGGAGAGGGGGACAGAGAGGGAGGGAGACACGGGGAGACGGACAGAGGGAGGAGGCTGACACACAGAGGGAGGGACAGGGGGACACAGAGGGAGGGAGACACAGGGAGACGGACAGAGGGAGGAGGCTGACACACAGAGGGAGGGACAGGGGGACACAGAGGGAGGGAGACACGGGGAGACGGACAGAGGGAGGAGGCTGACACACAGAGGGAGGGACAGGGGGACACAGAGGGAGGGAGACACGGGGAGACGGACAGAGGGAGGAGGCTGACACACAGAGGGAGGGAAAGGGGGACAGAGAGGGAGGGAGAGGGGGACAGAGAGGGAGGGAGACACAGGGAGAGCAAATCAGCCTTGTGGTGTGTGGGAATGTCTGCTCGTCAGCAGGTGGACTGCGTGCATGTAGCCAAGGGTGGCCAGTGCCAGAACCCCCCCTCTTCTCCATGGCAAAACACAGGGCCATGTCACAACCTGTGCACGAGCACAATGACAGCTACCTGCATTATATAAGTGTGTGGATCCACTCCATGTGCACATATACAGTGCTACACGGAAGGCGCCAATGCATGGCTCGCCACACCTGCCCACTCCACTGCTGACTGCAGTCACACTTGACGCAGCAAGTAAGACTGTGCCACACATAGTTAAAGGCGCCAAAGTGGTGCCCAAGGGACACACCCATGCACAAGTGCACTGTGAGTGGAATGCAAGACAGATCCTAATTCCAAGAGGAAATGTGCCAACTTTGAAACTGATGATACATGGATGTTGCATGGACCAAAATTAACATTGTCTCTCTCACACACAGGTCAACCTCGTGGTTCACCCCCCAACACTGGGGGGGAAGACTCACAGGACCCGGCTCTGCGGGAGGCCGATCCCACCGGCAGCAACGACTCTCACCACTCTGTGGACGACCCCGACCAACCTGGCCCCTCTGGTGTCCAACGACCTGCAGCACCTGCGTCAGGTACAACGGAGCCAACCACCACCCCCACTCCTGCCACATCCCAGGAGACACCCAGGATCCCTGCCCCACCACCACAAAGCAGCCAGGCTGGCCAGGAGGGACACGGTGTCCCAGGCACCCAGGAGGAGGCAGGCGACAACGCCAATGCCACCCCTCAGGGGTCCCGGAGACCCGATGTGCCCACAAGGGCAGGCCAGGTGCAAGTGGGCAGGGGTGGTGGGAGTGGAGGACGGCGGAGGCGCCAGCCTGACCAGTTGGCTGGGGACCCGGTATATTCCCATGTCCGAAACATCCTGGACACATACCGGCAGGACACCACGGGCCTGGCAGGTTGTGTCCGTCCTCGAGGGGATCAAGACCCAGCAGGCCCAGCAACATGCGGAGCTACATGCCTGTCTACTGAAACACCAACGGAGGATGGAGGACGGACAGGCTGAGCTCGTGACGGCGTACACGGGAATTCACGATACACTCCGTCGGATGTCCGACAACATGGCCAACCCTCCCTGTGCCAGAAGGCGTAGAACATCACCACCCACAGGGAGGGATCAGGAGGAGGAGGAGGAAACATCCGATGGAGCATCCCAGACGTCGTCACGGCCTGCTTCTGAGGGTCCCCGCAGGAGGGCGGGTCGTCCACGGAAAAGACCGTGAGGGTCGGCGCTACATCACCATCTCCCAGGACACCTGGCCTGGCGCCTGGCCCACTGGAGCAACAGCATCACAGCATCAAGAGACATTCTCTGCCACATGGCCTTGCTGGTCACTGTCTGACCAATTTTGACAAAGACTGTGGCATGGACTCTGAGGATTTCCAATGGCAAGGACACCAACTCCCCTACTGAACTTTGGATTCCAAACTCCCGGAAAGCCCCTCACGTCGTACCCCCCCACAAAAATAAAAATTCACACCATGAAGAGAAGATGCCTGCTGGTTGCATTATTACCTTACATGTGTCTTGTAAAGTCTAAACATGCCTGACTTCTCTTTTGACATCAACCATCCGCACCCTGGGGCCTGAGTCTGGCACAGGACACACGGGTCACAGTGTATTAGGCAAGACAGACATGGAGCACCATACACACCTGTGATGGGCCCAACCAGCTGAGGGGGTGGCCGCACAACCGTGCTGACAGACACATTGAGTACAGCAACAGTCATGCGCAGAGGTCAGGGATCCAGTCCAGTGTCCTGGGGGGCACCCAGGTATGTGTAGACAGGTGGCAGAACCATGTCCTGCAAGCTTGAGTCCGGTGGATGCAGAGAATGGGGGCCTGGCCAACGTTGGATGCATGGGGATGGCACATGTCACAATACCCACACAGTCATGGACATCATGCACAATACACAGTCTCAGCCCACACACACAGCTTGCATCTTGCTACTCGACACATAGACACATAGCCACTATCAGGGAAAACCATGCCAGACATGCTGGATGCACCGTGGCAACACACCAGCATTGACTGAGAAGAGGCACCTTGGAGGCATAGGGACACCTTTATTAGTCATGTTTTCGGGATTGCAGAGGCAACTTGAAGTACACATGAACACTTCATGTGGAGTAACATGTGGGTCCAACACTGGCACCCCCCTTCTGCAGCACAAATGCGTGATAGCCATGGAACTGGCACACAATTGTCGGCTAACAGCTAAACACCCACAGCTGCTCACGGAGAGACTGCCATACACCATTGATCCGCTGATGTAGAAGTCCCACACCATGTCAAGCCAATGCAAACCGTATGTGTCCGAGGGCAGTGTTACACACATTGATGCCATCATCACAATCCACTATCCCATCACTGATGACTGTCAACCAGTCAGACCATCTATTCAGGTGTACACAGCTGCATGTCGTGTCCCATGGTGATGCTACATGGCTGCAGAGGAACCAAACATCGACAGGGGCAGTGTGCATACATCGTGAACAACTGCCTCACCCAATACACCCCTGATGCATCCCTTACCCTAAGGAGACTTCCAAACTTGTCCGTGCGTGTAACGCTGAGTCAGCACACGATGACGTGTCCATGAGGAATAGCAGTGCCACAACAATGCAACCAGCAGACGGCATGCGCAAGTACCTGGGGATGAGAGACACACAAGAAGTCAGCCACAAAAAGCACAGCCACTTGCATGTGCATGTACTCGACACATGTATGGATGACAACATGCTAGGTCACAATTATGACTGGGGAAATACAACCATCACTGCCACCATCACTCCAGTGACACACCCACACACACCTCTGACTCACGTGCCATACATGCAGGTGGAGACACACATCACAACACATGCCACACGTGGAGCAATGTGTGCACACTCAGACACTGGTACTCACCACTAAGCAAAGAAGTCGCGTATGAGCCGAGTCCGGATGTCCTCTTGCGGCTCCACATCCTCCACATCACTAGCCCCATTGCCAAGCCCTTCGTCCTCCACGGGTGGATGGTCCTGGTCATCTTGATCCAGGATGAGTGGCACAGCTTTCACAACTGCCATGTTGTGCAGCATGCAGCAGACCATGAAGATTTTGCAGACCTTCGCAGGGGCATATGGGAGCGCGCCGCCGGTCTTGTGTAGGCACCTGAATCGGCTCTTCAGCAGGCCAAACGTCCTCTCTATCACTCGCCTTGTCCGGCCATGGGCGGTGTTGTAGCGGAGCTGGGCCGGCGTGATGGGGTTGCGGAGAGGTGTGATCAGCCATGGCATGTTGGGATAGCCAGCGTCCCCTACATGGGAAGCACATGGACATCGTTAGAACTGGTGAAGCGGTCGTGCCGGTAGGCTATGCAAAATACAGGACAGACAGACTGTACCCACCAACAACACATGCTCGTTCGTTGCGCAGCTGCGTCATCATTTCAGGCACCCTGCTACGCCTCATGATGTAGGCATCGTGTGCTGATCCTGGAAAACGAGCACAGACATGTGAAATCACCATGTTGGACAGACACACCACAAGGGCATTGATGGAGTGGTAGTGCTTCCGATTGCGGTATGCTACCTCCTGTGCGTGTGGTGGTACCAAAGCAACATGTGTCCCATCTATGGACCCAATGACATGGGGCATCCCTCCCAGGGCATAGAATCCACGCTTGACCCCAGTCAACTGTTCAGGGGTTGGGAACTTGATGAAGTCATCCAGGTGAATCAACATGGCCTCTAAGAAATCATGCAGCACACGGCAGAACATGCTCTGGGACATGCCACCAACATGAGCTATGGTATTTTGAAAGGTACCCGTGGCTAGAAAATGTAGGGCTGCCATTACCTTCAGCTTGGGTGTCAGTGCCGTAGGATACCTGTGCAGCGGTTGCAGGTGTGGTGCCAGTCTCGCCGTCAACTCCAGAATCAACCGTTGTGGGAAGCGGTAGCACCGGATACGATCATTCTCCCGCATGGCAGCCAAGTCCGGAATTGCTCGGGGAAGAGGCGGCGCTCTGCAGTAATTTGGAAGTGACAAGGAAGAGTGAGTGCACCACAACAACAAATAATTTGTACTGAGCACATGTTAATCTGTCTATACACATATGCTACATACGGAGTCAGGTATGTGCCACATGCCCTGGACACGTATGGCTGCCAGGTGACACTCCTACCAAGACCCAGCTACACACGGAGATTGAGAACCTCCACATGCCATGCCATGGGATTAGCTGTGTCCCAGTGCAAGTGAACAGCCAGACGCAAGACAGGAGTGACATACACCCACACATCAGCAGAAGTAGGATGCCGATTGCAGAGACTGGTAGCGGAACACTAGAGCCACAGGTCACATGACATTACACTAGGACAGCCCACACACCTTGCCATGAAGGTGCACATGTCATGACTCACCACACATTCATTGAGAGGATGCAGACATGTCCTTGTTACGCTACTCCGTGTCCCATGCATACATACGCACCTCACATCCGATACCACATGTGGCATGGTGTGCGGAACAGTGTGCAATGTCAATCTACACACAGACACATGTTGGTTGCTGCAACAGCTGCAGCTTTTGAGGGTGCTCCAACATCAACCTAATGGGAAGCCCCCACACATACATGACATAGTCACATCGTGCACCGTGGGTAGTGACAAGTCAGGTGTGGTAACCCCTGTACCGGGCATCAGGGGACACTTCCGTGTGTTGGTGTCCGTGCCATGCCAGTGTCGGTCATCCCAAGTGTGCAGTACGACATGCACACATGTCCAAGGAGTCAAGGGCATGCCTGGCACACATTGCACCGTCACACATTACATCTGTACACATCTCATCATACATCTGGTGCCTTCTCGACTCAGGAGTAATGTTCCACATCACAGCCTGTCACACCTGTGCCCCACACATGTAGTAATGCACAGACAATGCCTTGATGTCCATCCATGGACAAGTATGTCCGCCCTATTCCTTCCTGTGTGCTGCCTGTCACCACTGTGATGTGTGAAAACCGCCGTACTGCTGCTAAGAGGGCCTGTGTACGTTCCCATATCACTATGGGAGTGCTGCCGTATGTGTACCCATCGTGATGGTGAGCGTACAGGCATGTGTACGGTCCGTACCACTACGAGAACGCATACGCAAGAACACCCATAGTGGTAGGGCCGTACACGCGCCTGTACGCTCCCTATCACTATGGGTGTCCTCGCGTATGCGTACACGTAGTGGTACGGGCCGTACACACGCCTGTACGCTCCCTATCACTATGGGTGTCCTCGCGTATGCGTACACGTAGTGGTACGGGCCGTACACGCGCCTGTTCGCTCCCTATCACTATGGGTGTCCTCGCGTATGCGTACACGTAGTGGTACGGGCCGTACACGCGCCTGTACGCTCCCTATCACTACGTGTACGCATACGCGAGAACACCCATAGTGATAGGGAGCGTACAGGCGCGTGTACGGCCCGTACCACTACGAGTACGCATACGCGAGGACACCCATAGTGATAGGGAGCGTACAGGCGTGTGTACGGCCCGTACCACTACGAGTACGCATACGCGAGGACACCCATAGTGATAGGGAGCGTACAGGCGTGTGTACGGCCCGTACCACTACGAGTACGCATACGCGAGGACACCCATAGTGATAGTGAACGTAGGCACGCGTGTACGGGCCGTTGCTATGCATTTGGGGTGCCCTAGGGCCCTGGAACGCACCGTACCTGTGTGTGAAGCTCCAAATTACATAGGGGACACATGAGGGACAAGTTTTAAGGCCTACATGCATGCTGGTTGTCATGGAGACCAGGTTCAAATTTTGAATTTGTTCAGGAAGGTGCACAGCAGAAGTCAGTTGGAATGAATCTACTTTGTTGCAATGTGTTTGTGGGGCTGACATCATGCAGGAGAAAAAAACAGATTGAGAACCCACAGACTGCTAGGTTTGAAGGGATTGGAGGAAACATAGGATGCAAATGTGAGTGACCAATCACTCTGTACTCCTGTGCATGAGATGGGCCAGCAAGGCAGATATAAGGCAGCCAGGTCCCATGAGGGAGCACTTGCCTGCACATCTCTGTATTCCACGACCCAGCTGCTGCTACTGATTCCCTGGAACCATGTCAAGGGCTGTGGAGAGGTCACAGCCATTCACCCTGGAGGAGAACATGGCTTTGGTGGATGTGATCCTCCCACGGTACCCCATGCTGTATGGGCGACCAGGGTATCAGGTGAGTGCAGTGTCCACTTTGACAGACTGTGTCCCTTTTTTGTGACTGTGACTTCTGCCATTGTGTCCAGGTGTGACACACATGCTATGTACTGTAGGGGGGTCCCAGGGGGGGGAATGCCTGATGTCTCCCAGCAGTGCCCAGAGACAGGAGGGGTGGGTGCCTATCACTCCCAGCAGTGCCCTGAGACAGGAGGGGTGGGTGCCTATCACTCCCAGCAGTGCCCTGAGACAGGAGGGGTGGGTGCAGAGTCCTCCCAGCAGTGCCCAGTCACAGGAGGGATGGGTGCCTATCACTCCCAGCAGTGCCCTGAGGCAGGAGGGGTGGGTGCCTATCACTCCCAGCAGTGCCCTGAGACAGGAGGGAGGGGTGCCTATCACTCCCAGCAGTGCCCTGAGACAGGAGGGGTAGGTGCCTATCACTCCCAGCAGTGCCCTGAGACAGGAGGGAGGGGTGCCTATCACTCCCAGCAGTGCCCTGAGACAGGAGGGGTGGGTGCCTATCACTCCCAGCAGTGCCCTGAGACAGGAGGGGTGGGTGCCTATCACTCCCAGCAGTGCCCAGACACAGGAGGGGTGGGTGCCTATCACTCCCAGCAGTGCCCAGAGACAGGAGGGGTGGGTGTGATGCACAGTGTGAGCCTGGATCATTGATTGTGTAGTTGCCCTCATTCCACTTGTGTCCTTTCAATGGCACGTACTGCTTTTGGCCTTCCCCCAGAGGATCATGTCCCTATGGCAAAGGTGCAATGCGTTGGATGCATACTATGCCTTGTTGTAAACAGCAAATGTGTTCTAATCTGTGTCCCTGTGACATGTGCCAGGTGTATTGATGTAGTGTCACTTGTTCATCCTCACAGGTAGACGCCTCTGCCAAGGAGCAGATATGGCTGGACGCCGTCAGCGCCGTGAGGAGTGCGGATGGTCGGAAGCGGCGCCTGTCCCAGGTGAGGAAACGCTGGCAGGATATCCGGTGCTGGATGCGGAGGATCGCACGGGTCCTGCTGGGGGACTCACCTGAGAGCCATAAGAACCGCGGGCGCCGCCGTCTCTCCCACATCCAGAAACGTGTGCTGGCGGTGGTCTTTCCAGACTTGGACAGGCGCCTACAGGAGATGCAGCAGCCGGAAGGGGGTAAGTACATGTGTGTGTTTGTTGTGTTTCACCAGCATTTGTAAGTGCACTGTTCCATGGATACACTTCCAGGGTTTATGGTGCTGTGCAGATCCTGTTACCCACAGTATTGCAGTGCTCTCCTGCCTCCCTTCCCCTCCTTGCAATGTGTTCCCTGGTCTGTGTGTAGTCACTCCATCACAAGGTTATGTAGCCTGACACCTTCTCCAAGTGTACAATGCCTGCAGCATCATGTGTGGGGGTGGTGTGTAACAGGTTTTGTGACCTTGCCTGTGCCCTGTCCAGTTCTGGACTTGTGGGTTCCATGTCAGTTGGCACTAATGCTGATTCCAGACATGGGAGTTAATCTCTCGAGTGCGAGGCCTTCCAGCAGGCATGTCCCATGTGGTGGCCTGTGACATGACGTGCATGAGTGTGCATTACGCATAGTGCAGGGATGTTAGCGTGTGTTGCAGTCATTCCCATTCAGGAGCATGGAGTTGTGTGGCCACTACTGTCCCCAGGGGCATCTTTTCCTAGGTATCATGTGTGTAATCCGAGAATGTCGACAATCTCTGTGTCTACAGCATAGGTTGTGCTCTGTGCCATTGTCCCCTGGCACCATGTATATTGACGTGAGATGTATTACAAGTGTCCACTGTCCAGCCTGACCTGATTTTCAAAAGTACATACTCACGGTGGCCATTGCCTGTGTGTCTTGTTGCAATCATCTGATGATGCCCATTTGTACATGATTATTTGGACAGGCGCACCTTGGGTATTTTGTGTGCAATATTGAATTATTGCATCCCATGTGTATTTCACCCAGACTAAGAGATGTAAGTGCTTCCTGTGTCTCCACAGATTTGTCTCATGTAGGGGGTGGGTGGTGCGGGCATGGCCTACATGTCAAGACCTGTAATATCCTTGCTAGGATTGGCCAGTGTGTGATGTTTGTCTGGACATACACTCAAGGTGCAGTGTGCCAGTCAGGGTGGGCATGTTATCAGTATTACCTATGCTGCATGTGCCTCTAGTTCCTGGATGTGGTCCCTGCTCATCCCTATTGCCTGCCACGCTGTGTGGTGCAGATGCAGTGCTGGATTGTCCCCAGGGCCTTGCTCTTCAGTCAAAATTCCATGTCATCTCATTTGCTATTGTGTCATGCTCTCCATAGTTTTTCCATGGCATGGTGGGTCACACAACTGTGTCTTGCAGGGCCTACATAGGTACCTTGTTTTGTAGTTGGAACTCTTCCTTTGTTTCAGGCTATGCACTGTAACCTAAGTAGATTTGACTCATGTGACATATGTATACAGGTGTATGATTAATTTCTGTCTCTTCACCCTGCCCACAGCATCGTCGGGGGACACGGAGGGAGACATGGACACAGACGGCGCGGAGGGACCAAGCACCAGTGCCAGCGGTGACATCGTGCCTGGCACTTCGAGTGGGACTGAGGCGGAGGAGAGTGAACCCGGGGACCTGTCGACTGGCACAACAGAGTATGAAGCTGACGGGTCCGAGGATGATCTCTCCGAGTGGGCGGTGGCTGCACCACCATCTGACAGCAGCCCTACATCTCGCACCGCCCCCTGCATTGGCATCAGCCGCCTCCCACGTGCTCGTGTCCCTTCCCAACGTGCCCGGTCACCACATGTCTCCTTCCTGCCAGGCACCGCACCCCCTGCACCTGTCTCCACTGCTGCCGCCAATGCTGAGTCTGTGGACATCCAGCGGCAGTTGCAGATTGGTCAGACTGCGATCCTTAATGTCCTCCATGCCCACAGCCAGGTCCTCAACAACATGGAGGCATACTTGGAGGGCATTCATTCATCGCAGGCTGACCAACACAACTTGCTGAGGTCCATAGACTCCACACTGACTGCAGCAGTGGGTCTCCTGCAGCGCTACGTCCCACCCCCTACCCCTGTCCCTTCCACACTTCCCACTCCCATGCCTGTCCCACATACACCCAGACGTAAGCATGCACCCACCACAACAGACACAGGCACCACACCAGCAGGGAAGGTCCGCCGCACACCTCCTGACACGCACACACAGGGTGAAGTAGGCACACCCACTGGGTCGGGGAGCAAACGTGTGACACGCAGCCAGAGTGGGAGTCCGCATTCCACCCAATCCACTCCCTCCAAATCCCCTCCCCTCAGCTCTCCTGGCCACATCTCCCCCAAAGACTCCTTCATGGCCGCTCTGTCCCTGAGCCCCACAGTGACACCACCCCGCAAGCGGTCAAGGAAGTCCACGGTCAGGGTGCTTGAGTCCCCCCCACCTGTCCACACCCTCCCCCAGTGACGCTGCGACCCATCCCTCTGACCCCCCCCTCCTTGGGGCCTGTGGTTCCTTCGGGTGCAGGGGAGTCCCTGGAGGACCTTGCCGAGGTGTGCAGCGCGCTCCTAGAATCCACCTTTGGCCCTGCCCCACCCCCTGTGGTGGAGTCCTCCATCCCTGCACCCTCGTCGCCTACCCTTCGCCCTCCTGTCCCTGCGGTGCCTGTTCCTTCCCCCCCACATGATGCCCTCGCCCCTGTGGAAGACAACGGCTTGTAACTGTGCAGGCAAGCTAGGGGACACACATCCCACTGTGTCCCCCATCCAGCTGTGACTCCTGGACTGCTCTATGGGCTTTGTAAATATTGAACTTACTACATACCAGTTTTTGGATCATGCTGAATAAAGCTATTTATTTTTTGCCCTTGGAACACTCCTGATTTGCTGGCATTGCTGTTGGTGTGGCTGCTACATGGTTGTGGGTGGTGTTCATGTGTTGGGTGTGTGGGAAATGTAGTAGTGTGCTGCTCATAGGGGGGACCCTGGGATCTGTGTGCCATCACACGGTGTTAGCTAGCTTTCTCCATTCATGTAAGCAGTTGCTGCATGTTGCAATTGTCCCAAGGTGTATTCCTTCCTCTGTGTACCCTGACTTCTTCCCTGCAGGGTGTCCCCTGACTTTAGCGCAGAGCTGTGTGTAAATTAGCTGGGTGTGTGACGGAGTCCTTCAACTTTGCACATGCATGCTGAGCCATTCTCCACCTGCATCATTCGTGGCATCCTTGGTAGTCATTGTACTTGTGTATGTGGACTATTGACATGACTTCATGTGGACATGTTTTCTTTTTGGCCCTATGCATGCGTATACTCCCAGCCTCGCACACATGTGGTACATGTACTGCAGGGTCTTTGTGCACCTGACTGACATTTGTGGGCATGGTATCTGTGGCTACTCCACCCTTTGCGTTCCATGGGCACTGATGGGAGTGTTAGGCACCCACCCCTCCTGTCTCTGGCCACTGCTGGGAGGACTCTGCACCCACCCCTCTCATGTCTGGGCACTGCTGGGAGGACTCTGCACCCACCCCTCCTGTCTCTGGGCACTGCTGGGAGGACTCTGCACCCACCCCTCCTGTCTCTGGGCACTGCTGGGAGGACTCTGCACACACCCCTCCTGTGTCTGGGCACTGCTGGGAGTGATAGGCACCCACCCCTCCTGTCTCTGGGCACTGCTGGGAGTGATAGCCACCCACCCCTCCTGTCTCTGGGCACTGCTGGGAGGACTCTGCACCCACCCCTCCTGTCTCTGGGCACTGCTGGGAGGACTCTGCACCCACCCCTCCTGTCTCTGGGCACTGCTGGGAGGACTCTGCACCCACCCCTCTCATGTCTGGGCACGGCTGGGAGGACTCTGCACCCACCCCTCCTGTCTCTGGGCACTGCTGGGAGGACTCTGCACCCACCCCTCCTGTCTCTGGGCACTGCTGGGAGGACTCTGCACACACCCCTCCTGTGTCTGGGCACTGCTGGGAGTGATAGGCACCCACCCCTCCTGTCTCTGGGCACTGCTGGGAAGACTCTGCACACACCCCTCCTGTCTCTGGGCACTGCTGGGAGGACTCTGCACACACCCCTCCTGTCTCTGGGCACTGCTGGGAGGACTCTGCACACACCCCTCCTGTGACTGGGCACTGCTGGGAGGACTCTGCACCCACCCCTCTCATGTCTGGGCACTGCTGGGAGGACTCTGCACACACCCCTCCTGTGTCTGGGCACTGCTGGGAGTGATAGGCACCCACCCCTCCTGTCTCTGGGCACTGCTGGGAGGACTCTGCACCCACCCCTCCTGTGACTGGGCACTGCTGGGAGGACTCTGCACCCACCCCTCTCATGTCTGGGCACTGCTGGGAGGACTCTGCACACACCCCTCCTGTGTCTGGGCACTGCTGGGAGTGATAGGCACCCACCCCTCCTGTCTCTGGGCACTGCTGGGAGTGATAGGCACCCACCCCTCCTGTCTCTGGGCACTGCTGGGAGGACTCTGCACACACCCCTCCTGTCTCTGGGCACTGCTGGGAGGACTCTGCATGTTGGACCCGGCCTCGTAGAATGGCCCTCCGTGCCCCCGCACCACCGAAACCTGGTACCTGCAGCCCAAGCGCACGGCCCAGCCGAACCTCCCCACCAAGACACACGCACCGACCCGGACGTCCCCGTCCATGGCCTCTCTCCTTTCGGCCACCCCGGGCCCGCGTGCCCCCTTCATGCACCAAGATGGCCGCCCGGCCCCGGCGCGACCCGGGCCTAGAGGCGCCACTCCGGCTGGAGGACATCACGCTTCCAGGGGTTGAGAGAGGGAGGAGCAGTTTCTATCGCACCTCTGAACTCCCCTGGGACGATGGGTTTCGATCGGCCCTCCGGCCTCCCTGAGGGCTGGCTCCGTGCCTGCTGGGTGTCTGGGACTCCTCCCGACCCGGCCCTGAAAGGATCAAAAGACTATAGCAGGAAATCCCGACAAGCGACCCCCAGGTGACAAGACCCCTGCCTGCACAGACTCCGGACATCAAAGAGGGGTCGACCTATAACAAGGGGTGCTCTGGGTCTGTCCGGCAGATTTGACGCTGGAACAACGAGAGCCTGCCGACGTGGTCGCGGCTCCTGGAACTTGGACCCACCTGAGCCCTGCTGAGTGACTCGCGGCTCCCTGAAGATCGTAAGACCTCCGAACTTGTACCTGAGCCCTGCTGAGTGACTCGCGGCTCCCTGAAGATCGTAAGACCTCCGAACTTGTACCTGAGCCCTGCTGAGTGACTCGCGGCTCCCTGAAGATCGTAAGACCTCCGACTTGTACCTGAGCCCTGCTGAGTGACTCGCGGCTCCCTGAAGATCATAAGACCTCCGAACCTGTACCTGAGCCCGCTGAGTGACTCGCGGCTCCAACCGACTCTCACGGTCCCGCCGGACCCCGACTACCACATCGTATCCCCCAGCTCGAGGATTGTGAGCTGTGCGCCGGATACGTCCCTGCTTGAACCTTTACCAGAGACTGTCCCGCTACCCCCTACCCCTTCCGAGACTCTTGAGCCCGTGCTCACCTTGTACATATTTGCAGTGATACCCTTCTTGATAAAGATTGTTTTCTCAGAATACCCGGTGTGGTCACTCTGTGTCGTGTGGTGCCAGAAGTACGATCCTAGATACGAGATTCCTCCCCCTGGGGAGTCTCCCGCCAGTGCCCGGCTACGATACCTTGAGGGTGGTCTCAGGGTAGTCAGGACCCCTTCCAGGCTCCTCTGAGGTCGCCGTCTAACATTGGTGGCAAGCGACGGGATTCGGGCCCATCACCTAGAGATCGTACCGTGAACAACTGTCAAGAATTCCTGTCATACAAGGGAAACACGCCCTTATGTAAACAGGAGAGCTGTTACATAACTCAAGGGAAACACGCCCTTATGTAAACAGGAGAGCTGTTACATAACTCAAGGGAAACACGCCCTTATGTAAACAGGAGAGCTGTTACATAACTCAAGGGAAACACGCCCTTATGTAAACAGGAGAGCTGTTACATAACTCAAGGAAAACACGCCCTATAAAGGGAGGAACCGGGAGGTACAAGGCTGTCGGATATTGTGTTTACACCGACGTACCTGCTTCGTGAAGAGCAGTGTTCCGGAGTGGTGCTCCAGTAAGGCAAGAACGGAGGTAGGTCGAGTCGTTACTCCCTGGGCCGTGTCTTGCCCCATCGTCACCTGTGAAGGACCCGGAAGCTCTACCGGTCAACCATTGAGCTTCGCTTTTTGACTCGGCTGAGTCCAAGCGCAGTGGCGCTTTTGCTGGTTGGAGTCGTAACTCCCAGCCCGACCAGAGACACAGGGACTGCCAGCTGTAACGCACACCAGGAGGTGTTTGCCGCGTTACAGACTCGGAAGTCCACAGGATCGATCGAGCGGCTGCTCTCGGTTCAGTCTTCTTGCTTGTGATTGGGGTATCGGTGACGCATCACCAGGAGGTGACTCCGCGTCCCGGTGCAGTCTGAGGAAGAGGTTGAGCGGCTGCTCCCTTCAGGTAGAGACCCCGGCTGGGTGTTTCCCTGACTCCTCGATTCTCCCCAACACTCTTCGTGCCCCTCACAGCCTACCGATTGGCATTGTCGGCCATTTCATTTCTGCCCTCTGTTGGCATACGCCGGGATCGGCGTATATGCAGAGGACGGTTAGGACCATCCGTGCTGTGGGCTGGTAACGTACTTAGCCTGGAGGATTCCAGTGACTATAACTTTTGTTTGTTCTTTGTATTTTATTTGCCTTCATTAAAAGAACTAACCCTTCACAAGTGGTTGCGTCCTCATTGTCGTGTCTGTTAAACGATCCTGAGACGTTCAGGGTGTTACAACAACGGAAGCACTACCGACAAAGATGGCAGAAGGAAGCGCCGTGAGCCCCGCAGAAACCAGCGCCAACAGGGTGTTCCAGGTGGAGCAGCTAGAAGAATACACACATAAAGAGCTAAAGCAATTTTGCAAAGAACTTAAAATCGCTACCACTGGTCACAACACTAAAGAGGATTTGCAGAAAGCACTGAAAACTTGGGTGGAGACCGGGGCCTCCCGCCCGGAAGGCACGGGGGAGCGCCCCGACGAAGCCGAACCCCCCCAAAGTGAAAGCAGTAGCAATCAGGTGCGAGGCATCGTACCAGACGGGGGCCTATCCCCGGAAGAGCTCGCGGACAGAGAGAGAAGCCGCAATCATGAACTCGAGTTAGCCAAACTCAAAATCGAGGGCGAATTGAAGTTAGCGGAAAAAAAGCTAGCAGTAGAGCAAATGCGTGTACAAGGCGAACTAGAAGAAAAGAAGCTCCAACGGGAGCACGAAGGAAGGAAGCTCCAACTAGAGCACGAACGCAGCTTGAAAGAAATCGAGCTCAAGGCCAGAAGCGAGGAAGGAAGGCCCCCGGGAAACCGAGAGACGGCCTCCCCAGCGGAACAGAAGGTCCACATCCCCAAGGATGTGGTCAAGGAATATTATAAAAACTATGACATTCAGCAATGGTTCCGGGCCTACGAGGTCGCCATGACCTCCCATCGGATCCCGCAGAAGGACTGGGGGGCGGGGTTGTGGGGGCGGTTTCTGAGCGAAGGAAGGGACACCCTGCTCGACCTACCCCTCTCCCTGTAGACCTCCTACAGCCACATGAAAGAGGCTCTACTCACAAGATACGGCCTCACCCCAGAAATCTACCGTCAGTGATTCCGGGACTGCAGGAAGATCCCGGGCACCACCTGGGTGGAGTATGTAAACTTTTTCAGTCGGGCCTTCGATGGGTGGATCAAGGGCAGCAAAGTCACCACCCTTGCCGAACTCACTGACCTCATGTTGTGGGAACATCTGGCTGCGAACTGCTTCGTAGAACTACGTCAGCATCTGCTTGACAGCAAGCTCACAGATCCCCGGAAGCTGGCTGTGGAGGCCGACCGCTGGACCAACACCCGGGTCTCCCGGGGCATGGTAGGAGAGTACCCCCGAGCCGGTCAGGGACCACCCCGCCAGAGAGGGGGAGGGAACCAGGGAGGGCCGAGAGTCCCAGCCTAGCCCCCCGAAGACACAACCTCCACCTTTCCCGGCGCCCCCCCCACCGGTGACAGGACCCCTGGGAGACGGGGACACCGGGTGACTGTCACATGTTTCCGTTGCCAGAAACCCGGGCACTACGCCAATGACCCAGAGTGCCCCATGGCCACCCAAGTCTCCCCTACCACCCCTGCGAGACAGATAGCCAACGTAGCTCTGGGGGAGGAGGTTGAGGAAGCCGAGGAGTGGGAACCCGCAGCGATGGCCCTAGTATCCCTGGGAGATAGAGAGATGATCCCTGGTAGCCTCCTACCCTCCAACACACAGAAATACGGGCAGCTCGTCAAGATCAATGGCCACCAGGTAGAGGCCCTGCGGGACACCGGGGCCAGTATCACTGGTGTCCTCAGGCACCTAGTCCCCGAGGAGCAGATCCTCCCCAACGTCTTTTGCCCTGTAATATCCGCAGACAATAGAGAAAGTATGTGTCAGGTAGCCCTGGTGCCGTTTGAGTGGGGAGGGGTGATAGGTAAACTCAAGGTGGCCGTAAGAACCTCCCAGCCGGTCGACTGCCTCTTAGGGAACGACCTGGAGAGTTCTCCCTGGAAGCACGTCGAGCGCAAGGCCCACCTAGGAATGATGGGACTCCCTGAGTGGGTGTGCGCCACCACCCGATCTATGTCAGCCCGACTCACTCCCCGGAGAGAAGTCGAGAACACCCCGATCGAAGAGACCAGTACAGTCCCCGCCGAGGGTCCTCCCGTCCCCCCATCAGAAGGGCCAGTCGCCCGCGACGAACCCGCACCATCCGACCCCGCCCCGGTCCCCGAGTTGGGAGATCTACCCGAGTTGGCCCATTGGCGCCACGAGGGCGGGCCCACTCGGGAAGAGTTTTGCCGGGAGCAAGCCACTTGTCCTTCCCTGGTCGGGCTGCGGCGCCAGGCCGAGGGCCAAGCCGTAGGTGTCCAGACCGGGACACACCAAATCTATTGGGAAAATAACATCTTGTACAGTGAGCAGAAGTCGGTGGAGCTGGGATCCGGACGGGTACTGGTGGTACCCCTCCGCTTCCGAGATTTCCTCCTGGGCTTAGCCCACGACGTCCCCCTCGCCGGCCACCTGGGTCAGGACAAGACCTACAGCCGTCTCGTGACCCATTTTTTCTGGCCTAGAATGAGAGCAGCGGTAGAAGCCCACTGCAAGTCCTGCCCCACGTGCCAGGCTAGTGGGAAGAGTGGGGGGAAGTGCAAGGCTCCCCTCCAACCCTTCCCGGTCGTCAGTACCCCTTTTGAACGAGTCGGAATCGACATCGTGGGACCACTGGACCCCCCCACCTCCCAAGGCCACCGTTTCATCTTGGTCCTCGTGGACCACGCCACCCGCTATCCTGAGGCTATTCCCCTACGCACCATTACGGCCCCCGTGGTGGGCCGGGCCCTGATGGGGATCTTTTCCAGGGTGGGTTTTCCCCGCGAGGTCGTGAGCGATCGCGGCACTAATTTTATCTCGAAGTATATGGCGTCCCTGTGGCAACAATGTGGGGTGTCCTATAAGTTCACCACCCCGTACCATCCCCAAGGGAACGGCCTAGTAGAAAGGTTTAATAGGACTTTGAAAGGGATGATCGCTGGCCTAGAAGAGCCCCTCCGGCGTAAGTGGGACGTCCTGCTCCCCTGCCTCTTGTTCGCTTACCGGGAGGTCCCCCAGAAGTCCTTAGGGTTCAGCCCGTTTGAATTACTCTATGGACACCCCGTCCGAGGTCCCCTCAGTTTGGTTAAGGAAGGGTGGGAGGCAGCACCCCAGACCACCCCCCGAGATGTGTTCCAATACGTCCTGGCCCTCCGGAACCAGACCAGGAAGTTCCGAGAACTGGCCGAGGCCAACCTGGAGGCAAGTCAAGAAGAGATGAAGCGCTGGTACGACCAGAATGCCACTCTGGTCGAGTTCCAGCCGGGCCAGCAGGTGTGGGTCATGGCCCCCGTGAAGCCTGGCGCCCTCCAGGACCGATGGACTGGGCCCTACAAAGTGGTTGAGCGGAAGAGTGAAGTCACATACTTGGTAGACGTCCAGTCGCCTCGGGATCCCCTCCGGGTCCTGCACGTGAACCGCCTTAAGCCTCACTTCCAGCAGACAGAACTGAGCCTCCTGCTGGCCACCGATGACGGGGCCGAAGATGAGTCGGATCCCCTCCCGGACCTCCTGTGTGTCAAGGAGCAGGATGGCTCCGTAGAAGGAGTGAACCTCTCCCCAGCCCTCACTGCCCAGCAACAAGCGGACTGCCGCCAGCTCCTAAGACAATTTTCCGACCTCTTCTCCCTGACCCCCCGGGTCACCAACTGGTGTGTTCATGACGTGGACACCGGGGACAGCCCGCCGGTGAGACACCGAGCCTACCGGGTTCCTGACCGGGTCCGGTCCTGTATTCAAGCGGAGGTCTCGAAGATGTTGACCCTGGGGGTGATCGAGCCCTCTGACAGTCCCTGGGCCAGCCCCGTGGTCCAGGTCCCGAAGGCAGCGGCCCCGGGTGTCGCCCCCGAGCTCCGATTCTGCGTGGACTACCGGGGGCTCAATGACGTTACCCGAGCCGATGCCCACCCCATTCCACGAGCCGACGAACTCATTGACCGACTAGGGGCAGCCCGGTTCCTCAGCACATTCGACCTCACCTGCGGATACTGGCAGATTGCGCTCACCGAAGGGGCCAAGGAGCGGTCCGCTTTCTCCACCCCCGATGGGCACTACCGCTTCCGCGTAATGCCCTTCGGGATGAAAAATGCCCCGGCCACTTTCCAGCGACTGGTGAATAGGGTCCTGGCCGGGCTAGAACAGTTCAGCGCGGCATATCTGGACGACATCGCTGTCTTCAGCTCAGAGTGGAGTGAGCACCTCCAGCACCTCCGGAGGGTGCTAACCGCCCTGCGCCAGGCAGGCCTCACAGTAAAAGCCAGCAAGTGCCAGATCGGGCAAGGATCCGTGGTCTACCTGGGGCACCAGGTCGGGAGCGGCCAGGTCGCCCCTCTACAGTCAAAGATCGACGCCATCCTGGCCTGGGAACCACCCATCACCCAAACGGAGGTCCGAGCCTTTCTGGGACTCACGGGCTACTACCGAAGATTCATTCAGGGGTATGGCAGCCTTGTCGGCCCTCTCACAGAACTCACGTCTAAAAGACAGCCAAAGAAAGTGCAGTGGACGGCTGCCTGCCAGGAAGCTTTCGATGCCCTAAAAAAGGCCATGTGTACTGCCCCCGTCCTCCAGGCTCCCGACTACGCCAAGGAGTTCATAGTCCAGACCGATGCCTCCGAGCATGGCATTGGGGCCGTCCTATCACAAGTGAATGACCAAGGCCTAGACCAGCCCGTCGCCTTCCTCAGTCGGCGGCTGTTGCCCCGAGAACAGAGATGGAGCACCATAGAGTGCGAAGCCTTTGCCGTGGTCTGGGCACTCAAAAAGCTACGCCCCTACCTGTTCGGCACCCATTTCAGAGTCCAAACTGACCATCGGCCCTTGCGATGGCTCATGCAGATGCGAGGAGAAAACCCCAAGCTACTGCGGTGGTCAATCTCCCTCCAGGGGATGGATTTCACCGTAGAACACCGCCCTGGTACGGACCACGCCAATGCTGACGGCCTCTCCCGGTTCTTCCGCCTCAGCGAAGAGAACCCCCCAAGCTGATGGGCAGTTCTCTCCGGCTGTCAGCTGGGGGGGACGCGTGTTGGACCCGGCCTCGTAGAATGGCCCTCCGTGCCCCCGCACCACCGAAACCTGGTACCTGCAGCCCAAGCGCACGGCCCAGCCGAACCTCCCCACCAAGACACACGCACCGACCCGGACGTCCCCGTCCATGGCCTCTCTCCTTTCGGCCACCCCGGGCCCGCGTGCCCCCTTCATGCACCAAGATGGCCGCCCGGCCCCGGCGCGACCCGGGCCTAGAGGCGCCACTCCGGCTGGAGGACATCACGCTTCCAGGGGTTGAGAGAGGGAGGAGCAGTTTCTATCGCACCTCTGAACTCCCCTGGGACGATGGGTTTCGATCGGCCCTCCGGCCTCCCTGAGGGCTGGCTCCGTGCCTGCTGGGTGTCTGGGACTCCTCCCGACCCGGCCCTGAAAGGATCAAAAGACTATAGCAGGAAATCCCGACAAGCGACCCCCAGGTGACAAGACCCCTGCCTGCACAGACTCCGGACATCAAAGAGGGGTCGACCTATAACAAGGGGTGCTCTGGGTCTGTCCGGCAGATTCGACGCTGGAACAACGAGAGCCTGCCGACGTGGTCGCGGCTCCTGGAACTTGGACCCACCTGAGCCCTGCTGAGTGACTCGCGGCTCCCTGAAGATCGTAAGACCTCCGAACTTGTACCTGAGCCCTGCTGAGTGACTCGCGGCTCCCTGAAGATCGTAAGACCTCCGAACTTGTACCTGAGCCCTGCTGAGTGACTCGCGGCTCCCTGAAGATCGTAAGACCTCCGACTTGTACCTGAGCCCTGCTGAGTGACTCGCGGCTCCCTGAAGATCATAAGACCTCCGAACCTGTACCTGAGCCCGCTGAGTGACTCGCGGCTCCAACCGACTCTCACGGTCCCGCCGGACCCCGACTACCACATCGTATCCCCCAGCTCGAGGATTGTGAGCTGTGCGCCGGATACGTCCCTGCTTGAACCTTTACCAGAGACTGTCCCGCTACCCCCTACCCCTTCCGAGACTCTTGAGCCCGTGCTCACCTTGTACATATTTGCAGTGATACCCTTCTTGATAAAGATTGTTTTCTCAGAATACCCGGTGTGGTCACTCTGTGTCGTGTGGTGCCAGAAGTACGATCCTAGATACGAGATTCCTCCCCCTGGGGAGTCTCCCGCCAGTGCCCGGCTACGATACCTTGAGGGTGGTCTCAGGGTAGTCAGGACCCCTTCCAGCCTCCTCTGAGGTCGCCGTCTAACACTGCACACACCCCTCCTGTCTCTGGGCACTACTGGGAGTGATAGGCACCCACCCCTCCTGTCTCTGGGCACTGCTGGGAGGACTCTGCACCCACTCCTCCTGTGACTGGGCACTGCTGGGAGGACTCTGCACCCACCCCTCTCATGTCTGGGCACTGCTGGGAGGACTCTGCACACACCCCTCCTGTGTCTGGGCACTGCTGGGAGGACTCTGCACCCACCCCTCCTGTCTCTGGGCACTGCTGGGAGGACTCTGCACACACCCCTCCTGTGTCTGGGCACTGCTGGGAGTGATAGGCACCCACCCCTCCTGTCTCTGGGCACTGCTGGGAGGACTCTGCACCCACCCCTCCTGTCTCTGGGCACTGCTGGGAGTGATAGGCACCCACCCCTCCTGTCTCTGGGCACTGCTGGGAGGACTCTGCACCCACCCCTCTCATGTCTGGGCACTGCTGGGAGGACTCTGCACCCACCCCTCCTGTCTCTGGGCACTGCTGGGAGGACTCTGCACCCACCCCTCCTGTCTCTGGGCACTGCTGGGAGGACTCTGCACACACCCCTCCTGTGTCTGGGCACTGCTGGGAGTGATAGGCACCCACCCCTCCTGTCTCTGGGCACTGCTGGGAGGACTCTGCACACACCCCTCCTGTCTCTGGGCACTGCTGGGAGTGATAGGCACCCACCCCTCCTGTCTCTGGGCACTGCTGGGAGGACTCTGCACCCACCCCTCCTGTGACTGGGCACTGCTGGGAGGACTCTGCACCCACCCCTCTCATGTCTGGGCACTGCTGGGAGGACTCTGCACACACCCCTCCTGTGTCTGGGCACTGCTGGGAGTGATAGGCACCCACCCCTCCTGTCTCTGGGCACTGCTGGGAGGACTCTGCACCCACCCCTCCTGTGACTGGGCACTGCTGGGAGGACTCTGCACCCACCCCTCTCATGTCTGGGCACTGCTGGGAGGACTCTGCACACACCCCTCCTGTGTCTGGGCACTGCTGGGAGTGATAGGCACCCACCCCTCCTGTCTCCGGGCACCGCTGGGAGGACTCTGCACCCACCCCTCTCATGTCTGGGCCCTGCTGGGAGGACTCTGCACACACCCCTCCTGTGTCTGGGCACTGCTGGGAGTGATAGGCACCTACTCCTCCTGTCTCTGGGCACTGCTGGGAGTGATAGGCACCCACCCCTCCTGTCTCTGGGCACTGCTGGGAGGACTCTGCACACACCCCTCCTGTCTCTGGGCACTGCTGGGAGGACTCTGCACACACCCCTCCTGTGTCTGGGCACTGCTGGGGGTGATAGGCACCCACCCATCCTGTCTCTGGGCACTGCTGGGAGGACTCTGCACCCACCCCTCTCATGTCTGGGCACTGCTGGGAGGACTCTGCACACACCCCTCCTGTGTCTGGGCACTGCTGGGAGTGATAGGCACCCACCCCTCCTGTCTCTGGGCACTGCTGGGAGTGTTAGGCACCCACCCCTCCTGTGTCTGGGCACTGCTGGGAGGACTCTGCACACACCCCTCCTGTGTCTGGGCACTGCTGGGAGTGATAGGCACCCACCCCTCATGTCTGGGCACTGCTGGGAGGACTCTGCACACACCCCTCCTGAGTCTGGGCACTGCTGGGAGTGTTAGGCACCCACCCCTCCTGTGACTGGGCACTGCTGGGAGGACTCTGCACCCACCCCTCCTGTGTCTGGGCACTGCTGGGAGGACTCTGCACCCACCCCTCCTGTCTCTGGGCACTGCTGGGAGTGTTAGGCACCCACCCCTCCTGTGTCTGGGCACTGCTGGGAGGACTCTGCACCTACCCCTCCTGTCTCTGGGCACTGCTGGGAGGACTCTGCACCCACCTCTCCTATTTCACAATATGTACGCTCATAACATACACGGATGTGGGTACGCTCCATGCATTCGAGGTGGGGGTACGTGTCGTACTTACACTGTTGGGGGGGTACGCTCCATGCATTCGAGGTGAGGGTACGTGTCGTGCTTACACTGTTGGGGTGGGGGGTACGCTCCATGCATTCGAGGTGAGGGTACGTGTCGTACTTACACTGTTGGGGTGGGGGGGTACGCTCCATACGTACGCGGGTGAAGGTACGGGTCGTACTTACACTGTTGGGGTGGGGGTACGCTCCATACGTACGCGGGTGAGGGTACGGGTCGTACTTACACTGTTGGGGTGGGGGGTACGCTCAATGCATACGCGGGTGGGGGGACGTGTCGTACTTACACTGTTGGCATGGGGGTACGCTCCTTGCATTCGCGGGTGGGGGTACGTGTCGTACGTACAATGTTGGCATGGGGGTACGCTCCTTGCATACGCGGGTGGGGGTACGTGTCGTACTTACACTGTTGGGGTGGGGGGTACGCTCCATACGTACGCGGGTGAGGGTACGGGTCGTACTTACACTGTTGGGGTGGGGGTACGCTCCATACGTCCGCGGGTGAGGGTACGGGTCGTACTTACACTGTTGGGGTGGGGGTACGCTCCATACGTTCGCGGGTGAGGGTATGGGTCGTACTTACACTGTTGGGGTGGGGGTACGCTCCATACGTACGCGGGTGGGGGTACAGGTCGTACTTACACTGTTGGGGTGGGGGGTACGCTCCTTGCATACGTGGGTGGGGGTACGTGTCGTACTTACACTGTTGGCATGGGGGGTACGCTCCTTGCATTCGCGGGTGGGGGTACGTGTCGTACTTACACTGTTGGCATGGGGGTACGCTCCTTGCATTTGCAGGTGGGGGTACGTGTCGTACTTACACTGTTGGCATGGGGGGTACGCTCCTTGCATACGCGGGTGGGGGTACGTGTCGTACTTACACTGTTGGCATGGGGGTACGCTCCTTGCATACGCGGGTGGGGGTACGTGTCGTACTTACACTGTTGGGGTTGGGGGTACGCTCCATGCATACGGGGTGGGGGTACGGTCCGTACATATCCGTCCCCACGCTATGTGATGCTTGTGCGGCCCGTACCCAGGCCTTTGCCACGTGGGTACGAGCCGTCCCGCCATTGTTGGGGTGACGTAGGTGTGGGCGTGGTACGACTCGTACCCACGCTCTTAAGGCGTGGGTACGGGACGTACCTGTCTGGTTGTGTTGCAGGTTCGCGTCGTCAAGAACTTCCGTTGTGGCGGTCCCCTCCTGTGTCTGGGCACTGCTGGGAGGACTCTGCACCCACCCCTCCTGTCTCTGGGCACTGCTGGGAGGACTCTGCACCCACCTCTCCTATTTCACAATATGTACGCTCATAACATACACAGATGTGGGTACGCTCCATGCATTCGAGGTGGGGGTACGTGTCGTACTTACACTGTTGGGGGGGGTACGCTCCATGCATTCGAGGTGAGGGTACGTGTCGTGCTTACACTGTTGGGGTGGGGGGTACGCTCCATGCATTCGAGGTGGGGGTACGTGTCGTACTTACACTGTTGGGGGGGGGTACGCTCCATGCATTCGAGGTGAGGGTACGTGTCGTGCTTACACTGTTGGGGTGGGGGGTACGCTCCATGCATTCGAGGTGAGGGTACGTGTCGTACTTACACTGTTGGGGTGGGGGGGGTACGCTCCATACGTATGCGGGTGAAGGTACGGGTCGTACTTACACTGTTGGGGTGGGGGTACGCTCCATACGTACGCGGGTGAGGGTACGGGTCGTACTTACACTGTTGGGGTGGGGGGTACGCTCAATGCATACGCGGGTGGGGGGACGTGTCGTACTTACACTGTTGGCATGGGGGTACGCTCCTTGCATTCGCGGGTGGGGGTACGTGTCGTACGTACAATGTTGGCATGGGGGTACGCTCCTTGCATACGCGGGTGGGGGTACGTGTCGTACTTACACTGTTGGGGTGGGGGGTACGCTCCATACGTACGCGGGTGAGGGTACGGGTCGTACTTACACTGTTGGGGTGGGGGTACGCTCCATACGTCCGCGGGTGAGGGTACGGTCGTACTTACACTGTTGGGGTGGGGGGTACGCTCCATACGTACGCGGGTGAGGGTACGGGTCGTACTTACACTGTTGGGGTGGGGGTACGCTCCATACGTCCGCGGGTGAGGGTATGGGTCGTACTTACACTGTTGGGGTGGGGGTACGCTCCATACGTCCGCGGGTGAGGGTATGGGTCGTACTTACACTGTTGGGGTGGGGGTACGCTCCATACGTACGCGGGTGGGGGTACAGGTCGTACTTACACTGTTGGCATGGGGGTACGCTCCTTGCATTTGCAGGTGGGGGTACGTGTCGTACTTACACTGTTGGCATGGGGGGTACGCTCCTTGCATACGCGGGTGGGGGTACGTGTCGTACTTACACTGTTGGCATGGGGGTACGCTCCTTGCATACGCGGGTGGGGGTACGTGTCGTACTTACACTGTTGGGGTTGGGGGTACGCTCCATGCATACGGGGTGGGGGTACGGTCCGTACATATCCGTCCCCACGCTATGTGATGCTTGTGCGGCCCGTACCCAGGCCTTTGCCACGTGGGTACGAGCCGTCCCGCCATTGTTGGGGTGACGTAGATGTGGGCGTGGTACGACTCGTACCCATGCTCTTAAGGCGTGGGTACGGGACGTACCTGTCTGGTTGTGTTGCAGGTTCGCGTCGTCAAGAACTTCCGTTGTGGCGGTCCCCTCCTGTGTCTGGGCACTGCTGGGAGGACTCTGCACCCACCCCTCCTGTCTCTGGGCACTGCTGGGAGGACTCTGCACCCACCTCTCCTATTTCACAATATGTACGCTCATAACATACACAGATGTGGGTACGCTCCATGCATTCGAGGTGGGGGTACGTGTCGTACTTACACTGTTGGGGGGGGTACGCTCCATGCATTCGAGGTGAGGGTACGTGTCGTGCTTACACTGTTGGGGTGGGGGGTACGCTCCATGCATTCGAGGTGAGGGTACGTGTCGTACTTACACTGTTGGGGTGGGGGGGTACGCTCCATACGTATGCGGGTGAAGGTACGGGTCGTACTTACACTGTTGGGGTGGGGGTACGCTCCATACGTACGCGGGTGAGGGTATGGGTCGTACTTACACTGTTGGGGTGGGGGGTACGCTCAATGCATACGCGGGTGGGGGGACGTGTCGTACTTACACTGTTGGCATGGGGGTACGCTCCTTGCATTCGCGGGTGGGGGTACGTGTCGTACGTACAATGTTGGCATGGGGGTACGCTCCTTGCATACGCGGGTGGGGGTACGTGTCGTACTTACACTGTTGGGGTGGGGGGTACGCTCCATACGTACGCGGGTGAGGGTACGGGTCGTACTTACACTGTTGGGATGGGGGTACGCTCCATACGTCCGCGGGTGAGGGTACGGGTCGTACTTACACTGTTGGGGTGGGGGTACGCTCCATACGTCCGCGGGTGAGGGTATGGGTCGTACTTACACTGTTGGGGTGGGGGTATGCTCCATACGTACGCGGGTGGGGGTACAGGTCGTACTTACACTGTTGGGGTGGGGGGTACGCTCCTTGCATACGTGGGTGGGGGTAAATGTCGTACTTACACTGTTGGCATGGGGGTACGCTCCTTGCATTCGCGGGTGGGGGTACGTGTCGTACTTACACTGTTGGCATGGGGGTACGCTCCTTGCATTCGCAGGTGGGGGTACGTGTCGTACTTACACTGTTGGCATGGGGGGTACGCTCCTTGCATACGCGGGTGGGGGTACGTGTCGTACTTACACTGTTGGCATGGGGGTACGCTCCTTGCATACGCGGGTGGGGGTACGTGTTGTACTTACACTGTTGGGGTTGGGGGTACGCTCCATGCATACGGGGTGGGGGTACGGTCCGTACATATCCGTCCCCACGCTATGTGATGCTTGTGCGGCCCGTACCCAGGCCTTTGCCACGTGGGTACGAGCCGTCCCGCCATTGTTGGGGTGACGTAGGTGTGGGCGTGGTACGACTCGTACCCACGCTCTTAAGGCGTGGGTACGGGATGTACCTGTCTGGTTGTGTTGCAGGTTCGCGTCGTCAAGAACTTCCGTTGTGGCGGTCGCTGGCTTAGCTGGACACGCCCCCACCCCCTCGTAGTGACCAGGGCCTGAGGGTCAGGTATGTCCAGGGCATGTGTGCTGTGTGACTATGGTGGGGGTTTTGTGGCCTGCCCCTGGTCCTGCCCCCCCCCTTTCCCCCCTCCCTTTGTTGTTCTGACCTTCTGCGGCGTCTGCGTCGTAACCTGTAGAGGAGGTGGACTGCTATGAGGGCCGGGATGACACGTAGGTTCGGGTCCATGTCTGTCCGTCGCGTACGGGTACTCCTTGTTCGCGTCGTCCTGTCTGTCCGTCGCGTACTGGTACTCCTTGTTCGCGTCGTCCTGATGTCCCGGCAGTTTTTGGCTGCCGGAAAATATTCACCGTGCGGGATGACGGTGCGAATCGTAATTCCTGGTTCGTGAATGGCAGGCTGCGTGCGTCCCGACGTCAGGTCGGCGCTTTCCCGGATCGCATTTGTATGTTTATTTTCGTCGGTCGGGGTTTTGTACGATTCGTACGGAAATGGTGTTTCCGTGCGAATCGTAATTCCATGTTGGTATATTTTGACGACCGGGTACGCGTCGGACGGAGAATATGCTCCGTCCGACGGTTCGTACCCGGTTTTTACAGGATCGTGATCGGCGTCTTAGTGTCTTGGGATTGTCTGTTTGCAATTCTGAGTAGTTTTAATTTCCCGAATGTTTTTATTTGTATTTTACAAAATCTGTATATGAATTCTAGGGCACAAATTATCATCAATAACACCAATATTGGGTCCTGTGCGGTTACTAGAGGTACGCGACAAGGATGCCCCTTGTCGCCAATTCTATTTGCACTATTTATTGAACCTCTAGCGATCGCAATCAGGAATATTAAAGCCGACACTGCCCCAATTCTAGGCATGACAAATATAAAATTATATGCGGATGATATTGCCCTTTTCATTGACTCTAAACCCTCAAGCCAACTCAAGATTCTAAAAATCTTTTCTGATTTTCAAAAGCTAGGGGGCTATAAAATTAATGTAAACAAAACGGAAATTATTCTACTTAACTGCACTACAGACACCTTAGCTCCTGAGTTCAGGAAGATATATAATACGGATCCAAAGAGATATCTTGGAATACTCATATCCGATAGCCCAGATGATCTTTTTTCACTTAATTTTGTACCTTTATTAAACAAGGTGGGCTCACTTTTAGACCGCTGGAATTTACTTCCCCTGTCTCTTTTGGGGCGGGCATCGCTAATTCGAATGTCGGTGTTACCCCTTTTCAATTTCCTTTTTAGCGCAATTCCCTGCGCAATCCAGGCCTCTTATTTTTAAAAACATAGAAGCTTTGATCTCCTCTTTTCTATGGGCAAAAAAATTAGCACTGAGCACTTTATATTTATCATCTGCACAAGGAGGACTGTCCCTCCCAAATTTCAGAGAATACTATTTCGCATCTTTTGCACATTATAGTCACAGGTTTTTATTTTTAGACTCTCTTGACACAGATAATTTTTTTATGAAAAGGATGTTGCTTGAATTGAAAATCTACGATCCGGTTAGAGCCACGAAAGATCCCAAAAAAGTTCGCTATAAATCCCTTCAGTGGATCTTCAAGGTGAAAACGCAGTTTTTTAAATTTTATGAGTTGCCCATTTTTAGCAATAAGACAAGTTTAATAAATCTTAGCTTGGGAGATGCTTGCTGTTTGGACCAAAATATATTAACTCTTTGGAAGGAGAATGGTTTTGAGAAAATTGAAGATTTCCTCCTGGGAAATAGATGGAAATCTTGGGACAAAATCCACAGCCAGTTAACTCATTCGCACTTAATGCTGAACTGGTCCTTTATTAGAATAAAACTCAGAGAACTCAATATAGCAAATTTATTCAATAAAGAAAATATTTCCACTGTCTTTAATAATAAAATTCAAAAGAAAATGAGTATCTAGGTTAAAATTTTAAAAGAAAGCAAGGCCCAGGACCCTTACAGCAAGTTTACTGAAAGATGGAAAAAGAGGGAAGATATTACAATCAATCATCAGGTATGGGACAAAATAAATAAATTCAATAAAACCATTTTTCGCAGAGCAAATTTTAAACGTATGCAATTTTTCATATAATATATAGAACCCCGTCCTTCTTACATAATATTTTCCCCCAAGTAGCCAACAAATGCTTCCGATGCGATGAAAAAGGCACTTGGAAACACATTGTCTGGGAGTGCCCAAAAATCCAGGTTTTTTGGAAGGAAATAGAAAAATATCTTTCAATTATTCCTAAAACTAATATTGTATTTGATGACCTTATTCCCCTTCTAGGCTGTCGTTAGGAGGGTGAGCGGCTCCTCACAGTGACTCTCGTATATATATATATATATAGGTATATACGAAATGTTGCTGCTCCAAGAGCTGTTAAACCAGCCTGCTGCTGGCAGCGGCAGCTGCCATCCAATATTAAACACAAATCCAATTTCAAATACGAAGTAAGCCATGCGGCACACCAGTGGATAGCACAATAGTTTATTGTGCAAGCAAACAACATGTTTCGGCAAAAAGCCTTTGTCAAGTAGTGCAATGCACTCTACTGCCTCAAGAAATACAATTATAAATTCATAGGCACTGACAAAATACTAATCAATTTGAGTAATTACGAAAAATGACAGTTTGTTCAGCAGTCACAATATTCATAAACATCGATTGATGGCATTTCTCCAAATGTAAATACTGTCCCTCACAATCATTCTTTTATTTATAATAAAATTAATTGCATTTGTGAAAACGATCCGTCGGCAATCAATAAAGTTTTTAGTGTTCAAATTCGTTAGCGTTATTTATGTTTCAAAATTGACAATCGATAAAGATTAATTGTTCAAAATCATCAGCATTATTTGTATTTATAAATGCAAGCGGCAGCAGCATATGAGCGAACGTCATTGGTATTACCACAATAGTGCAATTTAGTGCTGTAGAGAAATAAAGAAAAATAGTGAAAGAATCACATAATACCCCACAATCAACTGTATTAGTCAAAGTGATTCCATAATTCATTCGGCTTGACCGATGCCGAATTGCCCAGTCGCACTGTCCCATATCTATAAATAATGCATAAGATAAGTAGAAGCGCTCAGCAGACAACACAATGCGCATCATACTTGCAAATAGATATAAATATTTTGCAAGAACCCTCTGAATTAGAGTAAAAACATCATATTGGTCAAGTGCCCTGGTAAACTGTAAGAGATTCCTACTGTCAAGCATCTATATGGTTGATATCTAGCAAGTGCTCATGATAATGGTGGACTAGCAAAAGGGGATGTCATGTTTGGAAAATGGACTGTCCTATTGGACAAGTGCCCCTTTGATAAACTTTTAGAACATTCCTAATAATATTAAGCATCAATTCAGCTGATAGCGAGTGAGTGCTCATGGTAACTGAGCACTCACTCGCTCAGTTACCATCATCCATCCTAGCTCTCCCGTGACAAACATCTGGTACCCTGCACGGACACCCATTCTAGCTCTGTGAGAAAGATCTGGTACCCTGAACTCTCAACCATCTCAGCTCTCCCACGAGGCACATCTGGTACCCTGCACTTACACCCATTTTAGCTCTCCTGTGACAAACATCTGGTCCCCTGCAGTAACACCCATCCGAGCTCTCTGAGAAACATCTGGTACCCTGAACTCACAACCATTCTAGCTCTACTGTAAGAGACATATGGTGTCCAGCAATAACACCCATTCTAGCTCCTCCTCTGTGAGAAACATCTGATACCGTGTACTGACACACATCATAGATCTACTGTTCGAAACATCTGGGACCCTGCTCTCGCACCCATCCCAGCTCTCCTGTAAGAGATATTTGGCATGAGAAACTGACACCCATCCTAGCTCTCCCATTAAAGGCATCCGTTACCCGTCCAAGCTCTACCATCAGAGGCATCTGGCACCCTGCACCAATATCCACCCTATCGCTCCCATAAGAAACATCTGGTACCCTGCATGGACTCCCATCCTACCCCTCCCCTGACAATCATCTGGTAGCCAGCACTGACATTCATTCCAGCTCTCCCGTAAGAAACTTCTGGTGCCCTGCACTTATGCCTATTGTCGCTCTCCTGAGAGAAATATCTGGTACCCTGCATGGACACCCATCCTAGCTCTCCCCGGACAACATCTGGTACCCGGCATGGACATTCATTCCAAGTCTCCTGTGACAAACATCTGGTAAACTGCACTAACACATCCTAGCTCTCCCATAAGAAACATCTGCTACGCTGCTTTGACACCCATTCTGGCTCTCCTGTGAGAAACATCTGGTACCTTGCTCTCCCTTAAGTCATACGGTAGCCTACATTGACTGGACAGAGTGTAGCTGGGTGTTTCACTGAAGAGCTCAGTAGGATGTCAATCATAGAACCTCATGGTGGAGCTCCATCCAGTACTATAGCCACATGTCCAATACTTAATAACGGTCCACTAACCCTCAGTAAAGTAACCTCACACCAAGTGAAGCAAGCTCTAGACCAGGGGTACTCATAGTACGGCCCGCGGGCCGCCAGCGGCCCGGCAAGCCTTCCCTGGCGGCCCGCGGACCTTGCAGACATCGTACCTGTGCACCGCCGGTTGCAGCAGCGCGGAGCTGTGAGGCCGGGCGATTCTTTTAAAAGCCAAGTCACTTGTTAATGAGGCTTTGTTGTATTTCACCTCTTCTTAGCGCCCCTGCATCTCCCCTCTGAATGAGTGGAGATGCAGGGGCGCTAAGAAGAGATGAAATACAACAAAGCCTCATTAACAAGTGACTTGGCCTTTAAAAGAGCTGTGAAGTACTTGGGTGCGGCGGCTGTTTGTGTTCCAGGGAAGCGCCGGGTGAGGTGACGGGCAGGGGAAGGGGGGGCGGGGTTGGGGGCAGCAGCTAGTGAGAGCAGCAGATGAGTTTAAAGCGGGAGGGAGAGAGGGAAGACAGAGCAGGAGACAGGGAGGGAGAGACAGCGTGAGAGAGACAGACAAGTTGGGAGAGGGAGGGAGACGGAGGGAGGGGGACAGAGGGAGAACAGATGGAGAGGGAGGGAGACAGAGAGGGACGGAGACAGAGAGAAAGGGAGACAAACTGATTGAGAGAGAGATAGAGAGAGGGAGGGAGACAGGGAGAGAGAGAGGGAAGGAGAGAGAGGGAGAGGGACGGACGGAGGGAGGGAGACAGAGAGGGAGGGAGACTGAGAGGGAGGGAGACTGAGAGGGAGGGAGACGGAGAGGAAGGGAGACGGAGAGGGGGAGAGAGAGAGGGGGAGAGAGAGAGGGGGAGAGAGAGAGAGGGGGAGACAGAGAGGGAGGGAGATAGAGGGAGATAGAGGGAGACGGAAGGAGAGGGAGGGAGATGGAGGGAGAGGGGGGAGACGGAGGAGGGAGGGAGACGGAGGGAGATGGAGGAAGGAGGGAGACGGAGGAGGGAGGGAGACGGAAGAGGGAAGGAGACGGAAGAGGGAGGGAGACGGAAGAGGGAGGGAGACGGAGGAGGGAGGGAGACGGAGGAGGGAGGGAGACGGAGGAGGGAGGGAGGGAGATGGAGAGATATGTGTATGCCGGGTCCGGTGGCTCAGTGGACGAAGGCGTCCGCTGCAGGGACCTATGTTCCACCTCATGGTCGCAGTTTTTTTTTGTTGCTCTAGCCCCGCCCCCTCCCCCAATGACCCCGCCCCCAAGGTGCGGCCCTCGGCCACAAACCGCACTGTAAATTTGGCCCCCAAGAGAAAGTTTGTGAGTACCCCTGCTCTAGACTCTCTGTGCCCAATACTATAGTCTGCCTGCCCGACCATCACACAAGACAGGCTTTGCTCTATTGATACAGCCTCAATGGCTCATTATCACAGAATTGACCTTTACCCAATACCAGACCACTATCACTGCAACAACATTTTCTATAGACCCTCGCTAAAACAAAACTTAAGCAAGCACTGGTAAAACCAACAGGCCTTGCCCGAGGAAGCTGGTGCAACTATTTTTTATTTTTATTTTTTACTGCAAGCCACAACAAGCATTTGCAATGCAATAGGTCTTGCATTTACGTGAGTTTAACCTGTTGGCATTGTAAATGACAATGCCTTTTATTTATGTTTTGAAAAATAAAATAAAAGGCATTGTCATTTACAATGTCAATAGCTCAAACTTGCGTAAAAGCGAGACCTATTGCAATGCAAATGCTTGTTAACATTCCTTTCATACACAAGCACGGTGTCCCAATATATACTATTTCTTAGTATATATTTTTGTAGATATGCTCTTTAATTTTCAGACAGTAGCGTAGTATTTGCACCTCATTTTTCCCATAGGGAAAACAATAGGTATGTGCTGTGTGTACATGTCATTTTGTTGATATAGATCAAGTCTTTTGGATGTGTTTAGGACAAAGAAGTAGGCCACTAGGGGGACATGTGTGTATACTGTTATGATTACAGGGGTGAGCAACTATGTGAATTAACTGGTGGTCACTTGACCTTAATGTTTGTCACAAATCGAGCCAATTGATGAAGGTGATTAGGCTCTGTTTTAATTTATTTTGATTTATTTTAACTTGACATTTACAGTTTGAAAGTACACATATATCTTTGTGATATGCCACTTGGCGAGCATATGTTTATACTGACATAACTACAGGGGTGAACAACTATGTGAATTAATTGGTGGTCACTTGACCTGAAAGTTTGCCACAAATGGAGAAGACAGATGACTGTTTGATAAGGCTTTGTTTCAATTAATTTTATCTGCCATTTATAATGCGATATGCATAATTTACATGTGTTCCATACCAATGTCATGAGCTGATATGCAATTTTAGGAATGAATTGTCCTTTTCTTTTGCATCCTTTGACAGGAGATTTGTTTTTTAGACTCTTACGAGGGTCTGTTGTCATTGTTTATTGAGACAGCAAAACACGATGCCTGTTTTCTATGTTTATTACAATGACGAGCACATATATGGTGGTTGTGCACATGAGCAGCTTAAACTTTAAAAAAGACCGCATGGTCGGAACGCATTGCCAGTAAAATAAACCTTATATATATATATATATTTTTTTTATTTATTTTTTTTTCACTGAAAAATACAAAGGTTAAGGTGGAATTATGGTTGCATTGTTTAAACATCTTAATGTGTGGTTTAAAAATCCTCAGTTATTCGCCTAAAAGAAAAAATGTTAAAGTGCAGCTATGGTTACACATTTAAACCAAAAATACCCACTGAAATTCACATGATACGGTCAGGGCCACAATCTATTACTCATACAACGATCCTGCAAACAATAACTTGCACATTAAATGCATTGCTCATGACCTCACCCAAGTAACAATTTAAACAAAAGACTAAAATCACAGGCCAACACAATTAATACATTCACCACTTGTCTCTTGTATCTGATTCTTATTCTGCCTTTACTTTCAATGTCCTTGTTTACATTTCTTTTATATGGGGTGTCAGTTTTTCCCTTTATTCTCTGAGAGATTTTGACCTCTTTGTACTCCTTTGTACACCATGACTCTTTTGCAGATATTGGCATGCAGTCTCTAAATATCAGATGTGTGTTGCCCTTAAATTGTCACAGGCAGGCGTTTCCTTTTTCAGTCCTTTTTTTTTCACTGACTTGCTGCCCACTTCAACCGCACCTGCTGCCATAGTAACACCTCTTGACAGTAGTACCACAAACTGGGTTAGCAGGCTGCTGAGATCCCCTCAAGACAGTTAGCAGCCCTTCTTCCACCAAGACACACCAACAGTACCTGGCAGTAGATTCTCACCTTCCAGAAGTCCAGAGTGTCATCTTCACACTCCAGGACAATCCAGCAGAAAAACATAATTACAGTTATAGATCAGACCAAGACAGGAGGAGTACATAGTCGGTTTAAGGCCAGCACCAAAACAATATGTATATAGGGGCTTGTACTGGTGCAGTATGGAGCAGAGGGGATCGGGGGAGTGTTTGATAAATACTTTTGTATACCCGGGAAAGTTGCATACAGTGCAGGAGGCGGTCCCATTCTGGCATAAATACAGGTCAAGAACAAGAAAACGTGGTGAAATAGTCCCATTTCTAGGGACCAAGATTAAGTTGCAGAACTTTGCAGAAAGAGTGACCGAGGCACAAACCTGCAACCCAATGATATGCCTGTATGATGCAGCTGTTAGTGATGCCACAAACCAAAGGGCAAACATTTTCGTTTCACTGCGCAAGCCCCTTTCAGAATTTACAAATGCAGTATCCCAAATAACATGCCCATATAAATCCTAGGCAGACACAGCTCATTGAAACAAGTTGTGCTTCAGCACGCAGCTTATTTAGCACCCGCTTTCCGATTCTTCATGCCCAGGATCGAGGGGGGCATATCCAGCACTCTTCAGTTTGTGCTCCTTGCACATTGAACTGGTTCATGGTGTCAGAACACTGGAGGAAATACAAGAGAAAAACACAAATAAAATGCCATCAACTTGAAGATCATTTAACAGAGCTGTGCGACTTGACGTTTGTGTAAATCCAGCAAAATGCTATGCAGTGCTCTTTGCATAAAACAAGGCTTTAAAGTGCCTTAAGCATGGGTGTATATGAACGATTTCTGTTAATGTGCTTTTGCAGACAGCTTGTGTGAGCTCTCTTTTTTTTGTGGAACTGTTAACTATTTTATCCATGTGATTTGTGTGAGAGACTGACAAGATGTTTTGTGTGACTAGGTGTTGAAATACTGTGGGAATGAGATTTGTTTTAAAAGCTGTGGAAGTGCTTTGGGATAAGATTTCAGTGGAAGGCTGTAAAATTACATTGGAGATAAAATCTATGAAAGGCAGCTAAAAACCTTTGCATATAGAATTTATTGTAAATGTAGTGTGACATGACGTTCTAATTTTTTTTTATATAAAGTTAGATGCAGATTACATTAAGGTAGAATGTCACATGCGATGATGTGTTTGCCAAAGGATTAATATATTTGTGATTTTACATAGGGTGGATTATGCCCTAGTCGGTAGCTGGGCACTTTACAAATATACATAGGTATAATTGACATAAAATGCAAATTAAATATTCGGCAACAAATTAAACTTTAGTGCTAATGAATACAGCATAGGTTTGATTTGGATATAGTAAACCAGCAAGAAGCATTTTATAGATATCTAAAACTTTAGTAATTTATCCTTAGTGCTTCCTCAGAGATTACGGAATGTTGACTAGTTAGAGATGGATCTGCTGTGCAACTAGCTGTAATTGCAGCTAATTTTTCTATGTCCCATGGGGTGGGTATACGTTGATTGTGCTGGGGGTGGAGCCAGTACCTTACGAGCCACCCATAAGAAAGACTGTGGAAGAGATCTTGTATTATGAAGAATGGGATTTCAAGAATTAAGTTGTACCTATACAGGAATATGTGCTACAATTGGTCCTGTCGGGTAAGTAATTGCTTTACAGTTAAACCGGCTGAGCCTACTCATGAAGGCGCTGGTGCTGCCTGATCAGGTGGGTTTCGTGCCAGGCCGCGCTACAGCTCATAACTTGCGAACCCTGTTTCCGGAAATTGCAAGATATAGATCCTGAAGTCGAGGCGGCTGCGATATTCCTGGACACTACCAAAGTGTTCGACTCGGTAGAGTGTGACTACCTATTCGGAATACTGAGGCGGATGGGGATGCCAGACTGCTTCCTGGCATGGGTAAGGCTGCTATATATGCGGCCATGCACAAAGGTAGTAATAAATGGGGCCAGCTTGCCTTGGATTGACATTACGAGGGACACTCAACAGGGGAGCCCGCTGTCACCACTGTTATTTGCCTTGGCTGTTGAGCCCTTGGCGGCCAGACTCAGGCAATTACATCGCAAATGGGCCTTGGAATACCCTACTAGGCATGTGTTAATCTCACTATAAGCGGATGACATCACGCTATATGTGCGAAAACCCCAGACCAGTCTTGCGTTTGGCGAGCTATCAGCGATTAAAATAAATTGGGCGAAATCTCGAATGTTTCCACCAACTGATGCTGTGCGCTCTTATCCCCTGGGCTACCCCATGGAATGGTGCCCCAGGGAAGTTAGGTATCTGGGAATAACAATAACCAGAGACAGTACAGAGCTCCTATGCGCCAACTACGGGAGAGCGATGGAGCACATCACTAAGTCAATGGGGAGATGGATAGCGTTACCCCTATCCCTGGCAAGAAGAATCTCCCTAAGGAAGATGGTAATTTTACCCAAGTTACTGTATTTATTTATTATCATCCCTCTTTCACCGGAGCCGGCTTTTTTTTAAAACTCTTAAAACTCAGATGATATGCCTTGCATGGGGGGGGAGACAACCCAGACTGAAGTGGGAAACGCTGAGGCGGCCATATGCACAGGGGGGTTTCGAGGCCTCTGACTTCGAATTGTATTATCTTAGCCCACAAGCACACTATGAGACACACTGGCTCAATCCATGCCGCACCTATCAATAGAACTTTCTTACATGCAGCCGACTACACTATCTGGATTCATAGCAACTCCGGCGAATGAAGTGTGCACCACCACTGTGAAATGCACTGTGAGCGCATGGAAGAAAATCGCGAGACGACTGAACATAGTAATGTTGTATTCACCGCTGCTTCCAGTGATCCGCCACCCTGCCCTGGAGGTCACACGGGAGGTGCAGTGTCGCCAACTTCTCAAAAGGATGGAAATAGACACATGAGGCGACCTTTACGTAGAAGGAACTTTCCGCACTAAAGAGCAGTTTTTCGCAGATAGGGAACCCGAGCCGATGGACTTGTTCATGTATGTCTGATTGAGACAGATTGTAAAAGCTGCAACCCCTGCCTACCCTAGCGAACCCCCTACGATGGGCCCACTGCATAATCTACTCCAAAACGCGAATTCCGCTCACGTTGTATACCTAATATACCACAATACACAGAAAGAAACACGCGGGGACCGCTAGAGAGCAGTGGGAGCAAGGGTCAGGGGAAACCCTTGATGAGAAGAAATGGCATTATTGCTGTGAACAGACGGGCCAAATATCGGCCAATAGCAGGCTGCAAATCATACATTATAAATATCTCCAGAGTCTCTACTACACCCCCGCTAAGCTATTTAAGTTCAAACTACGCGATAGCAATGCTTGCGACAGGTGCGGGCAAGAGAAAGCAGGCTTCCTGCACTTGGCATGGGAGTGCACGGAGATCCGCCTATACTGGAGGAACGTTATAGAGACGCTGGGACACATGATCACTACAACAATCATGCAGACTCCTGTAGTGCTACACTGCAGATATACCCTCAGAATATCGTAGATACACAGCACTGGGCCTCTTACTGGCTAAGCGAAGGGTGGCATACAAATAGGGCAGAGGGGGATGGCACCTAAATTTAAGGACTGGATCAGAGATCTCCTTCTCTGGCAAGAGCAGTCATTAATATATGTGGAACTACTACCCACAGCCTCTAGACCAAGAGATATTTGGGACCCACTGCACGCATATTTGCTTGCACACCCGGAGGCGATCAGCGACAATAAGACCCCCCCTCCATAGATTAGATAAGGTAGGTCCGAAGATATAAAACAAATACCCCCTAATGCATGCAATCCCTCCCATGACAAAGCGCATACCCCCCGGGATTTAGGGCTAGGAGGCAACCAGCAGAGACAATAGAGAATGCAACACTATCTCAGCGCGAAGCGGCCCTGACCTATCATCCCATACACGCGGAGGGGGCTCTACACTAAGAAACAAGTGCACTACATGTGACAAGATGATTTGGGTGTCTATGTAAGCCAATGTTAACGGGACTCTTCGAAATATGAATATACTGTGTGTACACAGTATGCTGCATTTAAGGAAAATAACAACAAAAAATGTAAAAGTAATTGCTTTACAGTTTCATCAATACATGAAAGAAAGGACAACGCATCTGTTTTGAATCAATCAAAATCAGTATATTGTCGTCTTGTTCTCTTTTTTTGTTCACAACATAATACGGCTGTCACAAGCAAACACAGATAATTGAAAATGGCGACTGGGTCACCCCATTAAACTTGATGTACCTCTACAGGAAGCGGGACCCACCTAGGATGGTCAGTTTATGACCTAGATAGCATGAAGTTCCAGGAGGCAGGATTTTATCGATGCTAAAGAATAGTTTAAATATACTGCTGGATTCAATAGGAAGCCACCAGAGGTTGGCTAGTACTGAGGAAATGTGATTTAAAAATCTGGTCCCTGAGGCTTATCTTGCAGCCACAAGAAGGGGAGCCTTCTTATGAGTCCTTGATAGCTATTAAAGTACTAAGTATTAAAATACTCCTCTGCAATTAAAGGATAATTCATTCTAAGAAGTCTTATTTTGGGTAAGCATCTTTAGATAGAAAATGACTATGGGAGTCTTAGAAACTGATAATCAGTGTCCTTAGTCTGCCTTTCACAATCGGATCAACCACACACATTGTGCCCAACTAATGCAAGGATAAATAACCAAAACAGCAAAGATGGATTCGGCACGCTTGACACACAGGAAATTCCTCATCAACCCACGCGAACACATTAGCCATTGCACACAGATGGCACAGAATACACTGGTACCCAAACTGCATAAACAAACACAGAGCGCACATTAACAGGGAAATATGCAAAAATCTAAACATCAAAAATGTTTGTACATACCCATATATTAAAAGGAACATGTCAATAATGTGACTTCCAATTGAACGTCTAGTGCATTCGAATGAGCATGGTCAAATCATGTCCTTTCATTCTGAGAAACCTAAATTGTCTGCGCGTGGTTGCGGTTTCAGCAGCCAGCTGGTGTCCCTCATGTAAGTTTTGCTGTTCACATTAATTCAAAGGTTAAAGTAAGGGAGAGGGAGTGCAAGCACACACACTGCACAGCAGGAGGACAAATTGGTAATCATGTTACAATTTTGGTGGAATCCATTTTCGACTGAGCTAAGCGTGTCTCCTGTAGAGTGGATTGTTGCAAGGTAATTGGAAATATAGCAAAAAGGGTCTCAGATATCGTGTGTAGGCTTCAGGATTCAGGCCTGGTGAGTAAGGAATGCAGTTTACCTGAAGCATTTTATTGCGGGGTTTCCCCGTGACTTTAGGATTCAGTTTTAAAGAAGTGTCTGTCCTCAGAGGGGCCTTCAATGAGATTTATGTTTGGTTTAAGTTATCTAAGTAAATTGAGCAACATGTGTCCCCAATATTCGAGCAGCACCTACTTTTCATTTCCCAGGTCTGCATTGCTCTGGGTGTCCGTGTTTCTGTGTGTGTGTTGATCTTGAAAGACTCTGTGTCCAACCACTGCCACCTACACTCTCCGTCTTAGTCAGCACCTCTGTTAAGAAGTCACTTACTTTTTCGCCCAATGGCAGAGCTTTCGTTGCACAAGGACTTCTAACAATTGAATACATCCATTGCACTGCTATACTGTTTTAAGGTACTTTCCCCTTCATTGTACATATATATCGCCACTACTTTTGCACTGTTTTACTTTTGTAACAAATAAACAATGTAATTTTTCTTTGCCTCAGTTGTAAAGTGTTCTGACAGCTATGAGGCTTTGTACATGCTAAATAAAACCACAAAATAAATCAATGTGTATGTCTTTGTGTGTGTGTCTGTTTGTACACCGCGTGTGCTGCTCGGTTTGTATGGGACCATACCTGCCCGTCTATGTCTCTTGGCACATACTCTGTTTAAAAGCAAAACATATTGACTTTACCAATCCGATTTCATTTCTTAAGCTCCTCTCAGTGTAGCCCGTGTGAGGGTAGTGATTTTAGTACTCACAGGAGTAACTAGGACAGTTGAGGCTAATGCTGATTCAAAGAGTGTATCCCCGTTATTCAGGTCTGTGCTGCTTAATGCATATTGTATTTGACAAATACGGCTTGAATCACTCAGGGTTTCTCTGTAATTATTGTTGTCTGTTGAATCACGGATGTCTGTTAGAGTGCCGTTGTACACAAGACTGAGCTCCTGCCATGTCATCAATGGACTGTTGATGCTGAGGTGAAAAGGCGTTCATTGTAGAGCGGCAGAGTTGGAAGATGGCCGCCTGAAGAGACGGGAGTGCACACGTGACCCAGAAGGGGTGGACTCCAGAGACTGCCATTTGTTCCCAAGTAACAACGGGAGAAACCTTCATACAGTTAATTCCTGCTGTAACTTTTATCCGAAACAATACTTGGGGCCTCTCTTGCACTAGGTCTGAGAAACGGCCCAGGTGTTTTTGAACCCTCAGAGCTGTTTCAGTAAACCAAACTCCCTTGCTCGTAATTGAGAGATGCGGATGGTAGGAGGACCCTGGGAGGAATTCGTTTTTAGGTCTCGCCTGACCCAGCGCATGCGCTGGTCTGGCGAGACTTTTTGAGAGGGCTCCAAAAAGTGCTACCAGGCCAGCCTAGAGCTACAGTACATGTGCGCGGGCGCGCGCGCCCCGCTTTACCGCGATTACCTTCACTTTCGCAGCCACACGGCCGCTTTGGTGTTTGATCGCGATCACTTTCACTTTCGCGGCCGCTTGGCATAGCCAATAGGTCTCGCTTTTGGGACCTTATAAGTATTTAGTTATGCAACTGTTGCATGGCTAAACACTTATAAGGTCCCAAAGGCGAGACCTATTGGCTATGCCAATGCTTGTTCGTTGAACCACCAGGAGTCACAAGATGGAGAGCACTGAGGAACTGGAGTCATCCCTGAGAGAGCCTGGGCATATGCAGTGAAAATGTCACATGTGGCTAAAAGAGGCTGGTGTGAGGAGTGTGAAATAAAAAGATCAACACAGACATTAACACTGTGAGTGCAATGGGGACAAAGGAACACTCAGCCACAAAGGGACAGTAAGCAAAAAGGTATTCTCCGAATCTGTTGTACTCATTCAGATAGTTATGAGTGACCATTGTATGATGGTCTCTAACCTTTGCTTTAAATCGAGGCGTGGTTATGCTCGATATAAAAGGAAGTCATGTCTCGTAATACATTGCGTTGTCAAGTGCCATGGGAAAATATTTTTAAATAAAGTTGGGCTCAGTAGAGTACTGTGCCCTGTAATTCTGCTGCCTGGTTAATGTTAAATAAACAGAAGAATAGTAACCCTATAACACTAGAGCGGACAATTGTTTAGTGTACCAGCACTGAACATGTATTGTTTGGTGTCTTTACTAAGGCAAAGAGGGAGTACTATGTTTATATGGACCTGGTATATATTGGTAATATTTAAACCTCATTTGAAGCTTCCAAAAGATTCAGGTTATTTTATGTGATAAACACATAAAGACATGAGCTGTGACATTCAGTCGGATCTTTACAGCCACAGCAAGGAAAAACAAAGGAGTCTATAAACAAATTACTTTACTATTCTTTGAATTTGGCTGTGACTTTATGTGATTATTTGTAGTTTGTTCTTCAACTTTATTAGCGGATATTTCTTGTTTGTGGTGAGCACTTGCCACACTGCACACTACAGGTTCTTTAGTATCATGGAGATCTATGTTTCTTAAATTAGGACTATTTTATTATTATTTAAATATTTTTCCTCAACACAGCAGCTTGTTTTTTATTTTACTAGGTACTGAGAGCATGTTGTGTAATTTTGTATGCAACAACAAGTTAAAACATTTCATCTAATAAATCCCAGGGAAACCATTGTTTCATAAAAAGTGTATATACCCAGGTTCTCTTTGAGCATATTGGGTAGCTCTTATATCGCCTGTGTATATCTATTATACTTACACAGCATCAACAAGTAGCAAAATAGGAAGGTTCAAGTTCCTAAGACATGGATTTGCAGGTGATAAGTGGAATATCTTCAAGTGTTGAGACCAAATGTAGGTACTCTGTGGTTAAATGAACTACAGCAGAGACACTCACGTGTAAGAATGTTCTAACTGGTATTTCACTCCCTAAAATGGCAATCATTGTGATAAAGTTTATATATGCTTACCATAATTTCTCTGCTCTTGTTCGAGTGAAGGACGTGGACTTGTGTACTGAAGTTACCATACAGAGAAACCGGATTACCTTAAAAGAATTCAATGCAAAATTAGTTACTCCATCAATATGGCTGTCATTTTGGTGTGAGATACTGTGTACTAGTCTATCAGCAAACCCAGAGATTGACTTGCATGCTGGTGCCTCTGAAAAGTCAGCCCGACTGGAGCAGAGCCAGTCACATAACTGGTCCACACCAGAAGCCTAACCTAATCTTTTCGAACATGGTCAGCATATATGCCAGGCTATATAGGACATTAAACCAAGGATGCGATTGATATATACAAAGGAAAGTTGGTGTTTAGTCTAACTATGATTATGTCTATGAATTAATGCACATATATTTTCAGGCTTGGCAATGGCTCTCAGAAGTTGACTTTGCTCTTGCGCGGTCAGACGCATGCCCCAAATCAGACATGAAACAAGCTGATCCTTTTCTGCTGTTTCCTGATTTCTTTTACTTTAAGGTGTAAATGTGTTAGATACTTTACCTTAATAGGGAGGTTTTTTTTAAACATTAGGGACATGAATAGCTGGTGCTGGGATGTACCTGGTTAGTTTATTGAGAGCCCACCTCAGTTTCCCCAAACTTGAGGATCTTCCCTGCATTTTGCTGAAGTCTACTTGTATGGCCTGCAATCTACCACATTGTGGAAAATATATCTATCTATCTATCTATCTATCTATCTATCTATCTATCTATCTATCTATCTATCTATCTATATATATACAGTCTACTTCAGTAAGATATAGCACAACCACATTTTCATTAAATGTATAAACCACACCCCAGATTTCCTAGAAAATGACAACTGTGTTTTTGCCAACTAGATTTACCATCATGTGGTGAGCCTGGAAGTATAGTCCCAGTGTGATATCAGGCTATTGTGGCCTAAATATTGTTTGACAAAAATATTGTGTCTTCAGTATCATTTATAGAATTAGTTCAGTTCGTAAAATATGTTTATTTAGACCGTAGTCCATTAAACATCTAAAAACAATTATTTCATTAAAATCATAGTCATTAGCCACAAAATATCTGATGTCCCTTTACTTATCTCATTTTCTGCAACACCATCAATTATTTTGATACAAACTTTTCCATTTCATATGGGATAAATATGCAATCTTAAATGTGCCAAACTTTACTTAATTGCCTTTAAAAAGAACCTTAATGTGCAAGTACCATCAAATAACTCCATCCTGGATAAAAAGTTCAGAGATTTTTGTCTCCACCATACAATATTTCAATAAAACTGGTTTTAAAACTCTACAGCACTCCAGTCTGAAAAACTAAACAAATAAAATATGCATATTTGAGCATTTCATTCCTAGCCCACACTTACAGAGGCCCTTGAATTCCTTTAGCCCCTTAACCACCTCACTAGAGGAGTACAAAGGATTAATCCCAATTCGAAATGTAAATATTTCCTGCCTCATAGACGTATTTGCTAATTCCGAGATATTGGGGAAAGTGGCGCAATCCTGCCAGGCATCCTAACATAGGGAGGTAGACTTTTTTTACAGATATATGTACAGTCTTTGATTCTGGAAATAGATTCTGTTCGAAATGGGGGTCTTTAGTTGACAATGGTTAGCACTTTGACCAAGTAGGGACCCTTCTTTCTAGTCAGGGAAAGGGGGATGTAGTGAGGAAATGGGGTTAACTGCAGACATTTCTAAGTTAGCATAAGTAGTATATGCTTGGCTGCCATTCTGCCGCTTTTGCACAAGACCCTACATGGCTCTGTTCTCATGAAATACTTTGCTGGCGCTGCTTCACATGAGAACTGTCTACCTTTCACATAATCAGCTGGGCACCGCGCTCACTGTCTGCACAGCGTATTCAAGGTTGAATAACAATGTATGCTGTTGATTCACTTTGGTCAGTCCCACGCACTTAGACATAACATGAAGCACAGCAGCCCAACTGAAACTCTGTGCTTTTTAATATGGCATTACATGCATGAGGAGGCACTTGGAGAAAACCTTTCCAACATAGAAGAGCTGTGCTGATCCTGGGATGTAATTCATTGCATTTGATCTCGTAGGTATGGGGTCTCGCTGACAAAGCCCAGAGGTCTTCTATAATTATTCTAAACTAGCCAATAAGCAAGGGAGGGTGGTAAAAGGCGCTATAGTCCTGTTTACACTGTCATTATAATATGATTTCCCCATTTGTACTTTATGGAAATGTAACAATTCTGATTATATTGTTCTTATGCATTATGCTGCTCGTATTGGCTAGAGTACTGCACCTTAGAGCACGTTAGTTAAAAATAAACATTTTAAACTATACAGTGTCTCTGATTACTCACGTTGTGGACAAGTATGAGTGTGAATGAAAGAGTGTTTTTGTTTCCCACTATTCCTGAGAGTTTACTAAGTTGCATGTTCTAGGTTGTCTAATCATTGGTACCTTTGCTGTAGTACGGAGAACGAATGAGGCACTATTGCTAGTCGGATTGGGGTTCTGGGCACTGAGTTGGCTTTTTTGGTTCACAACAATGCACCGAGGTCCTGGTTTCCTGCGCATAGTTCTGTGCTTGAGCAGAATCCCTGCAACAGGGATACACTTCTAAAATAACCCCATCTCGCCCCCTTGGTAGCTTAGCACAAGCAGCCAGGCTTATCTCAGAGGCAATGTGTAAAGCATCTGCACATAACTCACTGTAATACAGGGAAAACACTATAAAAGGACACCACACCAGTTTTAGAAAAGTAGTCAATATCTACCTGTGTAAAACAAGACCAAAATGATAAGAATCCAACATGCAGCTATTCAGGAATAACAATAAGCAAAAATAGACTTTAGAAACAGTTCCTTGAAGTGGACAGCTCTGTCCGGGGCTACCACGGCGGTGTGAACCACCCAATCCAGTGCTTAGGGCCGACCATGGCGGTGCAGCCCACCTGCGGTATCGGAAAACCCCCAAACAGTACCTTTGGTTACCGCTGTCCATGGCAGTGCAGGCCAACTGCAGTGGGTGTCAAGGCTGTGGGGTGACGCGGAGCGGTGCGGCATGCGGTGCCCTCAGGTCACTGTGCAGGCAGCGGCTCGTCGTCCAGCGGTCTTGGTGAGATCATGGCTGCGGTGCAAAGTGGGGCAGTGTTTGTTGTGGCGCTGACGGTCATGGTGCAAGCAATAGTGTCCACTGCTGATCTGGGGTCGAAGGCGCTGGTGTTGTTGGGCCGAGACTGCAGTGTGGGATGCGGCGGTGCATCGTGTAACCTACGAGTGGTGGCCCCAAACCACGGTGCAGGCAGCGGCATCAATGTCAGCTCGCAGCAGCATCATGGGGAGACCAGGGCGGTGGTGTGGCGCGAGGCGGTGCAGAGTGCGGTGACCACAGGTCGTGGTGCAAGCAACGGCTCGGTGGCAGCAGCATACATCGTCGTCGGTGATACCAGGATTGTGGTGCAAAGTGTGGTAGTGCCCTCTGCGGTGCCTTCAGGTCACAGAGCCGCCGGCATTCTCGGTGACAGTGTCAGATTGCAGTTTCCCTCTGTAGCAATTGAAGCACACGGTCCCAGAGGCAGTACCCAGAGGAAGGCAAAGTCTTCGCAGTTCCTGAGACTTCTAGCACAGGAGGCAAGCTCTACTTCAAGCCTTTGGAGATACTCGAAAGAATAAGTTTATAGAAAGTTCTGTCCATTCTAGTCCTTTCCCTGCCCAAGACAGAATCAGCCACTGTAGGGCAACCCTGCAAAGCACACAGCAAAGTGGTAGTCCCTTCTCAAAGATTCTCTGGCTCTTTTTCTTGGCAGGCTTCTTGATTCCAAAGAGTTCCAAAGTTCTGGGATCAGGGCCCCAATATTTATACCACATTTCCCTTCGAAGTTGGCACAAAGTTCCACTGGCATACATAAAGCAGTTCTGCCTGGCTCAGGCCAGGTTCACTGCAGGAGGTGGAGACAGCTTTGTGGAAGGCAGCAACCGGACCTATTCAGGTGCAAGCGACAACTCCTCCCACTACTCTATTTAGCCTGGCTATGAGTCACATAGGAAAGGCAGGACACACCTCAACCCCCCCTGTGTGTCTGTCTAGTGTGAATGCACATCCCGAGCTCCTATCACTCTGAACTCAGATGGGAAATACACAAATGGCAGAGGCACACAGGATGGTTAAGCTAGAAAATGTCCACTTTCTAAAAGTAAAAGACACACAGATGATGGACGGAATGCAGAGCAAGTCAAACATTCACTCCCAGACAATAGAACTGGCTTTTGCTCACTAAGCCATCCCAGTTTAGCCCCAGCCATATGCAAATCAGTCTTGAGCCCATTCCTCATGGGAACAGTTCAGCCCAGACTGCAAAGCCAAGTCCTCCCTGTACCAGAAACAAGCACACCAGAAACAAGCATCCTGGGACTGGTTTCGGGTCATCACCCCCTCATCAGCCAGGTTAGCTTGAATTCAGTGACACAGTGTGACCGAGACCGATGTCTGAGTATACCCGGCGCACCTAGGACGAGAAAGCAAAAGACACACAGATGATGGAGGGAATTCAGAGCAAATCAAACATTCACCCCCAGTCATTAGATCTGTGTGTCTTCCACTTTCTAAAAGTAGCATTTTCAAACACACAATATGGGTTAACTCCATTGTTCTTTTGCTCACCATGCCATCCCAGTTTAGACCCAGCCATATGCAAATCAGTCTTGACCCTGTGACTCATGGGAACAGTCCAGCCCAAACTGCTAAGCCAGGTCCTCCCTGGACTGGAAAGAACCATGCTGGGACCGGTTTCGGGGCATCACCCGTTATCAGCCAGGCTAGCTTGAATCCAGTGACACAGTGAGCCTAGGACTCACGTCTGGGCATACCTGGTGCACTTAGGGCGAGAAGCAAAATACACACAGATGATGGACGGAATGCAGAGCAAAAAAGTCGCATTTTCAAACACACAATATAAAAATCATCTTTACTAAAAGATGTATCTTTAAGTTCGGAGTTCAGGAAGCCTAAACTCCATTTCCCTATCTTGTCCCAATGGAAAGATAGGCTTGTAAGATGTTACAAAGCAACTACCATATTAGCCTATGGGAAAGAGAGCCTTTCAATAGTGACAACAAAATTGACAGTATTTCACTATCAGGACATGTAAGACACAACAGTACATGACCTACCTTTCCCATACACTGTACCCTGCCCATCAGGGGGGTACCTTGGGCCCACCTGCGGGGTGCCTTACATGTAAGGAAAGGGATGGTTAGGGCCTGGCAAGATTTGCCAGGGCGACATGGCAGATAAAACTGTCCCCAGACACTACAGTGGCAGGTCTGAGAATCCTTTAAAAGGCTGCTTGTGTGGGTGGTACAATCGGTGCTGCAGGCCCACTAGTAGCATTTGATTTACAGGCACTGGGCACACCTGTGCACATTACTAAGGACTTATTAATAAATCAAATATGCTAATCATGGAAACACTAATCCATAAACACAATTTACAAAAGGAGCACTTGCACCTAAACACCGAAAAGCAGTGTCATTAAACCAACAAAACAAAGTCCAGCATGCCATTAAAAACAGGAGGTCTGTGGTAAATAATTTAATTACCGGTACTTAATTTGATGCGGAACATTAATAAGAAATAGCTCAGTAAAATAAGAGGCAGAATCCGTGGTATTAGAGGTTCAGAACGGGCTTTATTCCTATACAAAGGAACATAATTCGAATTATGGGCCTTCTATTCCATCACCACGAAAGTTCAGGAAGGAAGGAACAATACTTTATTGACAGGTAATCATTTTTATAGAAGAGGCATTACAGTGAAACAGATGCAGGAGGCGTAACAGTTGATAACAGAGATAAAGATATACATGCGTAACTAAAATGGGTGTAACTAGGCGTAACTAAAGAACGTCATTAGGTATGATGTCACAAATGGGTGGTTCCATGAAAGAATTGCGCAATGTCAGCAAAAATACTTGGCAGAGATGCGCGCGCAGCAGCATGACGTGTGATTTGACGTGCAACTAGGGGGAGAGAGGGACTTGACATTTAGCTCTACATGTGGAGACAGAAGTCTGGGGTTATGTCAACCTAATCCCAAATCATATCTAATATCCTATGTTTAAAGAACTGTGTTATCCAAAAAGAGAGGTCTCTTAGGATAGAATCTTATTCTATACTGACTATACTGACTGTTAGTGCGTGTACAAGCGTCTAAGTGTCTACACTAGATGCGAGGGGGTAGGAATATTCCATGGTAACAGGGCTATGAATTACTTGCATGAGGGCAGCGAGGCCTGGCCCTTTGCGCGGTAGCTGGAGGAATGTTTACCTAAACTACTAGACAGGAATGCATTGGATGCGGAGCGGAGCAGAGCAGATAATCTTGAAGGTGAAATACAGTTTTTGGCAGGCAGACAGGCCGAGTCAGGCACCGTTGGCCGCGCAGGGAGTAAGACATAGTTCATGGTCACAGATGCGAGTTCAGACTGGAGCTTTCAGAGGCAGAAGGCAAGAAAAGGCTTAATGGCAGAATCAGGGCCTACTCGCCTGGACTGTAAAATGGGATAAATGAACCATATAAAGCCGGTGGCCTTTCATACTTAGGAATAGAATATCCGGCCCATTCATGGCGGATCTGAAAGAGGACATGTTGACGGTGGACGCACATGTGTTTGCGTCTTCATAACTGGAACTGGAGGGAACATACATGTACTTGTGACTTATACATGAAACCGTTGGGGTCCAAGATAGGGGACATAACCGACCATAAAAATCCATATTTCCACATTCCCTCCTTGTCCCCTACTTGCCCTTAAGAGATATCAATCTTCATCAATCCATCGATCTGTTCATATAACATCATTTGTTCTTCTTTCTTCTTCCGGGATCTCGAATGAAAACTTGGAGGTGGGATACACGAGGTGGCACACAGACCACAAATCGCTGGTCCACATTGTAGACATAAGCAGCAACTGAATAGTATGAGAAAGCCAATACCTAGGAAGGAGAGCATTCTCCATCCCCAGGCTGACAACACGCCCCAGAACCAACCGGACCAAGTCCAGGTGCCTGGACTCTGGTGTATCTGGCTTACAATCTTATGAAGGCGAGTTATGGCTTTATATACTGACGGCGAATTTTCTGGTATGAAAATGCAACAACTTGATCCGATGACCCTACAAGCTCCGCCCCTATCGGCCAGGATGACGTCAAGGACAAGACGATTTTGAAGCACAACAATCCGCATAGCAGACTGCTCTTCTGTTAAATTGCCTAAGGCGGAAATAGTTTCGTTCACTACTGCTTCAAGGGTTCTGGTTAATCTACGTATCAGCTTACTATTAGTGACTGTACCTATATAAGGAAAGAAACCTTTATTGAAATCTGTGTATTTTTCCCATGCTGTTTCAGTGTAATCGACGATTGGGAGATCTCTCTGCTGTCTATTGTGTACTAAATGAGTATTTCTATGATAATCAGGAGGAGCTAGGAAAACAGGTGGTAGGAGGAATGCTATGTAACAGGTACCATCCCAATCCAGAGGTAGGCGTATATATGCGGTCTGGCCACATATAAAGTAGGAATGACGAGAAGCTCTAAATGTAGACTTGCCTTGATCACTGAATTTTATCACAGTGGTGCATTTACTATGGCCCATGTGTATGGAGCCATTCTTTCTTATACATAGTTCCCCTTTTACTGGGAATACGGACATGGCGGACAAGATTGGTGTAGCTTCAGATTCAACGTTCAGGATCATGAGGTTAAGTGTGAAATTACCTAATCCGTATACTTCATTTTCTAGATCAGTTCCTGTTCTTTTGGGAAGTCCCTCCTTGTTAGGGTAGCAGACTTTAAGCAAAACTAAGTTCAGGTTTCCCCATACCCAGTTGTCTTGATAAACTGCGGAATCCGAATCTAGGGAATTGATCAAACTAAACCATGCTCCACAGGAGCCATTGTGTGTGAACGGATAGGGAAAGAGGGGCAAAACTCCTTTATAGTTCTGATAGGGAGGGAGTCGGCCACATATCCAACAATTTGTGGCATTGCTGGTTTGATGGGAATGATGTAGCATACTAATGAAAGTGTTATTGCGCAGCGCAAATCTATAGGACAACTCATGCGGGGGTAATTCACTAAAAGAATGTTCAGCAGTAACATTGTAAACATGTTTAGAAATAGGATAATATATGTGCAACAATATACTTGCAGTGATTATTAAAAGACTTAAGAAAAACAAAATTAATAACGTCACTGTGCAATGACTACGCAGTGATTTACAGTACGCATGTTGTTTCGACTGCATCTTTCGGTTTCTTTCTCTATTCAGGTCTAGGGGATACATGTCAGAGACAAATTCGACCGATTCACCTTGGAGAGGACTTAAACAATCAAATTGTCTGACTTTTTAGACCGTAATTTTAGTTTGTATAGTTCCTTATCGCTTAGTTCAACCAAAGGAAGCTTTGAGTCAATCGGTGAAGACACGCAAGGTGTATAATTTACATCAGACGGTAGTCCATGAAATTTCTTGATATGACTTGAATGTATCCAACCTTTGCGACCTTCGATCTTCACGGCTGTCCTCGTGGTGAGTAGTACAAGTTGAGGCGATTTCCACCTAGGATCCAGCTGAGTCTTCCGATCAAAATTTCGCACTAACACCAGGTCCCCGGGAACTACGTCATGGGGTTTCACCTCGGTGTTGTCGGGAAAGGCTGCAGCTACCTGTGAACGACAAGATTGTAGTGCAGACATCAAGGAAGCCAGGTAATCTGTCAGCATATTACAGTCAACATCAGTTATTTTGCGTGGTATAGGCGTCCCCCACATATTTGGTGGTCTACCGAAGATCACCTCATAAGGGGATAGCCCTGTTCGAGAGTGCGCCACCATTCTCATGTAAAAGAGTGCAACTGGTAAGGCTACTACCCAATCGACGCCTTTCTCTCTACATATTTTGGACAATCTAATTTTCAGAGTTTGATTATGTCGTTCCACGAGACCTGCTGCCTCGGGGTGTCGGACACAGTGAAATCTCCATTGATAGCCTAACAAAAGTGAAACGTGTTTCATTAGTTCGGATGAGAACGGCTGGCCGTTATCTGAGTAGACAACACGTGGTAAACCGTACCGTGGGAAGAATTCTCGAACTAACTGTTTGGCAGTAGTCGGGGCAGTGTAATCTGAGACCGGGTATGCTTCTGTCCAACGGGAAAGAGCACAGACAACTACAAGAACATATTTGAATCCTCGACATCGTTCCATCTGGATATAATCCATCTGGAGGACTTCAAAAGGGTGCTCAGGAGGCTGAAATCCACCCTGTTCTACGGGAATGCTTTTACCTGGGTTAAACTGACAACAGATCATACAGGTACGAACTTTTTGTTTAGCTGCTGCTCGTAAATTTTTGTTGAACCAAATGTGTTGAATGCTGTCTAGCATAGCTTTTTCTCCTAGGTGCGCTGGACTATGTATTGAATTAATGATGACTTGGACCATAGAGTCAGGAAGGAACCATACAGATTTTTCCTTCGTCATCCATCCTTGATCCGTTTGGATCCCTCCTAATTCAGTCCATTTCTTTATTTCGTCTGGTGTAGCATGTGTCTGTATGTCAATTACGTCAAGAGCGGGATCCTTAACCGTCATGCAATGTGTTGGTGTCAGAACTATTGTCTTTGTCATGTCAGATGTGTGAGTTTGAGCAGTCTGTTTAGCTGTTCTCTCAGCTAGATCATTGCCTTGGGAAATGATATCAGTAACTTTCGTATGAGCTTTACATTTCATAATTGAGATTGCAGTGGGTAGATGTATTGCATCTAATAAGGCATGAATAAGGGGTCCGTGCTGAATGTGGGCACCGTGAGAAGTTAAATAACCTCTCTCTCGCCACAGCACGCCGAAGTCATGGACGACTCCGAATGCATAACGTGAATCAGTGTATATGTTGACTTTCTTATTTGTGGCTTGAATACAGGCTTGTGTCAGAGCGATGAGCTCTGCTGCTTGAGCTGACAAGGTATTTATGCAATTTGTTTCAATGACTTTAGTGTCTGTTGTGACTGCATACGCGGCCACTAGCTCTCCTGTACTTGTTCTCATACATGAACCATCTACATACAACGTCAGGTCTGGATCTGACAATGGGACGTCTGTCAAGTCTTGTCTAGGTTTCGTCGTGACAGTAATAACTTCAATACAATCATGTGCTAGTGGGTCTGTCCCGTTTACTGGCAAAAGTGTGGCAGGATTCAATGTACTACAACGTCTGATTTCTATGTGTGGCTGAAACAATGTTAATTCGTAACCGGTGAGTCTTGCTATAGTCAGGTGTTGTGTTTGTGTGCGGTTCAAGAGAACCTCTACTGCATGTGGTACTTGTACTGTCAATGGATGTCCTAACACTATGGCATCGCTTTGTCTGATTGCTAAAGCTGTCGCTGCCACTGATTTCAGGCACGCAGGCAGAGCCTGAGCTACTGGATCTAATGTACTAGAGAAATAAGCACATGGTTTGTGTGATCCTGCTTGTTCCTGTGTGAGTACTGACAAGGCAGTACCTTCGCGTTCTGTAACAAAGAGCGTAAAATGTTTATTGTAACATGGTGTTGCTAAAACAGGTGCTTGACATAAAGCTTTCTTTAGGTTTTCGAAAGCTTGTGTATGTTCCTGAGTCCAAGGGAGAACAGTCGATGTGGCCGCCTCCTGTGTTGTCAACTGAATGAGTGGTTTTGCTAGAAATGCATACTGAGGGATCCACTGCCTACAATATGAAGTGAGGCCTATAAAAGCCCGCACCTCCTTTTGTGTCTTGGGTATTGGCATGTTAGCAATTAACTGGATGCGATCTGACGTAAGCTGCCTTCCCTCCTTGGACAGCGAGTGCCCAAGGTAAACAACTCGCTGGACACAGAATTGCAGCTTAGAAGGGGACACCTTGTGCCCCTTTTCGGCCAAAAATTGTAAAACCGTCAGTGAGGCTTTTTCACATTCAGGTTCGCTTCTAGCGGTGATCAGCAGATCATCGACATATTGAAGCAGGGCAGTGTTGACTGGCATGTGGATACTGTCAAGTTCTCGTTTCAGTGCTTGGCTATAGATGCTGGGGCTTTCTGTGAATCCTTGAGGTGCGCGTGTGAATTTAAAGCTTCGTCCATTTAAACTAAATCCGAACAAGTATTGGCTTTCCGGATCTATTGGGACGCTGAAAAAGGCATTCTTGAGATCAATTACAGTAAAGAACGTTGCTTCGGAATCAATGGCTGTCAGTAATGAAGAAATGTCTGGGACTACGGGGTATTGTGGTACAATACATTTATTTAATTCGCGCAGATCAATAACCAATCGATATACTGGCGGGGCTTTTGGATCAGTTCGTTTAAGAATCGGAATTATCGGGGAATTACATACATTGGAGTCGGTTTCCACAACCACTCCTTGGGTAATAAGCTCGTCAATTATTTGCAGTAAAGCCACTACAGCATCTGGGGGTAACTTGTATTGTCGCATTCGTGGTAGTACCACTCCTGTCTTTAGTGTGACTCGATATGGTGTAATGTTCATGCAACCAACATCTGTAGGGCCTTGTGCCCATAAATGTGTGGGTAAAGTCTGGAGTCGGTGATCCATGTCTCGGGACACATAGTGCCCTTTGAAATCACGTAAAAACAATCTTACTCCTTCCGGAGAACAACATATTATGGCTCCTAGAGCTTTCAATGTTTTTATACCTAACAGGTTTTCTGGACATGATTTAGTAAGCAATAAATCTGTAGTTCGTGTCAAGGGACCAATCGTAAGTGGAAGAGGCTGTGATACTTCGTTAATGATAGGTTTTCCTGAAAAACCAAGGGAAATATTCTGTGAGCCTGAGAGGGGTGCCCCTGGAACTTCACTACGTTTTATGGTTGTTCGGCTTGCCCCTGTATCAAGTAAAATTTTTCTATCTTGGCCTAATAGTTCACTGTGTACATAAGGTCCTTCTTGATCTACAAGGACCTCTATAAGGGGTAAGCCAACTTCCCTCTCTAGGCTGTTTCATGAGTATCGTTGATAATCAGGATAGTCATACTGTGCGGTCTGGTACATCTGTTGTGTGGTTGTTTGTGTGGCAGCAATAGGCTGCGGTGGTGGAGCTGGCATAGACTGTTGCGGAGCTGGCATGGACTGTGCATGCTGCGGGGCTCCTTGTTGGTTCTGATCCTGTCTAAGTGGCCGTGGTCTTTCTTTTGTATTACCTATGGCGATATTATGTTTTAAAACTGGACAATCGTGTACATAATGACCTGGCTGTTTACAATAGTTGCATGTCCCTTTTACAGAACCTGCTGAAACACTGGACTGTGTCATACCCTTTTTATGACCGTCAGCTGGAACTGTCTGGGAAACTAGCATTTTCATTTTCGTGTCTTTCATGCGTCTTTGTTCATGTTCTTGTTCCTCTCTAATTCTATTGTGATGGTACTGTAGCATTTGTAACATTTGTGACGGAGTGTTACCTTGCCAGGTACTCTCGAATTTCAATACTCTATTCTTAACTTGGGGCAAGGCATTTTCAACTAATTTTGTCACAAACAGATGTGGATACGATTCGCTACTTGCTTTTATTCCACTATTTATACCAAAACATTTTTCGAATCGGGCATAGAAATCACTAGTGTCTTCATCTTGCTTTTGTTTACAGGCTGAGATTGCACCCCAGTCTTCCTTTTTCGTAGTTAATAAACGTGGCAGTACCTGTACTAATAAACCTGGTAGTATTTTGGTCTTTTCCCCAAGCCCTAAACCTGGACCTCGAGCTGTTTCTTCGTTTTCTAATGCTGTCCAATCTATCTTTTGGTCTCCCACCTCCCAATCCTTTTCTTTGAGTTTTTCGTAAATGCCCGCAGGCATTAATACCTTTAATATTTTCATAATGTCGGGATAGGTATACTCTCCCATGAGCAACATGTCTTTAATTTCACGGTGGAAACCCGCTGGGTCTTTGTCATGACTGGGTACCACTTTCTTCATTTCTAATAGTTCTATTTTAGATATGGGTGTGTATACAAACACACGTTTAATCTGATTGTCATCACCTTTTATCGGATGCACTTCGCGTAAGGGATTCTGTCTATCCATATAATACGTCGTTCTTTCCTTGATGGGCAGTGAGACATGTTCGGGGCATACAAAAAGAATGTACTGCTTTCTGGATTCTAGTATTTCTCTAATTAACTCAGTACCTGAACCTCTCCATTTATTCGTGAGTAATTCAGTCAATATATCAGGTAAGGGACCAGGATCGGAGTGTTGGCTTTTATATAATATAAGGAGTTGTTGAATCATGTAGATACCAGCTAAACGCTGTTCATCTGGGGTGAGGTTCAAAAACGTGTGCGCTAGTGTATCATCACTATATTTTCCGGGACTGTCAACCCAGTGAACGGCTGACCTGGCTAATTCTTGTTCGTCCATAGAATCGAGTATATGATAACCCCTTCGTTCTCGGAGTAATTTGTCAGCGGCTTGGAACGAATGTTCGGGGGACCTTATATTTATTATAGGGTTTTGGAAATTTCTGTTATTATCTGGACGTATCGGACGTATCGGATCAGTAAAGCATCTAGTATTATTACAAGATCTTCCTCTACCTACATAGGCCATAGTTTCTAACTGTCCTGTGGGCAGTTCTAATTCTTCCTCCTCCTCGTTTTGTTCAAGCTGCTCTACCGCTAATCTTTCTTCGTGTATTCGTTCTACTTCTTTGCGGATCTTTCGGCACATAGCTACTATACTTAATAGTTTATTATGTCTCCCCTCTGATATATTCCGACTCCATGTGGTAAGAATTCGCATTTCTTCCGGATTTACCCCTGGTCGGTCTTGATTTCTGATCACACAATTTATGAGGAAACGTAACAGTTCCCCCTGTATCTCCACTTTCTGGTACTCCATGGCTCTATTAATACTTTCAGAATCTCGCCCTGACTGGACAAAGTGATATATATTTTCTAAATGTGTAGTCATTCCTGGTAGCCTCCCTAAATATATTGCAGCTCGTCGGATACGTAATGATGCCAGCAGCGTTTCGTCCTCTTTGCCGGGCACAGGGTCATATCTACAATCTACTAGAAGTTCCTTAAGCATGTCGGGAGTTACTAGTTTGGGCGTACGTTGGTGGGCTAATTCTTGAAAGGAAAGTTTATTTACTCTGGGTGGCGTGGAAAAAATGTTTGCTGTACCTCCTGTGGCACCGCCTGGGGTGCTGGATGTGAAAGGATTCGTTGAACGTGATATAGCAACCATAGGTGTGGGTACAGCTGTAGAAACAGATGTGCTTGCCGGAACTTGTGTCGGAGTTTGTTGTTGCGGAGGTACAGACGGAGGGTCTTGGCGTTGAACCCCCTCGGCAGGCGGTCTATGTGGTGCAGTATTAGCATACTCGGGAGCTGCGTCGTCTAAATAAGAGGAAAGAAAAACATCTTCTGCGGTTCTGGGATGCCCTTTGGGATGTGCTTTTATCGGAAACAATGGAGGTGGCAAGTCTTTTGGTATCTCCGGAGTAGCCTTAGGTAACCCTTCGGCCAGAAGAGGATACATACCATTCATAAGGGCATTTCTTTGTCTGTCTACTTGTTCTGCTTTTGCTCGGGTACCTTCTTCAATTAATAGATTTTCTCGGACTTTATTTGAATTCTCCTTACTTTTCTCTTCCTGTCTGAGTGCTTTTTCTGTACGTCTATATGATTCTTTACGCCATAATTCAATGGCATCTTTCTGTGATTGTCTAGCTTTCTTTTTCCATAATTCTTCCTCTACTTTCATGATGCAATCTGCATCCCAGGTCCCAGCTGCGGGCCACCTCTGACTTTCTGGTAATTCCTTGGTGTAGTCTACCCATAAATCAAGAAATAATATGGCGTCTAGGCCATGTTTATGATACACGAAGTACCCTGGAGTGTCCCTAGGAGGAATGGGAACAGCTTCTTCGAGTACCCCTTTTCTAGTTTTGATCTGTCTTAATTTCGAAAAGAGCGGCATATTGAGAACTGATCTGAAACCTAATTTTGAACACGTTTAATACAACAAAACACAATAATGAACAGTCATTCACACCACAATATGCTGAACGTATTTAAAACATTTAACATTTAACATTTAATGAACAACAATGATGGCCATTTAGGGAACTAGTCACTAAGCATAATACTCGGCACTAACTAGGTAATTCTGAATTATATACTAGACATACTTGATATACTGCTAAACAGTACAGATACACTGCTGAAACAGTGCAGACCGGATTTGTGTACCCAAACCCGTCTTGACCGGCACAACCTATGTGCACATCAGAACGCCTCCCCGGCAATGGTACTCACCGGGTAGCTCGGAACGGAAGGCCTCGGAACTGAACTGAACTGGACTTGGACCAGACTGGACTCGACTCGATACTTCGGAACTTCGGAACTTGGTGGGCCTCTGTATACCTCGGATCTTGCTCTCTCAGCTAGGCTCTGGTCGGGATACTTCGCACTTCTCACCGCCTCGTCTGGGTGTTGATCGCAGCCTCAGTTACCCCCGCTCGGCAGGAGGGAGATACAGGAAATCCTGTGGGTACGCGTTGTTGTCCGTCCAGCTGTGGCAGGAGACCGGGCCTGCAACGCACCTCCGGCGCGTGAGATGAGAAAGTGTCCCTGTTCGGGCGCCATATATGTGGTAAATAATTTAATTACCGGTACTTAATTTGATGCGGAACATTAATAAGAAATAGCTCAGTAAAATAAGAGGCAGAATCCGTGGTATTAGAGGTTCAGAACGGGCTTTATTCCTATACAAAGGAACATAATTCGAATTATGGGCCTTCTATTCCATCACCACGAAAGTTCAGGAAGGAAGGAACAATACTTTATTGACAGGTAATCATTTTTATAGAAGAGGCATTACAGTGAAACAGATGCAGGAGGCGTAACAGTTGATAACAGAGATAAAGATATACATGCGTAACTAAAATGGGTGTAACTAGGCGTAACTAAAGAACGTCATTAGGTATGATGTCACAAATGGGTGGTTCCATGAAAGAATTGCGCAATGTCAGCAAAAATACTTGGCAGAGATGCGCGCGCAGCAGCATGACGTGTGATTTGACGTGCAACTAGGGGAAGAGAGGGACTTGACATTTAGCTCTACATGTGGAGACAGAAGTCTGGGGTTATGTCAACCTAATCCCAAATCATATCTAATATCCTATGTTTAAAGAACTGTGTTATCCAAAAAGAGAGGTCTCTTAGGATAGAATCTTATTCTATACTGACTATACTGACTGTTAGTGCGTGTACAAGCGTCTAAGTGTCTACACTAGATGCGAGGGGGTAGGAATATTCCATGGTAACAGGGCTATGAATTACTTGCATGAGGGCAGCGAGGCCTGGCCCTTTGCGCGGTAGCTGGAGGAATGTTTACCTAAACTACTAGACAGGAATGCATTGGATGCGGAGCGGAGCAGAGCAGATAATCTTGAAGGTGAAATACAGTTTTTGGCAGGCAGGCAGACAGGCCGAGTCAGGCACCGTTGGCCGCGCAGGGAGTAAGACATAGTTCATGGTCACAGATGCGAGTTCAGACTGGAGCTTTCAGAGGCAGAAGGCAAGAAAAGGCTTAATGGCAGAATCAGGGCCTACTCGCCTGGACTGTAAAATGGGATAAATGAACCATATAAAGCCGGTGGCCTTTCATACTTAGGAATAGAATATCCGGCCCATTCATGGCGGATCTGAAAGAGGACATGTTGACGGTGGACGCACATGTGTTTGCGTCTTCATAACTGGAACTGGAGGGAACATACATGTACTTGTGACTTATACATGAAACCGTTGGGGTCCAAGATAGGGGACATAACCGACCATAAAAATCCATATTTCCACAGGTCAGATGGCAAAAAGACAGAGGAAATATCCCAGGTCTAACAGATTCCATTTTGGTACGTATTTCTTTTTTTGAAAGATCTGTTGGACGTTCCCACCTTAAATGGTCCAAAGAATACCAACCTTTTATCTTTAATAAGGTACCTTGTAAGTTAACTTACAAGCCCATTTCCGCTCACTCTTCAAAACTTCCTCTCTACACACACAATAATATCTTTGCTTTACTAGATACCAATAGCTTATCCCAAAGTGTCAATACTGCCCTTTCTTAGAGGCAGGACCATGATGACAATCCTGTTTCAAGCCTTATAGCCTGAACAATTGCAGTTTTAGGAAGATGCAATATCCTCTTTAAGCACTGCCCTTCAATTTAATCCTAATTACTCATCCCACAAAAATATACTTTTGCACCATAAAGCCATTTGGTCTGACTTGTTGCTTTGTTTGCTGTCAAGACGGGATCAATCTTTGGCCCCCGGAGCTCTCTCCTAAATTTATTTAATACCATAACATAATTGTTGGAAATGCATTAGCTTTAATCACCTCCAGATGAGTCATCCATCATAACTTTGAAGTAAAATGCATACCCAGGTAACGTAACAGGGTTACTTGTTCTATCCTTTCTTTTCCCAGAAACCATTTAAAATCTTTATTCATGTCCCCAAATATAATTTTTTTTTTACCATATTAACAGAGTTTTTTTTATCATTAATATTTCTTTCAAAAACATCTAGTTTACTCTTCAAGTTGATTTGTGTCATGTCCAATATTGCGAAATTGTCCGCATAAAGCAGACATGCCTCATAACACCCACCCTTTTTGTCAGAAAAGCCGGGAGGTCCCTTAAATAAAGTGCAAATACTACTGGGGCCAAAAGACACCCTTGACGCAGACGATTTCTTATCATAATCTTCTCTGTTAATGTTCCACCTCAATCAAGTTCTATTTGTGCTCAATTTCCATGATGCAATTCTTGTAAAATACAAAGCGGGCCTCTCGAAATATCTAATTTTTCAAAATTACCCATAAGATCTCTCGATTTACCAAATGAAACACAACTCGGAAATCAACAAAACAGCAGAACAAGTTCCCTTTCATATCAATTGTCTTCCTATCAAGCGCCCACAGGCTAAAGCAGTGGTCCAGAGTTGAGTGAACTTCTTTGAAGCCACCCTGCTCTACTGGTATCAGAGCTTTTTCATCAATCCAATCTCTGAGTCTTCTCAAAACAAATTTGCCTAAAACCTTCTCCCTCACTTCCATTAAACTGATTAACCTATAATTTTTTGGTTTGGAAGTTGGACTTTTTTTGCGAATTGGTTTAACTATTACCCATTTTCAACTCTGTTGGGCTAATCCTAAAATGGTTACAGCTCTAAACAACACATGGAACATTTTCCTCCACCATTTGATGCCCACTTTCACCAATATGGCTGGAATATTATCAGGCCCCACTGCTCTTGACAAAGACAAGGTTCTTATAACCTCTTATATGTCTTTCACCATGAGGCATTATAAAAGTTCCATATCTGCCTCATAGCCCCCGTTAAACGGGACTGGATAATCTTTTACATACATGTCTTCTAAATTCTTTGTCTAGGTCACCTCTGAGACCACACAGTCAGACCTTGGTTAGACAATACCCATTCATTGATGTACCAATTTCCAAAATGTCCTAGTGTCTTTGCTTGCTATCTCTTCTAAAATTTCCTGCCAGTTAATACTATAAAAAGCCTTTTTTTCGCTTTTGTTGGTTTTTTTGTAGATTTTACGTAGTTCCTGAACATTTACTTTATCATTTCTGACAACTATGGTCAAACAACATTTTCTGCAGGAATTCTCCCTGACTTGTAATGGACTCTACCTTTCTTATCTTCCCCTGCTCTGCTTTTACTTTTCCCATTAGCTCAGAGTACCACTTGATTGTCACCAATATTGTTAGCTTTTGCACCTTTCCTATGGGCTCTAATTGTAGATTTGCTAGCATATTCTGCTCCTTTTCCTCTAATCTGGCTTGTAACCTTCTAGGAAGGATAATATCAGTAACTACCACCTTATGTTTTTCCATAACAGGCCTCAGTTGGCATATTGCTTGAATTGGGAGGTGGTCACTATCGTCTTTCTCGAGTACCCTGAAGTCCGTGAACAAATGAAAATGCCACTGTGGTGCAAACAAGTAATCAACTGAACACTTCTGGGATCCAAATCTAAAGGTCTGGGCCGCTGGTATATCATTTTGGCTACGCCCATTTAGACAGATCAAGCGTATGTTTTGCATCACTTCAGCCCATTTTTTAACCATCTTTAGGGACCTACTAGGAGTGAAAATTGCATCTGTGACAATATTAGTTTTCCAGAGTTCAGTGCAATTTTTCCAAGACTTGTTTGGATTGATTATAGCATTGAAATCCCCCACTATAAGCAGCAGTCCCTTTGTATAGGTATCCATACATACATGTACATCATCTATGAAAAAACTTAATTGGGATTCATTATTCCCAGGATCATCCAGATGAACGTATAGATTAGATTTGATCAAATAGTCCACATTCACAGAATTTTGATAAAGATCAATCTTACAGATGTGTAGCCATTCACATTTTGAGGGTAGAGATTTTATATCTTTAGCAATCCTTACTGATGCTAATAACAACAGGCCCCCTGTCTGGCACCTCTGCGTATTTTCTATTCCTTCAATATATATTTGTAAAAACCCTTCAAGACTTTAACCTTCTCAGCCCATGTGCATTTGAGCATATTACTCCTAGGCCACATGGAGAGATGGCCCTCTCCTAATCTATATAACTTAGGCCTCCCTCCTCATTTTCATCCACCCAAACATTCTTGCCTTCTTGGTGATTCGCCATGGCCCTCTGCTCCGTAAGATCATTACATATTCCTATTAACATTCTACCTTTTGCCTCTTTACAAAATTGCTCTCCTTTAGGTCTGTGTCTCACCTGCCACACTTCCTTAGTTTGTTCTATTGATAGTGCAGCCTGGAAATAGAGGAATGTTGCAACTTGAGGTCTCCCCACCTCTTATATCTGAAATAGACCTAAGTCCTTTGCTATTCAATTATTTTTCTTCCTTCATTATCAAATGTTTTATCAGCCTTGAATGACACATTATCTTTGTAATTCCATTACCCTCCTTTTGTTGCATGAAACCTACTCTACTAATATCCTTAGAGGAGATGGCTGTAAGGGCTTTAACACTCTGAAATACACCTTGGAGACTACTTCTATTTAATGGTTTTAATTTTGACCTTTTCTTTTCTTTACTTATGATCTCCATAAAGATACACAAATCAGAATTAGGATCATGGTGCCCCTGAGGAGAGCTCTGGTCTTCCAGAATCTCTACTCTCTTTGGGTACTTAGTTTGACTCTCTTGATTGCCGCATTTCTCAAACTTTTATGCTCTCATTGTCTTGATTACTCATATCGCTACTCTTTATCCTTTTATTCCTCCACCCACCCTTGTCTTGACTAATTCCCACTTTGTTCCATTTTCTGGAACAATTTTTCCCCTTTTCTTTCAGATAATTGTTTTTACTATAGCCTCAACAAAGAAGTTATCCAATGTACTATAGGTAAGCCCACCTCTATAATGAGATATCGCCCACCTGTTTTCCATCATCTCCCTGAATGAATGCTCCTATCCCAAGTATCCTTCAACATGAAAACCTTGCAATACTTAAAAAATCTTGCCATGCATATAAATAACTGATGTAACATACCTGCTGGTCCTCTGCCTTCTTGCTGGTTTTCATCTTCCATGCTGAATGCCTTGTTGTCAAATATTATCGATGGTGAGTACTGACTTAGCCAATGGTTACTGAGGCTGCTCTCTGGTTCGTTTCGGTACCCTGACTTGGCCATCTCCGTCAGTTCTGGGATGAAGTAGAAGAGGAGGAAGGTCCACCCATTGCTAACAATGGCGATGGCTAGCACTGGGTCATCCCAGGCTGGCTGAGAGCCTACTTTCTCGTTTCCATAGAGGTACATCACTATCCAGGTGGCCCATATGGCCACTGAGAGCGCGGTTGTGACCAAGATGTAGACCCCATGCCGTTTCCATTGCCTGTAGTTTCCATACAGCACCAGACAAGCACTCACTAGTGTGCCAGCTATAAGGAACATCACATAGACCAGTGCCATCACAAAGTCCGTTTTAGCAATATTGCAAGGGCTTCCTGATGGGTCAGGTGCCAGGGGGTTATGCCGCACATTGGTGATCAGCAGCCACTCCATATTGATCACAGTCTCCACTAGGAAGAGGCCCACAGCCAGCATGAAGACAGCGCAGCTCCGTGGCCCATGGTTGCGCCAGACCAGGTAGTTCAGACGGACTGCATGGGCCACCAAGCAGGAGAAGCACAGAGCAAAGAGTACTCCAAAAAGGAAACGTCGTACCGAACAGTTGACCGAGTGCTGCACCACGACAAAAGCAAACACAAGCGAGAAGAGGCCAAAGACACCCATGAGAAACATGAAGTTTATCACCAAGACTCCACTTCGCTGATCCCTTGTCACCAAAGGGGCAAGTGCCAGGAACACCAAGGCCAGGATCACGGTGCAGAGAATTCCAAGTGCTGCCACCGCCTCCAAAACAATACCCCACGCCAATCTCAGGTCACAAAGTCTAAAGTATATTGGGTCAACCCCTGGCCTGCAGCCGACCGGTGTCATTGATATGTTCTGGGCAGTCTTTGCCATTGACACATTACCTTCTGAGGCTTCTGATAGAGTTCTGGAACTCTGGAAGGGTGACAGTTCAGAGGAAGAATTGTTGGGTGCTTTCAGTCCATGGATGGGTGCCAAAAACCATGTCAGCGCCATGAGGTACCATATCGAAGAACACATTGTCATTACGCTACAAGAAAACGTAGAACAAAATTAAAAACGCATTTATTTGACAGTTACACAATATCAATGGATTTGAAGGCAGCTAAGGATCAACATGGCTATTCAATATAAACGCACACATACCACAAAGTATTTTTGTGGTCTCCAGTTTTACCTTTTGTGACATGGGAAGAAAGCTGCACATCTAGACTGCTTAAAATCGATGGATGTACAGGAATTCATGTGAACCAATGTTAATTTGTCAGGGGGCATTGCATGCCATCAAATGCAGGGCTTTAAATGGGTCGGTACTTGCCGGTATTAAGTGCCAGCACTTATCAGTTTCTTCCCTTTCAGTACCTTCACTTTGCCGTGGCATGGAGTGGTGTAAAGTGGAGTGGTGCAGAGTGGAGTGGAGTGGCGCAGAGTTGAGTGGCGTAGATTGGAGAATGCATAGTACGATAGCACACTGCTATTAGAAACAACATATTTTCAAATGAAATAGCGATTACATTTGCTCAGACATACAGTTTTACTAAAGAAATTATACAGCATACAAACGATAACGTGTAGAAAAGACATCACCTCATATATTGACTTGATCATATTAAAGTATTTGTTTCCAACACACTTCAGAATTAACAAAAAAATATGCTTAATTTGTGCTTTCCTAATTCTAATAAGATTCTAAAATACTTGCACAGTTGTGTGCTAGCAAAAAACCCTTTCCTATCCCCAGTATCCAGCAACATTGGCCCATAAATCCTCTAACTTTGAAGTCAGAGAAAGAATACCGAGCACCAAGACCCCTCAGAAGACAGAGCCTGACATTTGACCTCTGTCTTTGAATGCACAATAATGTGACAAGATAAGAACATGATTTACAGGCCTGTTTACGCGAAAGTCTTTGTTCTTTGGAAGGAATGTACTCAAGCCGGACAGCCTAAAACAAATAAAGCCAGCAATAAGAAAGTTAGGAAATGTGAGTTACAAACCACAATGCCAATGGTAAGCAACAGGCGGCATGCATTTCCAGGGAAGCTTTCTGAATGTTCCCAAGATGTCTTTTGTGAACTAGACAGGTGTGCTGCCTGGTGGGCTTCAACCTAACAAGTAATACACAGATCTTAGCATAGAGGGACTGGGGTGGTATTGAAAAAATAAGGTGTTCAATTCCCTTGTGAATGGTTCATAAGAGGGATCCTTGTAATGTCTTGCGGGGATGGAGTTCCAGATTCTCGATGTTCATCCTGAGAATGATTGTTTCAGTGCTTTGATTTTTTTTGAAGGTGGGGTTTTCCAGGTGTTGAGTGTCTGCATTTTTCATATGGCTATGCCCTCCAGAGATGTTTCGTTTCTGCTTGAGGTAGATATGGTTGTATTGATTCACTTGAATGAGATAAGAATGAGCAAGATATATTTCATTTTCTGGAACCTGTGACCAGTCTGGAGAATGAGTGTAGGGCAGCTCTGGTGGGTGCAAGGTGAATTTTGGGGATGCCCACAAGCAATGAATTGCCAAAAACAAATCTTGATAGTACTAAGGCCTGGCTAACTAATCTGAAGTCTTGGGCTGGAATGAATTTCTTGATTTCCCGCTGCAGCTTGGGTTGAAATGGGACTTTCTTTGCTAGGTTGTTCATCAGTGGTGGCTGACATCAGGACAGAGTGGCGGGCGGAGGGGAGACAATGAGAAAAAATAAAAGAAAACCACTTAACTTGCACTCGCTGCATCGCTGACTCAGTGGTCTCCTTATGCACTGCACAGGCTCCCCTGCGGCCAATCCTGTTGCTGCTATCATGCATGAGAGCAGCGTCAGGATTGGCCTGAGCACCCTGGATTTGTGCTCCCAGAGGGACTGGCAGCCTGTGCCTGCATGTCTTCAACCTGGCAATGCAGCTCGGGTTGGAGACATGCAGTGAAGAAACACTCCCCCTCCAGCCGGTCATCTTCTGGCCCTGCCCCCAAGACTAATTTTCATAATAAAATGATAATAACCCCATGTTATTATGATTTTATTTTACGAGTTTTGCAGCTGCTGGCAGGAGGGGCAACGCTTCCCGCCACAGCGGAGGAGCAGCAGCTGTTGTAGATATGGTCTTGTAGGTTTTGGTGCCTATCTAGGACGAATCAAATAGATCTGGCACCTTCTACAATGTTTGCTTGCTGTTGTGGGAGCTCTCCTTAATCCATTTTAGTGCTTGGGTGTGGCTACTGGGAGGAGAGAGCAACAGAAATCCTATCTTTGCTGATTCCCTGTATACCCAATTTCATTAATAAAAAACAAATTATAGTAAGCCACTCTGATTCTCGAATAATAACCTTGAGGCACCCCATCTGTACACGTGGTAACGAATATGAAGCAATTATATATAATTCCGGATTTATGCCACAAGGTCAACAACAGTTTAGGGTTATATCAGGCATTGGCCCTGTGCTCAGCTCCAAACCCTTAAAAAGCCAGTTACCCTACCAGCGAACATAGTAAACAGAAGACACTTACGAAAGGGGAGCAGCTTCCATCAAAAAGACGATAAAAGAGAGATCAATCAAATATATCTAAAAAAATCCAATTTGGTTTAAAAAGGAAATCGCATTCCTTATTAGCATCGAAGGACTCCTTCAAACGCGGTCTTTCAACAATATCTTTGGCATCTGTGATTTGTTAGAGATCCAGATACATATCAAGAAAACATAACATCCAAAATTCTATGAAATCGACATGATTAATCAAGAAATGTTCTTATTTTGGTATTCCTTCAAATCAACACAGATTCAAGAACTTCATATAAGTAGCCTGATGGTAATACAAATTAGAGACATTGTAAGATCGAGGCTAATGGGTGAAGTTGAAGCCAAATATCCCAGCACGGGGAAATGCCCTCTTCTTGCAGCTATATAATGCTCTCAGTTGTGATCCTCTTACTGCTCTAAGCTCTCCGAGCAATCCACTGGGAGCAGAGAGCCTCTGACTCTGGGCCTCACAGTGCCAGCACCTCCCTAGCTCTTCAAGCCCCTGCACTTCTACTATACAAACCCCTACAGGAAAGAACTACATCACATGCATACACAATAATAAATTCCTCTTTCTAAAAGTCAAGTGGGTCCAATTCACTCATCAAGTTTCCTTTTGACCTTACCTTATAGCCGTCAACACCACATATCTGTATATGTCTTGGTAGTTACAGAGCACAACCTTAGCTAGGAGCAAGGGAGACTGGTTGCGCATTGGAATCAAGTACATAAAGCCACCTTCCCCAGACAAATACATTATTAACATGCTTCAGAAAGGACAAAACGATTGGCTTTGCTTGTGCTTGTTTATGGTTTAAATCTTTTAAAGAAAGTTATCAACAAACAACATGCCCATCGTTCCAAGACTTATATTATTGCACGGGTGGTAAAGGCCCTGAATAGCTAGTACACAGGCAGAGTGGAACCGGAGCAACAAAAGAAAAGGAACAATAACCGAAAAATTAAACTTATATTACCCCTCGCTCCCTACCCCCACCCCGTCCCTCGTCCACCGGGGCTACTTAAACCATGGAGGCTGAGTAGGGCGCCGTGTATTTCGCTGGGGTCTGCAGATCAGAGAGGTGCAAAAGGCGTAAGTACCGTGGGAAAGTTAATTCTCGAAATTCCGAGGTGAGAAGGGACAGGAATGGTTGCCAAAGCTCTCCAAAAGCAGAGCCTTTACCCGCTAACGCAAGAGTCATCTTCTCCATCCCCAAGACATGCCACAGGCGCTGCAACCAGCCCGTGAGTGTAGGAATTCAAGAGGTTCGCCAGTGGATCTGGGTGTTTTGGATCGCCGTACCTAGGGCGATTGCTATCAGACGACCCCCTCTGGATTTAAGGGGGTATGTTTAGTGGTTTGGAAGGCCTAACAAAACATAAGCGGGGAACCTCGGTATTTGGGTGTCCAGGTGAGTATCAACTTCGTTGATGATTTGAGTCCAGTAGGGCTGAAGGAGCTCGCAGTCCCAGAGGAGATGTACTAAGGTGCCCAGCTTCCCCCATCCCTGCCAACAGTCAGCGCTCTGCCGTGGGTCTGTTTTGTGGATGCGTGCAGATGTATAGTACCAATAAGTGGCTTTGTTCGTCATTGTTTCAGTCAGCACCGTGTGATATGCTGAGTCCTTATGGCTAAGCGTCCGGCCTAGATCCTGCTCCCAGCGAGCGCGGCTAGCGTTGTACGCATGGCTATGCCTGGAGAGCAACATTTTATAAAGGTCAGGAATGAGTTTCCTATGGGATGTACGTGTGATGAGCCATTTTTCATAAGTGGTGAGGTGACGCTGGGCGTGTGGCCTGATCTGCGAATGCAGCACCAATGACGGAGCTGAAAGTACTGCAGTCTCTCAGATTCAGGGAACCCATACTCTTCTTTAATCCGTGGAAACAGAAGGATCCCGTCGATATGGAAGAGATGGCCCAAGGAGTGGCATGCCGTGGGACGCCAGCGTGTGAAGACGGTCTCGAAAAGGGGGGTGTGTGGGGAGGGGAAAATGGTCAGGTTATGCTTAACGTTAGTGTGGTCCCATGCCTCCAAGGTCCGGGAGATATAGAACTCGTAGTGGTTAGGTGGTCTTTGCGGCCTTCGGAGGAAGGGGACCTTCTGGAGAGACATAGCCGCTATCGCATGATCTTGGAACACCCAGTGCTTTTCAGACTCCAGCCGGCTCCATTCAACCAGATGATGCAGTTGCGTCGCCTGAAAATAGAGCTGTAGATCAGGGACTCCAAGCCCGCCCTCCTCGGGCGGTAGTGCTATAGATTTCTTCAACCGGGGTTTGCGGCCTTGCCAAATGAATTGCGCAAGCTCTGATTGGACCTGCTGGATCCACCCTGGGGGGAGGGGGTCGCAGGGGAAGAGTTTGAAATAAATATAATATTTGAGGTAATATGGTCATTTTGGTGGCTGCTACGCTGCCTGGCCAGGAAAGCGTGTAGTGTTTCCATTGCCGCAGCTCCTTGCGTAGCTGCATCCATAGTTTGGCATAGTTTGTGGTGCCTACTGCCGGTAAGGTGGGGGCCAGCTGGACACCCAAATAGAGGACTGCGGCCTCTGACCATTGAATAGGATGCTGAGTCTAGAGACATTCCAGCGTTTGAGGCGACAAAGAGAGATCAAGCGCCACAGACTTCTCTACATTGACCTTGAACCCCGAGGCCAGCGCAAAGCAATCCAGTTCCAATAAAAAGGCCCTCAGTGCAATGATGGGGTTCGAGAGTGAGACCAAAACGTCGTCTGCGTATAAGCTGATAGTATGGATGTCGCCCCCAAACCTGATCCCTGATATAGGATAGGATAGAATAGAGTTTATAAAGCGCTCGAATGCCGAGGCGTCTTGGTGCTAGGGAGGTGAGAAAATAGAGGAACCACAAACAGCTATAACAGACCTATTTAGACCGCGGGGAACAGACCGTTTTTTAGCAGTTTCCTGAACAATTGTCTGTTTGGTTGAAGTCTCACAGTGATAGGCAGTTGGTTCCATAGCCTGGCTGCACAGTGTGATAGACTCCTGCCTCCCCATCTGGCTCTACAGATTTTAGTGCTACAGATGCGACCTGTGTTTGAGGATCTAAGATTTCTCGTGGGAGTATACCAGGAGAAAAATGTACGAAAGTCAGCTGCCCCTCCGCCATGTAATGTCTTGTGAACCAGGCATAAGGCTTTAAATTCCATTCGCTGCTGTATTGGGAGCCAATGCAACAACCTGATGACAGCAGAGGTAGAGTGGCCTTTCGGAATGTTTAATAATAGACGAGCAGCAGCATTCTGAATTGATTGCAATTTAGCCCTCTGCACCTTGTCAATGCCTATAGATAGTGCATTGCAATAATCTATCTATCCGTGAAAGGATAAGGGCCACTACCACTGTTTTGCTCAGCTCCTGGGGAATGAAAGGGAACACCTTCCGAAGAAGTTTCAGTACAAAGAAACAGGAAGAGGTTACACGGTTAATCTGGGCCGCAAAACTAAGTTGGTCATCAAAAATGACCCCCAGATTCTTGACCTTGGCTGATGGGACGGGACATTCACCGGCCTCTATTGGCCACCAAGTATGGTCCCACAGGGACGGACCATTGCCAAACTCCATCATCTCAGTTTTGTCTGTATTGATTTTAAGTTAGTTACTGCTCATGATGTGAGTCAGGCAAGCATGGAAGCTAGCGGCAGTGAACTCGGACTGTTTAGATACAGAGATGACAATCTGTGAGTCGTCCGCATATGACACTAGCGAGAAACCATGCTCTCTGAGGAGACTGGCGAGTGGGGTGACATATATATTGAACAGAGTAGGCGACAGTGCAGATCCCTGTGGCACTCCACACGGGAGGAGGAAAGAATGAGATTGCAAATTTTCCCAATGTATGGTCTGTTCTCTATCATCCAGAAATGAGGAGAAAAGGGACAGAGCCAGATCCCCAATCCCCACTGCCTTCAGCCGTCGCACTAACACCGTGTGATTCACTGTGTCAAATGCTGCTGATAGGTCTAGGAGGATGAGGATTGCTCTCCCCCCTCCCCATCTACCTGTCTACGAATCTCCTCTGCTGCCATGACAAACGTGGTCTCTGTCCAATGACACGACCGGAAGCCATGCTGACTTGGGTCGAGCAGATTGTTGCCATCTAAATATAAAGTTAGCTCCTGGTTTATCGACCTTCCGAGAATTTTGGCTGCAATCGGCAGACACAAAATAGTTTGATAGTTCTTGACCTCCGAGAGATTAAGCGCCGGCTTTTTCAGAATAGGTCTGATGCAGGCTTTTTTCCAGACCGACGGGTATATCCCGGACTCAACTACTTGATTTAGGAGGGGGGGTTAGGTGTCGACTGATAGACCCAGAAACCAGGTGCATACTGGCCGGTGGACATGGATCCTTCGGGGACCCTGATTTAGTGGATAATAGGATTTTGTTGACTTCGTTTGAAGTAAGCGAGCTGAAACTGTTAAGACGGCAGTGCAATGTCTTCTCCTCCACTGCTCTGTTCAGGGCCATTTCATTAACCTGCACATTGTTACGAATTTCATCATAAATCAGCTGAACCTTCGACTGGAAAGTTCGCCATTTTAAAACAGAACGCTTGATCTGGGCTGAGTGAAGTGCTCTGTTGCGGTTTAGATAGCGATTGGATGGATTTAAAAAGCTCCTTAGAGGAGTTGTTGGCAGCCTTTATTTTTGCAGTAATATAGGTAGTTTTTGCTTGTATAATAGCCTCTTTGTATTGTTGAAGTGCTATGTTATAAGCGGACTTAAGGACGAAGGGCTATGTTATAAGCGGACTTAAGGACGAAGGGCCATATGTTACAAAAAAGAGTTTTGCGCTTCTCAAATTGCGATTTTTTGCAAATCGCAATTAGAGAATCGCAAAATGCAATGTATGTAGGATTTGCTCAAAATTTTGCGAATCCTACATATTCCTTATTTGCGAATCGCAAATTGAGATTCGCAAATAAGGAATACCTTCCCATTCATTCCTATGGGATAGGAGGCCCATAGGAATGAATGGGAAGACATTCTCAATTTGCGATTACCAATTAGAGAAACGCAAATTGAGAATGCAATTTCAAGGTTGCAAGGGTGCCAAAAGGACACCCTGTTGCACCCCTGAAATATGCATGTGTGCACATTTTGCGCACATACATGCCCTAAGGGCATGTATGTGTGACATATGGCACTTTTAGAAAATCAAAAAAGTGCTTTTTTAAAGAAAATTGCAAATTACCACCAACTTGAAGCAGCATGTATTCGCCTTGTGTCCGAGAGGCCTTCTCTATGAGGTGGAGAATCTGCTTGGTGTTTTCACTTGTTTGGCGTTGAGGGATAAAGCCCGCCTGGTCAGGGTCTATCAACTCTGGCATTTAGGCCGCTAGCCGGGAAGCAAGGATCCCCATATATAACTTAAGGTCTATGTTAAGGAGAGATATAGGGCGGTACGCACCACAGGCGGTCTTGTCATTCCCGGGTTTCGGGATGACCACAATTGCTGCTTCGAGCATATCCTCTGGGATTGCCCCTGCCTGAGCAAATGGATTGAAGAGATGGGTCAAGAGTGGAGCCACCAGCGAGCAAAACGTTGTGTAAAAAGCTGCAGAGTAGCCGTCGGGACCGGGGACTTAGCAGGCTTAAAGAGCGAGATAGCCACAACAACTTCTTCCATCCGAATCTCTCTCTCTCTCTCTAAGTAGTCAGCCTGGTCCTTTGTCAAGGTGGGGAGTCGGACCTCGGCGAGATAGGCAGCGCCGGAGCTGTTATCCAGAGGTTGCCCCGTGTAAAGTTGAGCATAAAAGTCATGGAAAACTTCAGCGATACCTGCATCGTCTGTCACGAGTCTACCCTCTACAGTGCGGATTTCATGAACCCCTTGTTTCTGCCTGGACTCTCGTAGCTTGTGCGCCAGTAGTCGGCCATACCTGTTTCCCCCAGTGTAATGGGAGTGACGAAGGTGAAGGGCCGCGTACTCAGCTCTATCCTGGTCTAAAGCCGCCAGTTGCGCCCGCATAGTCCGCAGTTGACGCCACACATTGGGTGCCCCCTTCGGTTGGTGCATCTACTCTAGCTCTTCTGTCTTTTGAGTAAATTCTTCCTCTTACGCCGGCGCTCTGCATCTTCTGCCATGAAAATGGCGACAAATTCCCCCTGGATGACTGCTTTGAGTGCTGTGTTGAAAGTGAAGTGTCTTGGTTATCATTGTGTGAGAGGTAATCCTCTATGGCGCGCTGTATCTGCGTGACAACGTCTGGTAGGTGTAAGAGCGTGTCTCGGAGACACCACTGGAGAGAGGGACACTGCAGCGGGGGAAGTGTGAATGTAGCTATTACTGGGACATAATCTGACAGGGAGGCCACCAGTATCTCAACCTAAGAAGTAAGCGGGTGAAGGGGTGCTGAGCCTAAAGGATAATCGAGCCTAGAATAAGTCTTCTGCGCGCTCGAGAAAAAGGAGTACTCGGGACTATGAGGATAAAAGCAGTGCCAGAGATCTACCAACCCCAAATCTCTCATCCTATCTAGGCCTATCGAGGAAAGCGCTCCCGTCTGACCCGTGCGCTGGCTCGATCTATCTAGGGCGTTGTCAAAGACCAGATTCAAGTCTCCCCCTAGTAAAAGCCTATGTTCGGCCTTCACTGTGGCTTCTATGAGTGCATCGTGGAGGAACTTCTCTTGACCCTCGTTGGGTGCATAGACCGACCCAATAACAAATATCTGGCCCCTTATGGTGAACTGATATGTGAGTAGTCGCCCCTAATTTTCGGCCTTCTTCTGAAGTACTCTACCTGAAACGTGCGGGAAACCAGGAGGGACCGGATGAAAACATTTGAGTTGGGAACATGCGGGACTTTAAGCGATGACAATCCTTCGTCAGCAGATGCGTCTCTTGTAATAGGCATATATCAGCTTTGGAGTTTTCTAGATACGAGAGGACCGCTCTGCGCTTAATGGGGTTGTTGAGTCTCCGCACGTTCATGGTGAGAATTCTAAGTGTATTGGGAGGCTTCTAGGTGGTACCGAGCCATTAATACAGAAATAGATGGGGACCTGACCTGCCAGTGTAGGTGTGGCTGCTGAGCACGAGGAGTGAAAAGGGGACATCGATGGGCGTCTGAATGATTGAAAAAGGTGGACGAGGGAGCCCCCAAACCAAACAAAAATCCCCCTTAACAAACAATCAAAAACATGGCTGCATGAACAGAACAAAGTTGGAAGAAGTAATCCGCCATCCAAGGATGGCTAGAAGGTAGTTACTGTGGGTCCCATGATGTGGCCAAGTGCCGGGACTCTGACCCCGCTTGCCGCCCGCCCAGGAGGCAGTGAAAGAGAGCAGGATAACAAGACCCAGTCAAATGCATTTAGGAGTGCGTCTTCGCTAGTGCCTCTAGTGCACTAGAGTCCAGGACCGCCTGCTGGCCTTTTGCGATCTCCATCTGGTAGGAACGTTGGGGTCTGCCTCGCCCTGCGGCTGCCTACCAGACAGGGAAGCCTCATTTCTGGAGGCAGGGCTGCGGTGCTCATCATCCTCTTGAGGCACCGCAACTCCCAGCAACCGGCTAGCCTCTGTGAGGGAGCGCAGCTGAAGCAACTTGCCGGAGTGCCGGAAGATGAGCCGAAACGGGTGGCCCCAAGAATAGGGGATGCCCTGCTGGCGTAGGGGGTCAGTGATGGGCCGGAACTGCTGCCGCCTCTGGAGAGTGAGCAGAGCCAGATCTTGATAAAGCACCGGAGACTGTTCTTTAAACCAAATGGGATGCAGGGACCTTGCTTTGCTGAGAATCGCTTGCTTGGCCCTGAAGTCGTGGACATAGACAAGGATGTCTGCGGGAGGAGCGTTGCCCGTCCGGGGGTGGCCAACTCTGTGGGCGCGGTCTAGCTTTCTATCGACCTCAGGAGAATTGCCAAGGATATGGTTAAAGAGCTCTCTGGAAAAAGTGCAGAAGTCGGTGTCCGTCGTGATCTTCACTCCCCGTATGCGAATGTTATGCCTCTGGGAGCGATTCTCTGGGTCCTCCAGATGGGTCTGCAAGTCAATGTGTTGGTCCTGGAGCCGTATCACTTCCTGCTGGAGAGTGGCCAACTCAGTGTCCCATCTATCCTCTAGGGTGGCGACTCTTTCACCAATGCTGTCCATGTCTCTACGTAGATCCTTTATTTCCGAGGTAAGGTCCTTTTTCCCTGTCTGGAGGTCTTCCCAGAGAGTCAAGAAAAGGGACTTCGGAAAAGCCAGGGTCACAGGCTCATCACCAGGGCCATCCAACTTCGCATGGGTCGAGGTTCCTAGGGCAGATTGTGCCATTGTGGAGCAGCTCTGTTGGCGGGCAAAGATGTCTTATAGGGATTTTTCCTTCTTCCCCATCATGAAGGACATAATCTTGTTCCCCTGTGGCCCACCGCAATCTGTGGGGGGCGACTGAATGGCAGCTCGGGCGCGACCGGGTGTCCTGTGTGATAAACAGAGCGTGGAAGCCCTAGGTACAGGGACTGGCCATCAAAGAGGCGTCGCTATCAAACGTACTAGAAACCCACGTGTGCCGGAGGGGGCCCCCCTCTATGGTTCGCTCCTATGACTTCTTCCTATGTCGCTCCTCAAGCCGTGGGCCGAGGCACTATCTGTGCCTTAAGTCTCCGACGGGGCTCAGTGCAGGCAGTCCCGTGTGGAGGATGATAGAAAAGAGTTACCCCCGGGTGCTGGGCCTCCCTTTTGCGGCCAAAGTCACTCGAGAGACTCGTGAACGCTCAACTGACCTCCTTCATCGCAGAGAACTCCATCCTAGACGCCTCCCAGTCCGGATTCCGCAGTAACCAAAGCACCGAGACTGCTCTCCTCGCCGCCATAGACGATATCCGCATGCTAGTTGACCAGGGACACACCGTAGCCCTCATCCTTCTTGACCTCTCCGCAGCCTTTGACACCGTCTCTCATCGCACCCTTGCAGCCAGACTCCACGACGCTGGTATACAAGGTGCCGCTCTTGACTGGATCCGATCCTTTCCCTCCGGCAGAACCCAGAGGATCAGACTCCCTCCCTTCCTCTCCAAACCCACTGACATCAACTGCGGAGTGCCCCAGGGCTCATCACTTAGCCCCACGCTCTTCAACGTCTACATGGCCCCCCTCGCCGCCATCCTCAGACAACACGGGCTCAGCATCGTGTCCTACGCAGATGACACCCAACTCATCCTCTCACTCATGAAGAACCCCGAAGACACCAGACTCTGCTTCCAGGAGGGAATGAAGAATGTAGCAACCTGGATGAAGGACAACTGCCTCAAGCTGAACTCGGAGAAGACCGAGGTCCTCATCCTCGGACCCTGCAACTCTGCCTGGGACAACTCCTGGTGGCCCTCCGCCCTTGGGAACCCTCCCACTCCTAGAGACCACGCACACAACCTCGGCATCATCCTCGACTCCTCCCTCTCCATGAGCTGCCAGGTCAACACCGTCGCTTCCACTAGCTTCAACTGCCTGCACATCCTCCGCAAGACCTTCAAATGGATCTCCCCTGACTGCAGAAAGACCATCACACACGTACTCATAACCAGCAGACTAGACTACGGCAACGCCCTATACGCTGGAATCAACAGATCTCTCCTTCACAGACTCCAGACCATCCAGAATGCTGCAGCCAGACTCGTCCTTGGGACTCCATGCCACAAACACATGACTCAACACCTATGAGACCTCCACTGGCTCCCTGTCGAGAAGAGGGTCACGTTCAAGCTCTTAACACACACCTACAAATCCCTCATCAACATTGGACCCAAATACCTCAACGAGAGACTATCCTTCCACATACCCAAGAGAAACCTAAGCTCCGCCAACCTCGCCCTGGCAGAGGTCCCCCGGATCCGCAAGAACAGAACAGGCGGGAGAGCTTTCTCCCACATCGCAGCCAAGACCTGGAACGAGCTCCCCGTGAACATCAGACGCTCCCCAACCCTTCACACCTTCAGGAAGGACCTTAAGACCTGGCTCTTTGACTGATCCAGAGTTCCCCCCCACCTCACCCCGTGCCTTGAGACCCTCGCAGGTGAGTAGCATGCTCTATAAACCCCTGGTTGATTGATTGATTGATTGATTGATTGATTGATTGATTGGGCTGCGAAGCATGCCTAGGTGCTTTAAGGTTGCGTAGCACTCGAGACCGCGCCCAGAGGCAACTAGTGTTCGAAGCGACCGCCCAGTAAGGCGCAGGGAGTCCGAGGCCAGGAGGCGGGGACGTGCTAGGTACCGGTGGTGTCATCCACCCGAAGCGCGCCCCGCCGCCAGTGGAGGCTGAGCCCCTCCGCCACGGGCCCCCACACCTCCGTACCTTGCAGAGATAGAGTCCACGATGTGTCCGGGCGAGGGCCGGCTGATCACCGGGCGAAGGCTGTTGGGATGCTGATCGCCTGAAAAGCGGGCCGAGGATCCCCCGCTGTGAAAGAAAGAGTGAGCTCGGGACGCAGCGAGCCCACAAACCGCACCCAGACCTAGCTGGGCCGCTTCGGTAGGCTACCGCGCCCCTCACTTGGCGGCCGCCCTCTACTGACGGCCACGCTCGCCCTCTCCTAGCTGTGTCGCCGGAGGGAAGGAAGCTGGTCGATACTGCTATACGGATCTCGCAAACCGCTGGAATGTCCTCTGTTGGTGGGAGACCCAGAGCCTTGATTAGGCCCAAAGGTCCAGCCTTCTGAACTCGTGGCAGCTGGATCGGCAAGGTGGGCCGCGGCCTTGCTTTGCGGCGTGGGGCCACTCGTCGCTGTTGAAAATGTGTTTAGGGCGGCCCGTTGGCACCAGGCGCCACCCCCTGGGTCAACCACCAGTCCCCGGGGTCGCAGTGCAGTCAAGTAGCAATGGGTACGCCGGCCCCGCCGGGCGGGCGATTGGTGAAGCCTTCGAATACAAGGAAAGTCCTGGCGACCCATACGGCCAAGAGCATTGTTACCCGAAGGCGATGAGCCATGCTGCACTCCGTGACTTCAGCCCGGGGCTGTGCGCTGCCGCCGGACGTGTTGAGAGTCCGAGGCCAGGGAATCCACCGGGCCCCGCCGGGGTGTGACGAATCAGCGGTGCCTCACATTCTCTCGCTGCTCACTGCTCCATCCGAGGTGCCAGGTGGCGCGGACCAGGTGCTGTCGAAGCTTGCCTCGAGAGAGCCGCCCTCATGGGTCTCCCGCTGAGCGCGATCCACTAGTTAAGGCTGGCAGGTCCCGGCGGGCGTCCGGCCTTGACTGGACCAGTTAGATAAGTCGCAGGCACCAAAAAGGTCTGATCTGGTGCTCCGGGTGCTGTTGTGGCAAACAGGTGGTCACTCAGCTTGGGGTAAACCCTTAGAGACGCTGTATTAGGCGGGTGACGGGCAGGAGCTCGAAACAACGCATCCTACCTCACCACCATCTTGGCCACGCCCCCGCTTGTGCTTGTTTATGTAGACTGTTCGCAGTAGATCAGAAAGACACTAATGCAAAAAAAAAAAATCAAAACAATGCCACTAAAAAAGAATTACACTGTCATTTGAACTGAGTGGTTATCAGTGAAGTACCAAGGGTGCCATGGGCTTAATGCAGCATGGGGAATGGTCCGTTTGCCCCCGTGTTCGGGTAGCAAAAGAAAGCCATAGTTGGGCTACATTGGGCACCTCACACTCTTGGTCCACGGTGGCACAGCACTGCACTGATAGCTATGCCCCCAGGGGGTGTTTTTGGGATGAAATTCGTATGGTTGACCCCAGACATCATTTTAATGGGCGGTCGATGGCATTGCATTATGCAGCTGAAGGGAGTAAGGGACCCTGTAGTATTTGCCAAGCAGTTCGTGTACACGTTATAAATAAAACTGCTGGGCCAGCCTAGTTTTTTTTACTGATGCGAGATGGGCTTTGAGTGCCTATTTAGGAAGTAGGAACAAGTAGGCAGGGCTGCAATAGTCACAGTTCTGAAGCCAAGGGGGGTTTATGGGAGCTTGGCCTTTGTTTCCGAATTACGGGTGATGGCCTACCCTGGCTATTGTTTCAATCCGCGCCGTGCAAACAAGCTTGGAAATAGAAGGTTAAAATCCTGGGTGTGTGGTCCTGCTCCAAGGAAACCCGCCCTGCTGATGACAGATGACCCCGGGGCAGTGCTTAATTTGTAAAATATGAAGTCCAGGTGCTAAAATGTTTGTCGGAGGCCACACCTACTTTTCCCCAGCTCCACCCACTTACTCTATTGGCTCCACCCACATCCTCAACTGGCACTGCTAATAGTCAGAGGTAATACCCTATCTGAATTTCAGCAATTGAACCGTCCTCATAGCAAAGTTCTGATAGGAGGTTCCCCTACCTTGGGAAATTTTGAAAAGGATTAAATCATATCATATCATTTATCCACGTGTGAAGGAGAGCAACATAGAATGTGCACTTGAGAACAGCGTTGCTCAGCCAGTATGCGATTAGATCACAAAAGATATTGCAAATTACATTAAGAACACTTAAATAAAAATACAGAAAGAAAAGGTAAACCTCTGATAACTAAAGGGTTCATTCAGCAAATACAGATGTTCTCCACAAAGCACAAAAAGGTCAGCAAAAGATTTAATGTAAAATGTATGTGTAAATCCAATTTGCATGTTGGTAAACATGTGTCTTCATCAGAACATTCTCAACTTGCCAGTTGTAGAGTTGAGACACTCTTGCTCCAGGGCACCGGTTTTAAAAGAGGGAGGAGGCCAGGTGAGAACCGAAGTGATAAGTGACTAGTGACTGGTGATAGAAGGAAAGAGGATGGGAGAAGAGAGGGAGCTGATACAGACCGGGAGGAGAGGATGCTTGAGAAGAGAGAAAGATAGGAAGTAAGAGTTATGAAAATATTTAAAAAGGCAGAAAGAGGATGTTGCAGAGTGTGGGAAAAGAGTTAGAGAAACAGAGAAAGAGATGGGTGTTGACACAGTGACAGAGGCTTGGCCGACATCGGTTCTATTCCTTTTATGTAACCAAGACACACTGACCTGGGGTAGGTTTGGGTGTACTTGGTTATATTTCTTCCCACTGAGTTCCAGTAGCTGGAGAGTAAGGTCCAGTATGGAAAGGGTACCTGGTACGCTCTGAAAGCAGTACTACAAAGTGATATATGCACACCTCTGTAGTGCAAGATGGGGGCCGTTTTCAAAGGGTCCTAGATTGGCAGCTCCAGCCCAGACACTGGTAGAAGGTTAGAACTTAACGATCATAAAACTAAGGCGGTAGGCGAAGGGTTAATGGGAATGAATGCCGTGGGTAGCTAAATTGTCAGGGCCACGGGCACTACTGTGGTGTTTGGTCACATCACCAGTGTTCTAGGTAGTATTTCAGGATCATGTTTCCAGTCCTACCCAGATATTGGTTGAATTTAGTCTAATTACTCAAGTTAAGACGCTTGTTTAGTGACCAGTCCCGGCTCCAGGGATTTTTATTTGGGTGGGCCAAGGGTGCATTCGGGTGAGCCACTGCTGTCCCGATTTATCGCTTGTATATCTAGCCAGGCGTGCTTCCGGGCCCTCTTATCTGTCCTTAGTCTTACAAGCCCAGTAAACCGCACTCTTTTCCAAGTCTCTTTCTAAATGTTATCACTCTCAAAAAGTGTTTTTATCCATGTAATGTCCTGTTGATGGGAAGAGGAGGTTTCTAAGGTGGGAGTATCAGGCAAGTGACACTACTCGGGCTCCCTCTGTGTGAGCCTTCAGGCAGAAACCCTCTTCATTACTACCTCCATCTGACCAGATTCTGCAGCGCGCTCCCTTACAGGCTTGATTATCCACTTTTCTACCACCCCTCTCCATTGCACCTTATCTCACAGCTGACCTTGGGCCCCAGCCCCATATCAGCCACCATTCAGTTCCACTTTCATTATTCCCAGTAGAAAACAATAGTAAAATCACCTTAAAACATTGAATATAGCAGTGAATGTAATTAGCACACACTTTAAAGTATGCTCCACAGTTGTCCTAATCACCTGACTGTTAATTAAATAAACCAAAACAGAAAGGCCATGACAGGGTTTAGTGCTGGTGTGGAAGTCTTTTTTGGCACCCCACCAATGACCTCTTTCTCTGTAGATAACTTAACTACCACCCTCCAACATTGCCCTTCATCTCTCTGTAGCCCCTCCCCCTCATGGCCTCCTCCTCAGACTCCTCACTGCCACCTTCCACCAGTGCCCCTCATCTCTCTGTAGTTCCCCCCCCCACCCCATGACCCCCTCATCGGATTCCCTCACGACCACCCTCCATTAGTGCCCATCAGGTCTCTGTAGTTTCCCGCTACCCCATGACATCCTCCTCGTCTTCCCTCACTTCCACCCTGCACTAGTGCCCCTAATCCCTTTGTAGTTCCCCCCACACCATGACCTCCTCCTTGCATTCCCTCACTGCCACCCTCCATTAGTGCCCCTCATCTCTCTGTAGTTCCCCCCACCCCGTGACCTCCTCCTCTGACTCCCTCACTGCCACCCTCCACCAGTGCTCATATCTCCATTGCCCCGCTCTCATATCCATTCCATTTGTTGTATAGCGCTACTCATATCAGTGTAGGGTGTCACAGTACTTTACATAACAGCACACATTATACAGAGACAATAAATCAGTCTACGGGGAATGTCACATAAGCCAATGAGGATTTCAAGGTGTAGAAATCACATGTCATAGTGGGCAACATATTTTACGAGGGTTTTGTCTGGAGAAGCACAAACTCAGGATTTAAAGAGTACTCCAGTGGTTGGCTTTACTGAAAAAAATGTATAACTGCCCAAACGAACTCTTTTTAGCAACATTAGAATAATAAAAGAATGGAGAAGTTCTAACTATATCACAACACAAAAAACCGAATTTTGGATGCAGCTCTTTGATGACAGTTCATTGGTCACTGTCCTATGTTAGGATTGTAACTTCTGAACTGCAAGTAACACAAGGATCTCTGTGACAGAGGTAGTAACCCGCTGAGCTATTTCCATAAAATTCCGTTTATCAGCATTTAAAAACTACCAACAAAGGGTTGCTCCGCAGCAGGATCATAAATCGCCAGTTATACGATTTTTTTTTTTAAATTGTTGTTGTACATCGGTTTCAGATTCACTGCGAGGGAGGCACCCTCTAGAACCGGGCCTGTTAGTGACTGCTAGGAAAGAATAATGTTCTGGTTTCTTCGGAGAAAATATCGGTGGCGGCCCAGTTTGCGAATCAAAGCACTGCACACTTTATGCCGCACTGCCTTTCAGACTCCACCCTGCCATCTAAAGAAAGCATTCTCCAACGGTTATTTATTTCACACGCTCTCCCCGCTTCTGGCTTTTCGCTTGCATTTCGGCCTGTTGCTCTTCTCTGACCCCTTCCCTGGTGTGATTCATCATGAGCCCAAGAGGTCTGGACTGTAAACAAAGAGTATGTACACAAAAGTAATTTTACGTGTGTGCTGCTGTAGTCACCATTCAGGCGCGCATTTCAAAAATATAATATTGGTATCATTTCCGTTGTGATTGTGCAGGTGCTGGGCAGGGCGTTTAACTTCACCCCGGGCGGCCCGCCCTATTGTGATATAATGTACGGCTAGGGCAGGGCCCCCTGGGCATCGTTGAATTTTGAGATTGTGGAGCCGGAGCTACCACGGTGTCCGTCAAGCCAACACGCTTGGCTTGGCTCGGCTCAAGATAAAAAATACCAGCGCTCATTTAGAACTTACGGTTTACTGGTGGTTGGCGGCCGGAGCACTCCCTTTATTTAACTGATAGGCCTGGTGCAGCTCCTACTGCCTGCCCTCCACGTCGTCGTCGGGCTGACCTGGCTGAACCGCTGATGCTTCGTGGGGTGTGGGCGTGCTGGGGCGTGCCATTCTGAAAACAATCTGTGCACGCTGCCTGTCGCACAGCCCCCACCCGCAGAAACCTACTCCAGCCCAATCAGTGTCCCGCGGCTCCCGCCTGGCACCCGCCCGCCGGAAGCACTGAACTAAGGGCTGCCTCTGCGCCGCCAAAAGCAAATTCGCAATGCGCTTGCTATATGGAGGATATTGGATAAATAATTATGGTTAAAACCAAGTAATTCCTCATATCTTGCGAATCTTGGCTCTCAAAGCCGTAACACTTCACTAGGACTCACTCGAGGGACAAACAAGTACAACACTTTCTGCCCGAGTCCGTAAGGTAAATATGTCATCAACGCGCATACGTGTAGACCCGGCCCTGATAAATAAGTGCCGGTGCTAAGCACCGGCAAGCACCGGCACAAATTAAGCACTGCCCCGGGGATTGTAAACATCCAGCGCTGCCCTTTTCCCCAGCTCCTGTGAAAAATATTGTGGTTTCTGCCACAGAACGCTGCCTGCCTGGTAGTGAAATTTACTGCCATTGGAAGAGAGCGGTGCAGAGTGCATCTGCCAGGAGTCCGCAGTTTGATTCTGCGTCCATTTCATTTTCTTGAGTCACAAGTGCCAATTTCAGCGCCTCAGTGTGCTACGTAAAGGGAAGAAGTATTGATAAAAGAATTGTAACTTTGGATTCAGAGTCTCCTAAGAGTTGATGGAAGATTAAAATATGTAATGGGAGAGTTGATGCATTAGCCCACTGAGCCATCTTAACGTGGCCCTGCTAGGGCGTTACGCACACACCTAGGTACGTAGCTGACCCATGATGAGTGCGTGGAAATCTTCTGTATGTTGCACCCATGAAGATGGATTTTGTAATGTGTAGAGCAGAGCACAATCCACATTAGAGGCGCGTTAAGGACCTTACTAATGTGGATTCGGGCCCCCACTCTTGCAGTATCCTAGCGCTGGGAAATGTTTTTCTTTGTTTTGGGTAGAGTTCAGGCTCTCCTCTTTCTAGACACCCATTCAGTGCATGTGGTCCTATTTCAAGGCTCCCATGTGTGGCTGATCGTCCAAACCCTTTGAGTGGAACTGCTGTAACGCTCACTCTTTCTTTCACTGTGCAGAGTGGAAGTAGTTACGCGCTTTCACTTTGTTTGCAATGCAGTGGGTGGACCTTGGTATTGATTGTTTTTGTGAGTGCTGAATGTGTGTAGATGGTCTCGTCCTTTCACAGTTGCATGAATTTTATTAGGTTATGAATCTGAGTTGTGGTTTTGTTTGTAGGTCTTCAGTTTCCAAGCGTGTGCATTTGTACATCTTTAGGTATCGTATTTGGATGCAGAATTTACATATTGGGTGGTAATATGTTATGCAGCTTTTTGTGGAGTCTTTACATTGGTTGGAAGGAAGGGAATGAAGCATTACTTAACAGTAATCTTCATAACACTAATTAAGGTCCTCCTCGTCCCATTCATTGCTAGATGAGGTGGTCCACCTTCCGAAAGACACTTTAACATGCTAGTATTTTCTTTTTCTTTTTACTGATTTAAAGCCCTTCCCACCCCATGCCTGCTAGTATCAAGACCAGACAAACAACAGAGTGGGGGGACATGACTGGGACGAGGAAGGCCTTAAACGGAGTGATGAAGATTACCGGTATTTAATGGTTCATTACCCCCTCATAGGACCTCCTTGTCCCAGTCATTACTATATGAGGACTTCACAAGCCCAACAAACCAAACTTGAAATAGAAAGAGCAGGAAAACCAATACTTTAATAAATCAAGCTTCTGTCATTGCTGCTGGAGCACCATCATTTTGACTCCACCTTTACACGTCACTAATACATAACATAAATGAGACGAAGGCACCGCATACTGATGATCTGGTGCTTTTGTTAACGTTATAAACCAGGAGTTTCAGGAGCTAATACAGATATAACGTTGTGTGCTACAGAACCCTTGTGGGACGGAAGTGCAACCACAAATTATAGGTTCTTCTTTCAAAAGACAGAGCCTTGAAAAAGTCGCGGGATATTGCCCACAGAGCGACGAAACACGTGTCGGCTGCTGCTGTCTGAAGACATACAAGAATAAAATGAAGGAATCTATATATGATTTGGAAAAAAAAAGTCTTTGCCTACTTTGTGCTTTTAGGATTAAGTTGCCACAACTTTAGACGTGTGCTGGGGATTGTTGTTCTACATGTTTTGCTGGCCTTGGCCACAAAGATTTGGAGGAGGCTGGTGGTTCTCTCCACCCTACGAGCACAGTCACCTAGATATTTGCTTCAGTATATAGTTTAAGTGTTATTCTCCTTAGCGGCGCCAATTCACCTATATAAATATACCACTTATCAAACTATCGAACAAACCATCCTCACCTATTTAGAAAGTGTTTACTCTAGAAACGATAATGGATTTGTGTAATGTGTGCACAAATGTCTCATGTATATCTCACATAAAATGTAGTCCTTAACCATACTTACAAATGATTAAGAGATTTACTGTAGGCCACCAGCAATATGAACCTAATGCACTGACAAGTTATATTCATTTGTGTTTAAAAGTGTGTGCTGTGCTTTGGGCTTCTTGTCGTTCAACCCCGAGCAGTGTCTCCACCAAAGATTACTGGCCTACACTCACCGAGTGACCTGTGGGCTGGTATTGTTATATTTCTCTTGAGGTCCCTTCGCGATCCCTGGTCCGTCGACTGCTGGGTCCTTGTGAAGGCAACTCTAACTTTAATTGGGCTTACCTGGTTGCTCCAGACGTGCCCTGACTCTCCATCGCTTGGGGAGTCCCCAGGACTTTGCTGGTCCACACCGAAGCATCTTTTCTCTTCCTGCGTGGGTTGCTGTTGCCAAGGCTTGTTGGGTTCAATACGAGCACCGACACCGCAGCATTCGACATCCTTCATGGGACAGCTCAAATCCAGCTTCTGGCTGGCGTCGACACCTCCTGGTCCTCGTGGCTGCAGAGTCAAGCTTCACCTCTTCGCAACTGAAACACCCGACATCGGTGGGCATTCATCTATCGTGCCCCTGGTCACTGGCATGTGACCCAGACTCTGTCCCCTCTGCTTTCAGGTTCTTCTGATCTTCAATCCAGGCTTTGATCACACCGGACACTTTTCTTCTTCCCGGCAGCAGCACTTTGCAGCAGATCGCCATTGAAATCAACGACGATTCCCGACACCATTTGATACCTATGCACCCAGCTTCACTGGGTGAGGTAACTCGAGTACTCCGGTGCTCCCGTGGGTGCTAGCCCAAGAACCCCCTAAGTCTAAAGGAGTTTGCTCAAAGTCCTCTCCTAAGTGTCCTTAACTTCTAAAATTCCAAACGCGACTTTCCCATAGAATAGTATGGGGCTCGCGCCTGTGTTCTCACACTGCACGCTTCCCCGGGGGGCTCCTGTGTCACTACCTTGGGTGGTTCCTTGGGGTCCCAGCGATTCTACGTGCTCTAGGCACTGTGTCTAGTCAAGTCGTGGTTCTTACACCACCTTCTTAATATATGGTTTGCTCCGCCCTTGGGGCCCATAGTATATTGTGCTATTTACTGTCATTTTAGAACTGTATTATTGTGTATCTTGGACTGTAATCTCATAAAGAGATTAGTAGTGAGTGTTTAGAAATAAATACATATATTTTATACATACCTTGTGTGGTTCTCCTTTCATTTAGTGATTCAAGAGGTTATAATCTGGTAAACCAAGCTGCTTTACACTCCTTCAAGATTTAGGACTAGGATAGCTTTCAATAAAGGTTGTCTTTAAACCTATTCATCAATAAGGGTTGTTTGGACTGGTACAAGGTGCCCACTATAACTAGTGTACAGCATTTACCAGGCCAACTTCTCACATTAGTGTGCAGCGGTTGGATTCAAGCTTGCTATTGCTTTACCAGATAATCTCTTTGAGTGACTAACTGAAAACCACTATAGGTACTATAGGTACATATAAATCAAGTCTAGAATACAGTAAGTGCTGCTGAACTTAGAGTTGTGTGTCAAGGGCTTAGCACACCCTTTCTACAACTCAAGAAAGTTTAGTAGGCCCCACTACAGTAGGTAGGCGCACACACCACACTAGTCATGTCTTCAAGGGCAGAAGCCAGTGAACCTCTCCCAGCTAAGTATGACAATGTTACATACCAAGAATTGAGGAATATGTGTGCCTCAAGGAAATTGAAGACAGGGAAAAGTCCAACCACACAACATCTCATAACGTTATTGCTAGCAGATGACCTCAGAAAGACCCCAGGGTCTGATGAGGTAGGCATAGTAGGTGGGGCAGCAGAAGAGGAAAGGCCAAGAGGTGACAACACCTATGACCTAGAATCTGAAACTGACCAGGAGTATCAAGATGATTCTAACCTGGAAAATCCAATCTTTCCTGAAGGTGAGGAAGAAGGGCTCTGAAGGGCTGGTTACTTGGCAGTAAAGTGTGTGATTTTAAAGGATTGTACAATTTGATTATGAGGGAGCAGATCCTTAATAATTGTCAAAATCAGCTGTTGCATCAATACCTGGTGGACTCTGATTTGACCTCTCCCCAAGAATTGGGTCAGAAGGCAGACAAATGGGTTAGAACCAGGGTGAGGCAGAAGGTTCAGAACCAAGGTGGTGACTCCAAAAAGCAGGATTCCAAAAACTCTGACTAGGGTGGGGATAAGGGTAAAGACCAGACGTCTTCTCAAGAGCCCCAGAAATCTGCATCTGGTGGGGAGTCCCAATCTAACAAAGGAAAAGGCCAAAAGAAACCATGGTGTAAAATCTGTAAACAGAAAATCCATTGGACAAGTGATTGTACCAAGTCCAAAGACTCCAGCCACCATTGCCCCTAAGGCAACTGTTCCCCCTAGTTCAGCTCCAAGTGGTGGTACTCAGAATAAGGGTGTAGTAGGGTTAACCCTGGGTTCTGAGGTGGACTCTGGCCTAGTCAGAGTTCCAACTCAGGCTGTACTCATCTGTGATGGAGGCATGGCTATGTCCTCCTTTGTGAGTCCCAATAATCTGGGCAAATACAGACAGCAGCTTTTAATCAATGGAAAAGAGGCTTTGGCATTCAGGGAAATAGGAGTAAGTGTCACAATGGTGACAAAAGATCTTGTGGCTCCTGAGCAGATCATACTTGGTGAAATGTACCAAGTGACCAATGCTAGCAATGTCAGGACAGACCATTCCTTGGTAGTTGTTAATTTCTCCTGGGGAGGGGTAACTGGCCTTAAGAAAGTTGTGGTAAGTGCAGACCTCCCTGTTGAATGCTTGCTTGGCAATGATTTGGAGACTTCAGCTTGGGCTGAAGTGGAGCTCAGGACTCATGCAGAAATGTTGGGAATCCCTGCACATGTGTTTGCTGTGACCAGGTCACAGTAAAAAATGTCAAAAACTGAACAGGCCCTGGATCCTGGAAGAATGGACCAGGTGCCTCCCAAGAAAAGGAGCAGCAGGGGTAGGCAGTGTCTTCCCCCCTGACTCAGGAAGCAGATCAGTCTCTTGAGGGAGATGATCTCAGGCCTGAAGAAGGAACTGTCCCAGGTGAGCTTGAACCTGATCAGGCTGAGTTATTGGGGACAGGGGGTCCTTCCAGGGCAGATCTGAGCCAGGAGCAGCTGAGCTGCCTTTCGCTTGAACCCCTCAGAAAGCAAGCTGCTGATGAGGCTGCTGGGAATGCTAGTGGAAGCCATAAGATGTATTGGGATGATGAACTCCTGTACTCAGAGAGTAGAGACCCCAAGCCTGGTGCCTCCAGGAGGTTGGTTAAACCTCTGAAGTTCAGGGGCTTCCTAATAACACTAGCCCATGATATTCCCTTAGCAGGACACCTATGCCAAAGCAAGACTTGGGACAGAATTGTCCCTCACTTTCATTGGCCACACATGTCTGAAGACACCAAGGAGTTTTGTCGCTCCTATGTCACCTGGTAAGGGCAGGTGGCACCACAAAGCCCCCCTGATACCACTACCTGTGGTGGGTGTTCCCTTTGAGAGGGTTGGGATTGACATAGTTGGTCTCATGGATGCTCAGACAGCATCTGGGCACAGGTTTATACTGGTGGTGGTGGACCATGCCACTAGGTACCCAGAAGCCATTCCCCTTAGGACCACTACAGCTCCTGTGGTAGCAAGGGCCCTACTTGGAATCTTTTCCAGAGTGGGTTTCCCTAAGGAGGTAGTATCAGACAGAGATACAAACTTTATGTCTAGTTACTTAACTGCTATGTAGAAGGAGTGTGGACTAAATTACAAATTTACCACCCCTTATCACCCGCAATGCAATGGGTTAGTTGAAAGGTTCAACAAAACTCTAAAGGGCATGATTAAAGGTCTCCAAGAAAAGCTTAGCCACAGAAGGTACATACTTTTGCCCTGCCTTCTCTTTGCCTACAGAGAGGTTCCACAGAAGGGGGTTGCTTACAGCCCATTTGAGCTTCTGTTTGGACATCCAGTTAGGGGTCCATTGTGTCTAGTGAAGGATGGATGGGAGTTACCTCTCAAATCCCCTAAACAGGATATTGTGGACTATGTACTTGGTCTCAGTTCCAGGATGGCTGAGTACATGAAGAAGGCAACTAAAAACCTTGAGGCTTGCCAGGAATTACAAACGGCCTGGCATGACCCAAAGGCTGTGGTGTCTGTATATCAGCCAGGACAGAAAGTATGGGTGTTGGAGCCTGTGGCCCCAGCAGCCCTCCAAAACAAGTGGAATGGCTCCCCGACCAATGCTTGAGGAGAAGTGAGAGGTTACCTACCTGGTGGACCTAGGAACTCCCAGGGGCCCACATAGGGTGCTCCATGTCAACAGGCTCAAGCCATATGTCGACAGGGGTAACATGGGCTTGCTCATTGCAACTGATGAGGGACATGAGGAAGAGTGATCCACTCCTTGACCTGCTCTCTCAGAACCCTGATTATGGATCAGTAGATGGTGTAGCCTTGGCAGGCCCCCTCACTGTCCAGCAACAAACTGACTGCAGAGAACTTCTCAGCCAGTTCAGACATATGTTTTCTCTGACTCCAAGTCACCTGGTGCACTCATGAAGTGGACACTGGGGACCGACTGCTTGTTAAAAATAAGATTTATAGGCAACCTGACCATGTCAGGGACTGTATCAGGACTGAAGTCCAGAAGATGTTAGATTTGGGAGTCATTGAACCCTCGGATAGCTCTTGGGCTAGTCCAGCAGTCCTAGTGCCCAAATCTCACACCAAAGATGGCAAGAGAGAGATGATGTTTTGTGTAGACTACAAGGGTCACAATGCAGTCACTAGGACTGATGCCCGTCCAATCCCTAGGGCAGATGAGCGTATATAGACACTTTGGCCTCAGCCAAGTTTCTGAGCACGTTTGACCTGACAGCTGGCTACTGGCAGTTCAGGCTAGCTGATGATGCAAAGCCAAATACAGCATTTTCTACCCCTAGTGGGTACTACCAATTTGTGGTGATGCCCTTTGGTTTGAAAAATGCACCTGCCACTTTTCAAAGGTTGGTGAATAAAGTCCTTACAGGCCTGGAAGCCTATAGTGCAGCATATCTAGATGATATTGCTGTCTTTAGCTCCACCTGGGAGGATCACCTGGTCCATCTGAGAAATGTTTTTGAGGCCCTGCAAAAAGCAGGCCGAACTATCAAGGCCACTAAGTGCCAGATAGGGCAGAGTCAGGTTGTGTACCTGGGCCACCTTGTGGGTGGAGGCCAGGTTCAACCATTGCAGAGCAAAATCCAGACCATAATGGACTGGGTTGCTCCAACCACCCAGACTCAGGTCAGAGCTTTCTTGGGCCTGACTGGGTACTATAGAAGATTTGTCAACGGTTATGGATCCATAGTGACCCCTTTGAATGACTTAACCTCTAAGAAAATTCCCAAGAAAGTTCAGTGGACAGAAGCTGTCAGAAGGCTTTTGATGACCTAAAGCAGGCCATGTGCACTGCTCCCATTCTGCAGAGTCCTAACTACTCCAAAGAATTCATTGTTCAAACAGATGCATCTGAGTTGGGGGTTGGGGCTGTGTTATCACAATTGAATAATGAAGGTCAGGATCAGCCAGTAGCTTTTATTAGCAGAAGGCTGGCCCCAGAGAGAAATGTTGGTCAGCTATTGAGAGGGAGGCCTTTGCTATGGTTTGGACTCTGAAGAAGTTGAGGCCCTACTTGTTTGGCACTCACTTCATTGTTCAGACAGACCACAAGCACCTCTTATGGCTAAAGCAGATGAAGGATGAAAACCCCAAACTTTTGAGGTGGTCCATTTCCCTACAGGGGATGGACTATACAGTGGAACATAGACATGGGAGTAACCATGCCAATGCAGATGGACTTTCCAGATATTTTCGCTTAGAACATGAAGACACAACTGGTCAAGGTTAGTTTAATGTCCTTATGTCTGGGGGGGGGGGGTTGTGTAGGAGAGTAGGATCTGCTTCTTATGGTTACCCCCACTTTTTGCTGATGTTTCACTGTTTTTCGACTTTAGTCTGGCTGGGGCCCTGCTAACCAGGACCCCAGCCTAGCTGCTTCCTCTCTAAATTGATTACCAGTACTTTAGGTACACTCCAGATTGGAATCTGGGGTACCCTTATAAGTCCCTAGTATATGGTATACTATGTACCCATGGATTAGGTACCCCAGAGGCCTACCAGGGGCTGCAGCATGTATTGTGTGCTTGGGGAGTCCCCAGGACCTTGCTGGTATGCACCGAAGCATTTTTTCTCTTCCTGCGTGGGTTGCTGTTGCCAAGGCTTGTTGGGTTCAATCCAAGCACCGACACTGCAGCACTCGATATCCTTCGTGGGACAGCTCAAATCCAGCTCCTGGTCATCGTCGACGCCTCCTGGTCCTCGTGGCTGCAAGCTTCATCTCTTCGCACCTGAAACACCCGACATCGGTGAGTATTCGTCTATCGTGCCCCTGGTCACTGGCAAGTGACCCAGACTCTGTCCCCTCTGCTTTGAGGTTCTTCTGATCTTCGATCCAGGCTTGGATAACACCGGACACTTTTCTTCTTCCCGGCAGCAGCACTTTACAGCAGATCGCCATTGAAATCAACGACGATTCCCGACACCATTTGACACCTATGCACCCAGCTTCCCTAAGTGAGTTAGCTCGAGTACTCTAGTGCTCCCGTGGGTGCTGGCCCTAGAACCTCCTAAGTCTAAAGGGGTTTGCTCAAAGTCCTCTCCTAAGTGTCCTTCTAAAATTCCAACCGCGACTTTCCAATAGAATAGTACGGGGTCGCGCCTTTGTTCTCACACTGCACGCGTACCCCGTGGGTCTCCTGTGTCACTACCTTGGGTGGTTCCTTGGGGTCCCAGCGATTCTACGTGCTCTAGGCACTGTGTCTAGTCAAGTCGTGGTTCTTATACAACTTTCTCAATATATGGTTTGGTCCGCCCCTGGGGCCCATTGTATATTGTGCTATTTACTATCGTTTTAGAACTGTATTATTTCGTATCTTGGACTCTAATCTCATAAAGAGATTAGTAGTGAGTGTTTAGAAATAAATACATATATTTTATACATACCTTGTGTGGTTCTCCTTTCATTTAGTGTTTCAAGAGGTTATAATCTGGTAAACCAAGCTGCTTTACCCTCCTTCAAGACTTAGCCTGAAGGCGACTCTCATAGCTACCACTACGATAGCTTCCAATAAAGGTTGTCTTTAAACCTATTCATCAATAAGGGTTGTTTGGACTGGTACAAGGTGCCCACTATAACTAGTGGACAGCATATACCAGGCCAACTTCTCCCATCGGGTACATGCACTAGCTTGTTGAAGTATCCCACGGTTCGTCTGGGTTAGCTCAGGAGAGGCAGGAGGCCGCAGTTCTCTCTAGTCACTTTTTTTTGTTCTTTTAGTTTTACATAGCGCAAACTCGAACCGAAGGTATTGGAGCGCTTTACTTGAGCAGCAGTTACATTACTGAAGGACACATTGATTTCTTTTTTGGTAGGCCTAGGGAGTCTAGTCGCTTTTTAATACTTCTTCTGCTTTTTAAAGAATCATTTACTCGGCTGCCAGCTGACAATTGTTTGCATGTTAAGGATTAGAATATCGGTCATACACAGTGCCACAGGAATAATGTGATTCTGCGGTCGCTACATTTTCTGTATAAGTATCGCTTTACCACATTCACCACAAAATCCACAATGTGCTACGTAATCCGCAGATTTTACTCCATGTTTCTCGTGCTTAAACCAATCAAAAGGCACAAAAAAGAGCAAAATCACTAACCCATTGCAATATTTCTTAATCTGGTATTAACGAGGTGCAGCTCTGGCCAAACCGCATTTGTAGGTATTTAAATGACAAAATAGCGATATATTGTCAGAGTGTGCCATAAAATGCGGCCTAATATTAATTGACTCGCAGCTTAATTTTGTCAATCCAGCCGCATAATTTCCCCATAATTCTGATGGCCTTGATCATAAGCACCTGATGACTATGAGAAAGGGGTGTTTAGAGTATGTATCGATTAAATTGGAATTGGTCCCTGAGAAAGCTTGTGAACATTTACACATATATATAGACTAATATTCCTACCGCCCCTCAACTACTCATGATAATGACAAATGGTCTACTCTGGAAACGCAGTGCAGTACAACCGAACATGCTGCACAGCAGTTCCCCACTAGATGACACTGACTGGTAACATGGGGAAGAAGTTACATTATACCCTCCGAATGTGCAATAGTGGTACGGGCTGCGGCCTTGTAATACTACATCTTTGCGCGCCTCTGTCATTTCTGGAACGTATTCATCCTTGCAGTGGCTGCTAATGTTCTCTAATACAAAGCATTTTTATAACTGATAAGAAAATAAATATACATTAAAACAGCCTGATAAAGTACTTTGGAAAATGCGATAATGCTAATAGGAAAAATAACCTGAAATCTCACATTAACTGCCTTTTTATATGGATGCCTCTTAAAACTGGGAGTCAACATAAGTGCAAATTCTTGCTACTAAAGGGAATTCTATGCAGGGACACAAAGTGCTTTGCACAAGATCACATAATCTCATTAAGCTTTGAAAGCTTAATTAAAACATCTCCTGGCTCCACCATGAACAACTTTACTAATTCCACATTTGTCAAATAAAAGCACATCACATTAATGCTTTACGAAGATGCATTATTTGCTTACCTCTCTTTTAAACGTTCTTCTAAAAACTTTCTTTGCTTTTTTTTTTTTAAACCCATCCTTCCTCTTTTTTCTCTCTATACAAGTGTTCCTCGTTTATCCCTTCTTTCACTCTTATAGTTCTCTCAGGAATCATTCCTTTGCCATGTCTCCTTCTACCCCTCCCTCCCCACCCCCATGTGTCTGTGTGAAATTGCCCTCTGGTGGTTGTCTTCCTCCTTGTCTCCTATTGCCTCCCTCTCTCTCTTTGTCCCTCACTCTCTCTGACTCGTATCACCCATCTGTTTCCCCTCTGCATCCTTGTTCAAATCCTTTCTTTCACCCTGCCTGTCTCTCTCCCTCCATTTCCCGCTTACTTTCTCTCACCCTCTGCCTCTGTCTCACTTGTCCGTTTCATCTTGGCTTTCATTGTCACTTCCACTCTCTTCCACTATCCCTCGTTTCCTGTCCTCTTTTTTAAGTCGAGCCTAGCGGCAGTGCGCAAGCGCTACTCGCTCTGCAAGGCATGCCTCATTGGCATATGCACTGGAAGCCCCGCCCAGTCTCCACCTGTATTTGTCAGTGGATTGTGTCATTGCCCTTCGTAAATGCTGGCTTCTGATTTGTAAATAGGCTTGTTAGTCCCTTCTTGGTACCACCTTGTCTCCATTTTTTACCGCCCATAACGACTGGACCTTTTACTTGGCTTGTTACACGGTCTGCATTATCTAGTGCTTGAGCACTATTTTGTTTATTGACACTGATGGGGACAATGTTGGCCGGTTTTCTTATAGAGCGCTATGCCGCTCTAACTTGCATGCTGAGTGCGGCGCCCGCTTTAAGGACACCACGCTCAGTTTTAAAAAAATGTTTTACTTTGTAGTAGAGCGCGGCGCCCGCTCAGGGACACCCCGCTCTGTTTAATTTTAAAGAAAAAAACTTCAATAATGAGCTTCAGGGACACCACGCTCTGCAAAACTTTAAACTATTGGTATTGTAAATGACAGTGCCTTGAAAGGCCTTGCCATTTACAATGCCAATGGCTCAAAAACTTGCAATTGCGAGACCTATTGCATTGTAAATGCTTGTTTACTATTCTGTTCCTTCTGACAACGCTATGTTAGCGAGGTGTGCAGTGGCTTGGCATCACACCAGCATCTCATCACACTAAGGCTGTGCGGTGTAGTACCCAGCTTCAAGGCTACACATTCTCCCCCTCAGGTAATGTTATGCATCTCTAGTAGTAAGTTATTTGTCACCCCTCAGGTACCAAAGGTGTTTGGTGATCCATAGACACTCCCCCGAGACACCGGCTCTTAAGCATTGCCCATACTGAAAGACCTCTTGAGTCCTTTGTGAGAAGTTATTAAAAGTAATTACCCCTGCGAGCTGCAAGTTTGCGAAATATCACAACGCACAGTCTTACAAGACATTTCAGTTGCCGATGGCCTATATTCGCGAATTGAGGCAACTTTGCCATTGGCGAGGATGGGGGAAGTTTTCCGACTTCTTCTAAGGCAAAGCGGCCGCGGAGACCAGCTGTGGCATCTACGCGACCTCTGACCTAACTCCATTTTGTTTCTATCAGATCTTGTTTGCCAGTTGTCAGTAGCTTGTTTCTGCAGCTGACCTTTATGAACCTTTCTACCTTATACTGATCCAATTCATATTTTTAGCCGCATTGACTAATTTTTCCATTGATTTTATGATAAAGCAACATTCCACTTTATTGTAGGTTTTATAGGGCTTTTTTTTTTTTTAAAGCTGGGATAAATAAATAGATAGAATTAATTGACTATGGATGTTGTTGGGGGAGAGGGCTTTGAGATGGGCAGATGGAAGGGCTGCTGAGTGGGTCGCTTTAGGGTGGCCAGATGGCCTGGACTTGCCCGGACAGTCCCACTTTTTAAAGGACTGTCTCGGTACCCTGAAACATTTCCTTAAAATAAATATATGTGCCAGTTTTTGAGAGAGGGTCAGGCGAGCAAGCACATTAATCACAATGTTGTGCAGTCTCACACACATACGGCCTCTCATCAAACCAAGGACCGAAGGTCACGTGCTCAGACCCACCTGTTGTGCTGCCTCGCCTCGTTCCACAGCAGGATTTAATGAATGGAGGTCTCCCTGTGCCACTGGGTCCCACTATCGATAGCTAGGGTGACCAACCGTCCGTAAATTTCACGGACAGTCCGTAATTCGGCCGTCTGTCTGTTGTCCGTGAAGGATTCTTTAACGGGCGCCATGTGTCCTCCGTAATTTTAACCGGCACCGGTCGCACAACCCTAAAGCCGGCACAGCTTCCACCCACCTCCCTGCTTGACTCCGATGCTGTTGAGGTCGGATGTAACAGACTCCGATGCAGTACCAAAGCTCAGATCCCAGCAGCATTGGAGAGGCACAGCGGGTGTAGTGTCGCGATATCTCCCCTGACGTGACACGCGTTGGCGTGCACGTCAGGGCACGTCACTTGAGCCCCAATAAATATTGCGTCACGTAGGCAGAAACGCCACGGCTGCGGAGACGGCGAGCACACTACACCTGTGTCCCGTGTTTTCATTACTGCACCCGCACAGCACACATCCAGTGGGGGCCAACTGCAGATGCCCCCAGCGACACCACAAACTGGCGACGAGGGTGGGCGTGCCCCCGCTCCAGCTCTGCGCGTCCGGTAGGTGTGGCGGCCGTCAGCGATCCTCGCTCGCGGTGCTCGTGCCCCGCCGGAGCGCGCTACTGTCCCTGCCTCCCGGGTCTGCCTAACACGTGCGCGGAAGCGCCGGAGTGCTCCGCAGTGACTGCTGATTCGCGCTGGGGCCGTCTCTGGCATCGGCGCCCCAGCGCGCTTCGTTGACCTCGAGCGCCCCGCCCCCCCTGGCCTGGAGAGCGTGCAGAGCCTGTCGTGCCCAGCCCCCGGTGACGAATAGTGCAGCCTGGGCCTGCAGCTGCCTGGAAGGCTAGAACCACGTGCCCTCAGCCCGTCTGGACCAGTGATCACGGTCCCTGCTGTCCTGGAGCCCCCTCCTGGGGAATCTGACACTGGGAAAGGGGGAAAAGGTCCCGCAGCCCACGTGGAGGCCCTCATTGGCCTGGGGTGGTGAAGGTCTCGCCCAGCGCTAGAGCGCACGTGCCCGAAGGTCTCGCCCAGCGTTGGAAGGTCTCGCCCAGCGCTAGAGCGCACGTGCCCGAAGGTCTCGCCCAGCGTTGGAAGGTCTCGCCCAGCGCTAGAGCGCACGTGCCCAAAGGTCTCGCCCAGCGCTAGCACACACGTGAGAAGGAGGTTCTGCTCAACGCAAGCCGCGCACGTGCAACATGGCAACGATTCCACCAATAGAGCCATTCTCGGTCGAGGGGCCCCCATCGACGGTTGCGGCCCGATGGAGAGACTGGGAGGACAGAGTGCGCATATTCTTCGAAGCCACGAAGGTCCACAGGGATCAGAAGCGCGCAATGATAATCCACCTAGGTGGGAAGGAGATCCACAATATAGTGAAGACGCTTGCGGAAGCCACCCCCAAGACACACACGACGCTAATAGCGGCGCTCAATGAACACTTCGAGCCAATGGCAAACCGCGACTATGAACGCTTCATATTTCGCCAGGCGCGCCAGTTGCCGGAGGAGTCCCTCGACAAATTCTATGCTCGTCTAAAGAACTTGGCGGCCACCTGCGGGTTTCGAGACGAGACGGAGGAGATAAGAGGCCAGATAATACAGGGCTGTGCGTCCGTCAAGCTGAGGGAGAGAATCTTGGAGGAGTCCGGTAAGCCCCTAGCTGATATCCTGACGATGGGCAGAACGAAGGAACTGTCCAAGGCGCGCGCTGCGCACATGGAGGCGGCCCTGCAAGTGCCAGTAAAGACCGAGCCGGTCAACGCGGTGGCAGTCAAGCCTAAACAGAGGTGGCCCCGACGAAAGCCAGGCCCGGCTACTCAAGAACAACCAAAGTCCTGTGGGTACTGCGGTGGCTCACCCCACACCCCGTCGGAGTGCCCAGCGCGAGGGACCAAATGCAGAGGGTGTGGACGTTTTAACCACTTTGAGAAAGTGTGCCGTTCGAAGAGTTTCCGAAGGCCCCGCCAAGCCGTGAACACGGTCGAGGAAGGAGGTCCGGGGGCCAGCATTACAACAAACAAATGATGGACGGAATGCTGACAATGCAGACATTCTCCCCCAGTCAAGAGATCTGGGTTAAATCCATCGTTCTTTTGCCCACTACGCCACCCCAGTTCAGACATGGCCATATGCAAATCAGTCTTGACCCTGTGCCTCATGGGAAGTTGGGAACAGTCCAGCCCGAACTGCCAAGCCATGTCTTCCCTGGACCGGAATCAAGCATCCTAGGACCGGTTTCTGGCTATCAGCCGTCATCAGCCAGGATAGCTTGACTCCAGTGGCGTAGTGAGCACGGGACCCACGTCTGGGCATACCCATCCTACTTAGGGCGAAAAGCGTTACAACAAACAAATGATGGACGGAATGCTGACAATGCAGACATTCTCCCCCAGTCAAGAGATCTGGGTTAAATCCATCGTTCTTTTGCCCACTACGCCACCCCAGTTCAGACATGGCCATATGCAAATCAGTCTTGACCCTGTGCCTCATGGGAAGTTGGGAACAGTCCAGCCCGAACTGCCAAGCCATGTCTTCCCTGGACCGGAATCAAGCATCCTAGGACCGGTTTCTGGCTATCAGCCGTCATCAGCCAGGATAGCTTGACTCCAGTGGCGTAGTGAGCACGGGACCCACGTCTGGGCATACCCATCCTACTTAGGGCGAAAAGCGTTACAACAAACAAATGATGGACGGAATGCTGACAATGCAGACATTCTCCCCCAGTCAAGAGATCTGGGTTAAATCCATCGTTCTTTTGCCCACTACGCCACCCCAGTTCAGACATGGCCATATGCAAATCAGTCTTGACCCTGTGCCTCATGGGAAGTTGGGAACAGTCCAGCCCGAACTGCCAAGCCATGTCTTCCCTGGACCGGAATCAAGCATCCTAGGACCGGTTTCTGGCTATCAGCCGTCATCAGCCAGGATAGCTTGACTCCAGTGGCGTAGTGAGCACGGGACCCACGTCTGGGCATACCCATCCTACTTAGGGCGAAAAGCGTTACAACAAACAAATGATGGACGGAATGCTGACAATGCAGACATTCTCCCCCAGTCAAGAGATCTGGGTTAAATCCATCGTTCTTTTGCCCACTACGCCACCCCAGTTCAGACATGGCCATATGCAAATCAGTCTTGACCCTGTGCCTCATGGGAAGTTGGGAACAGTCCAGCCCGAACTGCCAAGCCATGTCTTCCCTGGACCGGAATCAAGCATCCTAGGACCGGTTTCTGGCTATCAGCCGTCATCAGCCAGGATAGCTTGACTCCAGTGGCGTAGTGAGCACGGGACCCACGTCTGGGCATACCCATCCTACTTAGGGCGAAAAGCGTTACAACAAACAAATGATGGACGGAATGCTGACAATGCAGACATTCTCCCCCAGTCAAGAGATCTGGGTTAAATCCATCGTTCTTTTGCCCACTACGCCACCCCAGTTCAGACATGGCCATATGCAAATCAGTCTTGACCCTGTGCCTCATGGGAAGTTGGGAACAGTCCAGCCCGAACTGCCAAGCCATGTCTTCCCTGGACCGGAATCAAGCATCCTAGGACCGGTTTCTGGCTATCAGCCGTCATCAGCCAGGATAGCTTGACTCCAGTGGCGTAGTGAGCACGGGACCCACGTCTGGGCATACCCATCCTACTTAGGGCGAAAAGCGTTACAACAAACAAATGATGGACGGAATGCTGACAATGCAGACATTCTCCCCCAGTCAAGAGATCTGGGTTAAATCCATCGTTCTTTTGCCCACTACGCCACCCCAGTTCAGACATGGCCATATGCAAATCAGTCTTGACCCTGTGCCTCATGGGAAGTTGGGAACAGTCCAGCCCGAACTGCCAAGCCATGTCTTCCCTGGACCGGAATCAAGCATCCTAGGACCGGTTTCTGGCTATCAGCCGTCATCAGCCAGGATAGCTTGACTCCAGTGGCGTAGTGAGCACGGGACCCACGTCTGGGCATACCCATCCTACTTAGGGCGAAAAGCGTTACAACAAACAAATGATGGACGGAATGCTGACAATGCAGACATTCTCCCCCAGTCAAGAGATCTGGGTTAAATCCATCGTTCTTTTGCCCACTACGCCACCCCAGTTCAGACATGGCCATATGCAAATCAGTCTTGACCCTGTGCCTCATGGGAAGTTGGGAACAGTCCAGCCCGAACTGCCAAGCCATGTCTTCCCTGGACCGGAATCAAGCATCCTAGGACCGGTTTCTGGCTATCAGCCGTCATCAGCCAGGATAGCTTGACTCCAGTGGCGTAGTGAGCACGGGACCCACGTCATGGTCCGGGGGCCAGCGACATGGACGACGATGACGAGGAGGAAAAAGTCATACACCGGGTACACATGATAGGCACGGCGGCCCGCCGGACCAGGAGACTGCCGCAATGCAGCATCCGAGTAGGGTCACAAGAAGTCACGACCGTGGTAGACACAGGGGCCAGCATCAACATCATGGCTGCCGCGATGCACAAATCCATGCGCCCGCAGCCCACGCTCCAGCCCTCGACCATCACGGTGTTCGCCTATGGACAGGAAGAACCGTTAAAGGTGCGAGGAAAGTTCAGAACGGTGATATCCCATGGGACGAGGTCCATCACGTCGAATGTCTACGTCACCGAAGACGGACAAGGCATGCTCCTGGGCTGTCGGGCGGCAGAAGATCTGGGAGTGGTGACGTTCGCGTTCGGAGTACACCAGGAGTCAGTACACCACACCCTGGAGGAGTTCGAGGAAATCTTTCAAGGGATAGGCAAGTTCCGGGGAAAAGAAGTCCACCTGCATATCGATCCCACTGTACAGCCAGTAGCCCTCCGGCACCGCCGCATAGCGTTCCACCTCAGGCCACTGGTGGAAGCGGAATTGAAGAAGCTAGAGGCAGCGGGGATCATCGAGAAGGTGTCCGGACCGACCCCGTGGGTGTCGCCAATTGTCGTGGCGAAGAAACCCAAGCAGCCAGGCGCAGTCAGAATATGCGTGGACATGAGGCTCCCCAACGCTGCCATCAAAAGGGAACGACACATCACCCCGACCATCGATGACATCGTTGGGGAAATGGCCGGCGCCAAGTGGTTCTCAAAGCTGGACCTACGATCGGGGTATCACCAGCTAGTTCTAGACGAAGCATCCCGGAACATAACCACGTTCTCCACCCATGTAGGTCTGAGGCGTTACACGAGGCTGAGCTTCGGGGTGTCGAGCGCTGCGGAGGTATTCCAGAACGTGATACAGGAACTGATTGCAGGGATCCCCGGAGCGATCAACGTCAGTGATGACATCATGGTCCATGCCACGACCGTAGCGGAACACAACGAGAGGCTAGTGCAGGTGCTACGACGTATACGAGACGCAGGCCTCACGCTACATCGAGAGAAGTGCGAATTCCTGTGCCGGAAGATCCAGTTCTTTGGCTACATTTTCTCGGCCGATGGGGTTAACCCGGATCCGGACAAGGTCAAGGACATCAAGGAGGCAGCTGCCCCTGCCAATGTCACGGAGGTGAGGAGCTTTCTAGGAATGGTGAACTATTGTGGCAGGTTCATCAAGGATCTGGCGAACCTCACGGCGCCACTGAGAGAACTTACTAAGGAATCAACTCCCTGGACATGGAACAGTGACCAGAGCCGAGCCTTTGAGGAAGTCAAACAGGCACTCTCGGAAGCCACGACGCTGGCCTTCTTCGATCCGGCCAAGCTGACACAGATCGCTGTCGATGCCGGCCCAGTTGGGCTGGGCGCGGTCCTGCTGCAAAGGAAGACAAGTGCCGAGGAATGGGCCCCAGTGGCGTTCGCCAGCCGGTCCCTCACTGAGACGGAGCAGAGATACTCCCAAATAGAAAAAGAGGCGATCGCAATTCATTGGGGGTGTCGTCACTTCCACTTGTATGTCTATGGCAAACCCTTTGTTGTGACCACGGATCACAAGCCATTAATATCCCTGTTTGCAGGCACCTCCACTAAGCCACCACCGCGAATCGAAAAGTGGATGTTGCAACTACAAGACTATAACTGCAAGATCGAGTATCAGCCGGGTGCGCGGAATCCCGCGGACTACCTATCTCGCCACCCCCGCACGGCCACTCCAAAGGAAATGAAGGAGGCGGCAGAAACAGAAGAGTACGTCCGGTGCATCACGGCGCGGTCATGTCCCCGGCCTGTGTCCATGGCTAGCCTGTCTCAGGCCACCAGTGAAGACGAGTGCCTACAAAGAGCAAGAGTGGCGGTCCGCGACAACAGCTGGGCCCGCGCCAGAGAGGAGTGGAAGAGTTTAACGCCTCAGGCGAAACAGATAATGGAGAGCCTGCACCATGTGAGAACAGAACTAACGGAAGACGATACAGGGTGTTTGCTGAGAGGCCACCGGCTGGTCATACCGACGGCCCTCACCCAGAGAGTGGTGGATCTGGCTCACGTCGGTCACCAAGGCATGGTCAAGACTAAGTCAAGGCTCCGAACCAAGGTGTGGTTCCCACTCATGGACGAAATCGTGGAGGCCACCGTTCGAGAATGCCAAGCGTGCCAGTTAACCGGAGAGGTGCCCCGACCAGCCCCCGTGGTGATGGAGCCTCGCCCGAGGAGGCCCTGGTCCAAGATCAGCGTCGATTTCGGCAGCCTGCCAGACGGACGGCACACCTTGGTGGCCATAGATGATCACTCCAAGTACCCGGAAGTGGAAATATTGACGGTCCTGAGCGCTCAGGAAGTAATCCCGAAGCTTGAAAAAATCATGGCAACACACGGCATCGTTAAGGAGATCAGAACGGATAATGGGTCACCTTTTCAGAGTCAAGACTTCGCGGCGTACCTACAGACTCTTGGGGTCCATCACCGGCGAGTCACCCCCCGATGGCCCCAAGCAAACGGAGAAGCTGAGCGCTTCATGAGGACACTCAATAAAGTGATACGGATTGCCCATGAAAAGAGCCAATCGGTAGAACTTGCCATTTTCACATTTCTCCGCAGCTACCGCCAAACGCCCCACTCAATTACAGGAGTAGCACCGGCGCACCTGCTGATGGGGCGGGTTGTCACAGACTCAATACCGCATCACCCAGAATGGAAGCCCGAAACTCCCAACGACAGTGCCATTGATGCGCGGCGACGGGAAGCGTTTGCTCACGCCGACGCCCGCCGGCGGGCAGTGTCCTCACCACTAGCCCCAGGTGACAATGTGCTGATCCGCAATCGGGTGCCAGGGGGCAAGTTCCGCCTAAATTTTGAGCCTCAACCCTGGACTGTGGAGAAAGTCAGAGGCACGTGCGTGACAGCCCGAAAAGGGGCCGAGAAAATAACAAGGAATGTTTCATTCTTCAAGAAAGTCCCAGTGCCCTCCGGAGTGGAGGAACGATGCCAGGACAGGGCTAGGATGGACATACCGCGAGATGAGAGACTAGTAGAGCTCGAGAGCCAGGTGAGTGGAGGAGCGGAGTCCACAGGTCACGGACTTGACACCAGGCAGGACCAGCCAGAGAACTTGCCACCCGAAGCAGCCGGCGTGCCTGAGACCGGAGAGAGCGGTGCAGATGGCGACTCCGGGAGTGGAGGTCCGGATGCTGCGGTGGACCGTGGCGGAGTGCGATATGACCTGAGGCCGCACCCCGCGCCCTCCAGACGGCTACGTGACTACGTCAAGTAAGACTGTTTAAGTTTGTGTTTGTTACAATTTCAGACTGTAGATGCCGAAGGCAGAGGTGCGGGACACTATGAGACCTACCGTCCATACCTTAGAAGGCTGTCACGAATCTGGGGTCATGTTTTTTTGTTGTTTCGTATGTTGGGGAGGAATGTAGTGTCGCGATATCTCCCCTGACGTGACACGCGTTGGCGTGCACGTCAGGGCACGTCACTTGAGCCCCAATAAATATTGCGTCACGCAGGCACGTAGGCAGAAACGCCACGGCTGCGGAGACGGCGAGCACACTACACCTGTGTCCCGTGTTTTCATTACTGCACCCGCACAGCACACATCCAGTGGGGGCCAACTGCAGATGCCCCCAGCGACACCACAAGCGGGATGGCTACCCTCACACATTCAGCCCTTGATGAGCTGTTAAGAGGTGTTTGAAGGTGACTGAGAGGGAGGGGCTGCAGCTTCAGGCGCAGGGGCATCTATTCAGATGCAAACAACCCTGTGAATGCGTCATGTCTCTGCAATTTAGTGGGGCCTCACACAGTCCCTTTCTGCCCAGGGCCCCAAAAATCGTAGAACCGGCCCTAATTACACCGAGGCAGCACGTGGTTCTCTTCACAGAGCTTAATTACTGTCACTAAATTGTAAGCAAACCTCAGTTCTTCAAACATGCAGTCTATAATGTAATAAAATACAGAAATGGCACAATCGCACCCACACTGATTAACAAAGTATGGAGGACAATCAGTTAAATCAGTTCTCTTGGAGTAGCTCCTTTAAGTACTGTACATCACAGTGGGGGATGGCATAACTAACATTTTAGAAAGAGAGCCTGTCGTCTCGTTGTCTTGTCCAGGAGGGAGTGAGGAGCCCTACCCCACCCTGGAAGAGACCAAGATGATACTAGAATACTGCATGCCCACCCCTGTACCCACCCTGGTGGATCCTGTTCCCCCTCCTGTGATGGATCCTGCACCCCCCCCCCAGTGATGGCTCCTGCCCCCCCCCTGTGATGGCTCCTGTCCCCCCCCCTGTGATGGCTCCTGTCCCCCCCCCTGTGATGGCTCCTGTCCCCCCTCCCTCCTATGGAGGATCCTGTCTCCACCCTGGGTGGCTTCTGTCCCAGTACTGGAATGGCTCCTGCAGTGAGGGTGAAGTTCTTGATGGGCCTCTTCTCAAAATGGCTCAGCTCAAAATTAATATGAAAAGGTGAGCGAGTGAGTAAGTGAAGGGGTGGGTGGATGAATTAGTAAAAGGGTGAATGGATGAATGAAAGATTGAATAGATGGATAATGAGAGAGGATGGATGGATTGATGAGCGAGTGGAAGGATGGATGAGAGAAAAGGTAAATAGCTGGATGTATGGGTGGAAGGGTAGCTGGATGGGTAAAAGGGTGGATGGATGAGTGAAAGGATGGATGAGTGAAAAGGTGGATGATGAGTGAGTGGGTGGATGGATGAGTGAAATGATGGATGGATTGATGAATTGATAAGTGCAAGGGTGAATGGATGGACGGATGAGTGAAAGGGTGGATGGAAGGATGGATGAGTGAGTGAAAGGGAGGATAGGTGGACAAAAGGATGAATAGATGAGTGAAGGAGTGAAAGGATAAATGGATGAGAGAAAGGATGGATGAGTGATAGGGTCAATGGATGGATTCATGAGTGGATGAGTAGATGGATGGGTGGATGGAAGGAAGGATGGCTAAGTGAAAGGGTCGATGGAGAGAGAAAGGGAGGATGGATGGATGGATGACTGAAAGGGTGGATGGGTGAGTGACTGGGTGGATGGATGAGTAAGTGAAAGGATGGGTGAAAGGGTAAATGGCTGGATGGATGAGTGAATGGATGGATGGGTAGAAGAGTGGATGGGTGAGTGTACAGATGGATAGGGTGAAAGGGTGGATGGATAATGGATGGACGAGTGAAGGGATGGATGAGTGAAATGATAGATGGAAGGATACATGATGGATAGGTTTGCAAATGGTTGAATATGTTTGGATATGGCTGGGCTTACTTATATACAATTGCGCGACCTCCTCTGATGTGTCTGTAAAACTTACCTATTGTCCTGAAGTTTTGTCCTAAATTTTGACCTCCTGTCCTGAATTTGTGTCCTGAATTTTGACCCTTTGTCCTGAATTTTTACACTCACAGTCCTGAATTTGCACCAATGCCAGTTGGTCACCCTAGCTGTAGCTAGGGCCTTGGTTATTTTCACCCTAAAACATCGAGACAGAAAGTGTGGTGTGCGTGGCTGACTGTGGGCTGTTTACACTGTTTGTTAGTTTATTTATATAGCGCCGCTTATCACCCGTGAGGGTATCCAGGCGCTGTTCATGGGCAGGGGGTGGCGGGGGGGGGGGGTATTAAGTGATTTACCCAGAATCACAGGGTGTCGCGCTGACGCCGAGACTCGAACCACAGACTGCAGCCCTGCCCGCTGCACAACATCTTCGCCTCAACTGTTGGCGATTGTGTTTTGACTGTTGTGCGTGAGTGCTGATTACATGAAGATGCGGGTGCTTTCTGCTTCTGTGTGTATAAGGACCAGGCCCGGCTCTAGGATTTGTTCATTTGGGAGGGCCGTAAAGAAGCTTGGGTGGGCCATGAAGATGAATGGGTACTAGCAAAAAAATAACAAAGTATTTAATCGATCTGATATTGGAAGTATTGACATCTGTCTGCTTTTGACGTTTTTTTTTTTTTGAAATATTTTTATTGGGTTTATCAACAAAACAGAAAAACAAACACCACTCGTATAGTGCAAGGCATGGCATACAGGGGTTACAGGGTACCGGAGCAATGACAGTACAGGTGTCACAGAGAGAAATAAACAGCCCAATGACAACACACCATCGCTCCCTTCCCCGCCCATCTCCAGCAGTGGAGCCATTAATCCTGGTCACTGAGATCCGAGTCCGCTGCATCCGGTGGGGGCTCACAGATATTTCCCCGGTATACATTCCATCCACCCCAGACCTGGGACCACTTCCTGGGGCACCCTCTATGGACATACACAGTTTTTTCGGTCACCATTACAAGGTCCATATCTCGGATCCACTGCGTCAGGGTAGGCCCCAGCCCCGATCCCCATTTCTGGGCTATATTACGCTTTGCGAGCATGAGTCCCAAAGTCACCCAAAGCTGGGTCACCTTCTTGTGGTCCGTCTGTTCCCAGACATTAAGGAGGCACAGCCGAGGTTCCGGCAGCGTGGGAATTTTTGTTACCTGGGAGAGAATACGCAACACCCCTTTCCAATACGTCGCCACGACAGGGCACTCCCAGAGGGTATGCAAGAAGGTCCCCTCGTGGCCACAGTTCCTGAGACACAGCGGGGACTCCACCCGGTGGAGTCTGAATAGGAGGGTGCGGGTGTAGTATGTGCGGTGCAAAATTTTGAGTTGGACCAGTCTGAGCTTGGAAGATATGCCCACCTCCCTGGGGGATGAGAGCGCGGAATTCCAGTCCGTCTCATCAAATTCTCCAAGTTCTGCCTCCCACTTCCCCTTGAGGGCGGAAAAAGGGTCGGGGCGGATATTTAGTATCTTCCGGTACGTTAGGGACGTCGCCCTCTGGAGCAGATGCTCCATGAGGAGCCGGTCCTCTAAGGGCGATGACTCAGGGAGCCGAGTCCCACGTGGTATCGCCGCCTGAAGAGCGTGTTGAACTTGTAAATATCGGAAGTGCTCGGTGTCCGCCAGGTCGTAGTCCGCTTGCAGTTGGGCAAAAGTGATCACCTCTCCCTTGCGCCAGAGGTCTCCCACCCTGGAGATACCAATAAGATCCCACTGGTGGAACCCCTTGGTAGTGCGAAGTACCCCGAGCTGCCTGGTGTCCCAAAGCGGCGTTGCCTGGGTAATCTTTCCAGCCCATCCCATCGCCCGTTGCGCCGCGTGCCATATCCGGAGGGTATGGGCTGCGGGCCCCGCCGGAACGCGACCCCTTTTTGGGTTGTAGAGGGCTCCCATAACCCCTCCGGGGCCAAGTAGTTGTCGGTCCATACGGTATGCGGGGTCATCCCCCGGCACATGGAGCCACTGGTTAATAACCATGAGGTGCGACGCCCAGTAATAGGTCTTCATGTCGGGGAGGGCTATACCTCCATCATACCAGCCACTGGTAAGCTTATGGAGGGCAATGCGAGGCGACATGTCCTCCCAGAGGAGACGAGTGATCTCAGCGTTGATCGCCGTGAAGTAGGAGGGTGCAATGGGGAAGGGGGTATTTTGCAGCGCATAGAGGAATCTCGGGAGGGCGAGCATCTTAAAGAGCGAAGCCCGCCCAAGCAATGTCAGCGGCAATGTGCGCCAGTGTTTAACGTCGGTGCGAAGCCGTTGGAGGGGCCTCATTAGATTTTCCGCGACAAATTTGTCCCGGTCGGCCGTGACGTATATGCCAAGATATTTGAACCCGTCGTTAGCTAGTAGAATGTTACAGCCTGACGGAAGCCGCGGTGGGGAGCCTCGGAGCATATATAAGATGGATTTCTCCCAGTTTATATCGTATCCAGACCTACTACCATATGATTCACATATGTTGAGGAGACAGGCGATAGAGCGCGCCGGCGAGGCGAGATAGAGGAGCACATCGTCCGCATAGAGGGATATGCGATCCTCCCATTCCAACGTCCACCTAAGGCCACGGATCATCGGATCCTGTCGCACCCACGCCGCCAATGGCTCGAGAGCCATAGCAAATAGGAGCGGGGAGAGGGGGCAACCCTGCCTAGTCCCTCGACCCAGCGGAAAGGCGTCAGAGACGCGGCCATTGACCACCACCTGTGCAAGTGGCTTAGTGTAAAGCAGCTGGATCCACGCGCAAATCCTGGGGCCGAGCCCCATATGGCGGAGGACGGCAAAGAGGAAAGGCCACTCCACTCTGTCAAACGCCATCCGCGCATCCAACGACAGTATGGCCGCATCTTCCTCGATCGAGGAGCGGCCGGCAATGATGCCATGGAGACGCCGCAGATTCAAAGCGGTGTTCCGGTGGGGCATAAATCCCGACTGGTCCGGGTGTATTAGGGTCGAAAGGTAGGGCTGCAGCCGCGTTGCTATCACCTTGGCCAGGATCTTCGCCTCGGCATTGAGCAGCGAGATCGGGCGATAAGAGGAGCACTCGTGGGACGGCTTGTTGGGTTTAGGGATCACCACTATTGTAGCCATCCTCTGATCACGGGGGAGCATCCCCGTCGATAGACCGTCCTCATACATGGCTAATAGGTGAGGGACCACAAGAGCGGAATTTTGCTTGTAGTATTCGATTGGGATTCCGTTGGGCCCCATTGCCTTACCACTGCGGAGGGCCAAAATCGCCAGCGTGATCTCCTCCGCCGTCAGATCAGCCTCCAGGGCCTCAGCCCCCGAAGCGGCCAGCCGAGGCATTGCGATGTCCCTGAGGAAGAGCTCATTGTCCGCCACGGTGGCCGAGGCCTCCGGGGTATAGATGTGTTGATAATGGGCCGCGAAGGCCCCGGCTATGCGCTGGGGCTCCGAGGTAAAGTCTCCCTCGCCCAGGCGAATCCGCGCCACCCACCGCGACGCACGGTCCCCCTTCTCCAGCCAGGCCAGGAGTTTGCCAGCCTTATCACCGAGTTCATAGATGGTGTGCTGGGTGGCTACTTGTCGAGCTCGGGCCCCCTCCCAAAGATGGGACCTATATTCTTGCTGCGCCATATGAAGGGTGTGCGCCGAATCTCCGTCCCCCCGCAGTGTATGGGATGCTTCCGCCTCCACTATCGCCCGCTCCAGCTCCAGTACAGCGAGCCGCTGGGTCTTAGTATGGTCCGTAATGATGGAGATGGCCTGGCCACGGAGGACGGTTTTAAAGGCCTCCCAGAGGGTTGCTGCGCTCTCGACCGACTCGGCATTCTCGGTAAAATAGTTCTTGGTCGCCTTTTTGAGGGTCTTAGCAATTTTAGGGATTTTAAGATATCCGGGGCGGATCGGGAACAATGTGCGCCTTCCTGGGTCACCGGACGCAAACGTGATGACCACCGGCGAGTGATCCGAGATGCCCCTGGGTAGGTGCGACACCTCCGTCACCCCTTTGTACCCGGCCGGTGAGGTGAAGATGTAGTCGATACGGGAGAGGGTGTGGTGTACCCCGGAGAGGAAGGTGTATTGTCTCTCATCAGGCCAGTATGCCCTCCATGTGTCTACTAAGCCAAGCGCGGTAGCAAAGTCTGCAAACGTGGAGGCGTCGGCCCCAAGAGTCCTGTGTGCAGACCTGTCCAGTGCAGGGTCCATGGCTGCATTGAAGTCTCCGCCCATGATGAGCTCCCCAGGAGGGAGCGCCAAAAGGAATTCGCCCAGTGCCCTGAGGGAGGCTTGGTGTAGTGTCGGGGGGATGTAGACAGAAACCAGATTATAAACCCTCCCCTCCCATTGACAAGTGAGTGCCGCGAAGCGGCCATATTCGTCCCTACGGGAATCAAGAAGAATCAGGGGGACACGCTTGTTCACCAGTATGCCCACCCCCCGGGACCCTGTCGTAAACTCTGAATGTGTTGCCATCTTAAACCCCCACCTATCCAGGGCTTTGGTGGACGTACCCACTAGGTGTGTTTCTTGCAAGAGCGCCACCCCGGGCCCCTTGCGCTTGAGATATTGAAGCACTAGCCCCCTCTTAATCTTGTCTCCCAGGCCGTTAACGTTCCAGGAGAGGACCGCAAAGGAAGGAGAACGCTGCTGAGCAGGGGCGTCTGGCAGTGAGTCAGAGGCCGCTCGAGGCAAGCTATGTGACGTCGTCTCCAGGGGAGGGTGTGTTAGTCGCGTCCTGCCCTGTGCCACCCCTGTGCACCTGTACCTGCCCAATCTGCCGTATGTACCCCTGAGTGGTTGGTGAACCTAAAACAAAACAAAAATCAACATTTAAACGAACTCCCCATCCCCCCACCCCCCTCCCTGCCTCCCTGCCCAGCGGATTTACAACTACCCGCCACCCCAACACAGCAGAGTGCTTAGTTCCCATAAACTTGGTACGTGCGTACGGGGGAAAGCCGCTCAGCACACAGCCGCCACTCCCCATACCGTAAGTTTGTCCCCTCAAGCAGCAGACTGTCAGATGAGAGAAAAGGAAAAAGGGGGATCCGGGGTCATCCGCTCCTTGTAGGTTCAAGGCCCCAGGGGCCGGCGGCCACTGCAAGGTCCCAGGTCGCCAAGCGTCCAATAGTTCGGTCACATCACAGCACCATGCCTCAGGGCACTTCGTCACCCGCGCCTGAGTCCTCAACGTTCAGGGTTTGGCGAGAGTCGGGAAGGCCGCCCAGGGCGCGCTCTCCCCTGCCCCTCGCTCTTGCTGGACGCCACCCCTCGAGCCATTCCGAGGCCTCCGCCGGCGATGTGAAGAACCATGTGCGCCCCTCCGCCTCCACTCGCAGCTTTGCAGGGTACAACATTGAATATTTTAGCTCTCGAGAGCGGAGGTCTGCCTTAACTGCCATGAAGTCCTTACGTTGCCGCACTACTGTAGCGGTGTAGTCCGGATAGAGGGTGACCTTAGCGTTGTCCACCCGCAATGGTGGGGCGGCACGCGCCGCCTGGAGGATCGCATCCCGGTCTCGGAAGTTGAAAATGCGGGCCAGGATCGGGCGCGGGGGGGCCCCAGGCTTAGGCCTCCCACCCGGCACCCGGCGCGCCCTCTCGACCGAGAAGAACTTGGAGAGCCCGCGGGGCTGCAGCTGTTCGGTGATCAGTTTTTCAACAAAGAGGTCTAAGGCAGGGCCGCGTTCACTCTCAGGCACACCCACGACCCGCACGTTGTTGCGCCGAGACCGGCCCTCCTGGTCATCCAGCTTGGCCAGCAGCTGCTTTTGCACCAGTTCAAGGGCTTGTATGCGCTTGTGGTGGTCTGCCGTGCCCCGCGTGAGGGTCTCCGTGGTGGCCTCGACCTCAGTCAGTCTGGAGTTGATTTTGGCGACATCCGCCCGGAGGAGCGCAACATCTGTGGAGATAGTGCCAATTGAGGCCTGCATCTGTGTCAGCGTGGCCATGACGTCCGCCAGCGTGTACTCCGCAGGCCCGTCCGGGGGGGACCGTTTCTGATCCTGACAGAACGCGTACTTTTCAAGCTTCGCCTGTGCCCCACTGCGGTGGCCCTTCCCCCCCATGGTGCCAGGCCGCCTCCGCGATCACTCCCGGCCGGTGCAGGCACAGGGCTACCGCAGGAGCGACCGACCCACGTGCAGGGCAGGCCCAAGGGCGGCGCCGCCCGACCACGAGTGCCGCAGCGGGCCGAGATATCTCCAGGTCGCCCCCACGGCGCGGCCGCCGATATCCGAGGCGCCCCAGCGCCGGCAAGCCACAGGCAAAGCGACGGTCACCACAGCAAAAGGTCAGAGTATGGCCGCAGGCACTGGGGCGATGCACTGTATCCCAGGACTACACGTGCTGGCCGGCAGTCTGCGTGAGGGCACCACCCGGGTCAGGCGCTCACAGTCCCCTCAGAAGGCCGCAGTCAAGAGCGGCAGGGCGCCGCCAGCCCCGCGTAGGTCAATCCCAAAGTCCGATCTCCACTAACCTCCCTGTAGCCGGCGAGTCCACCCCTGCTCCTCCTCAATGCTGGTTGCCTCGAGGCGCGGGCCGCTGCCCAGGTCCCTCTAGGCACGGAGATGGACGGGAGGCTGTACCAGGGTTATCACTCAAGGAGGCGCCGCAGGTGGCTCAGCTCACACGATCGATCCGCGGGGCCAGATCGTTCCGCGGGGCCAGATCAGCACCCCGTCTTCGCCCCGGCGCGAGTCCGCCGAGGGCCCTCGAGTCCTGCCACAGGTCGCTCCGGGGACCGGCCCGTCCCAACAGAGCCCGGCCGCACGCAAGGCGACGCAGCCACGCCCCCTGTCTACCAGGCCCCGGGGATGCGAGGCCCAGCAACGCGCCAGAGGCCTCGCCTCACAGCTCCGGAACGGGGGGGCAACCAAGAGTCGAAAGGCCAGGTCTGGGACGTCGAGGCCCCCGGACCCAAAAGCAGTCGTCCAAAGATGATTTTTGCCTGAGGGGGTGTCGGATAAATACAGGATAGTAGGCCGGTGCGGAGGAGCTCCGGGCTCAGGCGGCCATGTTCGTCGCGAGCCAAGCTCCGCCCCCCGCTTTTGACGTTTTTAACAGAATAATCAGCACCCACAGTGCTACATACTTCGCTTCCTCTGGTGTGATTCTGACTTTGGGGAAGGGGGGAACGCTGCTTGTCTGAACTTTAAGACTGCATCATGCTCCCGGTCAAGTGCAATAACAAAAATATTTCTGCCGACACACAGGGCCACTTTGCAGCTTTTCATGGTTTAAATAAACGTTGTCGGGTTAATACTGTGCAAAGCATTGCGGTTGAAAAGCACGATGCAATCTGCCGAGAATCATACTTCAGTTTTCAGGATATCAGTGCTGGTCATTTGTGCAACATAGCAGCTGACTTCACACCCCTCCCTGGGGCTGAAAGTACCCTTATCATTAGTGTTATTCATTAAAAACAACGATAATGGAGAGTGCACGGGGCTGCACGCCCCTGCAAAACAATACGGTGGAAAATACTTGCTTTTCAGTTCTGAATGCCCTTGGGTGGGCTTGGCCCACCCTCTAGAACCGGGCCTGATAAGAACGCTTGCACGGTTCGTATTTGTACCAACCTGTGTGCATGAGCAGGGGCGTGGGTATCTATAGTGCAGCAGGTGCAGTGCACCCGGGCTCACAGGACTCGGGGGCCAACTTTATCTACTGCACTACGCATCAAGGCACTTGCAGCACTGCACCCCCACTGTGTATAAGTAACCCCCGTACTGCTTGCTTGTGTATGCCTGTTGTGTGTTAGTTCGTGTAAAGATAGGATGGGAAGGGGTGTGTGTGTGTGTTTGTAGACGCACGCTCAGCTGATGCCGAGTTTGAATGTGTTTTATGATCGGGATGCTTGCACTGCTGCAGCCCCTGTTGTACGCGTTCTGGGTGTTGGAGAAATATTTTTTACAATAAGGAATCCTAAATGTCGTCCACCGGTGCTCCTTCCTCCTTTCAATGTGGTACCTGTAGTCCCGCACGTAATCTATGTCTCTAGTAAGAATGTGTGAAAAGAACTCCGAACACTTTAGCATTATTACCACTTGTAAAGGGAAAGCGGACTGGGCCAGTATCTCAGCCCAGACGGGGGCAGGCGGCTCCGGGTCTGAGGGCTGGAGGGAACGGAGCAGCATTGAGGTGAGGTGCAAATTGCAATGGGACGGCCTGGGGCTCAGGGCCAGACCGCCCCTCCCACTCTCTGGTTAATAAACAGCTCCCCTCTTCCCTCCCCGGACCGTCTAGAGGACAAACAGTAGAATTACCTTTTAGTAAAAGCAGGCACACATGCACAGCACACAACAAAGCTCCCGGCCTGCAGCACAAGCCGCACCCCGCGCAGCTCCCGCAGGGGGCTGCCTGAAAGAATCAGTCTGCCCCCCACCCCTCCATAGGCGGGCTTCCGCTGCTGCCATTGTTCCCCCTCTTTTAATCACGACGCCCCTCCTGCTCACATTTACAATGTGACGCGTTCCTTCCGCGGGAGGGCAGATTCGACCACACACTGTTCACAATCACAAGCAGACTCTGTTCTGCGAGGTGCCCGGGGCCAGGGCCCTTCCTGCAGCCCACACCTTTCCAAAATGTCAGTTCTGTAGGTGTTTCCGACAGACCTCCCCGCGGCTCACAGCACGTAACCTTCCTTACGGGATGTTATTAATCTCGTGTTGTGTGTTCTTTTGATAGGGATTCGCATGTATGCTTCATGAAATGGTTTTCTGGCGCAGTCACGTTGCATCCCACAATACCTATGTTTATAGGTGCCCGCGCGGGTAACGGAGGCGCATTCACTACATTCCTTATCCACATGGGCTTTTGTTCGTAGATGTCCTGCAGATCACGGCGCAACAGTACAACTCCTAAAGGCTTATTCTAAAAATATATTAGATTTCGGATATGTATGCATACCTACGTTCTGTCTGTTCTTTCTCAAGATCTCGCAGTTTCTCCACTTTTCTCTTTCCCCTTTCGCCCTTAGTTTTTTCTATCTTTTATTCTGTATATCTTTTTCCTTCATGTTCTCAATATCAGGTTTTCATTCTAGTCTTTTCCTCGCCTTTATCTTATTACTCTGCTTCATTTTCTTTCTCTTTTTGCTTTGCTTTTTCTAATACCATCTTCTCTTTCTTTCGTTCTTTCTTTGTCTTTCTTCTTTTTTTCTTTCTCTCCAAGTGTTTCTTTTTACATTTTATCGTTTCGTTATTTCACGTTACTGCTCTTTCTTGTAATCATTCCTTCTATGACTGTTGAGCTTTTCAGTTCATTCATTTCTCGTTCGTTTTTTTTATCTTTCATTAAATAGTCTCTGTATTCTAGCACAATCCCGTTCATTCACTCGCAGTTTCTCACATTCATACTTTTCGTTTCTTTTTCACTCACTCCGTTTGTCACTATGTCCTTTCTAGTTTTTCACGTGTGTTTCACAGGTTCGTTCCGTTTCATTAACATTTCCTTCCCCTTCACGTCTCTTTTCCCCATATATAGCCCCTCAATTAATGTTTTTTACTTACATAATATCTCTCTCGGATGCTTCTCTCGCCCTCTGCTTCTCGCGTCACTGAACAGAGTCAGCAGCCCCACTCATTTCAAAGTACCAGCTCCAGCCGCGTCGCCAGCAGACCGCTCTGCGCGTCCGTTTCAACTTCAAGTCACCTTCACTCACTTGAGCGAGCAAGAGAAGGAGGCGGGGAGAGCGGGGTGTGGTGCTCTGGGAGGAACAACAACAGAACTGGAAACCCCCTCACCCCACCCCCCAGTCAGATGATTACCTCACAGTGACGCTCAAATAAACTCCAGCTGGCAGGCTGACGTCACTGTGTAGATGGAAGCCCCAAACAGTTGTTGCCACCTGATTGGTTGACAGCTACCCCCACCTAGGCCGAAATAACCCCGAAAAACCGTGGATATAATCGAGCTAAACAGTTGTAAATGCCAAAAAGATACACATAATTCGAAATCTACCTGAAAAATGCGCAGTTGTTGTAAATGAGAAATTGTAGGTATCTTTTCTTCTGTCTCCTATGACCCGAGAGAAACATTCTCAAATGGATATGTTATGCGAAATAGCACAGCAAAAGACGACGTAAAACTTGAATATTAAGTGCAATAATACAGCATACAATGTTAAGTATGAAATGCAAGTAGAAAAAACTAAATTACACATTTTGTGTTAAAGTAATCAATATCTAAAACAAATAAGTAAATAATAACAAAATAAGGCAACACCAGAATGCACTTAAACAACTGGGTGTGCAGCATGCACAATAAAACGTCCCTAATTATTTACCACACGCACAGTCAATCAAGGAACAAATCAATGAACCAGTCAACAACCAACCAACTAATCAATCAACCAACAACCAATCTATCAATATTTTTCCACCTAACGAATTATAACTCAACCAACCAACAAACCAATCGACCAGCCGTTGAAGGCTTCTCTTGCCGAGGTTTTATCTGAACTGAGTGCTGCCAGCCCATGCTCCAGTGTTAGCTCAGAAACCATTCCAGTGCCCATTGTGATAATGTTGTGCGAAGCTGATGTTTAAACAAAGTAGTTTCAGAGAAACCAATCTAACATTGTCGTGCATGCAAATGTGTGCAAAAGTTCACACTGAAATGTTGTTTTCTAGGACAATGTAAGAAATAAACTGCTTTGCTACATGGGCCTAACTTGGGAATATACCAAAAGATGTTTACAATATGTACCTCTGACAAAGGGACGGTGTGCTTTGACGGCTGTTCGGCAGTGTTTGCCAACCTGCCCACTGCGTCATCCTTTGCCTTTCAGCCCACCTAGTTTCAGGCTTCCTCCGGGTTTAGGTTCTGGTTACTGCTTTAAAATATACACCTGCTATGCGTAACACAAACACAGATCCAAAAGCACCTGTAACTTCTCCAAGCACATACCAATTTTCCTACAAACCTGTCTCTGCAAAAAGTCTCAACCACAGACCTTCTCAAGCTCATCAAGGCTAGCTCAACCATCGTCCATCCCGCCAAAATCACAGACATCACACACACAAATTATGCTCATTGCTTAGCGCCTAAATCTTGATGCCACCCACCCTTCCACCCCACCTTTCTGGAATTCCATGAATTGATACTTACTACAACAACATTTGCATCCATGCACCCAACTGCAGTCCAGTCACTGTTAAAGGCTGGGAAGGCGAAATGTGTTGCTAAAAAAGGCTCCCAAGCAAAGAGATAAAGAAAAAGGTTGACTGGGGTGACAGAGATGCAATACATTTCAAAACGACTTGCATGAAGATATTCATGGACAACTTATCTGCCAACACCTTCAAAATCCTCCCACCACTTCCCCCAATGCCACCTGAAGCTCTATCTTCAACTTCATCCCACCTCCAGGTACAGCAAATACCTCAATGAGCAATTCTAAAACTTTGGCACACCAGTGACATTCTAATGCTCACCAAACCGGGAAGTAATTTGGTCCTACCAAGGACAGACTATTTCAAAATCGTCTATGATGGCCTACCAAAGTCATTGATAAAAAAGGACAATAAATCCAGAATCAGCAGCTACAATGTGCCTGAATTTCGAAATGCACAAGCGTATAACCCTTGCTCTGAAGTCCCTGAACTGATTTGCCAAACAGCAATGGATGGATCCAGGTTTAGGCACTACGTATCAGGCACAAGGCTTTTCTGAAAAGGGGCCCACCCTCTTTGAAAATACAGGCCTCCCACCCTTTACCTTCAAGGAACTCAAACTCCAAGAATGCATCCACCCATGCCAAAGCAAGCCCAAATGACTAACAATTGAAGGAAGGTCTCTTAAAGTTTGGGCTGGGGACTCTTAATTGAACAACACCCCACACTAAGAGGCCACCTTAACTACCTGAAGTTTAGGAAAGACGTGTAGACTTCTCTTTTCAATGATGCTTTTGAGACACCATTACTTGTATGGGTCCACCCTCCATCTACCAGGGTTCTGGCCCTTAACTTCACATTATCTTTCCAAGACTCAACATCCTTGATATGTCTTTCTCAGGAAAACGTGGGTCTTTCCTACTGTAGTGTGCTGCCTGAAGATTCTTGGACTGAATGGAATATACGTTTTTTAACCTACCACCAACCTAGTACTTTGCAGTGGCTTTAACCCAACATGAATAGATACATTCCCCACTAACATCACCCAGGTAAATTCAACTGCTTCGGCACCCTAATGTCCTCGCTCAGCACACTGACCCAAATCCACCGAGCAACATTAAACAGGTTTAATAGCTGGCTGTTCCTGTGTCTATATAACCTATTCAACAAAAATGCTAACAACAACCCAATGCCAACAAAACCTATTGTAGATCCTTTGAAAACCACTAAACTAAACTCGCCTGGAGACATGAAGTTGGCCGTAAGTTTGTTACACCCAAAACTAAGCATAAGGGATTGAACACTGTCAGGAGTAGGAACATTCACTCTCAGTAAAGATCCGGACTCCATTTGGAGTAAAGAAGTTGATGCCTTTATTTCATATCCTCACGATGTGGAGACGAGTATAACACTCAGTAAAAAGTAAGAAACATGGGCAATAGAAGTTGGAACGAGGTGTGAGCAAACTACAACTCCCATGATGTGAGAAAGTGCACTCTTTCTGCATGGTTACCCCCACTTTTTGCTGAATTACTGATGTACTTTGACTGAGCGTGCCCTGGGCTCCTGCTAATTAGGTACCAAGTTTCCCTAAAACTGCATTGAAGCCTAAACCCAATTGGCATCTCTGGCCACAGGTCAGCGCCTGGTAAATGGTACCACAGGTACCCACGGCACTGTGACCAGAGAAGGCCTCTAAGGGCTGCAACACTTATTGTGCCACCCTTAGAGGTCCGTTATCCTGACACTCACACACTGCCTTTGCAGGCTGCGTGTCTTGGTGCATGTAGGAAGGTGGCATCTGACTATATGATTGCCCCCGCTTTTCTCCTGGTGTTTTGCTGGTTTATGACTTAGTTGGGCAGGGATCCTGCTATTCAGGGCCCCAGTCTATCTGATTTCTCTGTAAAATGGTTTGCATGTACATTAGGTACATATCTAATTGGATTCTGGAGTGCCTTTTGAGCCCCTAGTATATGGTATACTATGTACCTAGGGCATAGGTACCTAAGAGGCCTACCAGGGGCTGCAGCATATATTATGCCACCCCTGGGAAGCACTCCAAAATGGCACCACAGGTCTGCTACTGCAGCCTGGGTAAGGGTGTGCTTGCACCCCTTGCTGTGGAATAGGTTACCTATATCACTACCCTATACAGACACATATAAACCTATAAGCCACTCCTATGGCAGGCCTTGGCAATCCTGAAGGCAGAGTGCTTGGTTTTGTGTTCCTGAGCCCTGGCATCACAAAATGGATGCCTCTGCCACAGACAGAGGTCTGACCTCCTGCTGCAGACCGAAACTCTGGCAGGGGAGGCCGGGACAATAGGTTTCCTGTCGAGGGGAGGTGTCCCCACCTCCCCAGACAGGCTGATGTGTATTGGGGCTGGGCGGGAGCACTCTCTGGTGCTTTGAAGTCCTGCACTGGGGGCACTTTTGGTGTCCCTGTGCATAGCCCAGTTCAAACCGGTTGCAGGGGCTACCTGCCCCTGCTCCGGTGCGAAACTGGACAAAGGAAATGGGTGTAACCACCCCTCTTTCCTGGCCCACCCATAGGTGGGGCTTTAGAGTTAGTCCATCCCCTAAACTTACTATAAGTATAGGAATCCAGTCCCTAGGACTTTAGATTACCCTGAACGAAACTCTGCACCGTACATCCTGGACCTTCGACGTTCTATCCTGACTAGAAGACTGAAGAAATCTCCCTTGGAGTCAAGGAGTGACTCCCCTGTTTGGCAGGCACCAAAGAAGCAACTGACCGGTCTGCAATTCTGAAGCTCCCGCCGGACGCCAAAGTCTCTGCATCCCCAGAGGTGGATTTCCAGACTTCCCCGAGGCTACCCAGAGTCCACAGCAAAGCTGAGGCCCGTGGCTATCGTGGGTGACGTGGAACCATGACCCCTGGACACCGTGGACTTTTGCAGCAACACTATCTTCCTGGTCCTCCTTGAAGTTGTGCTTTGGGCTCTGAGTAGCCCCAGCCGTGAGCACCTCCTGCACTGAAGAGTGTTGGCCTCCACTCCACGAGTGACCTGTGGGCTAGCTCCAAGTGCGACCGCTCGAGGCTCCTTCGCGATCACTAGCCCGTTGGCTAGCAGGTCCCTACGAAGGTGACTCCTTTTCTGATTGGGCTTACCTGGTTGCTCCAGACGTGCCCCGACTTACCTTCGCTGGGTGAGTCCCTCAGACCTTGCTGGTCTGCACCGCAGTCCTTTCTCTGAATTCCAGTGACTTGCCGTTGCCAAGGCTTGTTGGGTCCATTCTGGTCGCCGACACCGCAGCACTCGATAGACTTCGTGGGACAGCTCGAATCTGGCTCGTGGACTTCGTCGACGCCTCCTGGACCTCGTGGCTGAAGAGTCAAGACACCCATCAACTCACCTGAAGCACCCGACATCTGTGGGCATTGGTCCATCCTGCCCTCAGTCACTGGCTAGGGACCCAGACTCTGTCCCCTCTGCTTTCAGGTTCCTTACATCCTAGATCCAGGCTTGGATCACTTCGGACACTTCTCCTCTTCACGGCAGCAGCAGTTCTTTGCAGGCTTCCATTGAAATCAATGACGCGACCCGACACCAAAAGACACCTTTGCACCCGGCTTCCCTGGGTGAGGTAACTCGAGTACTCCAGTGCTATCGTGGGTGCTAGCCCTAGAACTTCTTAAGTCCAAAAGGGTTTGGTCCAGGCTCAATTAGAAGTGTCCCTAATCTTTAAATTTCAACTGCGACATTGCCCATAGAAGATAATAGGAACCCGCGGTTGTGTTTACACACTGCATACAGTCCCCGTGGGTCCCCTGTGTCACTACTTTGGGTGGTTCCTTGGGGTCCCAGCGATTCTAGAGGCAATAGGCCTAATGCCTGTTCCAGTCGTGGTTCTTATACCACTTTTTTGGTATATGGTTTGGTACGCCCCTAGGGCCCAAACGTGTATTTGTGCTTTTACTGATGCTTGCTCACTTGTAAACTAAGTACTTCGAACTCCAGCCTCATAAAGAGACTAGAGGGGTGTGTTTTATCTTAAATACATATATTTTGAATATATACCTGGTGTGGTTGTCTTTTCATTTGATCATTCAAGAGATTATAGACTGGTAAAACAAGCTGCTTTACATTCCTTCAAGACTTAGCCTGAAGGCTGCTCTCCATAGCTACCACTAGGATAGCTTTCACATAAGGTTGTCTTTAACCATTCACCATAAGGGGTTGTTTGGACTGATACAAGGTGCCCACTAGAACTAGTGGACAGCATATATCAGGCCACCTTCTCACATTGGTGTGCAGCGTGTGGGATTCCAGCTTGCTATTGTTTTACCAGATAATCTCAATCGAATTGATCAACTGAAAACCACTAAAGGTACCTGAGGTACATATAATATCAAGTTTAGCTACAGTAAGTTCTACTGAACTTAGAGTTGTGTGTTAAGGGATAGCACACCCTTTCTACGGCTCAAGAGAGTTTAGTAGGCCACACTAGTGTAGGTAGTGCAATACACCACATCAGTATGTCTAACCAGCCAGGAACCAGTGGGTCCCTACCAGGAACCAGTGAGCTCCTTCCCTATAAATATGAGGATCTCTCCTTTGCTCAGCTTAGGGCCTTATGTACCATTAGGAAGCTGAAGACAGGCAAAAGTCCATCCACACAGCATCCCATGAATATACTGAAACTGGATGATATCACAGGGCCTAGTGGGCCTGATGATGTAGACAGTGTGGGTGGGGCAGCACCTGAGGGTGGGTCCAGGGGTGGAAACTCCCCTGACCATAACTCTAATGCTGACCAGACTGGTGACAATGACCAGACTCTGGTGAACACAGACCACCAGGATGAGGATGAGGAGGATGACAATAATGCCACTTCCTTTATTCCTCCTGGTAGGCCTGACAACAGGGCTTTGAAGGGATAGATCTCTGTCAAGGGGATCTATCCAGTCTAACTCCTCTATAGGAACCTCTGTTTCTTCTCACAGAGGGAGGGAAACCTCCCAGGAGAGGAGAGAGAGACTGCTGAAGTATGAGCAAGACAAGTTCAATCTCAGAAAGCAGCAGATGGCCTTAGATAGGGAAGTCCTGAAGCTCTACAGAGCTAGTAAAAAGGAGGGACTAGAGTCCCTTGGTGGCAGCAATTTCCCTAGAGATAGGGAGAGGTTTTATGACCATAGAAACCTAAGTAAGATTGTCCCTCCCTACCAGAGTGGGGATGACATCCACAAATGGATAACTGCCTTGGAGAGGGCCTGTAAAGTACAGAAGGTCCCTCAAGGTCAGTGGGCAGCAATCTTATGGCTCTCCTTTGCAGACATAGGTAGAGACAAGCTCCTCACTGTAAGACAAGAGGATGCTGATGATTACAAGGTCTTGAAGAGTGCTCTGATTGATGGGTTTTGCCTAACTACTGAACAGTATAGGTTGAAGTTCAGAGACACCCAATAGGCTCAGACTCAAGACTGGGTAGACTTTGTTGATTGTGCTACTAAGTCTCTGGAAGGTTGGATACATGGCAGCAAAGTGCATGACTTTTCAGGATTGTACAATTTGATTATGAGGGAGCAGATCCTTAGTAATTGTCACAATCAACTTTTACACCAGTACCTGGTGGACTCTGATCTGACCTCTCCCCAAGAATTGGGAAAGAAGGTAGACAAATGGGTCAGAACCAGGGTAAGGCCTAAGAATCAGGGGGGTGACCAGAAGAAAGATTCTACCAAGCCCCAAGAGAAAGGCAGGGACAAATCTAAAGATAAGTCCACTACAGGGCTCCAAAAGTCCTCTTCTGGGGGTGGGTCCCAAACTCCTTCCTCTCCTGAAAAGAAACCATATTGCCATGTCTGTAAAAAGCCTGGGCACTGGAAAACGGATCCCAGCTGCCCCAGGATTGGCAATAAAGATAATGTTCCTCCAACAAATACTACCATTCCTCCTGGTACTACTAGTAGTAATCCCCCTGGTGGTAGTATTGCCCCCAAAAAGTTAGGTGCTTTTGCAAGTGGAACAGCGGTAAGCCCCAATTTAGGTAGTGCCTCCTCACCTGACTCCTCTGACTCTGATGGTGGCATGGGATTTGCCACTTTTACCATAGGTCCCAATGCATTGGGCAGGTACAGATTGGAGCCACTGGTGAATGGTCAGAAAGCTGTGGCCTTCAGGGACACAGAGGCTAGTGTCACCATGGTGACAGGGAAACTAGTCCCCCCTCAGCAGCTTTTACCTGAGTTTAAATACCAGGTGACCAACATTGATGGTGTCAGAACAGATCACCCCCTGGCCATAGTCAATCACAGCTGGGGAGGGGTCACAGGCCCAAAAAGAGTGGCAGTGTCCCCAAACTTGCCTGTAGATTGCCTGATGGGCAATGATCTGGAAATTTCAGCCTGGGCTGAAGTTGAACACCAAACTCATCTAAGAATGCTGGGCAACCCTGAAAGAGTTAGTGGGGCTGTGATGGCCACAGCCCAAACCCAGAAAATGTTTGGAGTGATGGAGCCTGAAATAATGGCCCACTCTCCTCCACAAGATAGCACAAGGGTTGAGGAAAAGTCTTCTCCCCCCCCAGACAATAGGTAAGGGTCTGCCTCCTGGGGGAGCTGATCCTACCCCTTGTGAAGGAACTGCCCCAGAGGTAGTCAGGCCTGGCCTGGCAACACCCCTGATGGCAGTGGAACCTTCCAATGTGGTACCCAGTCTGAAGCAGGTAACCTGCCCCTCTCTACCCTGCCTCAATCATCCCAGGGCTGCAGAGGTCAGGAAGGTCAGTAGACCACCCAGGGCCCCCTGTCCAGAGGAACCCCCCCATCAGCAGATTAGGGGCACCCAGTCTAGTAGCCCTAGCCAGGTGAAAATTCCTCAACACACTGAGGGATCCCCATTACCATTGTGTAGGGACCTCCCCCAGCAGGGCTCTGTTGGGCAAGGGCAAACATGGGACTTAAATGTTCCAAACCTGCCCAGCCCCTCCAGTGTTCCATCCAAAGGGACCCAACCCCCAGCTGTAGGCAGCCAGAGGTTGACCCTTAGAGCAAAGTACAACTCAGTCATGGAAAGTAAGGCATCCATGGTGACAAGTGATCTGAGGAAGCTGAGGCCAACTTTACTAGGGCCTCACTTCTCTACTCAGACACCTCACCAGCCTTCTACTTTGCCAAAACACACCACAGGTAGTAATTCCCCATGGTGGAGATCCTCTAATGCCCTTAGGGTGAGGAATAGCTTAGTGGACCATAAGACAGGGGGCAACCATGCTAGTGCAGGTGCTTCATTATATGGTCACTTAGTCAATAAAGGATCAACTGGCCAAGGTTAGCCTTATCTCCTTTCGTTTTGGGGGGGGGGGGGGTTATGTAGGAAGGTGGAATCTGACTATATGGTTGCCCCCACTTTTCTCCTGGTGTTTTGCTGGTTTATGACTTAGTTGCACTGGGATCCTGCTATTCAGGGCCCCAGTCTATCTCCTTTCTCTGTAAAATGGTTTGCATGTACATTAGGTACATATCTAATTGGATTCTGGAGTGCCTTATAAGCCCCTAGTATATGGTATACTATGTATCTAGGGCATAGGTACCTCAGAAGCCTACCAGGGGCTGCAGCATATATTATGCCACCCCTGGGAAGCACTCCAAAATGGCACCACAGGTCTGATACTGCAGCCTGGGTAAGGGTGTGCTTGCACCCCTTGCTGTGGTATAGGCTACCTATATCACTACCCTATACAGACACATATAAACCTATAAGCCACTCCTATGGCAGGCCTTGGCAATCCTGAAGGCAGAGTGCTTGGTTTTGTGTGAGAGGGTGCCCAAGCATGAGCTGAGACCCTCTGCAGCTTTCGGAAATACTTCCTTATGGCTGTTCTGTGATACAGCCATACCATATACTCTTAAGTGCATTATAACCTCGCGGTAAACGCTAACTTTGGGATGGCTGCATCAAAACAAGTTGTGTTTGGTGTCAAACGCTTTGGAATACTACCCCCCCCACACCAGTTCTGGTGGCCGGGGTAGCATTCCACCCTTCTAGAGGGAGAGACATGTTCACACTGGCTAAACTCGGTAGGAGTTTCCTGAGCCCTGGCATCACAAAATGGATGCATCTGCCACAGACACGGGTCTGGCCTCCTGCTGCTGACCGAAACTCCGGCAGAGGAGGCCTGGACAATAGGTTTCCTGTCGAGGGGAGGTGTCCCCACCTCCCCAGACAGGCTGATGTGTATTGGGGCTGGGCGGGAGCACCAGTCCTGCACTGGGGGCACTTTTGGTGTCCCTGCACATAGCCCAGTTCAAACCGGTTGCAGGGGCTACCTGCCCCTGCTCTGGTGTGAAACTGGACAAAGGAAATGGGTGTAACCACCCCTCTAGTGACCCAGACTCTGTCCCCTCTGCTTTCAGGTTCCTTACATCCTAGATCCAGGCTTGGATCTCTTCGGACACTTCTCCTCTCCATGGCAGCAGCAGTTCTTTGCAGGCTTCCATTGAAATCAACGACGCGACCCGACACCAAAAGACACCTATGCACCCGGCTTCCTTGGGTGAGGTAACTCGAGTACTCCGGTGCTCTCGTGGGTGCTAGCCCTAGAACTTCTTAAGTCCAAAAGGGTTTGGTCCAGGCTCGATTAGACATGTCCCTAATCTTTAAATTTCCAACCGCGACATTGCCCATAGAAGATAATAGGAACCCGCGGTTGTGTTTACACACTGCATACAGTCCCCGTGGGTCCCCTGTGTCACTACCTTGGGTGGTTCCTTGGGGTCCCAGCAATTCTAGAGGCAATAGGCCTAATGCCTCTTCCAGGTTGGTTCTTATACCACTTTTTTGGTATATGGTTTGGTACACCCCTAGGGCCCAAACGTGTATTTGTGCTTTTACTGATGCTTGCTCACTTGTAAACTAAGTACTTCGAACTCCAGCCTCATAAAGAGACTAGAGGGGTGTGTTTTATCTTAAATACATGTATTTTGAATATATACCTGGTGTGGTTGTCTTTTCATTTGATCATTCAGGAGATAATAGACTGGTAAAACAAGCTGCTTTACATTCCTTCAAGACTTAGCCCGAAGGCTGCTCTCCGTAGCTACCACTAGGATAGCTGTCACATAAGGTTGTCTTTAACCATTCACCATAAGGGGTTGTTTGGACTGATACAAGGTGCCCACTAGAACTAGTGGACAGCATATATCAGGCCACCTTCTCACAGTGCAGAACAAAGTGAAGAGTCGTCATGGCACACCTCCTTGCCATGCCTACAAACCACTACCCTGGCATGGATCAGTCACCGCTCTAGCTGGGTGCACTATACCAGTGGTGAGGGTACAGGTGCATGAGCCCTGTACCCCTACAGTGTCTAAGTCCATTCTTAGACATTGTAAGTGCAGTGCTGCCATTAAGAGTATAAGGTGCTGGGAGTTTGTCATTACGAACTCCATAGCACCATAATGGCTACACTGAAAACTGAGAAGTTTGGTATCAAACTTCTCAGCACATTAAATCCACACTGATGCCATTGTGGGATTTAATGAAAAATGCACACAGAGGGCATCTTAGAGATGCCCCCTGAAACCTAACCCACCACCAGTGTCCAGGCTGAGTGGCTACTTTCAGCAGCCACCACCAGACATGTTTCTGGACCCCTGGATCGAGAGCCTGCTGCTCTCTGGGGCCTGAAACAATGCACATCCTGGGACGAGGTGCCAAGCCTACTCCCCCAGGATGGGCAGGGTTCACAAAGTGGAAGCTTCAAAGGCCTGCCGCCTTTGTGAGCGTCCCCAGGCCAATTGCTGCTTTCAGTAACTGGTCCCCACTGGTTCTGACCCCCACTTTGGGTGGGAGAACCGGCAGCTAAAACAAGTGAGGAAGAGAGGTGTGCCCACCTCTGCCAACTCCAACCCTCAGGTGGGGGAGGCGAGGTGAAGCACAACTTTCAGTCCACACCATCTTGAAGATGGGGGGACACAGCCAACCAGGGACAAGCACATGCCGCCCTCCCACTGGAGGGTGGCATAATAGGGGGTGTACCCACCCCAGGGAAGGGACCCATTGGTCACTGCCTTTTACTTACCTGTAACGCCCCTAAATATAATTATCAGGGACACCCCTAAACCTTGTTTCCTCAGATCCAGACAAGAAATAAGAAGAAAAGAAGAAGAAGGACCGAACAGCCGTGCAGCAGCTAACAAGAGGAAGACGCCGACTGACTCGGCCCCAGCCCTACCGGCCTGTCTCCCCCTCGAACCTGTTCCTGCAAAATCCCAGTGTGTCCTGCAGCCAGCAACCTAAAAACCCCGGAGGACCTGCCTGCCTTCACTTCCAAAGACTGCTTCTCCCGTGAACACCGGATATGTTCAACTGCAACCTCTGGCAGCAGCCGGAGACCGCGAATCTGCCCCACTCTGCACCCGCCCTCCCCGGCCCGAGCTCGAGTGGGCAAACACCACGAGGAGGTCACACCGGTGATCCTGAACCGAGAACCATCGACCCCTGACCTACCTCAAGCCTCCAGCCGACGCCTGCAGTCTAAATCCAGAAGGCCGTCCTAAGGAGCTGGTAAGACGATCCGACCCCAAAAGGCACCCCTGCACTAGATGCCCCACGGCCTTGTGTGCCCAAACCAACGGTGCCTAACCAACCCCTAACTTCCCAACTTACCTCTCGAAGTGGTGGTCGCACCCAGAAGTCGTTCGTCTCCCTGCCTGCAGTGCTTTTGCAAACTGGAGGCTCTCCATTGGAAACAACAGGGCATCCGACTTCGAAACAGCACCATGTACCCGGATGCCCTAGTGCCGCTGAGGGTGCACCTTTGGTGCTAATTTGTTTCCCCATTTGCCCTGAGCTGAAGTCCAGGAGCTTTGCTCCCACAACTCAGTGGCCTGCTTACCAGCAGCCACCAACCGGAGGCCTCCTATCCCCCATTGGATAACATTGGGCCTCAACACTCTGGAACCGGCTGCCCTAGTGCCGCTGAGGGTGTAACAAGAGTGCATCACTGGCCCTGGGGGACCTCTGAGTCTACCCCCAGAACCTCAACTCCCACTACCAAATACGTACCTAAAAACCGACAACCATATTTTCCTCCATAGGATAACATTGACACTTTTTCCTGGAAAAGTTTCTAAGCGTGCAGTTTTGAAACCTAAAGAAATTCTTTAAAATTGTACGATTTACCAAAAACGTGTTTACTCACCTGTTTACAGGAAATGTCCCAGTGCTGCATCCAGGCATACAGCACTGAGTAAGAAAAGTAATAAAACAAAGCTTCAGTAGTCCGTTACAAGAAGAGGTTAATTTTACACACACCAGAACAGTCCACACCAACAGCAGGCACCGCAACTGACTTACACTGTTTGCGGTTTACACGTTCTGCTGCTGACATTCTCAGAAAGAACTATAAACTTAAAGGGCAAGTTACAACACATCTTCCCTTGACAATATTAATGAGGAGGGGGAAAAAAGGGAAGAGAGGGACAAGGAAAAGAAAAATTACACGGTAAAACACAACGGTGTGCTGAGGAAAAAATGTCAGGCTAAAAATGAAGATTGGGTATGAGGGTGAGCACAGAAAGGGATTGACAGCCTTACTTGAGATAGTAATCTTGAAGATACGATGGTGACCTCCTCGCTCTATGGTTGCGAGCAAGTGAATCAGTTTGGACTTTACCATCATTATACTGGAAATGACTGGTCTGAGGCTGAGGCCCCACACTATCATCCTCCCTTGTACATTTTGTCAGACTGGACATGCTCCAAACATCACCACCACTGAGCATGACAACTTTTCTCATTACCTTGATGATGTGCCTGGGACCAAAATATTTTGTTTCACCTTTGGGAGACCAACCAGCCTTTCTGACAAAAACAAGATCACCCTCTTTCCAGACAGATGTCCGTGCACCCATCTTCTTATCAAACCTGCGTTTGTAATTTTCTTGGTCCCTTTTCACTCTCCAATTGTTCACTACACTGCCCCTATCTTTTACACACAACCATAGGGGATTTAATTTAGAACCAGCTGCCCTACCCGTGAGCTTTTTAAATGAAGAACAACCAATCACGCTGTTAGGAGTATTTTTGTGTGCCCATAATATTTCTCTAAGGATGGGCTTGAGAGGGGATCTAGTCTCTAGAGCAGTCTGAGCAGAGGCTCTGACCAGTCTATTCATGCTCTCAACTAAGCCATTAGCTTGCGCAGAATAGAGGGCAGTCCTGTGATGTGTGATGGAGAGGTCCTTTAGAAAATCCATCATCTCTTGAGAAGTGAATTGTACTCCGTTATCTGAGACTAGAATATCAGGTATGCCCTCACATGTGAATGCCTAGCACAGATGGGAACATCATTCAAAGAGGGCCAACCATTGACAACGAATTCTATAACTGGTCTTCTTGTCTTGTCACTCTCAGAACAGGCTTTCCATTTTTCCTTATTAAGGGCCGACTCCTTTACCCAAGAAACCGAGCAGTCAGGGCTGCTGGAAGTATTTGTTTCTAAGGGCATCCTTGAAAGAAAATCAGCTGGAATATTTTTAAGACCAGGCAGATATTCTACCAAAAAAGTGTATTCCCAGAGTCCTTCAACCCACCTTTTAATTCTGGGTGTGGTGCTCTCAACATTCCTACAAGAAAACATGTGTACAAGGAGCTTGTGGTCAGTCCTAACCACGAATGGTAAACCCCACAAGTAAAATCTAAAATGATTGATGGCCCAAGAGCAGGCTAACGCCTGACGCTCGATCACCGAGTAACACTCTTCCGCTCTTTCAATGAGCGGGAAGTGAAACCAATGACCTTCTCACTGCCATCAACCATTTGGGATAGGACAGCACCCAAACCCTGCACACTGGCATCTGTGGTCAGGATAGTCTTTCAATGTACATCAAAATGTCCCAAGGTTGGCATGCGTGCAATTTTATCTTTAACTTTGTTAAAGGCATTGACACAATCTGCTGTCCACTTGAAGTCAACACCCTTTTTTTAACAGTAATCCCAAGGGTTTTACCACACTAGTAAAGTTGTACACAAACTTTGAGTAATATTCAGATAAACCAAGGAAAGATTTCACTTGGTCTTTGTATGATGGAGCTGGTGCCTGTAATATCGCTTCTGCAAGATCAATTTTGGGGCTAATGCACTCACTGGAGATGGAGTGCTCCAGATAGGATACTGACCCAACCCTGAATTTACAATTCTCGCTTTTTAGAGTGAGTGCACATTCCTCTAATCGGGACAGCACACGGAACAGTACTTCGTCATGTTTGACTCTATCCTGCCCATAGACAAGTATATCGTCTATGAAAAATAGGACAGAGTCAATCCCAGCGAATACATTTTTCATCACTCTCTGAAAGCATGCGGCGGCACTCGCCAACCCCAATGGCATCCTGATAAATCTATAAGTGCCTAAAGGGGTTACATAGGATGTTAGCGGTCTTGAATCTTCATCTAGTTAAATCTGATGATACGCTGACAATAAGTCCATCATGCTGAACATGCAAGCACCTCCCAACTTTGTGAAAGCTTCATTAATATTTGGCAAGGGCTGCCTGTCGACCTAGGTACAGTTATTTAAACTTCTCAAGTCCACACACATCCTAATTTTACTGCCCTTATCCTTGGGGGCTAAAACAATGGGAGCGAACCATTCTGATGACTCAATTTTTTCTATAACTCCCAAATCAAGCAGTCTGTTGATTTCTTCTTGGAGAGGTTTCAACATGAGGTTGGGCACTTTCCTTACTCTGTGCACAACCAATTTTGCCTTGTCTTTTAGAACTATTTTGTGGCTGAAGTCACTAAGAAGTCCAAGTCTTCCACTGAAAACCATAGGACATTTTCCTGCAATATCTTGATCATCACCTTGTTGTATAACTAGCATAACCTGGTCAGGCGCATTTGGGTTAAAGATGATTCCAAGATCTTTTTGGTGACGCCAACCTAAAAGATTATCTCCTCACTTGGCAACATAGATTTTACCAACTGTTTCTCTTCCTTTGAACACGATGGGTTGTATGGAATACCCTATTAAGTCAATACTTTGACCCCCACATCCTACAAGATTGATATCAGGTGGCAAGAGTTTTATACTGTTGGGCTTGAAAGTGGCATACCAAAATTTGTCGCTCAGCAGGGTATACGGTGATCCCGAATCAGCTAGCACTGGAACACTCTTGTCACCAATGTATACATCACGTTTCGGCATGGTCTCATTATCAGTATCTACAAGACATACATCATGCACAGGCACAAAATTGCTTTCAGTAATGCAGTGTATCACTTGCTGAGGAAATTCTTCATTATCCTCAACAAAGTTTACTTTTGTGTTTCTACACATTCGGGCATAATGTCCTCTTTTCCCACAATTCCTGCAATACGTGCTTTTTGCAAAACAGTTGGGAAAATTCGGTCTATGGTTCTGGCTTCTGCATCTAGGGCATTTTGACTTGTTATCATTGTTCAAAATATAGTTGAACTTTTGTCTATCAAACTTTGCAAACTCTTTCTCTTGTTTGACATTAATTTTACTCATAGTTGCAACTGGTGTGTCAAGTGATACATTTTCAAGATTATCTTTAGTTATGTTGGCAATAGCGTCAGCAGAAATGGTGCTGCTGCGTATTTCTTTTACCCAATGGGAGGTGTGCTCAATGCTCTCAACAATAGTTATGGCTTCTTTGGGATTCGGGTTCTTTGATAACAACTTTTTTTGAATTCTTAAGTCATTAGTGCACCGCACCAGTTGATCACGGATGAGAGAGTCAGACAACTGTTCAAACTCACAAGTCTGTGGCAATGACTTTAATGCTGCTACATAGTTACCAACTCTCTCGCCTTTGGCCTGCACGCGCATACAAAATATGTGCCTTTCCATGACCACATTCAATCGTGGGTCAAAATGCCTTTGAAGTTGTGTGGTAAATTTAAATTACCTAGACTTAATTTATGCGGTAAAATACAATACGAATAACTCAGTAAAAATAAGAGGCAGAATCCGTGGTATTCGAGGGTATAATAGGGAGTTTATTCCTTACAAAGGAATGATGGTTCGAACCAGGCAATCGAGTTCCGTCACCACGAAGGTTCAGGAAGGGATCAGCAATACATTATTGACAGGTTATGGCATATATAGTAATGCATTACAGTAAAGACAGATGCAGGAGGCGTAACAACTGATAAGAATACACATACGTAATAGAAAAGGCGTTACAATAGGCGTGCATAGAGGCGTATACTAAAAACGTCATTATGATGATGACACAAGTGGGTGGATCCATAAGAGAATCCTGCAAAGTCAGCAAAAATACATGGCAGAGATGCGCGCGCAGCCGCATGACGTGTGATTGACGTGTAACTAGAGGGTGAAGGGAACTTGACATTTAGCCCTACATGAGGAGACAGAAGTCTGGGGTGTCAGGACAACCTAGTCCTAAATCATATCTAATATCTTGTGTTTAAGGAACTATATTATCTAGAAGGAAAGGTCTTCTCAGACAGATCCTATTCTATACTGACTGCTAGTGCGTGTACAAGTGTCTAAGTGTCTACATGAGATGCGAGGGGGGCATGGGCCTACCATGGTAACGAGAGTCATGAATTACTTGCACGGAGACAGTAAGGCCGGGCCCTTTGCTCTGCAGCTAGAGGGATGTTTACCTACGCTACGTAGACAGGAATGCATTTCTTGAGGAGCGAAACAGATAACTTGAAGGCTGAATACAGTTTTGGCAGGCAACAGGCCGGGCTAGGCACCGTTAGCCGCACAGGAAGTAAGACAAGGTTCATGGATACAGATGCAGGTTCAGGCTGGAGCATTTCAGAGGCAGAAGCAGGAAAAAGCTCGATGGCAGAATTCAGGGCCTACCTTGCCAGAGCTGGAAAACGTGAAAAGTATACCATATAAAGACGGTGGCAAGGCATACTTAGGAACGGAATATCTGGCCCATTCATGGCAGATATGAAAGAGTACATATTAACGTTGGACACAATTGTATTTGCGTCTTCATAGCTTGAAGTGGAGGGAACATACATGTACTTGTAGCATGTACATGGAGCCGTTGGGGTCTAGATAGGGGACACAATTGACCATAAAAATTCATATTTCCTCATTCCCTCCTTGTCCCCTACGGACCCTCATGAAATATCGATCTTCAGGAATCCATCAATCTGTTCATGTAACATCATTTGCTCTTCTTTCTTCTTCCGGGATCTTGAATGAAAACTTGAACGTGGAATACACGATGTGGCACACAGGCCGCAAATCGCTGGTCCACATTGTAGACATAGGCAGCAACTGAATACTATGAGAAGGCCAATACCTAGGAAGGATAGGACTTTCCATCCCCAGGCTGACAACACGCTCCAGAACCAACCGGACCATGTCCAGGTGCCTGCATTCTGATGTATCTGGTTTGCAATCTTGTGAAGACGAGTTATGGCTTTATATACGGATGGCGCGTTTTCTGGGATGAAAACACAGCAACTTGATCCGATGACCCTACAAGCTCCGCCCCTATCTGCTAGGATGACGTCAAGGACAAGACGATTTTGGAGAACAACAATCCGCATCGCAGACTGCTCCTCTGTTAAGTTGCCTAGGGCAGAGGTAGTTTCATTCACTACTGCTTCAAGGGTTCTGGTTAATCTACGTATCAGTTTACTGTTTGAGACAACACCTATGTAAGGGAAGAGACCTTTATTGAAGTCTGTATATTGTTCCCATGCTGTTTCGGTGTAGTCAACAATCGGGATATCTCTCTGGGGTCTATGGTGTACTAGATTGGTATTTCTATGATAATCAGGAGGGGCTAGGAAAACAGGTGGCAGAAGGAATGCAATGTAACAGGTACCATCCCAATCTAGGGGTAGGCGTATATATGCGGTGTGACCACAGATGAAGTAGGAGTGACGGGAAGCTCTAAATGTAGACTTGCCTTTATCACTGAATTCGATCACAGTAGTACATTTACTATGACCCAGGTGTACTGAACCATTCTTTCTTACACATAATTCACCTTTGACTGGTAATACGGACATAGCAGGCAAGACTAGTGTAGCTTCAGATTCAACATTTAGAATCATGAGGTTAAGTGTAAAATTACCTAATCCATATACTTCATTTTCTAGGTCAGTTCCTGTTCTTTTGGGAAGTCCCTCCTTGTTAGGATAACAGGCTTTAAGCAAAACTAAGTTCAGGTTTCCCCATACCCAGTTGCTCTGGTAAACTACGGTGTTTGAATCTAAAGAGTTAATCAAACTAAACCATGCTCCACAGGAACCATTGTGTGTGAACGGATATGGAAAGAGAGGCAGAACTCCTTTGTATTTCTGATAGGGAGGGAGTCGGCCACATATCCAACAATTTGTAGCATTGCTGGTTTGATGGAAATGGTGTAACATACTAATGAATGTGTTGTTGCGCAGCGCAAATCTATAGGACAACTCATGTGGAGGTAGTTCACTAAAATAATGTTCGGCTGTAACATTGTAAGCACGCTTGAAAATAGGATAGTACATATGTAACAGTATGCTTGCAGCAATAATAAAAAGACTTAGAAAAAACATAATCAACAATGTCACTATACAGTGACTATGAAGTGATTTACAGTATGCATGTTTCTTGAGCTGTTTCTGTCTATTTTTCTCTCTCATTCGGTCTAGAGGATAAATGTCAAAGACTCAATTCAACCGATTCACCTTGGAGAGGACTTAAACAATCGAATTGTCTGACTTGCTAGACCTTAGTTTCAGTTTATAGTTTTGAGATTCGGTCGGTTCAACCAGGGGGAGTTTTTTAATCAGTCTCTGGAAGGGGGCAGGGCTGAGAGTTCAGATCGGCTGATAGTCCATGAAATTTCTTGATATGACTCGAGTGTAACCAACCCTTGCGACCTTCGACCTTCACTGCTGTCCTCGTCGTTAGGAGAACCAGCTTCGGTTGTAGCCAGCGAGGCTCCAACGGACTCCTCCTGTCGAAATTTCTGACAAAAACGAGATCTCCCGGAACTACTTCATGGGGCTTTACCTCGGTGTTGTCGGGCAAGGCTGCAGCTACCTGTGAACGGCAAGATTGTAGTGCAGACATCAAGGAAGCAAGGTAATCTGTCAGCATATTACAATCAACATCAGTTATTTTACGAGGTATAGGCGTCCCCCACATATTTGGTGGCCTACCGAAGACCACCTCGTACGGGGATAGCCCTGTGCGAGAATGTGCTAGCATTCTCATGTAAAATAGTGCAACCGGTAAGGCTACTATCCAGTCGACACCTTTCTCTCTACAGATTTTAGAAAGTCGTATTTTCAGGGTCTGATTATGACGTTCCACGAGACCTGCTGCCTCGGGATGTCGGACACAGTGGAATTTCCATTGATAGCCTAACAAGAGTGAAATGTGTTTCATTAGCTCGGATGAGAACGGCTGGCCATTATCTGAGTACACGATACGGGGCAAACCATACCGTGGGAAGAATTCACGAACTAATTGTTTGGCAGTAGTCGGGGCAGTGTAATCTGAAACGGGATACGCCTCTGCCCAACGGGAAAGAGCGCATACAACTACGAGGACATATTTGAATCCTCGACATCGTTCCATCTGGATATAATCCATCTGGAGGACTTCAAAAGGGTGATCGGGAGGTTGAAATCCACCCTGCTCTACAGGTACGCCTTTACCTGGGTTGAACTGACAACAAATCATACAAGTTCGGACTTTCTGTTTGGCTGCAGCTCGTAAGTGTTTGTTGAACCAAATGTGTTGAATACTGTCTAACATAGCTTTTTCTCCTAGATGTGCTGGACTATGTATTGTGTTAATGATAACTTGAACCATTGAGTCGGGGAGAAACCATATAGATTTTCCCTTCGTCATCCATCCCTGATCGGTTTGGATCCCTCCTAATTCAGTCCATTTCTTTATTTCCTCTGGTGTAGCATGTGTCTGTATGTCAATTACATCAAGAGCGGGATCCTTAACTGTCATGCAGTGTGTCGGCGTTGGAACTATTGTCTTTGTCAAGTCAGTTGCATGAGTCTGATTCTGTGCTGTTTGCTTAGCTGTTCGGTCTGCTAGGTCGTTACCCTGGGAAGTAATATCGGTGATTTTTGTATGGGCTTTGCACTTCATGATAGATATTGAAGTAGGTAGATGTATTGCATCTAATAGAGCTTGAATGAGGGGACCGTGTTGAATGTTGGCACCGTGAGAAGTCAAATAACCTCTCTCTCGCCAAAGGACTCCGAAGTCGTGTACGACTCCGAAAGCATAACGTGAATCTGTGTATATGTTAACTTTTCTATTCTTGGCTTGAATACAGGCTTGTGTCAGAGCAATAAGCTCTGCTGCTTGAGCTGATAATGTGTCGATACAATTTGTTTCAATGACTTCGGTGTCTGTCGTGACTGCATAGGCGGCCACTAACTTTCCTGTACTTGTTCTCATGCATGAACCATCTACATAAAGTGTCAGGTCTGGATCTGGTAATGGGACATCTGTCAAGTCTTGTCTGGGTTTCGTCGTAATAGTAATGACTTCAATACAATCATGTGCCAGTGGGTCTGTTCCACTTAATGGCAAAAGTGTGGCAGGATTTAATGTACTACAACGTCTGATTTCTATGTGTGGCTGAAACAATGTGAGTTCGTAACCTGTCAGTCGTGCTATAGTCAAGTGTTGTGTCTGTGTCCGGTTCAAGAGAACCTCTACTGCGTGTGGTACTTGTACTGTCAATTGATGTCCTAATACTATGGAATCGCTTTGTCTAATCGCTAGAGCTGTCGCTGCAACTGATTTCAGACACGCAGGAAGAGCCTGAGCTACGGGATCTAATGTGCTAGAAAAGTAAGCACATGGCTTGTGTGATCCTGCTTGTTCCTGCGTGAGTACTGACAAAGCAGTACCTTCACGTTCTGTAACAAAGAGTGTAAAAGGCTTACTGTAACATGGTGTCGCTAAAACAGGTGCTTGGAATAAAGCTTTCTTTAAGTCTTCAAAAGCTTGTGTATGTTCTGGAGTCCAAGGGAGGACAGTCGATGTCGCTGCCTCCTGGGTTGTCAACTGAATGAGTGGTTTAGCTAAAAATGCATATTGGGGAATCCACTGCCTGCAGTACGAAGTGAGGCCTATGAAGGCCCGTACCTCCTTTTGTGTCTTGGGTGGTGGCATGTTTACAATTAACTGGATACGATCAGGTGTGAGCTGTCTCCCCCATTTGGACAGCAAGTGCCCTAGGTACACAACTTGCTGGGCACAAAATTGCAGCTTTGAAGGGGACACCTTGTGCCCCTTGTCGGCTAAGAAATGTAAAACCGTCAGTGATGCTTTTTCACATTCGGGTTCGCTTCGGGCGGTGATCAGCAGATCATCGACATACTGAAGCAGTGCAGTGTTAACAGGCATGTGGATACTGTCAAGTTGTCTTTTCAGTGCTTGGCTGTAGATGCTAGGACTTTCTGTAAATCCTTGAGGTGCGCGTGTGAATTTAAAACTTCGTCCATTTAAACTGAATCCAAACAAATATTGGCTTTCCGGATCGATTGGGACGCTGAAGAAGGCGTTCTTGAGGTCAATTACAGTAAAGAACGTTGCCTCTGAATCAATAGCTGTCAGTAATGAAGAAATATCTGGGACCACGGGATATTGTGGTACAATGCATTTATTCAATTCTCGCAGATCAATAACTAATCGATATACTGGGGGTGCTTTTGGGTCGGTTCGTTTAAGAATCGGAATAATCGGAGAATTACATACATTGGAGTCGCTTTCTACAACCACTCCTTGTGCAATGAGCTCGTCAATGATTTGCAGTAAAGCCACTACAGCATCTGGTGGTAACTTGTATTGTCGCATTCGTGGTAGTACCACTCCTGTTTTGAGCGTAACTCGATAAGGTGTAATGTGCATACAACCTACATCAGTGGGGCCTTGTGCCCATAAGTGTGCAGGTAGATTCTGTAACCGGTGATCCATGTCTCTAGACATGTAGTGACCTTTAAAGTCACGCAAAGATAGTCGTACTCCGTCCGGAGAACAGCATATTATAGCTCCTAGAGCTTTCAATGTTTTTATACCTAACAAGTTTTCTGGGCATGATTTCGTAAGCAATAGATCTGTAGTCCGTGTTAATGGACCGACTGTGAATGCAAGTGGTTGCGATACTTCGTTAATAGTGGGCTTTCCTGAAAAACCAAGGGAAATATTTTGTGAGCCTGAGAGGGGTGCCCCTGGAACTTCATTGTGACTTATAGTTGTTCTGCTTGCCCCTGTATCAAGTAGAAACTTTCTGTCTTTCCCTAATACTTGACTCTGCACATAGGGACCCTCTTGATCTACAGGAACCTCAATAAGGGGTAAGCCAACTTCCCTCTCCAGGCTATTTCATGTGTAGCGCTGATACTCTGGATAGTCATTTTGTGCATACTGGTACATCTGTTGTGTCGTGTTTTGTGTTGCGGCAATAGGCTGTGGCTGTTGTTGTGGTACGGTCTGTTGTGCAGTTTGCATAGGCTGTATATTCTGAGGTACTTGTTGTTGGATCTGATCCTGTCTAGGCGGACGTGGTCTCTCCTTGGTTTTACCCGTGGAGATATTATGTCTCATGATGCAATCTGCATCCCACGTTCCAGCAGCGGGCCATCTCTGACTCTCTGCCAAATCCTTGGTGTAGTCCACCCATAGATCAAGATATAATACGGCATCTAGGCCATGTTTATGGTACATAAAGTACCCTGGAGTGTCCCTAGGTGGGATAGGAACAGCTTCCTCGAGTATCCCTTTTCTAGTTTTTATCTGTCTTAATTTTGAAAATAACGGCATCTTGAACCTTGTTACTTAATTCTTACTCGGTTTTTGAACACAATAATTACAATAAACACAATAATGAAGATCGAACAATCACTCATACCACGACATTTAAAACATATCAAAACATTTTAGAACGAACAATAATAATTAGAATAAAACTAGTTAACTGCATAATACTAAATATACTGTATGTACTGCTAAACAGTACAGATACACTGCTAAAACAGTGCAGACCAGGTCTGTGTACCCAGACCCGTCTTGACCGGCACAAACTAATGTGCACGTCTAGATGCGTCCTCAGCAACGGTACTCACCGGGAAGCACGGAACGGAAGGCCTCGGAAGTCTGGACTGGACTAGACCAAACTGGACTGGACTTGACTCGTGACTTAGATACTTCGGAACTTCGGAATCTGGTGGGCCTCTGTATACCTCGGATCTTGCTCTCTCAGCTAGGCTCTGGTCGGGATTCTCCGCACTCCTCACCGCCTCGTCTGGGTGTTGATCGCAGCCTCAGTCGCCCCCGTTGGCCTGAGGGAGATACAGGAAATCCTGCGGGTACGCGTAATTGTCCGTCCGGCTGTGGCAGGAGACCGGGTCTGCAACGCACCTCCGGCGCGTGGGGTGTGAGAGGTGTCCCTGTTCGGGCGCCAATTATGTGGTAAATTTAAATTACCTAGACTTAATTTATGCGGTAAAATACAATACGAATAACTCAGTAAAAATAAGAGGCAGAATCCGTGGTATTCGAGGGTATAATAGGGAGTTTATTCCTTACAAAGGAATGATGGTTCGAACCAGGCAATCGAGTTCCGTCACCACGAAGGTTCAGGAAGGGATCAGCAATACATTATTGACAGGTTATGGCATATATAGTAATGCATTACAGTAAAGACAGATGCAGGAGGCGTAACAACTGATAAGAATACACATACGTAATAGAAAAGGCGTTACAATAGGCGTGCATAGAGGCGTATACTAAAAACGTCATTATGATGATGACACAAGTGGGTGGATCCATAAGAGAATCCTGCAAAGTCAGCAAAAATACATGGCAGAGATGCGCGCGCAGCCGCATGACGTGTGATTGACGTGTAACTAGAGGGTGAAGGGAACTTGACATTTAGCCCTACATGAGGAGACAGAAGTCTGGGGTGTCAGGACAACCTAGTCCTAAATCATATCTAATATCTTGTGTTTAAGGAACTATATTATCTAGAAGGAAAGGTCTTCTCAGACAGATCCTATTCTATACTGACTGCTAGTGCGTGTACAAGTGTCTAAGTGTCTACATGAGATGCGAGGGGGGCATGGGCCTACCATGGTAACGAGAGTCATGAATTACTTGCACGGAGACAGTAAGGCCGGGCCCTTTGCTCTGCAGCTAGAGGGATGTTTACCTACGCTACGTAGACAGGAATGCATTTCTTGAGGAGCGAAACAGATAACTTGAAGGCTGAATACAGTTTTGGAAGGCAACAGGCCGGGCTAGGCACCGTTAGCCGCGCAGGAAGTAAGACAAGGTTCATGGATACAGATGCAGGTTCAGGCTGGAGCATTTCAGAGGCAGAAGCAGGAAATAGCTCGATGGCAGAATTCAGGGCCTACCTTGCCAGAGCTGGAAAACGTGAAAAGTATACCATATAAAGACGGTGGCAAGGCATACTTAGGAACGGAATATCTGGCCCATTCATGGCAGATATGAAAGAGTACATATTAACGTTGGACACAATTGTATTTGTGTCTTCATAGCTTGAAGTGGAGCGAACATACATGTACTTGTAGCATGTACATGGAGCCGTTGGGGTCTAGATAGGGGACACAATTGACCATAAAAATTCATATTTCCTCAGTTGTAGTACATTAATTTCGTAAACATCATTTAGTTCTCCGGCACCTCTGCCTATTGGTATGGGATCCAGACTATCATAGATGTTCCTGGCTTCAATGCCAAGATTATGAAGTAAGACTGCCTGTTTCCTTGTGGCAGAGAATTTTTCACCACCGATGGCTATGAGGTAGGAATCAAAAAGTGGTTTCCATTTCTTCCAAGGAAGAATAGGCTCACCTCGCTCACATAAAAACTGAGGAGGTTGGCTCATGCCACTGGACATCGAAATGCTGCAAGAAAGAATAACTTAACAAACTAACAAAATAAGTTAATACAATAATTTAAAACAACAAGCCAAAATAACAAGCTAACTAAACCCAAAATTTCCATTTAGAAGTTGTCAGCTGATTAGTTCCCCGTCTGCTTTACTCCCTGTAGGTACTCATACAAAAGAAGAAAAGCACTTGCTGGTGTTGTCAATTAGATAAAGAAAGTCAAACTAATAGGAAAATTAATACAATAAATTAAAATAAATAACTTAGCTTGAGGGAGTTCTCTTCATGAGGTGTGCCGTTGACAAGTTTCAGAAATTTATTCTTGTCTTCTTTTTGAACTGCACACACGACAATTGGTAGGCTGTTGATAAAAACAGGTCAAGTCAGGCTTTTACGAGGAGCAGATTACAGCGTGTTGCATAAGCGCTCATCATTCTAGTCTTTTCTTCCACGACGCTGCGTCTGCGTGTGCGAGTCAGAGCAGGCAATGCGCATGCACCTCTTCACCGTGCGTCAGGACAGGAGCTCCGATGACATCGTTCCTTTTTCATTCACTGGCACACACGTTAGCCTGCTAGGAGTCTTCACTCACGTGGTAAGTTTGCTCGTGCGTGTTTGGCACTAAAGGGCAAGTTATGACAAAAAGTAATCCAAAAATAACGTACCTGCTATTTTAATGGAAATCCCATTCAAGTCTATGTACTGTATTTACAAGTGATTGCATTTCTCTGAAACAATACTGCAAGTCAAACCATAGTACATTTATGTTGGAAGCCGGAGTCCCATTCCCGCACCGCTGTCACCAAATGCGAGACCCGGGACTCCTCTCTCAACGTTAGGGCAAGTAAGGACACTGTTTGAGATAGCCCTGCTCACCCCCTTAGTAATAAAGAAATAATGCAATGCGAGGGCCACAACAATCCTGTACTTTGCGATGGAGAAATAATGCAATGCGTAGCGCTACAATCGTGTACTTCGTTATGCAGAAATAATGTCAGGCGTCACAAGACAGTCCGGCAGTTCGTTAGCAGCAATATTGGCAATGTGTATTACGACAATCAGCCTCTTCGATAACAGTTGCCCCCCACATGTATGAACGATGACATAAAGTACAGCTTCTCACTCTGGCCCCAGTACGGCCACTCCTTTGGTCAGTACAGGCCCAATCTCAGCCGAAGCAAAGGCTCACGTCACCAGAAGGAATGAGAGGCCAAGAGAGTGTCCCTCCGAACCCGCACCTCGCCCAGGTAATGATCCACGGCCCTTTGGTTGCGACCCCACTCTCCGCTCCTCCTTAATTGAACTGGGCCTTCCGTGCAGAACTTTCTCAATAGGCCTCAGCGGCTCGGCCTGGCAGCTCATCTCCTCTGAGGCTGCCGGTCCGGGCCGTGACTGTTAGGAAGGTCTCAGGTGGCCGCAGGGCACACGTACCCCACGCCTCTGAGATTACGTTACTCCGGGTGCACATTCACCACAGCACCCTCCGGGTCTCCTCTGGCACGAAGCCACACACACAACACTGATGGGACTTCACGTCAACTGCCAGTGCACGTTCACCAGGCACTCCTTCCTGCGGTCTCAGTTGGCACCAAGACACGCACACCATGCTGCAGAGACTCACTTTCTTCTGGTGCACACGATGATCAGCTGATCACCTTCACAGTCCCAGGTTGCACCAAAGCGCACACACTGCTTAACTGAGACTTACTCCAACTCCGGTGCCCCGATATCCAGGCGCTCTTCACCAACGCCTTCGGCCGCACCACGACACGCTCACTGTGTCCGAGCCTCACTCCACTTCCGATGCACACGTTGACCAGGCGCTCCTCACCAACGGCTCCTGTGCACCACGACACGCACCCTGCACGTCCGAGACTCCCTTCACCTCTGATGCACACGCTGACCAGGCGCTCCTCACCAATTTCTGCGGTGCACCACGACACGCACCCTGCGCGTCCGAGACTCACTTTACCTTCGATGCACACATTGACTAGGCGCTCTTCACCAACGCCTCCTGTGCACCACGACATGCACCCAGCGCGTCTGAGTCTCACTTCTCCTCCGTGTGTCCCAAATCACAGGGCACACCTTCCGAGGGTGTCAAGCTGCTACAACACGCGCCCACCGAATCACTTGAAACTTCTCCGGAAATTTCAATGTTACTGTGTTTCCAAACAAGGAGCCTGCTCACCTCGGGCCCTTGGGGTAACAAGACACAGCACAAAGCACAGTCTTCTTCAAGCAGGGGGACCCAGCACACAAAGCACAGTTCCAACAGCCTCTTCCTTTGTTAAAACAGCAAACTGCAGACCACCCCCAGATTACGAAGCAAGGGTCGGTCCTTCCCAGCAGTTTTTTCAGTTGTTCCGTCCTTAGCAGAGGTTCATCTTGACCACGAAATGGGTCCAAGCCTTTTCAGTCTCAATCCATTTCTATTCCAACGTTCAGGGGTCTCAGCTCTCATAGTTATACCCCTGAATGTCTTTGAAGTTTGTTGTGCTCAGGGGTCCCTGACCCCTGCCTAAATCAGTTCTAGGTGTCTCCCTCCCAGGCCTTTCTCCCTTTGATACTGGGAGTCTGGATCCTTAATCACTCAGCAGGAGACGGGTCAATTGTTTTATAGCAGCCTCTTCAACTCCCGGGCTTCTCCTCCCCCTACTCTCCAAATGCTGGTCAGCCTGGTGCCATCTCTGCCCCTCCCTGGGTCAAGACCTTCCCCAGCTCCTCTCACCTCTCAGATCCAGACAGTCAATCCACATTCAGCAGAGACACACAGAAATGCTTAAAGCACAAAACTCAGCCACTTTCTAAAAGAGTGGTTTCTGAACACACAGTGACAAAACCACTTTCATAGAAAGATGTGTTATGCCACTGTGAGTTCATACATGCTAAACTTCACCTCTCCATTTTAAACCTATAGGAAATTAGGCTAACAAACACAATACCCAGCCTCCCCCATTCTGTCCTATGGGCAGGATGGCCTTTCACCAGTGAAAAACGAAATGGAGTGTTTTTCACTGTCAGGACATAGCACACACCTCAGTATATGTCCTGCCTTTTACTTACACTGCACCCCGCCCAGGGGTTACCCAGGACCTACCATAGGGGTACCCACTGTGTACGCAAAAGGGAAAGTAAGGCCTGACAAGGTGTTGCACTTGTCAGGACAACATGCTAACTTAGCAAACTGCACGCAGGCCCTACACTGCAGGCCTGAGTTCCCTTCTCCCTGCACCTTTGCATTACTAGCCCTGGCACACAGTGCACATCACTAGGGACTTTACTAGTAAGGCAAACATACCAATCATGGCCAACCAATTACCATTACACTTTACACAGGGAACACTTGTACTTTGAAACTGATCAGCAGTGGCAAAGTACCCAAAGCATCTAAATTGGCAACTCTATGTCAGGAAAATGGTTTAGGGGGAAAGCAAAAAGTTTAGGGAACTTTAGCCAAAAAGGCCAAGTCCTACAATTTACAATTGCAATTGAACTGTTTTACAATCAGCATTTACTACTATAAAGTAGTTATTGCTTTCCTGTGCCAGGCTCGCTTGGTTCTAGAAATGAAATAATGAAAAGAATATTTTTATACAAAAACAATTGGTCTGAAGTTCCGTCTTTGAGAGTGTGAATTCATTTGCTGCCTGAGTGTGTACAACAAAAGCTTACCACTGTCCTCATACTGCCTTACTGCTCGACCACACTACCACAAATAGAATGTAAGGTTCTATCTAACTTTTACCTCTGCCTACCTTTGGGGTTCCTCTGGACTCTGTGCACACTATACCTCACTTTGATATAGTATATACAGAGTCAGCTTCCTACACATGAGCCTTGTCGACAATAAAGACATTGATTTGCCACTCAGCGTTTTAACCTGGATGTTCTATAACTGGTGCTTCCGCATATATGGCAGTGCAGATTATTTGTGTACTTTCCTGTTAATTCTGCTGCCGGGGGCTCCGTCCGGCTGCTTGGGGTGGTAAGGGAGCCCTGCACTAGGCTCTTTGTTTTCTTCATGCATTCTGCCTTTGATGAAGTATATGTGTTTTGGAGTTTCCTCTGCTTCATGTTAGTTACACAAACCATTTTAGGAGACCCTTTAGTTGGTGATTTCGCCGTTCTTCGCCCCTATGGGTTTCCTTGTGGGACCGCATTGCAAGAGGTTTTGGGGCTAACATTACTTCCTGCGGGATGTCCTTTTCAACGGTCATGTATATATGGATTGGGCAATATCTGATTGTTTAAAGAAAAAGAAAAAATTTTTTTTAGCCATTTGATTGTTATCTTCTTGAAAAAGATAAAACAAGACTGTTACTTGTTATAAACTACAAAAAAAACAAAGTATCTATTTGGGTTGGCTGCAAGATCACGAGACAGTGATTTCTAGTCTATTTTTGGTAGGTAATTACTATAGCCATCAAGATGATATAGCTATCATAGAGTTGTAGTACCTGATTAGTACTTTCTTAATATTTCACCTGCCTTGAAGAAAGACGTATCATAGGAACTGATTTTGGTATCGTTATCCTTCCATGATTCAATGCTTAAGATAATATTTTATGTTACAGGTAAAGAATGGTAATAAGAGAAAGATTATTTCGTAATAATTGTTACTTTTGGAGTACTTACATATACTTACTTGTATTACAGATCTCCTTCCTCTCTTCCCTTTTCTTCCTTCCCTCGCTTGATCACCTTAAGCTTCTGTACTGTAATAGCATTCAGAATTGAGGCTATCAAGAGGTGGACCTATTGAGCAACAAACTGACTCTGAGGGATTTGATCATGAAAGCGTTACAAAGTTAAATGCTTACTTTCTGACATATGTTATAGTTTTCATGTCAAAGGTCCAGATCCCATGAAGTCCATCTCATATTTGCATCCTTCTGAAGTTAGTAAATAGAGTACCTTTAAATTGGGTGATAGTAATACAATATTTGCAGAACTTAGAAATGATAGACTTGTGTCATAATGCAATGTATAAGAACTGTGAGCACTCTAAAACCCCCTTCTTACTCGAGCTAGATGTAGGGTCTAAACGTGCACTCACAGAACTACCTACCTTAGTCATCATGACACAGCAAAGGCTAAAGCACCCATCCTTCTGTGACATCCAGAGATATATCTGTCAGTTTAAGAAGTTCCCACACTTCTCCTGCAACAAGCACTGGCAAAGCCAATAGGTCTTGCCAATGCAAAAGCTATTGTTTTAGCCATCTTGAAAATCCAGCGTAGCTGCGGTTCAGCATGGCTAAAAGTGAGTGGCATAAAGGAGAGTGGCGTGGAGTGTAGTGAAATGTTGAGTGGCATAAAGTGGCATAGACTGATGCAGAGTAGAATTGAGTGGAGTGGAGTGGTGTTGTGGAGTGTCATGGAAGGAGTAGAGTGTTGTAGAGTGGAAGGGTATAGAGTGGAATAGTGCCGTAGAGTTGAATGACACAGAATGTCATAGAATGGAGTAGAGTTTCGTAGAGTGGAGTTGCATAGAGTGTCGTAGAGTCAGTGGCATAGAGTGGAGTGGTGTAGAGGGTGTGGAGTAGGTTGTTGTAGAGTGACGTAGAGCAGGGTAGATTGTTAAGTGGAGATGCACACTGTAGAGTAGTATAGTAGAGTGGAATGGCATAGAGTGGAGTAGATTATTGTAGAGTGCCATAAAGTGGAGTGACATAGAGCGGAGTACAGTGTCAGAGTGGAGTAGAGTTTAATGGAGTAGAGTATCATAGGGTGGAGTATTGTGCAGTGGAGTGGAGTAGAGGTGCCTAGAGTGAAGTGGTGTAAAGTTCAGAGGAGACTGGCATTGAGGTCAGCAGGCATAGAGTGCATTTGGTTTGAGTATAGTAGTGTAGAGCACATTGGCATAGAGTGAAGTGACGTAGAGTAGACTGGTGTAGAGTGCATTGGCGTAGAATGGTGTAGAGTAAAGTGGAGTGCTACAATGTAGAGTGCAGTGGCGTAGAGAGCATCGGCACAAAGTGGAGTTGCGCAGATTGGAGTAAAATGGCATAGAGTGCAGTGGCATAGAGTAGATTGTTTCAGAGTAGAGTAAAATGGGATAGAGTTGAATGGTGCTGGGTAGAGTGGAGTGATGCAGGGTAGAGTGGCATAGAGTGCAGTGGTGCAGAGTAGATTAGGGTGACGTAAAGTGCAGTTGAGTAGAGTCGCATAGAGTGCAGTGGCATAGAGTGCAGAAGAATTGCATAGCGTTGAGTGGTGCTGAATAAAATGTAGTGGCGTAGAGTTCAGTGGTGCAGAGTAGAGTGGCATACAGTTCAGTGGCAGAGAGTACAGTCTTGCTCAGTAAAGTGTTGTAGCATGAAGATGTGTGGTGTAGAGTGCATACAGCATAGTGGTATAGAGTGGTGTAGAGAGCAATGACATAAAGTGCAGTGGTGCAGAGTAGAATAGAGTGGCGTAGCATGCAGTGGCGTAGAGTGCAGTGTTGTAGAGTAGAGAATAATGGTGTAGAGTGCAGTGGTACAGAGTAGTTGGCATACAGTGCAGTGGCATAGATTGCATTGGTTTTGAGTAAAGTGGTGCAGAGTGCATTGGTGGAGGCTGCAGTGCTTTAGAGCAGAGTGGCGCAGAGCTCAGTGGTGTACAGTAGAATGGTGCAAAGTAAAGTAAACTGGAGAAGAGTAGAGTTGTGTAGGGTGCATTGGTTTTGAGTAAAGTGGTGTAAAGTGCATTGGTGGAGAGTGCAGTGGTTTAAAGTAGAGTGGCGTAGAGCGCAGGGGTGTAGAGTTCAATGGTGTAAAGTAAAGTGGAGCAGCATAGAGTGACGTGGCGAAGAGTACATTGGTTTTGAGTAAAGTGGTGTAGAGTGCATTGGTGAATAGTGCAGTGCTTTAGAGTAGAGTGGCAAATAGTGCAGAGGTGGAGAGTAGAATGATGTTATGGTGTTGGCTAAACCAGGTATTCCTTCACATGCATTACCCACGCACCCTCCCAAGATTGAAATCTGAATGAGAGATAAGTGGCTCCAGGAAAACGCTTCAAAGCCTAAAGTTACCCAGCTCAATTCCAAGTAGCGTAAAGCAAAGAGAAGAGGATGGCCCTTTCACCACAGGATAAGGGGCCTATATGACCCATGGAAAAACAAAGTACCACATCTATGCTTTTGTATTAGTATGGCGACTAGAAAGGACAACAAATGGGTGGCAGGTGTGTTTGAATTTCATAAACATTGATGCACAGTGGAATTACAAATACATATATATCTTGTCTCTTTTTCAAAAATTTATTTAAAGTATCATGTAAAAAAATGGTGATGCAAAAAGCTGTAAAATTGTTTCTGACCACCACCATGTGCATGTGAATATTGAAAGACTGTAGCCGTAAATAACCCACATTTTCTGTATGGACAAGAAAGTAATATGTGCTGATGTTCAAAAGATTTGTTATAATAAAGGTATTAGAGCTTTTTTCCACTTCAATAATGACTGCCTCATCATTAGAATGGGAGGTAGAAAAAGTAAATTATCTTAAGGATAATTTCTCTTTTTTACCATGTTGAGGGAATGTTTTTATCACCCTTAAGGACTGTTTGTTTCCTTTGCCTCTAACCAGTTTCTCTCATTAAGTCGAGGCATTTTGGCTCCACAGACGATTCAGGTGTTTCACGAGGACTTAGTAAGGTCTTGCTGCTTATTCTTTCAGAAAATGTGGTGATTAAACACTTCTTTGGGAACCACAATATTGTTTTTGTGGCCCGGTCTGTTGTGATCTCCACATAGGGCTGCATAGTTCGACTGTCGGAGTTCCTAAATCCTGCGTGCTGAAGCTGAGGTTTCTAGTTTTACTTTTTTCCTAGTTCTTATCCCACCTCTGCACCTTTTGGGGATTTTAAGTGGGTTACATTAACTATAGGCATGTAGATCTGATTATTTATATTATTAACAATGCTACTGAAGATGAACTAGTTTATTATCTTACAATTCACACGGGATATTACAAGAATTGATTTTTCGTATCACACCTTACATTGTTATGTCCGATATAGTGATGCTCCTGATTATGTTCTCAAAAGTTCTCTTCATCTTTTAGTAATGTTGATTATGAAAAGTATTATTTATTAATTTGCAAACTTTTTAAAGTCTAAATTCAATCATTCATTCACTATCGCAGCAACCAGAATATATGGTACTAAAGCTGCGATACTTCTTTGATGAATTATTTTAAAAGTCTAATGCAAGGTTCTTCAGACACAAATTCTTACGTTTTTCTTGTCCATTGAGCAAAGAGCACTTTTCCAGCTGTATAATTATTTTGACTAATAACAGCGCTTACAGGTATTCAAGGGAACGATGAGGGCACGAAAGAGAATATTAATAATCTGGTTAGATTGTTGTTGTAAACACTTATACTATGCTTACACATTACCATACAGTATAGTTTATCCTACAGGTAAAGGGCTTCTTAGTATGATGTAGCCTCAGATAGACAGAGTCAGATTCCTACTCTTTCTGATTTATGGACACAGTGCAAAATAAATAATTAAATAGAAAGTCACAGGTAGAAGTGTCCAGTAGGGTAATGTCCAAACATAATCCCCCACAGAGACCTTAATAATCATATACAGAAAGTAATGAAGACCTGCTGTAGCTAGGTGAGATACTACAGGTCAAACCTTCTTCTCTGGACAACATACAGAGGCTCCTTTTTTACAGTAAAAAGTTATTATTTTTAGTAATTTCTTCCGCTGCCTCAAAATATGTCTCACTTCAGAATATCTCATCCTCTTCTTTCTGCAGGGCGATTTTCCATGCATTGCGAACGTTCAGCTTAAGAAATGTGATGTGAGTAAGAGATTGATGTACACATAAGGACACCACCATGGAACCCAACGAGCTTTGTTCGGATTTTCATTCATTTTAGGTTCCAAGATTACAAGCTCCACACAGGAATTAGCAACTGTGATTCAAAATGACATGGGTTTGTCATATAGGTGTGTAAATATATTTTAGTTAAGTACATGACTAAACTGATGTTACAGTTGTCCCCTTAAAACACTGGATTTTAAATTGTTAAAATGCAGTACAACAATGACCCTCACAGTGTTTTACTTAGACATCCTAAATTTCATTGCTGAAATCAACTCTGGCATCATTAGTGACATGGCTTCCTATAAGGAACTGCTAATTAGATGAAGGAGGCTACACAATGCGTAAGTTGTGTATAGCCTATGTCTCTTTTGTCTCTTCTTTTTATGAAAGACTGTACTTTGTCCTCCTGCTAAAAACTCTGTATTAATGTAGGTTAGTGTTTTTTCACACCAGATTTTGGATTTATAAAGCGCAACCATTCACCCGTGCTTGGGTACCTTGCCAATAATCCACCAATTAAATGCATGTGTATTGCCAGGTCTTGAATCATTTCCTGAATGTGAGAAGATCTGGTTTATCTCTAAGATAGTCAAGGAATAAGGTTCCAGCTTTTGTCGGCTGCAACAGAAAAGGCAAGCCCACCAACAGACTTGGAACAAAACTTAGGATTCACCAGATTACCAGTGGGAAGGAGATCTCAGTGTACTACAAGGAAGGCAAGGTGTGACGTGAGTACTGAGAGGGGATCAGGAGAATATCAAGCAGAGAGAGTTGAACAAAATGCTCTCCTTTTGAAGTTGAGCCAAGATAGGAGACCTGCCAGAGCTGCGATGAGCACCACAACCTAACCACCTACAAATGTTTGGATCAACAGCAGCTTTCTTGTAATGCGCAAAGGGGAGACAAGATAAAAGGCATTACATTAATCCAATCAGGAAGAGATGAATCCATTGAGTAGAAATCTTTTGCACAGGAGTAAACAGGTAGAGCACATCGTTTTAAAGAGTGTAGTTGGCACAGGCAGGATTTAACCAAAGAAGACACTTGGTTCACCAAAGACAAGGAGGCCTCAATCTTGATTCACAGAATCCAGAGAGGATAGGAAGTAGGCCAAGAAAAGGTGGCCACGTTTAAACGGTATGGGCACAGGGGATGAAGGTGTGTTAACAAGTGCACAATACCCCACATATTCCAGATCGTCAACACCTAATTTTATTATATGACGGGTGTGCAACCAGCTTTGCGAGTGGGCTGTGACACCTATTGATAATAGGTAAATATACTCAGTTATACCGTGCATGATTTGCACAAACACAAGTTGTTCCGCCCGTTCTTTTTTACAGCACCGTTACTAGTTGTGCGTTTTTTAACTTTGGGTAATCTTATGTTGGTTCATTATGGTTGCGTGCGTTCAGTATGCGATAGCATAACATTGTCTTGAGGTAGAGGTTTTGGAAATTACAGGAACCTATATGCTCTATCCAGTCCTAGAACTGTTTACATCATATAAATGCTAATGTCGTGATGGAGGCTTTGTAGTAAGGATTCCAGGGCTGTGCCTTACTAAGGTGCAGATATGGTTTTTCTTTTCTTTTCCTTGGCTAATTCTTTTTAACAGAAATGAGTATAAAGATTGGATTATTTTATAGAAAATTCTGTAATAAAATTCACACATGATGGGCCATCCTCTTATGAAATTTCTGTTCCTTTGTTTACACAGCTGTGGATGATTGTGTAATTACGAGTGACACGTAACTTTGATCCACTCATGAACACGTTCAACAACAAGTTTTGCGCTAACCGGTGGGTTGATAGGCCTTTAAACCGCCAGGCATGACCTTCCTTTGGGTCAGGGATTTTCTCACACACAGATCGGGTGTCTATTTCTGATGAACTGGGTGACTATTTCCAATAACTTTCTGAGGATTTGTCGGTTCTTTTCTTTTCTGTTATCATCTTTTCTCTTTGTTTCATATAATGTTCTAAATCTTTCTATATACTGTTTTGTTTCAATATTGAAGCTATTAGTTGGGACACTTTGTTGTTGGATCTTCTCCACTTTTCGGCTCACTTTAGAATGATAAAAAAATTGTGTAAACATCTATGTCGCCACAGTGATTGACTTTTGACTTTGGTTTTAAGCTGTGCTAACTAAGTGAGGCAATTGTCATGTATGTAATTACAACACTGTCTTGATATCTATTGTTCCAGCCTTGAAAAAGTCTAAGGGGAGAGGAAACACGAGTTGGCATATTGGCAGGTTTCGGGCTGGTTGTAATAAGAACAAGAATAAAATCACCAAGTTGAAGAATTTGACTATTGTGGACTCTGCATATTTCATGCACAAAAGAATGTTGGGTGACTTCATTGACTAATATTATGTGTTAAGTGACGTATTTCTGGCATCTAACATTTGTAGTATCTTTACTTATCCAGTACTCTGGGTGATTACGAATACTAAAGGGTGTGCTCATTAGTACTCTATGTTCTCAAGAATATAAAGGTCCAAGGGAGGCTTCTTCAGCAACAGAGAAACTAATGCCATTTTACAAATCTTTGAGACACAACCTATTTCAAAGAAGCAGTAGCAATAGTTCTTGTCCAGTTGGGTCCGTGTTTAAATACTCTTTATTCAGGTCAGCTGGCTAAGGATCAAATGGCGACTCAAAGTCTTTGCTTTTTCCACTAGAAATGGTGGCGAGAACTATGAAGGAGGAGAAATTATTGGATCTCTCCCCACCTTTTATCTTCATATGGCTAGTTTCAATTGTACGCATTTATATCACCTGGCTGTGCAAGTATTCCCTGAAATACGCTGACTTTCCATTGAGCTGGAAATATGCTCTAGTGCTGCCATTACTAAGGAAGAATGGAGCAGAAGTTGTTGTCATTTCCAACTACTGCCCTATCTCAAACGTGCCATACATGGCGAAAGTGTTGGAAAGACTAGTCAGTGCTCCGCTTTCGCGGTTCCTGGAAGACAATAACATCCTGGATATTTCACCAACAGGTTTTTGAAATGACAACTGCACCGAATCCATTTTGTTGGTGGTAGTGGACATTATTCGACCGGAGACCGATCAAGATAAGTCAGTTGCCCTGATCTTATTAGATCTGTCTGCTGCTTTTGATACTGTCTCACAATTCCAGCTAGTCCACAGGCTACACGAAGCAGGCCTGCACACTACTACCCTACAGCGGTTTGGAGCTTTTCTGTCCAACAAATCTCATTCTGTTTATCTGACTCCATTTAAATCTACTCCCCTTCAGGCTAACTGCGGGGTACCACAGGGGTCTTCCCTCAGTCTGTCATTGTTTAATATCTGTGTTGCCCCCTTGGCGAGTATTGTGAAGTCCTGGGGCTTTGAGACATTCTCTTATGCTGATGATGCCCATAACTCGTGAGAATCTACTGGGCTGTCTCTCTGACGTGGCCAGCTGGGTGCAATCACATTGAATGAGGCTGAACGTAGAGAAATCTGAAGTTCTGCTGTTTGGAGGGTCTGATAAAATGTGCAATGACATTTGGTGGCCCAACTTTCATGGCTTCTCTCCTCTACCCAAAAGAGCAGCCCAAAATTTGTGATTCATATTAGACGACTCCCTTGCGATCCAAGATCAGGTAAACTCGGAATGTGGGAGATGATATGGTCTCCTACACATGCTGAGAAATCTATTTAGATGGATCCTTATAGCCTGGTGCAGGACAGTTACCCAGGCTCTCATTCTGAGCAGACTAGATTACGGCAATGCCCTGTACCTAGGGATGGCTGATTATCTGCTTAGCTGTCTGCAGCTCATACAGAACGAGGCAGCCAAGCCAGACTGATCTTTAATAGCCCCAAAAGAAGCTCAGCATCAGCCTGCTTCAATTGGATGCACTGGCTCCCAGTGCGGAAAAGAGCCAGGTTTAAATTACTTTGCTACGTTCACAAGTCACTCCATGAGTTAGGGCCAGTGACATTGCATGGCAAAGTGGCTTTTTACAAACATAATAGAGTGCTGTGCTCTTCCCACCGAGCCTTAGTCCGCTGCACACAAATCAGGAAAGCCAGAATAGGTGGCCACTCATTTGGACATCTAGCAGCACTTCATTGGAATTCTCTGCCTTTGGAAATGCGTCTTATGGAGGATCTTGTGGCGTTTCATAAGTGCTTGTAGACCAGGCTTTAACCTCTTTAACGGCTTTGAAGGGGCAGAGCTATTGTGCGTTTGATCCAGTGCTGGGATGTCCCTATGCGGATAGTGCCTGCACTTTATAAATAAATAAAATAAAATAAAAAATGAGTTACCAGAGAAAAAAATACTTTGTGCCAGTTCAGAGAGCAAAGTGGTTTTTGTCTCACAGGCTGGACCAAGGGTTTCATGAGAAAACACCAGTGCCAGAAAAGAGGTTTGAATAGCCCCAATGTTTAACGTAAAAAAAGCAGCAATCTGATTACATTTCTTGGTGGATTTAATGGATTCTCCTTGAGAAGACGCTACCTGATGAAAGGAACAAAGAGTTTGATAACAGAAGAAAGAGCTTGGGAGAGGTTGGGAGCATTAACAATTTTGTCAGAATACAAGGCAGCTTTTGCTTTCTTAATCAATCGTTTATGTGTCAATCAGCTTAATCCACTGCCTTTTTTGCTGGGATTATAATCCTTGCATCAACTGTGTTCTAAAGTTCTAAAACCATGCTTCGTGGATTTGAGCTGAGGTGAATACCACTTATTGGGCAGCTTTTTATCTTGCAAATTAAACTGGTAGAAGCCAAGATGTCAGTTGCTGACCAAAGACAATCAAAATGTTGAGCATCGAAAGCGTTCCACCAATTTCTGGAAAAAAATAGGTTTATGGGTGTTTGGAGTGGACCAACTGCAATGGGTGACTTCCAGGAGAAAAGGCACACAAGAGTCGTCCGTCCAAGGTTAGGAGACAGGCAGATGAGGTTTGTAATCTGTGGAACTAGAATATAAGGGGCTGAGATTTACTACATTTTTACTCCGCGCAGTAGCTGCAAATGCTGAGCTGGGTGAAAAGGAGAGAGGAGGAGAGCACAAAATTTACCAAAATATGGCACTCTCCTCCCCTCTCCCTAGCGCAGTTTGCTGAAATCAGCTGCCGTGTGCCAGGGTGCAAGGGTGTCTCTGTGAGTCTAGCACAGGTTTTGTACTGGAAGGGTACCCTTCCAGTACAAAATACTATGCACAGATTGGCTTAAACCATTTTCCCTCTTTGCATGTGTGCTGTACAGTGCTGCACACATGCAGTCGGATAAGGAAGGAGCAATGAAAGCATTTCTCCTTCCTTGTACAAGCTTTGACAGGGCACAATTTTCTGATGCTAAACCCTGTCGATTTTGTTTAGTAAATTGGGTTTAGCGTCAGAAACCTTGGGTGGTTGTATGGGAACTCCCATGTTCCACCCATGGTACGCCCACTTGGCGCTAAGTAATGCAAGTCAGCGCTATGCGCCGCTTTGTGATACTTTCACGTTATTTCCAGTGCTAAACAAGTTTAGCGCTGGAAAGTAAATCGGGAAAAAAGATTTTGCGCCACTTTGCTTTACGTTTGTGATGCATGCACAGCATAAAATCTTAGTAAATCACCCTCACGATGTCTCAGCAATACCCATAAATATGGGTGTTAAGCGGAAGGCCAAGTTTAAGGTCAAACAAAACAAAACTGTCCAAATATTTGGTTGCTCTTGGGAGGGAGGGATGCTCGAAATGAATATTCAGATTTCCTAGTGTAATGATCCAAGTCCCGCAAGGGCGGGACCCGGAGCCTAGCCCTGAATGACTTACATACAATGTATCACTCTCTGGCCAGGCGAGGTCAGACATAATGAATGATGAAGAATGTTCTGGACTCACCTAATTTGTGGACATGGACAGGTAAAGACAAGTTTGCCTTTAGCATGCCTGTGGTGTGAGACCAGCTCCTGCCCACTGCACTGATGTGCATGCTGTGGGCATCATTAAATATCTTGCACCAAAAAACGATATTGGCACCTAAAATGGCTACCGGTCCACTGAGCAATTTCACCAGGTAAAAATGTTGGGAGTCTCATTAGCCCTGGTCAGTAACAAAACACAGTCAGGCAAACACGCCCACACCCCCAAGATCAATGAGAAACACCCCCTCACCACCAAGATCAATGAAAATGATGAAAACAATTTAAAAACACAATAAAAATATGTTATCACTTAAAAAAAATTACAATCTGCGAAAACAGCTATATACAGAGATGTCAAAAATATAGAGTAGCCAGTGTAACAGTGTAGATGGGGCGCCTGATGTCAGAGTTCGGAAAAATAGGCCCTCAATTCAGTTCTCTGAAGACACTGATCCACCCTACCCTGCAGGTCTCATGCGGACTCCAGTGGCAGTGTAGTGGTGGACTCAGCTTATGCCAGTCCCCACCATTTAGACGAACAACAAGTTGAATGCTGTCACTGAGAACATCACTGGTTCTTGTTTGTAACCTTGTTTGTAACAATAGTAGCAGGTTACAGTGATACAGACTAAGTGGACATAACATCTGATATTGTGGAATTAGATATAATGTCAGAAGGACTGTTATCCTCCATCAGTCAGTGAATTTAAATTAGATCACAAAGGTCTCTGCACCCCAAACCAATAAGACTAAAACCCCTAGGCCAAGGAGTACTTTTAATCCTGGAAAAGGTCTCCCAGGGTCATGAATTCCCCTACCGGGAGACATAGGGCTGCATACAGAATTTGTAATTGGGCACCTGTGGAGGCATGTCACACAGCTGCCGCCACCACTTCCCCAAGAGCCAATAAACTCTTTTCTGGTGGTTCTCCTGCCTTACTGAGGGACCACCAAACCAAAGATGCACATTTCGATGCTAAACACACTCAGGTCATGAGCCGCTTAATTTTTCACTTCCTTTTTTTCACTGCAGGTTTACATTTTTTGAAAGTTGGGTGTCTGGCCTCATCTTCTCACAGTGGTTCCATGAGGGGTCCCACAGTCCTCGCTGCTCCACTGAGCTCCATTCAGGCTGGGCACAGAGCTCTTTGTGTACCTGTGCCGGAGCTTCCTCCTCCCACCAACAGGCATTGCGGGCAGTAACCTTCCTGCTGGGCGCTCCCTGCTCCCCCCAGACATTGGCACAGGGAGCAGTTGAGGCACCCAGCAATGCTCCAGAGATCTTGCCCTCCCTGGGGTGAATGATCGGGTGGAGCACAGAGGTGCTTTGTGAGATGCCTATGGGCAATGGCCCTCCTCAAAGGTCGGAGAATGTGAAGTTGACCGCACGTCACACATTCCCAATAGCTGTTCCCCTGGGATTCTAGACTTTCCTGTGTTACAATCAATGAAAATCTGTGCACTGTGGGGGGAAATGAAACAAAGCTGATTTCTCTGGCCCCATTAGCACTTTTGTATTTTGTTTACTAAGCACCTAGTTTTGCACTCCTGTCACCAGGAGTGTTGGCTACAGGCCTCCTTGCCTCTGATGTTTTTTGTTGTCTAGGAGCTGATTTATTTAAACTGCTCTCTCTAATGAGAGAGAGCTCAGGACCAACCCGTTTGCCTCTTGTCTCTTCACAGTCTGCTGGTAAAGGGATCTTGGCTGTACCCAGGACATGCTTGTCTGTCTAGACTTCTATTAGTCAGCAACACCATGCAGCCATCAAGGCAGGCTATCCTCCCTGACTGCATTCCCAGGCCCCATGGACTCTAGGTCAATTGGAGGGGCACCTGCTGTTCAGCAGGAGTTATGGTCACCCCCATAGAACCATATCACAGATCTTCCAAAGGAACCCTCTCCTGCAGGGTTCCCAACTAGTTCACAAACTACTGTCTCCCCCGGAAAGACTTCGAAGGCTAGACACAGGCCCACAGAGTCCAAGTCAGTACAAGTTCAGAGTGTCCCCCCACCCCAGAAAGGTGTTCATCCAGGAGGGGTTCTTCAAAACATGTCATCTTTAGATATCAGTGCTTGTCAAAGTCTCTCCCTTATGCATGGGTTTTAAGTGAAGGTTGAAGGTTCGAGAAAATGTGCACCGCTGCCCAAGTCAAAGATGACATATCATCACTCCACCCATATCTTATCCCTTTTATACAGCTGATATAAACGAAGACAACACTCAGGTAAGTGTTGAGAAGACTTTATTCTCTTTCACCACCACAGTACAGTGAGCTGGAGTCAGCTGTGGAATGTTGAGGAAAAGGTAAGACTGAACCAAGGAATAAAGAAGGGGGGGGGGCGGAATGTACCAACACCGGATAACACACCTCTTATGCAAGGTGAGCAAAGGAAAGGGGAGAGCGAAGAGGAGAGAGTGTGATAAAAAAAGGAAGCACAGGGAAAGGTACAAAAACAGATCATACCAATACAAAGCATGGATACTACCTGAAAACACTCTGCAGAGCAGGTAACTTGAACACCATAACTCAGGTTAAACTATAGTCTTTGGCCCACACCGGAATAGTTTTATTTCTCTGGGAAATTGAGGTACCATATTACCAGTAGTTCCGTCTTGACCGGACCTGTTTGGGTTCCTAGCTCCTACTTGATCCTGTTTGTCCTGGGCCCCTCCCCACCTATGTGAGGAACGATTCTGTCCATACTCCAGGTTTGACCATTTTCAAGTTGTACCACATTCTTGCCCACCTTGGTGATTCTGAGGGGTTCAGAAAATCTGGAGGCCTCTCTCCCGCGAGGCTTAGGAAGGTCAATTCGAACCAAATCTCCTTCCTGAAACAAACAAAATTTGACATGCTTTGTGTGGTCATATTTGCCATTATATTTGGCCTAGTGTTCACCCACTTTCTAGGAGATTTCGTTGCAGTCCACTACACACTCCTTTACCTTCTTCAAGTTGGGAGGGGATAACCTTGTTCTTAGTGCTTTGCCTTTTAAGGACATGAATAGGGATATCCCAGTGATAGTGTTGGGAGTAGAGCGATACGCCTAAATGGTGTCTTGTAAAGCGGCTAAAGCAGATGTTCCAAGGGACTCTGCTCTTTGTAAACACTCCATAAACATCTGGTTCATCCGCTCTACCAGTCCATTAGCGCGGGGGCAATACAAGGCCGTTTTATGATGAACAATGCCTAATTCACTCAAAAATCTGTTCATGTTCCCTGACGTGAGCACTCTGTTCTCTGTGACCAACACATCAGGGATACCTTCTTCAAAAAATGCCCCTTTCAAAAAACGGTATGATGGCTTCTGTGTCTATTTGATGCATACACTTGAACACCACCCAACGAGTGTGGTAATCTACCAACACAACAATGAAGCGCTCGCTGAGTATTTTATGGTTAAGCGGACCAATAATGTCCATTGCCAATTTATACCAAGCTCTATTGGGAACCTCTACAGGGTACAGCGGGGGTTTGCGTGTCTGGTGTATTTTGTCACTCTTCCCACACTCAAAACATTCCTTCACTATGCTCTATATTATAGCGTCCATGCTTGGCCACCAATAATCCAGGCGTACCTTGTTTTTGTGAGACTACGTCCTAGATGGCCTATGTGTGCTAATTCTACGATCTTAGCACTTAACTTCTCAGGGGGTATGATCTTCCCACCTCTACAGACCATCTCTTCTTGTATGTTGAGCTCTAGTCTCTCCTCCCAATATTTGCAAAGCGACCCCGAAACCTCATCTTTGTTTGATGGCCAGCTCTCCCTTATGTACTCTTTCAGGGACTTAATTTCCTCACCCTCTCCTACACATGCTTCCCATTCCTCTCTGTTAAGGCTTGTTAATTTTAGGACAATTTCCTCACACTCCCCATTGTCAAAATCCTCCTCTACTTCAATAGGGGCGCGGGATAAGTAATCTGCCACAATATTTTGCGTACCAGGCACATATACAACCTTGAAGTTAAAACCTTCCAGACCCAAAACCCATCTAGCAATCCTGGGTGTAGTCCTGTCCGACCCTTTCGTGGTGAACACGAACATAAGGGGTTTGTGATCTATTTTAACTGTAAATAGTATTCCCCATAGGAAGAACTTAAAATGTCTTATGGCCCAAAAGCAAGCGAGCGCCTCCTTTTCTACCACCGAGTCATTTTTGTCTGCACCTTTGAGTGCACGAGAGGCAAATGCCACCACTTGTTCTTTGCCCTCCACACATTGAGTGAGGCTAGCTCCCAGCCCTTTGTTGCTAGCGTCAGTACATAGGGTAGTGGGCTTGGTGGAGTTAAATCTGCCCAGGGACGGTGCAGCCAAAATACCTTCTTTCACTGAAAGCGTCATTACACTCATTGCTCCATACATAAGGGACTTTAGACTTGAGCATGCTCTGTAAAGGTTCTACGGTGCTGGCATAGTTGCGAACAAACCTGGAGTAATACTCTGAAAGACCCAGAAAGGACTTAAGGTCATCAACACATGAAGGCGCTCCAGTATTTTGGATAGCTTCCACTAGGTCTAACTTGGGTCTGATGCCATTGTGTGAGATAGTGTGGCCCAAGTACTCTACAGATGCCACTCCTATGCGACACTATGCAAAAACAGTACCTTAGATCCACACAGGGAACAGAATTGTGCAGTTGAAGAATCCACAAAAGGTACACCACACCAGTTAACAGCTGAACAGCAGGACACCAGACGCAATTATTCTGGGGTGCAGGTGTAGATGCAAGCAGGCAGCACTGGAGAAGAAGTTGAGGGTGGTGGTGATCTGTCCCCACACGGAAGATCATCGCCAGTGATATAAACGAGACAACACTCGGGTAAGTGTTGAGAAGACTTTCTTCTCTTTCAGCACAACAGTCCAGTGAGCTGGAGTCAACTGTGGAATGTTGAGGACAAGGTAAGGCTGAACCAAGGAAGAAAGAAGGAGGGGGGGGAACGGATTATAACAACAGCATCTTGGGACTTTTCAAAATGGCAACTTCAAGTGGTCAATGGTTACAACCCTCTGAGAGTTGATAGAGCACGATGGTGCTCATTAATTTGTAAGGGTGCATTATAATAATGAGTAGGCTGCACCTGTATATCTTCCATTGTCGTGTTAACATTTAGTTATTAGAATGTGTAATGTAATGACGTGCAAAGTAAAGCGAAAGGCGTTTTTGCATAACGTGGCAAAATTAATGTTATAATTGTGCTTTAAATGGTGAAGTTTAACACTTGTTTATTAGTGACTAATGAGAATCTAATTCACTGGAATGTAATGTACTGATTTAAACACGCACAGTAATAATATTTATGTATAAACGTGTTTAACGAAGACCATGTTGATCCTTATGTTAGCCGATTTTCTGTAGGCCTCATGTGTGTTTCCATGGCTCTCAAATTGAAATGTTCGCAATGTTCATGTGTATGCGGAATCTTTCCTTTCTCACGTTTCTGTTGCAGGTGGAGATGTGCATCTTTATTAGTTAGAATTACACTTTTGTTTTAGGGGTTAGGCTTAGGGAGGAGAGGATACATTTGAACAAGAGATGCTTGTAATACGGGACGGTGTTCTTTCTCTTAGGAGAAGGCCTGGGAATCAAGGTCACCGAGCCAGAGGCTGGGAGAATTGAAGTCGACTGGAAAGTTACCTATGAGGAGGTGTCCAGCTGCAGGGGTGTGTCTTAAGATTTTGGTGTTGGGATTAGGGACAGTGCCCCAGGGGAAGTTAGTTAGCAGAGGAGAGGAGACCTGATCGAGAGAGGACAAGGAGCATCTTAGAATCAGCTCTTTAGCTTTATGCTACTTGACCCATCTAACGTGAGTGTACTTCTTAGGAGCTCATCACGCGCTGACACCTTTTCCGGATCTTACCTGGGGAAATGCTAAGTAGGGATGTCTCTTTAGAGGTAAAATAGGGACAGACTAATGCTTTTTCCTTAAGAACCTTCAATGAAGAAGACTCTTGATGTCGGCACAGTTATTTTCTGCATCTTGATTCTCTAATTGGTTTTTCTTTGTATGCTTCACAGACTAAATTTCGCACGTAGGTTTGGCTTTGTATTAGTTCCAATGTATTTATTTCTACACCCTTATCCTGCAGTGTTTGTATGTTGAGCTATTTTTGGCTTTGTAGAACCTGTAGTCTGTGATTCTTCGGAGTCATGGTTTATTTGAATTGAGAAACTAATTTGTTAGGATATTTCTCCCCTCTACACTTTCAAACAGGAACCAACGGTCTGTCGACCAGGGGTTCCCCAATAAATCTAGAACGTTGAACGCGGCCCCATCAGAGCCTTAAGCCTGCCCCAGATTCCATTGCAGGCTAGTTCCTTCCCACCAAAACCTCAAAGTGCCCCCCTGGAAAGAACATAGACCAAAAGTCCACTGCTCACAGTGTGAATGTAATTAACCTAAGGAGAATCTGTCTCTACCTACTTCTTCTCCCAGGAACAGGCTTAATCCCCTCCAAACTGGCCAGTTGTGTCGGGGGAAATATCATCTACCTGTTGACAAGCAGAGAAATTAACTTGGCCAAGCAGGATACGTCAAAGCCATATTCTAATTTAGGGCTAATTGAGATAAATATGACCAAAAAACAATGGGCCTGATTCACAAACGTAATCTGAGACAAAATCCTAACTTCACGACTTTCGGTATTCACAAAAGGCATTTAGGAGTAGTAAAGTTAGGATTTTGTCTTAAGTTTGACTTAAGACAGACTTAAGACAGACTTAAGACACAAAATTGTTACTTTGGTGCTGCACTCGCCTGCAGCGTGAATGCAGTAAAGCAATACAGACTTACAGTGAAGCACTACAGACTCACACTATAGTCGAAAAATGCCTCCGTTAAATTATATGGCCTGTCCAAGCTATAAACAATTTATTAAAAGGCTCCTGCAACGGGGTGTTAGATAGTAATCTTGCCTAATTTAAATATATTTTTAAAGCACTTCACACTTTACCGCATTTCTGTCCTCTGACTGCTTGGTGTTTTTCTCCCGCGACCTGGACACTTACCTAATTTAAAAAACATTTGCACTGCTATTGTTATTGGAAAGGACTCTTGATCAATTTTAAAACATTTGCTCTGCTATTGCTATTGGAAAGGACGCTTGCCTAATTTAAATACATTTTTATTGTACTTCGCACTTTACCGCATTTCAGTCCTCTGACTTCTTGGTGTTTTCCTCACACGACCTTCGGTGCCCGTAAGTAAGAGCGGGCCCGCCCATTGCAAGGTCAAAGTGCTAGTTGTTAACCACGAGGGGGATAAAACCAGCATGCTGACGCGGCCGCGCAGCTTGGGAATACTGGTTAATTATGGTGTGTGACTGATCTGCGCTGCCGCTGTGTCAAAGCGGAAAGCCTACTCCTGCAATTTTAAAAACATTGACGCTGCTGTTGCTATTGGAAAAGACACTTGCTCAATTTTAAAAACATTTGTGCTGCTATTGTTATTGGAAAGTACTCCTGCTCAATTTGAAAACATTTGCACTGCTATTGGAAAGGACACTTGCCTTATTTAAATACATTTTTATTGCACTTCGCACTTCACCACATTTCAGTCCTCTGACTGCTTGGTGTTTTACCCCCGCAACCTGCGGTGCCCGTAAATAAGAGCGGGCCCGCCCATTGCAAGGTCGGCGTGCTAGTTGCTAAGCACGAGGGGAATAAAACCGGCATGCTGATGCGACTCCGCAGCGGACACACCGCCAGTGCGCTGAAGGCGCACCAAAGGCAAACCCGTCTGCACCCGTCAGTGCCCGGAATGCACCATGCGCCAGGACCCCTGCTAGTTTTTTCCACCCTACATACGCTTCAACACAACTACGAGCCTACAATAAGGGTAAGCGCTGCAACTCGGTAAGGTGGGTCAGAGAGAAGGATTATCCTGGTTATCTGTGTACTTCCTGTCGCTTTTCATTGCGGGACACTATAGCGCATGCCTCTGTCTTATCCCCCTGTCCACTGAGTAGTAATCCACCAGACTCATGAAACAAAATAGGCAGGGCTACCTCATCTCGGCACATTCCACATATGCTCATAAAAAGCAAAAATAACAATCACGAATCTGAGGCGAGTTTTTTAAATGCTATACTGTTAAATACTAGATTGGTCATCAAGCACAAATTTGAATTCAAACAGCTGCTACAGTCATCAAACCCAAATATGGTTTTCCTCATGGAAACATGTACTGCTGACACTTCTAAGCCTGAATGGGCTATTGTAATACCAGCTGGCTATTCCCTGGCCAGTGTAGAAAGGTCAGAGCAAAAGGGGGATGGCATAGCAATTATCTATCGATCCACTTTTAAAGCCACTTATGCCATAAGAGAAGTGCCAGGAGTGGAAGCTATGACCTTCAATATTACATTTTCTAATACCGCATCCTTCCGGGTCTGCTCCTATACCGGCCGCCTGGGTCAAAATGCTGTTCATACAAGGTCTACAGACATTCATGGAATCATGCTGGGACCCCCTAACATTTACAATATTCGGGGATTATTACTTGCACTTTTAGATGCAGACAAGAACTTTGATACATCCACACTAGTAGATAATTTACAAGGGTTTGGTCTTACACAATTAGTTTCGGAATCTACGCACAAGGCCCACCATACTCTTGACGGTATATTTTACCAATAACCCTAAAATTCAAGTTGAGAAAATACTACCCTTAATATGGTCCAATCACCATGCTATTTTCTTCAAACTCTCTCACCAGGAAACCTTCCCCTTGTGAAATCAAGACCATGGCATAAAATCAGGAGAGAAGATCTAGCCGGGTTGCTGGATAGAAGACCACCTCTGCTAGGGCCAGACGTTAATGAAGCAGCTGATAACTTGGATGGCTGGGTTAGAGCAGCCACAGAGCAGTTGTCCCCGGAAAGACAAAACATTTTACTTGACCTTTCGGCCGCATTTGATACCATAAACCATCAGGTATTAATTCAAAGGCTGATGGCAGTCGGAATCAAGGAGGAGGCTCTAAGCCTTCTCGCCTCGTTCCCCAGGGCAAGGGAGCAGAGGGTATGCTGGGACAACTATAAATCAGAGAGATTTTTCCTCCCATGTGGAGTTCCCCAGGGGTCAGCCCTGTTCCCAACGTTATTCAATAGTTATGTGACACCCCTAGCTGAGTTGACTAGGGGGCATGGCTTCTCATTGGTGTCGTACGCAGCTGACACCCAACTGGTCATCTCCTTTGCTTCAAGTGTGGATACTGTTGCAGGGAAATTTCATGCCTGTCTGAAACATATTATGGATTGGATGCACCAGAACTATCTTAAATTAAACACGGGCAAAACTCACTCCCACTGCACTCCTAAAAGAGTGCACTGGGAGGATAGAAGACATAGATGAATTATAGACAGACACTTATTTAAGAGAGAAAAAAGTAAAAAAGTATATGAGACAGGGGAAAAGAGGTTTACGCATACCCATTATCAATAATATCCCTAAGATCGCATGTCCTCACCTTATATGGATATTAACAGATTCTTAATAAGGTGATAATATAAGGTGATTCTGGGAGTGGAAGTATCATCCCAAAACTGTCAATAAAAACCTAAGCGGAAAAAGTTAATTAATTAAATAATTAATCAACTATATCAATGTTGAGGTGACAGACACCAACACAATAATATCAATGGAGTTTCCTACAGTATATAAGTCTCACCTATTTACTAGGAATCACCTTATATTATCACCTTATTGAGAATCTGAGCACTCTTTTCGGATTTCACATTTGAAATGGTTAATTTTTAGATATGGATTAAACTTCGACCTATATAAAGTGAATACTGTTTTTTCTAAAAAACTGAAATGTATCTTTTTAATTAAGTATAACTTATGTGTATGTATGTAATATGTTAGTCCTGTGCCTGTGGTAATTGTTTTCCTTAGTGTTTCATTTTTAGTTAATTTCACAAATGATTTTATGCAGAAAGTCAAGACTGTTGTTATATAAATATGAGTTATGTCCGTCATTCTTAGCGTCTTACAAATGTTTTATGTTATTTGTTGCAGCCCTGATGAAGTTCCCAAAACATCTGGTTTTGGGGACCGTAACGCGTTGGCTGTTTTTATGAACTATTGTCGATTTTGAAATAAAAGACGAGAGTAAAGAAAATACAATTGGACTCCCTGTATTGTGTTCAGTGCACCTCCGTTTGCACAATTTGCTATTGGAACCTATAACCAGAGGCACCAAAAGGTGGCAGGTGCTGGAGTTTTGTGCACGACCACCCTGATACGGTAGCAGAAAGACAGTGAAGTGCTAACCTATTAGTCAGTCACCTTGTATCGATTTTGGTTTATCCATGTTTGGTGGTCCATGCTTGGTGGTGGAGCAGCGGATCTACAGAAATTATTCAGTGAGTACACGCCACGGTGCAATCTTAGGTCTGCCAACAAAGGTCCAGTCCAGATATCGAAAATACAATGGGCTAGATGGGGAGGTAGAAGCTTGACATATCGTCCGTCCAAGTTATGGAATGAATTACCGGATGACATTAAACTACAATCCTCTAGACCTCTTTTCAGGAAACTGCTGAAGACATGGCTCTTCCCCTGGCAGAAATAAAGCACACCTCCTTTGCTAACCCGTTTTCCTGCTATAGTGCCAAGACACCTCTGCATTTGTGCGCTCTATAAGCTTTTACTTACTTACTGATTTACTCACTTAATCCACACACAGGTGGACGCACTGGTGCACATGTGATCACGTGTAACCAACCCAGAGTCCCTTACCCCAGCTATGAGTGATGGACCATATTTTGAAATACGAGCACCATTGGTTGGCGCTCAAAATCATTTTACTAGATTTAGCAGAGACTGAAACTCAGTGAGACTAACTCACAGCAGAGATCCAAAAACTGGGTGGTCCAAAACCCAAATATCTAAGGGTAGCTAAAGTGTGTCGGAATCCCATTCTTCAAACCTAATTCACAAGCATTTTCTATAGTTAAGTGGGACTAAGTAAGGATTCGATCACAACTTTCACAGAAAAATCTTTGTGAATTGGACCTTAATGAGTTTATCAGCTGCAAAATGTTATTTAGTGGAACCAGATTGGAGACACTGCTGAGCAACCCTCCACAATTGTAATTCAAATTCTCTGAGATTTCACCAACTTCATGTGCTAATACTCCATCAAGCTTAGTTCATTAAAAACCTCTTTACCCTCTTGAAACACATCTATCCCCCAAGAAGAATGGATTCAGCAGGTATTCCCTGCCATCCACGCTCTGAACAGGGGTGGTAAAATTGGTGTTTTGGTGTAAAACTGAGAACTTGTTCCTGAACGGGTTTCTTGATAAAGTCCGTATGTCCCTAGATTTCTTCTCACCCTGCTCGGGACTGGACCTAGAGTCTCATACCCCACAGCATGACCAGTGAAGTCACCCCTCACTTTCTTTGCAGCCTCAATCTTGTGTGCCTTCAAGTCATGAGGGCCTATAATAGACTCTCAGGACATATTAAAGGAACATTAGAATGAAGGGTGGGTCAGGCTCATCTGAGCTGGACCTCGATTTCCCGAACATCGCAAACATTTCACATGCTGGGGCGTGGCTAGCTGCCGACTGTAATGGCCGCTGCCTGAAGGAGCTCCGGGGGTGAGACCGTTCTCCCCGCCATCCGTCTACTGATCCGCGCCTTGTTGCGAGCCCACAGTCAGCGCATATCCCGCTGCAACGAAGCGGCGCCCAGCGACACCGCTCCGGAGTCTCCCCGTGGCCGTTGGCGCTGCCGGCGGTCTGCAGAGAGTTTGGGCCTGTCTCCTCGGCTGAAGCCGGGGCCTCGAGTAGTGAGGCGCGCCCGAGTGCTGCGCGGGATCGCCGCATAACAGTGCCCCCTGCCCTGCCATCGGACGACCTGGTGGTACTGCCTTGAGCCTGACTGCCCTGGCGGTCGCCCGGTTTGCCAGGCGGACTCACGGCGCATCGGAGGCGCCGCCGGACTGGTGAGAAGGGGGCGGATCGGCGCTGCGGAGCAATGGCGACTGCAGGGCACCTGCGACGCCGGGAGTGATGGGACTGCCCGCCTGGAGGTTCCGGGGACTGCAGTAAAGACCCGACTGGCTGTCTGACGCGCCTGGTCTGCACAGTCTAAAGTGTGTGTCCAGCCCGCGCGATCCGGATGCGGAGGTGGTGCTGTGCGGGACTAAGACTGACCACGCTCTCTGCGGCGAGGGGAGCGGCTGAGTGTGGTTCAAGGGCGCGCGCGGCTGTTGGAGCCTTGGAACGCTGGTGAGTGGCTCGCTAATGTGCCTTCCAGTGTCAGTCTTGCCCCTGAGACGTACCAGTGCCTGAGAGGTGGCGGTGTGGCCTCGGGCTCGGCGTGGAGTGATAAGACGCCTGTTTGTAGCCCCTCGAGCTGTGGTGCTGATAGCCCTCTGCGAGGCCTGGTCCCCGGCCCCATCATGAGTGGTAAAGGGAGTAGGGCGCACCAGCACGGGAAACTGGCTAAATATGCATACACTAAAGACTCTCCCCCGGTGACGGACCACGCAGATCGTGCAGAGACGGCCCCCGTTACCACCGGCCAGCCTAAAGTGACATTGGAGGATATCATGGCCGCCCTGACCAGTGTGCAAACGACGGTGGGGTCGATATCTACGGACGTGACGCTCCTCCGGGCTGACTTCCAGAAAATGTCCGCCAGAGTCACGGAGGTTGAACAGGTGACTGCTACTCTGACAAGAGACTCCAGCTTGCTGCTTCAAAAAGTGTCGCAACTAGAGGCCGAAAACAAATGCATGGTTGAGAGGCTTGAGGACCAGGAAGGACGCTCCCGCCGTAACAATGTACGCATTACGGGTATTCCGGAGAGCGAAGGGAGCCCAGCCATGGATCTCTACGTGGAGAATCTCATCAAAAATGAACTGCAGCCCAGGGGACTCTCTGCCTTCTTCTCGGTGGAGCGGGCGCATAGGGTGCCCGGGGGTAGGCCTAAGATTGGGGCTCCCCCCCGGCCGGTCCTGGCCCGCATTTTCAATTTTCGCGATCGCGATGTCATTTTGCAGACGGCCCGCGTGGCTCCTCCCTTGCGTATCCAGAACTCACAAGTGTCCTTCTTTCCGGACTATACGGCAGCTGTGTCGGCGCGCCGGAGGAGCTTCCTGGAAGTCAAAAAGCAGCTCAGGGCCCGGGAACTTCCCTATTCCATGCTATTCCCGGCCAGGCTGCGAGTGGTGGCAGATGGAAAGACCTGGTTTTTCAAATCGCCCGAGGAAGCGCATGACTGGCTTGAGGGGTGGCGGCAGGTGAAACAGTCCAGCCGCTCAGACAGGCGAAAACGCCCGCCTGGAGAGGCGGCGGACCCCACTGGCCGAGATGATGCTCTGGAAGCTGCGGCCTGGCTGCACGAGGCGTAATCCAACGGCGATACACTTTGACTCTTTAATGGATGGTGCAGGGTAAGGGGGATGTCTCCGGGGTGGCGGGGCGACTATGCATTCCTAATGTGGCTCGGAACATTTGAACGCTCGACATGGGGATGGCTCTGGTCTTCCTCGGACCTCCCGCTCCCTACACACGAGTTAGGTATTGGGACATGGGGTTTAAGCACTCTGCTGAGTTGGGGTGGCGGGCAGTTTGGAGTCCGCATGGCAGGGAGGCAGGGAGGGGGGTGGGGGGAATGGGGGTATTCTTTTGGGTCCTTTTTTTTTGTGTTTCAAGTTCAAATAGACAGCAATGTCTGCATTACAGTACACACAGCCGCTGCGGAACGCATGCTGCGCATTGTTGGTTGCGCGCTGCTCCCTCCCCTGGTGCATCGGGTATCCCAGCGCACAGTACACGCGCCAAGCACAGCACGCACGACCTTTGCAGATATATCCTTACTGCTAGTCCTCCACTACCCCAGGTGCCGTGATGGCTGATATAGCGCAAGGACAGTCTGATGAGATCCCCCTAACTCCGATGCAGCCCCTCTCCCTGCTCACGTGGAACGTGCGTGGTTTAGGTGACAAAATCAAACGGGGTTTGGTCCTTCAGAGTCTTAAAAGGTGCTTCCCGGCGGTGGTTTTGCTGCAGGAGACCCACCTTACGGGCGGTGCGAGTAGGGCCATGGACAGGTGGGGTTATAAGATGGTAGCGCACTCTGAATTCTCCTCTGGCTCCCGAGGGGTGGGCATACTGGTTAAAAAACAATCCCCCCTCATTATACGCAGAGTTAAAACTGACGACTCAGGGAGATTTGCAGCGATCATCGCCCAATGGGAGGGGCGGCCCCTCAATATTGTCTCAGTCTACATTCCCCCTGCACTGCATGCCACGGCGCGCCCTGCGTTGAGTGGCTTTCTGCTCGCTCTACCGGAGGGGGAGCTCCTCATGGGAGGTGACTTTAATGCGGTTGTAGATGACCTGCTTGATCGCTACCCAGCGCGGACCGGGGGTACGGGGCCATCCCGACTCGGGAGCTTCTTCGAGGCACTCGGGCTGACGGATATCTGGAGGCTACATCACCCTACACTGCGTCAGTACACGTACCACTCTGGGGTGCACAATAGCCTAACTAGGATAGACTACTTCCTAGGTTCGGCTGGCAGTCTCCAAAATATAGACAACGTGGAAATCAGGCCTAGAGGAATATCGGACCACTCCCCTATACTGCTGCGGTATACACACTACCACCTGGCTGGACGCCGTATTTACTCAATCCACCCGGGATATCTTCAGGTCCCCGCCATTAACACTGCACTTGGGAAGTCGACGAGCCTCTTTTTCCAAGAAAACGCATCTTCTGTCGCCTCCCCGACTACCCTTTGGGAGGCATACAAAACAGTTCTGAGAGGGCAGGCCATAGCATCCATTACGGCGCATAAACGCGAGAAACACCTTGAACTGCAGGCGTTGGAGGCGGACCTCTGTGCGGCGGAGTCACGCCAGGCCGCTGATCCGACTCCCGAGGTCTCCCGCAGCCTTCGTGTTGTGCAGGCAAAGTATAAGGAACACCTAGCGGAGTGTACCAGACAGCAGTTGGCAGCCACTAGGCATAAAGTCTACGAGGTCGGGGACAAGACTGGGAAGCTGCTGGCATGGCTGGACAGACGAGACAGAGGCAGTAGGTGGATAACGCAGCTTAGCTCGGACGGCGGGCAGGTGGCAACTGACCCACGCGATATAGTGCGCATCCTCGCAGGTCATTTTCGAGCGGTCTACTCTTCGGCTTCCTCCCTGACGGTGGAGGAGTCGCTGGCTTATATTACGGATCTGGATATGCCCAGACTCGCCCCCGAGGCGGCGACGGCTTTGGAAGCCGATCTCACCGTCGATGAACTACAGGCTGCGGTGGTGGCGTTGCAGTCGGGCAAGGCATCGGGCCCCAATGGCATACCGGTCGAGCTGTACAAACGAAAGGTGGAAACGCTCGCACCCCACTTGCTTAATATGTTTGTAGACAGCCTGCAGAAAGGCGAACTCCGGCCCGATCAGCGTACAGCCACCATAGTGGTGATACCAAAACCGGGGAAGCCGGCGGATCAATGTACGTCCTATCGCCCCATCTCCCTACTCAATGCGGAGGCGAAGATCCTGGCAAAACTACTGGCAACTAGACTCACGCCATACCTGTCAGATATTGTACATCCAGACCAGTCTGGTTTCATGCCCGGCAGGAGTACGTCCCATAACCTGAGGCGGTTACACAGTGTGCTGGCACGGGCGGATCGAGTGGAGGAACCAGCGGTGCTTTTATCGCTGGACGCTCACATGGTGTTCGACATGGTCGAATGGCCCTTTCTCTTCGCAGTACTACAACACTTGGGATTTGGGCCCAAGTTCTGTGCCTGTATCCGGCTTCTGTACACTAAGCCGGTGGCTCATGTCACTGCTAACGGGCATATGTCAGAGGACTTCCCCCTAACGCGGGGTACTCGCCAGGGTTGTCCCCTATCGCCGTTGTTATTTGCCCTGGTGCTTGAGCCGCTGGCGGCGTGGATACGTTTGGCACCCACGATACGGGGACTCAAATGGGCGATCGATTGGGAAGACCGAGTTTCTCTTTACGCGGACGATGTATTGCTGTATCTGGCCTCCCCGCGCCGCTCCATATTAACGCTGCTTAACATCTGTGACGTCTTCGGTAGAGCCTCCGGTTATACTATAAATTGGACCAAGTCGGTCATGTATGTGCTGCGCGGCCCTCCACCACTGCTGCCGGCAGATTGCCCGCTTAGATTGGCGGAGGGGTCATTTAAATACTTGGGTATCCATGTCACAGTAGATCCGGCGGCCTTTCTCCAAAAAAATCTTCAGCCCCCATTGGACCGTCTCAAGCGAGACGCCCGCCATTGGGGAGCGCTACCGCTGACCCTACTAGGGAGGGCGGCGCTCTTTAAGATGATGGCCTTGCCCCGTTTCGTATATGTGCTGGAAAACACGCCGTACCCAATACCACCGGCGTACTTTCGCTCAGTCGCGGCACAGGTGACTGGTCTCCTGTGGAATAACGGGCCTGCACGTATTGCGCAGTCCAAACTGACCCGCGGTTGGTATGACGGAGGGATAGCGCTTCCCGATATCCAGCTTTATTACTGGGCAGCGCAGTTGAAGGTTGTCAACCAATGGCTCCATGTCTCACACTCCGACCCTGCCTTTAAAGCGGACAGGGATATCCTAGGAACCCGGGGTATGTTAGCGCCCCTGTACGACGGGAGGCTGACCCCAGAATTGTTCGGCCCCCTCAGGCAGACGGTGGCCATATGGCACGCGGCACAGGCTAGGTTGGGGTTTAGAGGAGTCTTGACTCGGCTCACGCCCCTGTTGGACACGAAGCGGCTTGGGAGGCTTAGGGGCTGCAAGGGCTTCGATAAATGGGATGACATCGGAATATCCACGGTGGGCGACATGTGGCAGGGGGGTGCGGTGGTTCCCTTCCCGCGCCTGCAACAACAGTACCAGTTGGCGCCCTCGGAATGGTTCCGTTACATGCAAATTAAACATGCCTTACTGTCAACAATAGAACCCGGCGCTGCGGTTCCGGAAGCGTCGCCCATGGAGGACAGGTTGCTAACAGATTACATGTATAAAAAGGCCCCATCCCTTACGTACCGTAAGCTCATTAATAATCTGCCGGACCCTATGGGACCCCTGCGTGAGAAATGGTCCAGCGATGTAGGTGAATTCGACGATCCGGACTCGCGGGATGCATTGGCGTCACCACGGGAGGCGGGGATCCCCTCCAGGCTTAGGCTGGTGCAGCTACGGATTCTCCACCGCTCATATTACACCAGACACACCCTGCACAGAATAGGTAGGGCACCACATCCATTCTGCCTACGTGGCTGCGGGGAGGAGGGTACCTTCTTTCACACCATATGGGAGTGCCCCAAGATCCAAGAATACTGGAGGCGGGTGATGAGGACACTGTCCCAGTCGGGGGGAGTCTCATTGGTACCTGAGCCTAGGTGATGCCTGCTAAATGTGTGGGAACCTAATGACCTTGGCCGCCAGGCTCAGAGTTGGGCTACGCTGGGGATCGTGCTAGCCAAACGGAACATAGCCCAAAAATGGGGTGCAGGGGAGGTGCCCTCGCTGTCTGTATGGAGAGGAGACATGGATAGAGCTATGCTGGCTGAGCGATCAGTGTTCATCAGGCGGGGGTGCCCCCGAAAATGGGACAAAGTGTGGGGGCCCTGGAATAAATACAGAGGGGGCATTTGCGAACCACCGCCACTGCAAGAAGACGAGGCCTCTGACTCGGACTGAAGTGAGAGACTTTGTGGCATACTCTTGGGGTGTGGCTGCCGGAACAAGAACAATGTGCAACAGTATTGCCGATGGGTGGGATATAGCGCCAAGTGCGCGAGGGTTTTCTGCTGTGGCATTAATGTGTACCCGAATACTAATGCGTTGTACTGTTGTAAATCAAAATAATAAAAAACTGTTTAAAAAAAAAAAAAAAAAAAAATGTGCCAGGTCTGACACCAAACAAAAGGGAAAGGTTTTCTGCCTTGAAAAACAAAGTGATGTTTTGGTTCTGGAAGAAGATATGCAGACTGGTTAATCCCAGGAAACTTTGGGGGAGTCAGTTCCTGTGCCTAGGTTGGCAGGTAGGGACAGAAGAGTTACAAGTTGTTAGTTCCAACATGGATACGGAGGACAATGCATTCATTCAGGCTTGCCGAAGTGGCCCAGGGACATAACTGTTGGGTCTAAGGTTAATATCATGGAGTGAAGCAGGCATCCACAATAAGCTGAAAAACTTGGACTGGCTATCAGAAATAAGAGAAGCCAATTTCTTCTTGCCGGAAACTTGATCACAGGAGGACTTTAGTGTGGACAGTTATTACTCCCTGTGTAGTAGTGCCATGCCATCCAGCTCAGGGAAGGCCAAGGGGGGCCTAGCTATCCTAATTTTGGTTATCCTTGTGGGCTCCTCTCCAAGAACTGTTAGGCACTCTTCTCATTTTTAGCTTTTCCTCACTCAAACCCCTGACTCATTAGATTTGATACTGATAAATATGTATAACAATATATTTGATTTAAGGGTAACAGAAGTAATAGGTGAATTAGAGAACGCCCTAGATTCCTTTGCTGAGAGTCATAACAGGGAGACGCTCATAGTCCGGGCGGGTGATTTTCAATATAAAACTTTGTGGTGCTAATAAAGGTATGTATTATAGAGCAAAAAAGAAGAATGGTGATGGATCCCCACGCTTTCAACACTCTCCAATTGGGGATTTTATAAGTATGTTTATGATAGCAAGGAATTTGGTTTTTGCCAAAGAATTTATGGCGGGCCCCTCGCCTCTTCCCACCTATACGGGTTCTTCCAAGGGAAATGTGAGTGACTTTTTTATCCTCTCATCAGACTTGGCCCCTTTCATACAAAGTCATGAGGTTAAGGCCTCTTGTATCAGTGATCATAACTCTTTGTTATTGACTCTTGCTTTATAATCCACAGACATGATCATTAATTAATTATAAAAATCATTACAGAAAGATAAAAAAAAATAAAAAAAAAACATTTCACATGCTTCTTGACTGACTGACTGACTGAAACATTTATAAAGCGCACTTATGCCGTGGCGTCTTGGCGCTAGGAGGACCAAACATGCAGCGCGAAATCCTAGGGTCTTGGAAAAAGGAAGGTCTTTATATTTTTCCTAAAGAGAAACCTGTTAGATTCCAGCCTGACTATCTCCGGAAGAGAGTTCCACAGATTAGAGGCCAGATAGGAGAAACCAGCTCCTCCCCATCTGGCTCTTTTAATTCTGGGGACACAAACCAGCCCTACGTTAGCTGACCTAAGGGTACGTACAGGTTGGTACATGAGAAACATCAATTGAATATCCAAAGCTCCACCTCCATAGATTGCCTTATGCACCATGCAGAGAGCTTTAAACTTTACCCTCTGGCCCACTAGAAGCCAGTGCAGCTGTTTAATTACTGCTGAGGTCGGATGATGTTTGGGCAGATCATGGAGTAATCGCATTCTGGAGGGATTGGAGTTTTTTCATCTGACCCTTACCTATCCCGAGATAAAACGCATTACAGTAATCGATTTTTGAAAGGACAAGGGCTCCCACCACCGTTTTATGGAGAGATAGCGGGATAAAAGGTAGAATCTTCCATAAGATTTTCAATGTGAAGAAAAAGGCTGAAGTAACTTGATTAACTTGAGTGGCGTACTTTAGATCTTTATCCAGAACCACTCCCAAGTTCCTTGCCCTGATTACAGGGACTGGACAGGAGCCTGCCTCAGTGGGCCACCAGGTTTGGCTCCAGATGGATGGAAGTTGGTCAAACTCAATAACCTCGGTCTTATCAGTATTTATCTTCAGGAAGTTCCCAGTCATCCACGCCATTACATCAGTAAGACAGTTCCGGAACCTCTCAGCGGTTTGCCCGACATTCTGAGACATGGAGACCACTAATTGAGTGTCGTCGGCATAAGACACCAGCATTAGGCCATGTTGAGTGATTACCTGTGCCAGAGGTCTAACATACAGATTGAAAAGAGTGGGAGACAGCGCAGAGCCCTGCGGAACTCCGCACGGGAGATGGAATAGCCCCGATTGTACCCCATTCCAGTGAATCTGTTGCTCAAAAAACATAATGGATACATATGGCATAGTGCAGCAACTCTAGCACTACATTTCACATTGGGACGTTTTAAAACAGTACTTCTTACATGGAGATGTCAACATTTGAGAGCCAAATTTGTGGCCAACCATGAAGAACATTTATTACCATTGTGAACTTAGTTCTAATCAATTGTAGTTCTGCTGGTAGTCTACCATGAAAAACATTTATTACCTTGAGGAACTAATATCTGATTAGATTAATTTGAAACATATTGGAACATTTGCTTCAGCACCAAGCAATTCAAATTCATCCAACTATTGTGGTTGCAGTGCTCTGTGTTAAAATCCAGTTTTAAAAAATTCAAGTGATTCACTGTCCCCAATTTCTTATTATGAATCAAGACATATAGAGTCCAGTCCTTTAAAATACTGCAGCTCCTGGTGTTGGGCTTATAGGTCATGCTCGATTTACACGAAAATTCAGTGTGTAATATGCTCTAGGTCTTTCCACTGCTTCATTTTGGTCAGCCACGAGTGATGCTAGTGAGCATGCCAGCAACAGCAATTTATTGGGTTGATTCTGATTCTGGATTGATCTGAGCAACATCTTCATTTCTCCCTTGAGATCTCCCAGTTTCAATTCCTTCACCTGCTAACCTGCAGGCATTGATCAGCTCAGAGGACAATGACCCAGAGGACAACTTTATTATAATGTTTTGTCTTATTTTTACCAATCCGCCTTCCTTTCATGCTCCCCTGTATCTTTCCGTTATCTCTAGTTGCCAGTTCTCAGTGATAGCAATCATGGTCTTTACTGGTAGAACAAGTCCACCGACTGTGAGGCGCTAGATGGCGAACAATGAAGTAACTGAACTAATTAGCATAGTCAGGAATGACAATGGGTCATTATCTTTTTTGATTAACACACAACATTCAGCTTCATCCTCATCCAGCAGAGTAACCTCTTCCCTGGCTCCAGAACGTTTTCCCAGTGTAGATGGACTAATGGTCAAAGGTGGAGGGGTCATTGCTTGATATATCACATGTATTTCAAACATTTTCCTCCTTTATTGTTTCAATGGACATGGGCTCTCAATATTTGTTTCCCTGTATGCTAAGTGCCTACTGTGATTCTTTTTGGCCTGGGATAATTCAGGTACATCTAACTCCCACACCCACCTCTTGCAACAAAGTAGGATGACAGGTTATCCTAACTCTATGCAGAATTGGCAACCAGCATCCAGGGACTGTCAGCCAACAATGTCCCCCAGGTGCCAAGAAATAACCCTTGCACAAGTAGCTGGTGCGATTGTAACCCTTTTTTTCAGTTATCTTCTCCCACTCAGTCACATAGCTTCTCTTGGTTTCTCATTCACACCACTAGTCACATGCTCAGTGGTGGAACCAGGATCCCTCTTTAAATGCATAAATGCAAATAACCCATTACAGACTACGCTTTTTCTAACTGTGAGTGAATAACTCTAGTTCTAAAGTCTGCTATAATCTTCTTTTACTGTGTATGGTTTACGCTCACTTCCGGAATTATTTCAGTAAGCACAAAGTTGCAGAAGTCCTGCACACTACACACCCTTCTTCAAGAGTGCATCATAGAGATAGTCTTCAAACTGATATTGTAGAATGATGACACAGTTCATCCCCCCCAAACTGACCATAGACACAAATGAGGAACATTGAGACGCGACTCAAGCCATTTTATATTTATCCAAATTATAGTGCGCTACTTCTTTGACGAATATTATCGTATTTACTGAAACCCTGTGTAACAATTCCATATACCGACAACTATATCAGGCTCACATTATTATTTTTTATGTAAGACATTTGTTTAGAAATATTTATGTAGTCCTTGGAAAAAATGTTTAAACAAGAAACATAGCTATTATATTTCCATGTATGGAAGCTGACAGTGATACAAAAACTACAGAAGAGAAAAGTGAACCTCCTTGAAAAAGAAATAATTCAGCTAAATTTGTAAATTAAGACTACAATACTTGACAAGTTTGTTAGAAATTTGCAGTATTTCAATTTTTACTTTTCACATTTGTTAAAATATGTTCCCTAAATTCTGTTAAACGAAGTCCAGGGTCAGACTAAGACAAATAATAGGTACCGGCACCAATATAAAAGTGGTCCCTATTAGTGAATTAGATAGATAAAAAGTGGCTCATTTTTGCAAATTGAGGCAGTTTTCACCTTTTAAGGGCACGCTGAGCTTGTTGCAAGCAATCTTTTTTTATATCAGGGAAACCAACAATAAAAACCGAGCTAGCAGCCCATAAAACAGGCCCACAAACAGGCAAACAAATGGCCCACGCACTGACCTGTCAGACCAGCTCTTCGGACGCTGCTTGATTGCCCCTTAGGTCAGTCCGACCCTGAAGAAGTCTAGTCTTCTTACTCTGGTTTTCAAAGTTACGCGGCTACTTTGGTGAATTGAAATGACCATTCATCTCTAGGTGCACAATTTTTACTGTTCTATTTCTGGAGAATTCGATTGTTTGCTCGTCTCTGCTCTTTTGATCCAGATTCTCTGATGTGTCTCAAAGAGGCTCTTCAATTATATTGTGAAAGAAGACTGGTTCTCATGTAGGTGGACCGGGACTTCTATTACTGCATTACTTTTGTTTCCGTCTCTGAATTCTGAAACGATTAGGTATTATGTTTGCATGTTTCTGTACCTTTTTGCACTTCCAGCATATGTCAGAGTCGATTAGTCAAGGTTGTTTTCATTTTAAAGGGGGATCCTATGAAGTCTGAAGCATGTTTTTTGTGATTATCTCCCTTGCAGGTCAATCTTAACTTTTGGGATGATAACAAAGGATCCCACTTTGGAGCCAGGCTCGCCAAATTATTGGTGGGTCCCAGTTCCCGTGAGCTGCTCCACGGTGATGCGAGATGATAAAAGTGCCCTGCAGGATGCCTTTACTCACAGACAGGATGGCCCATGGCAAAGACCTTGGAATGATAGGACTCTTCCTTGTGTAGTGCCAACCAACCAGCGCTGGATACCCACGCTTGCCATTCCCAAAAACCACTGAAAGCAGGCACCAATAAAAATAGGAGAGGGAAAAATTAGTGTAGGTAAGGTGAATTAATGTCACTTAACCAAAAGAAGGGCTGTCCAAACCTTTGTATAGCTGCCTTCACTGTCATAGATAAGGTAAAAGCTTAGCAATGTGTAGTAGACATGCGTATAAATATAAGAATTACAGTACATATTTTTTATATAAATCACATGCAGGGAGCTGAGAGGTCATTGTTTATTTTTGTTGGTGCCCTTACCAGGCCTCCTAACTTTTTGAGCACTATAAAAAGTAAACTAGATATTAAGCCAAATAAAAATGTGAAAGAGGAATTTAGTTAACTGATGTAAATCACATGCATATTTCTACGCATTGAGGAGCTGACCATATGCATGAGTCAAAATTACATTTTGAAATTAGGGTTAAACTTGGTTGGTCCATATAACAAATTAAATATGCTGCTTAAACTGTATTAATGCTTGGGTGCTGAAGGTAGGTGAAATAAAATGGCTTTGAATTGGCGCCTTACTTGTGGGTAAGACAACCTTAGTCTCACTAGAAATGGTGATCATCTTGCACACCTTATCTGACAGAAGGAGCCTGGCAATACATGGGCCTCGTGCACGGTCAGCCAAGGTCCTGGCCCAAGCCGCGGGCACTTACCATAAATTATTGGTGGAACCAAGACCCACAAGCCCTTATAACCTGTCGCCCATGTCTATAATATGAATTCCTAATTCTGCTTCCCAGTCCGTGCGACACTTTGAGGAGATAAATATTAATTGGGTTTTGCGCTTGTTCGTCTTACAAAAGGAGACTTTTCACAGGCCTAATGCCGCGTTCAAAAGTTCTCTGAGCCTTCTTGAGCATAATGCATTACATTTTTTTTTTTAAAACATATTTTATTGGCATTTAAACAATATCGACATACACGTTCATTCGGAGGCTCGAATCTAGCGTCCAGGGTGCATAACGTGCCATTGACATTCTCTGGTGCATTTTCATCAACATTCCCGCGGAAACAAAACTAACCCCCCTCCCTCCTTGAGTTGCGCTTTGGTAAACAGGTGGGGGTGTCTACATGCTACCGGGTTCTCGTGTGTGAGATTCCCAGAGACCGTGCATTACAATGCTATACCTTCTGACTGTTTTAGGCTGATTGTCCCTCTTGTCCATCTTCTTGTTCTGGCTCTGCCACCCTCGGAGTGCCCGCCCCACTAATGTTGTCCCGCTCATTTGCCACCAGTTCACACACTAAGCTTTCCAAGGCTCTGGCCCTCTCCATCTTGCCTATTCCCCGGCTGGCCTCTCTGAGTAGCAATCTGCCTTCAGCTCCCATCCACCTCTCGAGCTCCATGTGGTGATCCATGGCTCTCCCAACGCTTTCCAATTCCTAGCTATCTCCCTCTTGGCCAAGACATAAGCAAGGTCCGGAAACTTTTTTGTCACTTTATTTTTGGCCGTATGGGCAAACCATCTTAAGAGGAAGTGCTCTGGGGACTGCAGAAGCTCTTTGTCAACAAGGTCGCATATCACCTGCCATATTTCCCCCGAAAAGGCTTGCAATAGTGAGCAATTCCAGAACATATGGAGTATGTGCGCCTCTCTTTCCCCGCATCTCTGGCAAGCCGCCGATTCCACACAAAAATGCCTCCTAATGCGGGCCGGTGTTAGATATGCTCTGTGCAGCACATAGTAGTTAATTAATGTAAATTGCGTGTTCCTAGACACTTTCGGGGTACGTTCTAGGATTTTATCCCACTCTCTCTCTGGTATCTGTTTACCCAGGTCTTCTTCCCACTGTAATTGCAAGCGCTGTAACGGCTTTCGCATATCCCCCGTATTGCCTTATAGAGGCAGGATACCGTCTTAATTCTTCCTCCTGCTCACAGCTCCGCACCCCTACCCTTCCAATACATCCTAATCCTGCTTGCTAGGGCCCTATGCTTCAGGAAGTGACCCCCGGGTAAGTCATACGCAGTTTGCAGGTCTTGAAATGGAAGTAGCGTGGAATCTCGGAATAGGTCTCCCATCGCTTTTAGTCCTGCCTCAACCCAGTCCTCCAGTCCTGACCCTGCGGAAGATAGCGTAGCATCGTGATAGGTATGTCAGGGGAATAGGGAATCGCAGCACCCACCTTCCTCAAGTATCTGGCTCAGCAGCGCACCACCACCCTAGTTGTGGTTGTGTCCTCGGACGTATACCGACGCACTCGCAGAAAGATTTTCGCCAGAGTCGCAGTGTCTGGTGCAGTTGGGCATTGTTCTCTGTCCGTGTTACGATCCGCTGCCAACCATTGGATCAGCCGGTACAGTTGTGCAGCTAAATAGTAACTCTCGAAGTCAGGCACCGCCAGCCTACCCTCTGCTGTAGGGCGTCGCAGTGAGGCCAATGCCACTCTCCTTCCTGCACCCCAAATAAATGACGTGACCATTGAGTCAAGCTCTTTGAACATCACTCGCGGGATCCACACCGGGAGAGTCCCAAAGTAGTATAGTAGGCGCGGTAATGTTACCATTTTCAAGACTGCTACCCTCCCAGCCACGGACAGCGGAAGCGTTCCCCAGAAGTTGATCGCTATTTTCGCTGACCTCACCGCCTTACCCACATTGCCTTCCTGTAAGTCCATCGCTCCGTGATATATTTTAACTCCAAGGTACTGTAGGCAGTTAGGTTCCCACTTTAAGTGTTCCAGAACAAGCGGCGGGGGGTATCAGACGCCATTGGGTATAAGCTGGATTTTTGCCAATTGGCTTGAAGGCCAGATACAGTAACAAATCAGGCCAGCATTTTGCGCGCTCCGCCTGCCGTGTTACGTAAAAATATCAAGAGGTCATCCACATACAATGCTATAAAATGCTACCCCGTTACCGCCTCCAGGCCCCTATAGTCCTGGCCGCCCCTGGCTCTGCACGCCAGCAGTTCCATAGGCTGGGCAAACAGGAGCGGAGAGAGGGGACATCCTTGCCTCGTGCCTCTCTCCACCCTCTGTCTAGGCGAGATGGTCCTCCCAGTGCGCACGTGGGCTGTAGGGGATGTGAATAGAAGCAGCACCCATGTCAAGAATCCCTCCCTTCATATAGGTACTGCCACTCCAGGCTGTCAAATGACTTCTCTATGTCCACTGCAAACACTGCTGCTTCTCGCTTGTCAAACCCCTCAGAATCCATCACTGCCAGGAGTCGTCTGAGATTTATGGCCGTATTCTGCCCCAGGATAAACCCCGCCTGATCCTCGTGAACCAGGTGTGGCATGTGTGGTAGTAAGCACCACGCAAGAATATTACTCAGGAATTTAGAGTCCATGTTCAACATGGACAGTGGCCTTCAAGCCGTATAGTCATGGGGTTCCTTCCCTGGTTTGGGTATGGGGACAATGAGGGCCTCTCTGGCACTTTCGGGCAACTCTCCAAGCTCTCGGGCCCCTTGGTACATTCTAACCAGGCGGGGGGCCAGCTCTTCCACATATGTTGCGTGGAATTCGTCCGGTAGGCCATCCGTGCCCGGGGTCTTGTTTCGTGCCATGCCCTTAATGGCAACCCGTATCTCCAGCTGCGTGATATCTGCCCCCAGTTCTTCCGCCGCTTCCGGGCTCAAGATTGTCAGCGGTAGGTCAACCAGGTAGTCCCTTATATCCGCAGGTTCGCCTTCGCACGTCCTCTTGTAAAGTTTGGCATAGTAGCGTGCAAAGACCTCATTGATCTTTTCTTGTGTGAAATGTCTGACCCCCCACTCGTCTTCTATCTCCACCAGGGGGGAACCCCTATTCACCGGGTTTGCCAGCCATGCCAGGAGCGATCCCGACCTGTCCCTCTCAGCATGCGTATGCTCCAAGTATTTCTTATAATCAAAGCTTCTAAGCCTCTCCATTTGCTTCGCCACTTCCTCCTTGGCGTCTAAGAGTGCCTGTTTGTTGAAACTTTGGGCGCCCTGGCCTTCTGCGTTCCACCTCTCTGAGAGCTGTCTCTGCCCCCTTTACGTCTCTCATTGGGATGCACCTGCCGCCCGTGGCTCGTGTAATACATTGGCCCCTCAGGACCACCTTGAAAGCATCCTACTCTGTGTTCAGCAATGCGGTCGTTCCCGTATTAGTTTGGAAATAGTGCGCTATTTCGCCTCTAACCTTCTCCCGAAAGACCTGATCTTCCAGGGTGTCCGGGCGAAGGCTACAAGAAGGAATCGCCGTTGGCGGGTGCGCCCATTTCAGGGACAAGACTAGCGGATTATGGTCCGAGATGGTTTGCGCAAGTTATTCCCCAGCAGTGACATGACGCTGAGCATCTAGCTGCACGTGCACCTCATGGACCGCTGAGAAGTAGGAGTAGTCCCTTCCCTGTGGGTTTAGGGTTCGCCATGCATCTATCAGGTCCCAGCTCTGTAGCCATGTAGTGAACGCATGAGAGGCGCGCGCCGCTTGGGAGTTTCGTAGTGGGGGGTGGGATCTGTCCAAAAGTGTCCGCTATTAAAGTCACCCCCCACTATAACAGTACCCACGAAATATTGCTAGTCTGTGGCTCAGCATCGCAAAAAAGGCAGGCTGTTCTACGTTGGGGGCGTAGACACTAATTATACTAATCTCTCGACCCTCTAGTCGCCCCTTTATGGCCACATATCGACCCTCCGGATCTACCACTGAGCTCAGCAGTTGGAATGGGACCCCCGCTTGAACCCATATTAATGCCCCTCGCGCATATGCCGAATAAGTGGTGTAAAAGAGCTGCCCTCTCCACCGTCTGTGTAATGCCTGCCCTTCCTTCTGCGTTAGGTGTGTTTCTTGCAGGAGAGCTATCTGGGCTCCCCGTCTCCTAATGTATGAGAGGACCTTGTGGCATTTTGACATGGTATGCATGCCCCTAATGTTCCCGGTCATACACTTGTACTTCTGTTTGTCAACCATTATCGGGTATTACTGTGGCCTGTTCACCTCCCTGGCTATGTGGTGCCTCCCCCTTTGAATCCGTGTGGTGCCTTGCACGCTGCAACTCAAGGTATCCCCCCCCAGTTCAACAGTAAACATGGTCCCCAACTCCCACTCCCCAGGATAAGCAGGAAAATAACCCCATCCAAACTAGTTTGAAATGTCTACAAGTGACTGCTTGCAGTTCGATCAGTCAGTCCCAGAGGGAGGCCACTCATCGATGCTCTCCCAGTCTCTGCGGCCGCCATCCCTCTCTGTAACATTAGAGGTCTTCCCCACAGCATACTCCCCTTATCTACCCCTGTACCTTAATGTAGAGGCAGGAACGCCCCGCAGCAGTCCAGTTAAGTGCAGCTCAGTCCACCGCTTCTCGCCACTAGATAACGTCATCCGCTGTCTGCGAGGTGACGTTTGGGAGTGTCACACTCTGTGCCTTAGAGTCACTGGAGCCAATCTCTGAGCCGGTGTCCACCGCAGTTTCACTGCCCTCAGGAGGGTCCTGGCTCGTCGCCTTGCCGCTGATCAGCGCTACCACTTGCATCGCGCTCTGCCGGTCAAGCTGCACCTCCTCCTACGTAGGTGCCAGAGTCTCTGTCCCAGTCCTTCGGTTCCTGGAGCGGTTTTCTCGTCGCCTTCCCTTTTCTGGGTCCCGTGGCTGCTCTGCCCCTCCATACCAGTCCAACCAGTCGGATGCCTCCTAAGGGGTTCTGAAGAACTCCGTGCCCCTCTCCGAGGTAACTTGCAGCGTGGCCGGGTATTGCGGCACGTATTTGTAGTTCAGTTGTCGCAGCATCTATTTCACATCCCGATAGGATCCCCTCTGCCTCTGCACTTCACGAGAAAAGTCTGGGAAAATGCGCACCGTGGAGTTATGCACTTGTATGTCTCCTCTGAGGTGCGCCTGGGCAAGGGTGTGGTCTCTGTCCTTGTAGTGAAGGAGTTTCGCTATCACCACCCGCGGTGGTGCTCCCGGCGGGGGCAGCTTTGCAGGGACGCGGTGCGCCCTTTCTAGGGCAAAGAAATTCGATAAGCCGTTTGGCGATACTTCTTTTCTGAACCACTTTTCGAGGTGCTCTGTCATGCTGCGGCCTTCAATTTTCTCTGGCAGGACTACGATTCTCAGGTTACTTCTGCGTGACTGGTTTTCAGCATCCTCAGCCCTGCCCTCCAGCACTCACACTTTAGTTTCCAGCATAGTCATTTGTTGCTTCATGTCTGTTAACGCCGGTAATGCTTCAGCTAGTTCTCCCTCATTTGCCTTGACCTAGTCCGCCAGCTTTTCGTGGTCTTCTCGGAGCAATCCCATGTCCAGGCTCAAAGAATCAATTTGACCTTCGAGGCGTTCACTGGATGTGGTAATAGCCTACAATATATCCTGCAGTGTGGGGTCTACAGGGCGTTCCTTCTGCGTCGAGCCCCTCTCATTCTCATCTGAAGGCCTACCCATTGTGGGCTCTTCCCTGTCCTTCTTTTTGAGGGGCTTCCCCATGGTGTCTTCCTGCCCTGTGGTGCTCCTGGTGCAGCGTGTACTCATGGGACGCTTCAGGCGACTCCTGCTGTTCGTGGGCTCATCCGCTTCGGCAGGCGCGTTCAGGTGGCCTCGAGGATGGGAACTCTAAGGCCCGCTTTCCAGACTCGCCAGCCGTCCGGGCCTCCACATGCTCCTTCCCTCAGAGTGCCTCTTTCTCTTGGGGGGGGTTCCCAGGCCCTCCCAGCACGTAGGGTGTGTAGGCCTTTTCTTGGCTGGCCCCCGGTCTGCCCCCCAAGTCACTCACACCTAAGCCCTTCACTGATGGGTCCCTTTGTGGGCATACGTCTAGGACTTCAGGCCTGGGCGCAGGGCATCATTCTCTGCCTCTGCTGGTAGCTGCCTCCGTTGGCCGCCGCAATGCCGCTACAAACAGGCTCCAACCCATGCGGCAGACTTCACTCTCCGTAGGGCCTGGACAACAGCCCCCCCAAAACCCCCAAGCACCTCTACCTTTCTGTGCGTGCCCCTTCCAGCTGACTCGGCAGGCGGGGCCCATCAGTGTCCCAGTCCCCTTGCTGCCACCTTCTCCAGAAGCGCTGCAAGGACCCTCTGGGCCTCGCACTCAGGACTCGTGCAGGGGAGCAAGGGGAAGGCAATACAAGCCCCTCTTCGCCTCCAAGAAGCGCGCGCAGGCAACCTGAAGTACTGGGAATTTTAAGCCCAGCGGTGCAGGGGAACACACCCTATGACTTCGGGTTCTTCCTGTTTCAGACCTACAGAAACACAGAGTCTTCTGGGTGAAGTCAAAGATCAGTTTATTGGCTGCAGACCAATTACAGGTATCCTAGAAGTACAACAGCGTGTTTGTTCTCAGGAGACTGCTAAAAGTTACAGAGACGGGCTTCTCCTTAAATACAAAATATCCTGCTTCAGGCATACATTCCTTGTTTTATGGCATGGTCATTCATATGTATACATTTCAAACGAAAAGGCAGAGTCATGATGACCATCCCACATTCCAGTTAAGCCAGCCCGCAATTGTTTACCCAGCAAGGCTCAGATCCCACATCAGATATCGATAGGCCCCAATAAACATGAGCATCTCCTGTTTGGAAAACAAGCCATAAAGCAGGAACAGTCAGGTGTGAAAGAGATTAGCTGGAGGCTCGTGTAGGATGAAAAGGCTTTATGGTGTGTCAAGCCCTGATGCTAATCACAGGTGGCCGAAGGACGGGGAGCTCGTGGGACCGGACTGACCTGGGGCAGCGGAGCCAAGCTGCCCAGGTCACAGAGAAGTCAAAGGAAAGGACATGTGCTCTAAAAGGCCCGTATTTGCTTCATGATATGTAGCCTATGTGAGGGCAACCATAAGATGGCCACCGCTCTAAGATGGAACCCACGTAGTGATGTATAATAACGTATACACAGTGCATTCATAGCTAAAACGTTACACAAAGCACTTGTACATACCGCATTGACCATTCGCGGTTCGCTAATACCGGGATAGACAGGGGTAGGGCCCTGCCTCCTACGCGGTCCCAAATTCTAAAGTACGACAGACCCTCCTTTTGCCCTTACATAGGCAATAACTATACTCATTTCAATCCGAGTCTAGGCCAATATTCATGAAGTCATGGAGATGTTGCTGTAGCATCATCCTATTACTTAGCTCGTTCCTCGATACAGGTTTCCTTACACATAATGTAGCACAGAGGCCACATATCGCAGGAGCACACTGTATGCACAGACAGAACAGGAAAAGGATGGCTAAGATCATTCCAATGACCATCAGAATCTTCCAACCCCAGGCAGATATCAGTTCCCAGAACCACCCCACCAGTGACCAATCTCCACGTGTATGGATTCAGATATTTTATGTAGTTTGGAGATGGCTTGATAAACTGTTGGAGCGTTGTCTGGTATGAAAATGCAACAACTAGATTGGATAACCTTACATACCCCACCGCGGTCTGCAAGTATAACGTCTAGAACCATGCGGTTCTGCAAAGTCATGAGGCGATCCGCTTGGAGCTCAGCTGTCAAATTACCAAGGGCACCAGCCGTAACATTAACAGTGGATTCAACCATACGAGTCAGCTGTCTCAGGTTCCTACTATTAACCATAGGTCCCCAAAACGTCAGGAAACCCAAAAAGAAATCTCCCGCTTCCTGACCGGCAGTATCCTCCTTACTAATCACGCCTCTCACAACTCTGGTCTTGTGATAGTCAGAGGCGGCAGTAAATGTTGGCGGTAGCAGATTTGCAATATAACATGTGCCCAAGAAGTCAGGGGGCAACCATGTATATGCTCGGTCATTGCAGATAAAATATGTACCCTTGGCAGCCAAAAACGCTGGGGAAAACTGTGACGGAAAAGTGTACGTTTCAGTACAGTCACTTCTTCCCAGTTGAGCTCTAGGATTCTGACCATTACCTTGTAAACAGAACCGACCTATGTGGGGTATGATCCAGATTGGGGATGAGATTTTTCGCTGTCTTTCACCCAGACTAATACTATACCCCGTCGCGTTCCACCCTACATAAGCTCTCAACTCTTCTTTGGGAATAGATGAGTATGCATCGATATCTCTGCTCATATCGGCAACTCCTTTTCATTAAAGCTTTATTATTTGTACTAGGTCTGATGGAACGCGGTTGTCGCGGGGAGTACGCATCTAGAGCAAAGAGAAACATGGTCTGGAATGCCCATGACGATCCATTGTAACTAAACGGCAGCACTAGATAGGGAATACCCTTATTAATGGTATGTGGCATTAAACCACACACCCAGCAATTGGTTGTATTCATGACTAGTTGGTGCGGGTGCAGGAGCTGAATAAATGAGTTGTTTACAAACTCTGATTGTCTAGCTTGTTCATGTTCAGGCAGAGGGTGAAAAGAGTGTGAGGAGACAGTTGGAGGAGGTATAGGCTGTTCAGTGGGTGCAATGGGCTCTTGAGAGGAGAAGAATACAAATCCTACAGTAAACACTACCATACTACATAATACAAACAGACATAAAAATACAAAACGTTTGCTCTTCATTATTTTACACATTTTTGCTTTAAAGTTCATTTCCTCAGTCTCTCCATCTTGAAAAACTCCATCCTCTAATCGTGCCGCTCGCAGCGGGTGAGTTTCTTCTGCTAAGGAGTACGCCTGTCAGTCCAGGGAACGCCCTAGACCAACCAGAACCGTTGACCTAACGTCTAAGGCCTGTACCCCAAAGTCTTGGCACCGCGACCCTGCGGCTGAACCCGGATGGTGGTTCGAAAAACAAAAATCAAGAAAGTCCTTCAGATGGGAGAGCTATGGTATCAAAAAACAAAAAGGTAAGGAAAAGAATATTTATTTGTCCATAGGCCTTGGTCTTAGATTGTAGTGGAAACGGCCAGGTACTGTCTGATCTTGGAACAAGAGTTCAGGCTCTGTAGTGTCCAATCGAATTGACGGTGGCACAGCTTCTTGTAAAATATCGTCACTCTGTTGTGCTGAAGTTGTGCCTTTTATGCGTGCATCACTGAACGGCACAAAACGAGGTACAGTGTCTGTTTCAGAGTCAGCGATACCCTCCTGGACCCACTGGTCATACGGCAGAGGCAAAGGTATCCTTTTGACGTGGGCGCCGTGGATCCAGTTCTTCTTCCCCTTTACTCGAACAGCTGATCTTGTAGACAGAAGTACGAGATGAGGGCCGATCCAACGAGGCTCATCGTTGCTTTTGCGCTGGAAATTTTTCACCAGAACCCACGTACCAGGGTTGATAGGGTGTCCTGGAGCTTCAGAGGCCTGGGGGAGAGTATTGTGCACCTGTTGGTGTAAAACACGAAATTTAGCCGTCAATTCATACAAGTAATCAAGCAGTACTGGATGTTCGATTTCGCTGAATTTCGCCGGTCTTGGCACACCCCATACATTGGCCGGGCGGCCAAAAATAACCTCGTATGGGCTAAGTCCCACTCGTGAGTGTACGGTCATTCTGGTGGACAGGAGTGCTAGAGGCAGAGCGTCAGGCCATTTAAGACCTGAGCTCGCTTGGATTTTGGCCAGCTTGAGTTTTAGAGCACCATTGTAGCGCTCTACTAATCCAGCTGATCGGGGGTGATTTGCAGCGTGGAACTTCTGCTTTATCCCCAACCCCTCACACACATTCTTCATCACTTGACCCACAAACTCACTCCCATTATCACTCCACACCATTCTTGGCATTCCAAACCTAGGGAAAAATTCCTTCACAAGGGCTTTGGCTGTGGATAGAGCAGTGTTGTCCTTTAGGGGATAGGCTTCTATCCATTTTGAAAAAGCGCAAACAACCACCAATACATATTTCAGGTTGTTGCACCTTTCCATGTGGATAAAATCTAGCTGCAAAACTTCAAATGGATATGATGGAGGCGCAAAATGACCAGCTGGAGTTGGGGTTCCCCTACCAGGGTTGTATTTCAAGCATACCATACAATTCTTGACCACATTCTCTGCACACTTGGGAATTCCAGCATTCTGCCATACTGGAGCCAACAACTTACAGATTCCTTTCGTACTGATATGTGCCATTCCATGTGCCATAGTAACCACTGGAAGCACATATGCATCAGGTAACAACCATCGCCTATGTTCTGACAAATCAATCCAACAACCATTCTCATCCAACTTACCCATACTTTCTCTCCACTTGCTCAACTCTTTCTCTGTGGCTTCAGCTTGAAGGGACTTTACACTTTCTATTGTGTTTTCACACATTCCAACATCACCAACCCATCTTGCAGGGCCTGCAACATACATTCGAGTCTTCACATCTTTTGCTGTTTCTTTCGCGACTTCATCAGCAAACGCGTTACCACGACCAACATCATCAGTGATTTTCTTGTGCGCACTGCATTTCATAATCGCAACTTGTGACGGTAGGGTCAGCGACTCAAGGAGATCATTCACCAACTTGCCATTCTGAATCTTAGCTCCATGTGAAGTCAGGAACCCACGTTCTTTCCACAATCGCCCAAAACTATGAGCCACGCCAAAGGCGTACTGGCTATCCGTATATATGTTCACTCTCATTCCTTCAGACAGTACGCATGCTCTCGTAAGGGCAATCAATTCTGCTGCTTGAGCCGAATTTTGTGGCACACGTGCAGTTTCCACAATCGTGTGCAAAGTCGTGATAGCATATGCAGCAGTCGTATCACCATTCGGAAGCTTGAAACACGAACCATCCACCCATAAAGTACCATCACACTCAGTCAGAGGAGTATCTTTAAGATCTACTCTCCCTTTCGTCTCTTCTTCTGTTCTGAACAGACAATCATGTTGCTCAATCTCATCTAGGTCTGCTGGGATTGGTAATAATGTAGCTGGATTCAACGTGTTGCATCTCTTTATGTGTATATGATTTGCTAACAGTGTCAGCTCATATCCAGATAATCGCGCACTAGTTAAGTGTTGTGTCTTGGTCCTGTTTAACAATGTGTCCACAGCATGTGGAACCATAACAATCAATGTATTATCCATTACTAGGCCAGCAGACTGTCGAATAGACATAGCTGCGGCGGCTGTAGCTCTCAAACAACTTGGCAATGCCCTCGCTACCGGGTCCAAGGTTGACGAAAAATATGCGCATGGACGCGGTCTATCGCCAAAAGGCTGTGTTAACACTGATAATGCGCAACCATCTTTTTCATGAACATACAATGTAAAAGGCTTACTGTAGTCAGGGGTACCCAACACAGGAGCTGAACACAATGCATTACGCAATTCCCAAAAACTTTTCTGACACTCTTCAGACCATGGGATAGGATTCGGTGTATCTTTACATGTTAATGCTAACAAAGGTTTTGCCAGCAAGGAAAAATTGGGAATCCAATGCCTACAGTATGAAGTAATGCCCAAGAAAGCACGCACTTCTCTCTGTGTTCTTGGCACACTCAACTGTGCAATGGCTTGAATTCTTTCTGGGGTCAGTTTCCTTCCCTCCTTCGATAAGAGATGACCTAAGTAGGTCACTTCTTGTCGACAATATTGCAGCTTTGAGAGAGACACTTTGTGATGGAAGGCAGACAAATGACGCAACAATGACAAGGTAGCGTTTTTGCAAATCTTTTCAGTATCCGCGGCGATTAGTAAATCGTCAACGTACTGAATAAGGATCGCGCCACTGGGTAAAACCAGTGCATCAAGCTGCGCTTTTAAAGCCTGACTGTATATTGATGGACTCTCACAGTAGCCCTGGGGAGCGCGTTTAAAGCGGAAGCTTCGGCCTCCTAAACTAAAGCCAAAAATGTCTCTGCTCTCCTCTGCAATTGGGATGCTAAAGAAAGCATTCTTTAAATCGATCACTGAGAACCATGCCGCGGAGGCTGGAATCATAGTTAACAAGGCAGTTATGTCAGGAACAACTGGAAACTGTGGCACAACAATCTTATTAACCTCTCTAAGATCAATCACAAATCTGTAAACAGGTGGCTGTGAAGGGTCCGTTCGTTTTAAGACAGGTAAAACAGGACTATTGCAAACGTTGCCTCTTGTCTTTTCAATTACACCCTTTTTAATCAAATCACTGACAATTGCTAACAATGCTTTCTGACCTTCATTGGAGATCTTGTACTGGGGAATACGTGGCAATCTGACATTGGCTTTTAAAGTGACCACGTATGGCGGTATTTCCAAAAGACCCACATCATTGGGACCAGTAGCCCAAAGGACATCCGGAAGGGATGACAATTCAGGTGGCATTGCATTCTTAGACAAATACATCGGGGAAATCACTTTCTTGCCTAATGTAAGTTGTACTCCTGAGGGAGAACAATATAGCGTTGCATGCAATCTTTTTAGCAAATCTAAGCCTAGCAAATTTTCACCACAACCTGTCGTTAGAATGAGGGGTGCTTTTAGCTCACAAGGTCCAACAGAAAGCGACATAGGACTAGAAATCGGGTTCCTAACTGGGGCGCCAGAAAAACCTACTGAGACATTCATTTCGCCAGACAAAGGCGCGCCAGGGAGTTTTGAATGCATGATTGAACTCTTTGCAGCACCAGTATCCAGCAGAAAGGGCTCCGTTACATTTGCTGTAGTTACTTTAACATAGGGTCCGCTCTGATCCACTGGCACTGAAACAACTCCCTCTCTCTGTCTACGGCTGTCCTAGTAATCATTATCTTCTACATTGTCGTCTTCTGCATAATAATCATTATTGTAGTACTGAGCTGTATTACCAGTCGCGTTGGCTTGCTGATCAAAGCTATTTATGGTATTTTGAGGCGGAAGAGGACGCGCGTTCTGGGGAACATTTCCACGCCCTCTACCTCTAGGAGCTTGCTGACCACCTCTACCTCTTGCGCCATACGCATTACTGTTACGCTGCATTAATTTAGGGCAACTATATTTAAAATGACCTTCCTCTTTGCAATATGAACATTGGTTGGGACCTACAGGGATTCGTGGTTGATAATACCCATTCATTTGCTGATTATTCTGAAATTGTTGGGGTTGCTGATAGATACCTTGTGTTTGCCTATAATTATTCTGTCCTCCACGTGGTGGATAGGCCTGCTGCAAGAGGACCTTTGGTTTCAGTTCTTTCGTTTTCTTATCTGTTCTATCCTTCTCATCTTTGTCTCTATTCTCATAATACTGTGCAGTAGCCAGTATTTGCGCTGAAGAGGAAACAGCCCTGGAACTTTCTGAGTCTTTTAATTTCTTACACAACTCGGGAAGTAGATTCTGCACAAATTTATCAACGAATAACCGTTGGCCACCTTCAGTGCTCATGTCTTGACCACTGTGGTCGATAAACGTTTCTTCAAACCTGGTAAAGAAATCGGACACTGTCTCATCTTTCTTCTGCTTACATGCGGATAATTTATCCCAATTTACGCGCATCGCGGGCATTATAGTTTTCATGTAGGTAATAATTCTACCAGGGAGTTCTGCTACCAAAGGGTCAGGTTTCGCGCCACCAACTTGGCCAGCATCTGCAGCAATGATATTAGCCCATGTGTTACCCAATTCTGCAGCATGATCTACATTACGAATGGATCCCCATAAAGGCTGTGGAACAACATTCCCAAACAACATGTCTATGTCAGCCAGATTCATTACACATGATTCTGCAGTTTGTGATAACTCCTTATAATAACCTGTAGGGTTTTTACGGGGGTCAGGCAATGTCTGCTTAAGCGCTAACACCTCAGATCGCTTCCATGGGACATGCACCCAAACACGCTGAAAATATGGCTGAACAGGTGGGTTAGCAGCTAAATCACCAGGTCTCCAAACTGGAGGAACCTCACGCATTGGATATTGGCGTGCTTTTACCTTCTTCCCCACAGGGAAATCCTGCTCAAACAACGATTGCTGACAATCACCATTTCTGAAGGACAGTAAAATTGCAACTGCTTTATCTACATTGGGGCCCACAATTGTACCTTTTTCAAAATCAAATCGCACTCAACACAATTCCTGTGGGTTTGGGTTTGCACCATTATCCTCCAATTCCTCACAGAGGAATTCACACATTTTGTCAAAGACATACCTCTGTGTTGGGGCATCCCATTGGTGAAAAACGTTAACAACTGATTCCACATTATAGAATAAAGGGAAACCAATCCACCTACGCGCCAGATGATCTAACACCTCTTTCTCGTCGGGACCAGGCAGCTGACTGCGCAATTACTTAAGCTGTAAGCCAGGAGTCGCACTAGATGACCCAAAGAGAGGCGACATTAAACTAGTAACTACATTAGCTAGTCGTTGTCGTGCTGAAGGAGAAGTTGAGGCGAAAACAGGGGGATAGACAGAGGGAAGAAAAACGGATTCAGATACAGGTACCGGGGTAGTGTAAGAAGGAGGGCCAGGGGAAGCCACTGATGTGCTAGGCAAAGTCGCAGGAAGCACGGGGGCAGCAGGTAACAAAACTGGCGACCCTTGAGAGGGCTGCACTGCAGGGATAGGAGCCAGCTGAGGAGGAGCTGGAGGCTGTGGGAAGGCTTGCGGCATATTTACTGGAGGCTGCATATTTACAAGCTGTGGAGGTGCGGTTGCATTTTGCGCATACGGGGGTGGCGAACTTAACAAATGGGACATTAGGGAATCTTTTTCTTTCTCTTTTGTCTCATCTTGCACAAGGGGTGACAAAACAGGGTAACATTTATCGATCCCTAGTTTGCGCTGTCTATGTAATTGCTCATTCATTTGTTCCTCCTCATTATCTTTAAATTGCACAGCTGCTTGCATCACTGACATGCCTCTTTCTCTCTTATTTCTTTTCGCTAGCTTAATTTCCTTCTGTTTGGCTTCCTTTCGCCATAGGCGGAAAGAATCAAACATCGCCGGCCGGGCTTTCTTTTTAAACAATTTAACTTCCAAATTATCTAAGATATCTGTATCGAAACTACCATTTTGGGGCCATTTTAAAACACCGTCCTTTCTGGTGTATCGGATCCATACTTCATTATATACAATGGGGCCCACGCCATGTTTTACATAAAGCTCATAAGTTGGAGTTCCAATTGGAGGAACCGGACATGAATCCTCTAACTGGAAATCCCTTCCACAACCCAAACAAAATAATCTTCCAAATACACTAGCACCAGGCATCTTCGCTCACTAGTCTAGTTCCAAACTTCAAAGGATTATCGATTACGATAGTCTCGTGAATACACGAGTCCTCTGGCTTTGGCATTTGCAAACTCCAAATCAAAATAATCCCGAAGGATACCAAATTCAAACTGGGAGACGCTCCACTTATACTTAACTGAATATCGATGATCAATGGCGTCACCAGAAGACTCTCTCGATTGTTTCGCTCTACCAAAATCGTCAAGGGTGCAAAGCAGGGCGATTAATCAGGGCAGCAGTCCTTCGTAGCCGTCGGGACGCGGAGAACCTCGCAGAAAAGACTTTCGGACCACGTCGACATGCAGGGGTCGATGAAGTGGCGGCCTTCCTCCAGAATTTCCACACGAACCTCTGGCTTGGACCGGTACCGCTGAAATCGCGCCGAGTTGGGCGCCAACTGAAGTACTGGGAATTTTAAGCCCAGCGGGGCAGGGGAACACACCCTATGACTTCGGGTTCTTCCTGTTTCAGACCTACAGAAACACAGAGTCTTCTGGGTGAAGTCAAAGATCAGTTTATTGGCTGCAGACCAATTACAGGTATCCTAGAAGTACAACAGCGTGTATGTTCTCAGGAGACTGCTAAAAGTTACAGAGACGGGCTTCTCCTTAAATACAAAATATCCTGCTTCAGGCATACATTCCTTGTTTTATGGCATGGTCATTCATATGTATACATTTCAAACGAAAAGGCAGAGTCATGATGACCATCCCACATTCCAGTTAAGCCAGCCCGCAATTGTTTACCCAGCAAGGCTCAGATCCCACATCAGATATCGATAGGCCCCAATAAACATGAGCATCTCCTGTTTGGAAAACAAGCCATAAAGCAGGAACAGTCAGGTGTGAAAGAGATTAGCTGGAGGCTCGTGTAGGATGAAAAGGCTTTATGGTGTGTCAAGCCCTGATGCTAATCACAGGTGGCCGAAGGACGGGGAGCTCGTGGGACCGGACTGACCTGGGGCAGCGGAGCCAAGCTGCCCAGGTCACAGAGAAGTCAAAGGAAAGGACATGTGCTCTAAAAGGCCCGTATTTGCTTCATGATATGTAGCCTATGTGAGGGCAACCATAAGATGGCCACCGCTCTAAGATGGAACCCACGTAGTGATGTATAATAACGTATACACAGTGCATTCATAGCTAAAACGTTACACAAAGCACTTGTACATACCGCATTGACCATTCGCGGTTCGCTAATACCGGGATAGACAGGGGTAGGGCCCTGCCTCCTACGCAGTACCAAATTCTAAAGTACGACAAACCTGGCACTTGCTTCAGCTCACACAGTGCCGAACGCTCTCCACCATGGTGCTGCCGCCTGCACGGCTATGTTCACGCCACTTAATCCCCCAGGGGGGCCTCCAGGCACCGCTGCTGCTCCCAGCTCCGTTACAAGAGGCACCGGGGCCTCAGACTCCTCCGCCCCCCTCCGCACAAGGTTTACTTCGAGGGCCTCAGGGCCCGGCACATTGTCCTGCACAGGGGGCAAGAGGGGAGCACTCCAGGCCTCAAGCAGGGCCACGCCAGCATACCGGTCTCAGTTCCAGTGGCCATCGTCTTCCAGGCATGCCGCCATTTTACTGCTGCTTTCGGCCGCATTCGGCGCGTCTGTCCCCTCCACTCTTAACTCCAGGTGGTCTCCCAGCATATCACTCAGCTCAGCTTGGGAGGTGGAAGGAGGGGCACGTCAGCCCCCCGACCTCGTAGGTTCTCTCAGGGGGCCAGCACACGTCCTGGTTCTCTCATCACCCGCTGGGCACCGCCATCTTGATTGAGTTCTCAGTCGCGCTCTCAGCGTCCAACATTTTGTGCTTTTGGGGCTGCAGGGGAGGCTCACCTCGCCTCTGAGGCACCCCTACTCCTCTCCCAACTGAGGGGGTGTGCTGTGGGGCTTCGTGCCCCGTGTAGGGCTTCAGGATGGCAGTCGATGGCGGCCGACCGAGAGGAGATCACGAGCAGTGCTGCTCACACCATCGGCGCCAGGCCATGCCCCCGAGCATGCATGCACTATGCACAGAACAATCGTCTGACATACTCTCAAGATACATAGAGCATTACATCTGTTTCTTCCCCTGTCTGGCTGAGCACACTAGACATGCCCTGTTTAACCAGGTGACTCCAAAGATTACTTGTAATAATATATAGGATCTCATTAGTGCCTCATCTGTGAGGTGGAAGTGAGAGGGGTCTATGGGGTATTTCATACCCATGCTTTTTTGTTTAACAAAAACAGTTCCCAAACTTTTTGTTAATAAAAAGCTTTCCCTCCTGCTTCTTGATGAAAGACAAGGGAGGGGAATTTCCTGTGCTGAGGAGGGACAGATAGCTAAAGAAGAAACACGCCTTCTGTCCAGTTTGCCTACTACGTAAAGATAATGTGAATATCTGCAATTGGTTAATCACCAAATGTAAATGCTGCTTGGGAGCAGGAAAGGATTTACATGATGAGGCCACTTGAAGCTTTATGTGCCAAAGATTTATTCTTTTTTATGTGTAATGGAGGATTTTACCAGCTGAGTTCTTGAGTGTGCCCTTTTCATCGACACAAATAAGGTTTGCATTAGGTACAGTCTGAGTGAGTATTACTAAAATATATGTTTAAAAGCACTTGTTTTATCTTTAGTGTAAATAATTCCGCCCTTTTTGCAGCAGCCTACTTATATTTTGTGTACTAAAATTTTAAAATAACGGCTTACATATTTGCAATGTTCTCTGACGCTGGATGGAACCTTGTGCCACTAAAATTACACAAGCCACTCTTCCCCACTACACCAACCCAGATTCAATTCTGTGACTCTCTATATGCAGACATCTGCAGTGAATATATTTACCAGCTGAGATGTCATACCATAAAAGAGAGTCATTACAAGTGATTAGTTTAACATGCATTAATTTCTCATTTAAAGTGTGTGTGTTCTTTTATGTGAAGTTACCTGAAGGTGAAATCACAAGAAAATAGTTACAGAATATTTTGCACTTTTTAGCCATGTCTTTGACCCCCATCCCCAGTCTCACTGACCCCGCACCAGTTGCGCTCAGGATCACACACTGATGTAGCTCTAGGAGGGTTGTGACAGACCCCAAATACATATCACAACAAAAGAGAGGGACTAGGAGCGCAATGAAGGTCCACCTGCTCTAATCACAAGGGCTGGGTACTAGTTCCTATAGAAAAAAGAAGAAGAGACTAAGGACACTCATAAGAGATTGGTTGGATGAGGAGTAGTGTGGAGGGGATCTTCCAAATTTGGAAGTAATGCCCTCACACACCCTTAAGGGTGTCATGCTTCATCATCGGGCTTTTTGCTCCTTGTGGGGCCGGCGCTGCAATGCCCCACGGGCCCCGTGAGAGGGATCTTTAGCAGAGACCTTTTTAAGAACAAGCCGTGATGGTGTGTGTGGGTGTGTGGAGCCACGGGACGTGAGCGTGAGTTGAAGTAAGTTTATTAGGGGATCCTTTAAGTAGGTTAAAAAGGTCACAAAAAACTAAGCATTCTGTGCCAGTTCAGGGAGCACGACCTGTCTCATGAGTAAAGCATCAACCAGATTTGGTTGAGGCTAGGTCAGGTCGACATGTTTCACACCCTGGTGGTCCAAATGGATCCCTGGCGTTTCTTCAGGACCAGTGACCCCAAATACATGCATTCTTGGCGTGGTAGTTGGATCTGGTGGCCCTGAATCGGGTCTGCTATGACTGTGTTGGTTTTCTACCAGGAATAATAGACAAAATAGTAAACTTTGATGTGAAACAGGAGAGAGACAGAGATAGACAGACATATTCATCTGGTGGCTAAATTTAAAAATTTTAAACCTTATAGCCTGAATCAATACAGGCTTCCCTGTTTGTCCAAATTGTGTGACCCTAGGCAAATTATTTCACAGAGCTTACTTTTCTTTATTATCGTATATGAGAGCACTTTTAAATGCAGGAGTTTAGGATGTGCGCTGTCAAAGCTCCTCTTATGTTTTATTTAATAGACTGCAATATTGCTCCAGCTATAATAAAAATCTAGTCCACGTTTAGAGTTTACTTGACTACTGGCCTGCCTCTTACTTCACTAATGGCATTGTCATTGGGGGAAATTGGTGAGACATTAATGCTTCTAAGTTCATGTTTAAAAACTATCACTTTTAATAAATGTCTGTCTATGCAATGATAAATTCGGATGTACTGGCATGTTAAAACAAATTACACTTATTTGAAATTTGAAGAGACTGCATCATATGTTTACATTATGTTTGTTACATGATATACAAGTCAAATATTTTCATGGCTCGGCTCATGCATGGACCCTTAGAGTCAAGCCAGACTTCTTGCTTGACTCGGTCTATGAGCGCCTACTTCTATTTGAATCTTGGGCTTGGTACATGGGGCCATCAGTCACTTGATAAAATAATTTGTGATAGGTGGGGATAAAAACATGTAGCCTTGCTTACATGACCATTTTGACAATTCTACCATCAAGGCTTCCGGTAACATAGACGTAGAAGAGTGCTTGCAGTGAAGATAATGTTAAAATAGGGGGATACCAAGGGAGGGACTGCAGCCTGTTGTGTTGTAATTGCCCACAGTCATGAGCTCCCAGATCCCGGTGGGACGGGCCGGGGCATAACTTCAGAGGTGTGTTTAGGGTGTGACACCCCTCAAATGTATTCTTGGCTTAGTAGCTGGGTCTATGGGCCATGAATCGGCTCTTCTATGTCTGTGTCGGTTTTTCTCATCCTTCTAATTTCACTTTTAACTTAATTTTTCAGAGTGGAAACATAAATATACATAGAGACTGTCATAACAAAAAAATTCTAAATCTGCAGCCGTAGAAGTAGTCCTTGAATGGGTGCAAGTGTACTACTTTTTGGAATTCACAAACAGTGGCTGCAATAGGCTTGAAAAGCTGTTCCAGTCTCAGGTTTCCAGGCAAACTACTGGCAATCAAACATCCAAAAGGAAATGGGATCAATGCTTGCAAATAGTCTAACCAGTGGCAAATGCTCCAAGTATCATTCCAACCCATAGTTTTTCTTCCACTGTGCCATTCTAGACACAGATTCCCCTAATGGAAATCAGTACTGACCCCGTTCCCCTTGAAAAACGTCCATCGCAAACCTTGAACATCTCATCCCTCAATAATAACGCACTTAGAAAGATAGGCTCTAAGGGATATTTTAACGACCTGCCTTATTTCCAATCCCCAAATCTAACTATATAAACCACAAGAAGAACTGGGGGTCCAATGTAAATAGAAAGAAGCACAAATAGACAAGAGTGTGTATAGAGAATCAAGACATAGAATTCTAGAGCAGAGGCTGGATTCCCATCAATCTTTTTATCGTGATCAGTATTATCATTTGGTCATCCACCCAAATGAAAAGTATATATTTCTTGATCATAGAGACTACCTCCATGGGAAGCTCTCTTACTCAGATAGCCAGTGGAACTAGACCCAACGATAAAGAGAGACAGTTGTGTCTGTAGTTAGTGATCCTAGAAAATGTGTGCAGTGCAAAAATATTAATGTAGTGAGTGAAATCTTAAAAAAGAGTTGTGCGGAGAAAAAATACTTCTTTTATTAGACAGACTCCTCACACCCTTATTAAAAACAGTGCAAAAAATAGCAGTGTTTACAAATGACTGCTAATTTAAAGGTCTTGATTCTCCCTACACACTCTTGTCTTTTTGTGCTTCTTTCTATTTACATTGACCCCCAGTTCATCTCATCCCTCACCCTGCAGCCCGCTGCTTTTTTAGTTGGTAAATTTGAGGTTCACACTCCCCAATCTCTCTAAATTATGCCCCTGATCACAGTTCTCGTAGATTTTTAATTCAATCAACCGCTGTTTTGTCACAATTTACATGAGATATTCTTTTGAGTTCAAAAGTTTTTTATTGTTTTTTTCCAAATAAAGCAGTACATACAGTACATCAAATGACGGACATACGGAATAGACATACGAAAATAACAATAGAAGAAAACAATAAATAAATGGCAAAGCAGATGTCACTGGTAGCCAGGTTGATATAGCAATGAATCACATTTTAAGCATATGTAATATCAAGTGTAGTAACATACAGGTGACTGAGCAGAATAATGGCGACATGAAATTTATCCAAATGAACAGCAGGAAGAGCTCTAGTTCAGAGTTCAGAACAACTTAGGTATCTGTCTTAACTAAGTGTCTGTCTTAACTTGGTGTTCTTCATGGCGGTTTGTGTGAGCTGAAGTAGAGGTCGAGAGTGTCCCACATGTGTCTGGTAGAAGATTTCCACGGTGAGTTCTGGAGAGTTACGTTATCAGCCCCTCTTAGGTTGGTGACCCAGTTTAACCAGCAATTAAAGGAAGCTCTGCGTGTGTCTTTCCAATTGTTGAGTATAATCTTGACCGCTGCTATTAGGAGTAGGTCTAGGAGCGCCCTATCTTTTTCATTCAGCGACTCTGCTCTAAGGAAACCGAAAGCTAATGGCGCTAGATCTCTACTAGGGGAATATGAGAAGAGTTTAGATATGAATTCGAAGACCTTATCCCAGAAAGGCAACACGCATTTGCATTGAATTAATACGTGTTCTAAGTCCCCTACTTTGTCATTGTAATTCCAACAGATGGGATCCTCCCTGATTTTGTGTGAGTGGAGTCGGGCTGGTGTCCAGTAGGCCTTATGTAATAACCAAAACTTTGTCTGGGCGAGTGCTGGGCTGATCTTATTTCTCATGGTTGAGGTCCAAGTTTTGGTCCAGTCCAACTCCGAGATCGGAGAGGAGGAGTGCGACTCCCAGAAGGATATCAGCTTCTTATTGAGGGCGGATTGTTGAGGGCGTATTAGCTTATAAATCCAGGAAACCTGGTGACCTAACTTATGTAGCTTTGATAGATATCCTGGGAGGGAAGGGGAGAGGAGGGATATTTTGGCTTTAGTTAATGCTGACTTTATTTTTAGGAAGTTATAGAATTCAATTGAGTCCAGGTTGTATTTAGACTGTATTTCTTTGAAAGAAAGAGGGTAAGCACCGTTGAAGAGTTGCTGGGGGAAATAGATACCTTTGTTAACCCAGGAGTCATTGTGTAGAGTGTTCCCTTTATAAAGTATTTTATGATTGTTCCAAAGGGATTCAAGATTAGACCGTTTAATGCTAATGTCTAATAGTTTGTCTATCTTCAGCAGTGCAGATTTTGTGTGCTTGAATAAGGGTTTTGAGCAGGTGACCACGGTGAGATTTGCGGTCAGAAGGTAAGGGGTAAGTTTCATAAAAATCGATTTCTCAATGTCTAGCCATAAAGGGGTGTAATCTTCTGATGGCACGAGCCAGTATGAGCCTTGTTTTGCTAAGAATGCCGTCTGGTAGAGTTTAAAGTCAGCCAGGTTGACCCCACCCAGTGATTTATCTAGTCTAAGTTTTTTCATACTAATTCTCGCTTTTTTCCCTTTCCATAAAAATTTTGAGAGAAGAATGTCCAGCTTATGGTGGAAGTCCTCAGTTAGTATGAGGTGGAGCATAGTAATTAAACAGTTTACTAGGGGAGAGATCATCATGTTGATGGCCTCAATCCTACCCCACCGTGTTATAAACCTTGGGGACCACGCGTCAAGAAGAGTTTTAATTTTCTCTGGGGTGCTAGTTTCATTACGTTGGAGCGTTTCTAATATTGTGCTGCTGAATTCAATCCCCAGGTACTTGATGTATCCCGGTTTCCATGCGAGGCCAGAGTCACCTAGCATTTCTCGAGTGCTGAGAATGTTCAGAGGTTTGACTTCGGACTTATCACGGTTTAATTTGTATCCGGAGTGTCTAGCGTATCTTTCTATGGTGGTCATGAGGGCCTAGATTGAATCGCTCGGGTTCTCTGTAACCACAAGGATATCATCCGCGTATGCGGCTAGTTTCACTTGAGTTTCTCCGAATTTTACTCCCATTATGTCGTTGTTGCATTTGATATCCGTGATTAGTGGTTCTAAGGCCAAGAGGAACAGTGCAGGAGAGAGAGGGCAGCCCTGACTGACCATGATACCCTGTCGAACGGTTTTTCTGCGTCCAGGGTAATGGCAATAGAAGGGACAGCCGTTATTTTAGCTTTCTCTAGAATATGACACAGTAATCTAGTTTTGTCATTAGACATGCGATATTTGAGGAACCCCACCTGCGAGTTACTGATCAGTTTTGGAAGGATCACGGTTAGTATATTGGCTTGGATTTTTGCGTGGATCTTGTAGTCTAAGTTGATGAGCGTGATTGGTCTATAGTTTTTTATTAAGAGGGGGTCTTTCCCCTCTTTAGGAATGACAATAATATTGGCTTCTTCCATCGATTTGGAGACACAGCCCTCTTTCGCTATAGACTTGAATAATTTTAGTAAGGTAGGTTTTAGCGACCTATCAAACTCCTTGTAAAAGGAGGCCGAGAAGCTGTCCGGACCCGGGGCTTTATTGTTTTTGAGGGATTTGATCGAGATCGAGAGTTCTTTTTCAGAAATGGGGGACCCTAGCGCTGATTTATCTGCCTCTGTTAGTTTTGGTAGGTTCAGTGAATCTAGGTATTTAGTGCAGCCCTCAGGATCCATTGTTTGTTTATTTTTATATAGATCCTCGTAGAAGGCTTGGAATACTCTTAGCATCTCATTTTGCTTTGTGTGGATGATATTCTTGGAGTCTTTAATTGCCTCTGTTTGTGTTTGAGGAATGATGCTAGTAGCTTGCCTGCCTTGTTCCCCTCACATAGCTTGAGTGCCTTGAATTTATTAATCCACACTCCAGCGCAATTGCTCACTATTTTATTGTATTCGTATTTCTTCTTAACCAGTTGATCAAGGGCATCTTTGTTATCTATATTCCCAGAGTGTGTTATTTCGAGTGATTTGATTTCTTTCTCTAACGATTCAAGTTCTAGATTTAGTATTTTTTTTTTTAAAAGTGTTTTTATTGATTTTATTTCAACAATCAGTCAGGCTTAAACAGTATAAGAAAGCAGAAAAAGTTCAAATTTACACAAGGGGTGTGATACAGGAGTATTACAGAGATCAGAAAGAGAAACAAAACACTTCAAATCCAATTGGTGATTGGATACCAGATTTTTAACCCAAACATTTTTCTCCTTATCCCTTTAAGTTTATACATGGCTATTTCAGTATGGTAAATATACAGTAATTTACATTGCCATTGATGAAAAGTTGGGGGTTCATTATCAATCCAGCGGGAGGTGATGCAGAACCGGAATACAGACATACAAATGAAAAGAAATGCTTCTTCAGCCCTAGATCTTGTCCCAGAATGATCTGTTTGAATACCAAAAATTACCAATTCGGGAGATAATTTAACAGTAATACCTAAGGTATGATTAATAAAATATTCAATGTCAGTAATAAAACGAGAGAGTTTATTACATCTGAAAAACATGTGAATAGAGTCCGCATCTTCCTCCGCGCAACGATTGCATCTTGAGTCTCCCCCAACCTTCCATTTGGCTATCTTGACAGGAGAGTAATAAAGATCAAAAATGGCCATAAAGTGTTGACTTTGAAGGGATCCGTTGAAAAATATTATCATAGACATTTCAATTGATCTTCTCATGTCAATATTTAATAAATCTAACTTCCTTTGCCATCTGTTCTCGACTAAGGAAAGATCATCTTCAAATAGATTAATTGTCATTTGATAAACTGATCCAATTTTCCTTGTTTTCCTTATGGCCTCCAATATCTTATTAGCGTTCATACAAGAATGCGTAAGAAGGCCCTTTGAAGCTAGAAAGCTCCGAATCTGGAGATATTTAAAAAAATGATGTTGTAATAGGCCAAATTGGTTCTGTAGGGAAGCAAATGAGGAAAATTGGGAGTCTTGATATAGATCACCAAGAATCTGTATACCTGATGAAGACCAAACTCTTATTATATGATCGTGAAACACAGATGGTAACGCAGGATTGTTCAGCAAAGGAGAATAATAGCTAATTGAGCCCAGACCAAGGGTTTTTTCCTTAAATTGTCGCCAGATTGCAGCACATGCTATGATGATCTTAAATTTAGTTTTTTTATAATAACTGGGTTCAATGATTTTAACTAGACATTGAGGGGCCATTTCACCTAGTAAAAGTTCATAAACAGATGGATAAAGAAAATTTTCAGTAGTAATATCTGGGAAAATAAGTATGCCCATAGATCTTATAGAAATGAGCCAATAATACAGCCGGAAGTTGGGAAGACCCCAGCCTCCTTTCAGCCTAGGTAAGTAGCACCACTTGAGAGCTCGACAAGATCGATGATATCCCCACAGGAATCTAGAGATCATCCGATCAATTTTTGTAAAATAAAATGCAGGAAACAAAAGAGGTATTGTTCGAAATAAATATAAAAACTTAGGAAAAATTAACATTTTGATTATATTAACTGAAATGTAAATTATTTAACCTTTCTAGAGTTTTATTAGAGGAGTTCAAAACGGGCTCAATATTCAATCGTACGATCTCATCAACCCTAGGAGAAATAGTAATCCCAAGATATTGAGCCTGAGTGTCAAATACTAGTTCATTAGGACGACCAGAATCAGAGTGAATTAATTGAGTTTTAGCCACATTTAGCTTATAGCCGGATAAAAGGCCAAATTCTTCCGCAAGAGAAATAATTTTAGGTAGAGCACGTCTTATATCTGTAGTGGTTACCGCTACGTCGTCTGCAAAAATTTTAAATAAATTAGTATTAATTCGTACTGGCATGATATCTAGGGCAGAAGAAAGATTGCAGAGATATGGTTCGAGGTATAAAGCAAACAAAAGGGGCGAACAAGGACAGCCTTGTCTGGTCCCCCTGGTTATCATGAAACCCCTAGATAAAGAATTAGTAATTCTAATAACAGCTTTGGGATGAGTATATAAAGATTTTACTGCATTGATAAATACGTTAGGAAAGCCCATCCAAAGCATAACAGACCATAGAAACTCCCAGGAGACCCTGTCGAACGCTTTTTCAGCGTCCAACAGGGCCACCGCAACTGGTGATTCAGAAATCTGGGCCCAATCTAGTAGGGCTATTATCTTTTTAACATGGTCGGTGGTATCTCTTTTCAATATAAAACCATGTTGTCTCGGGGAAACAAGAGTCGGCATTAGGGGATTGAGTCTATTGGCAAGGATTTTAGAATAGATCTTGCTATCGGTAGCAATGAGAGAGATAGGCCGATAAGAGCCTAATTCTTCACTGTTTTTGCCTTTTTTTAAAAAAATTACAATAGTAGTGTGGGACCAAGAGTCCGGTAAATTGCCGGTGAAAGCCGAGCAAAAAATCTTAATCAGCTCCGGTTTTAAAATTCCTTTAAATTTGAGATAAAATTCTAAAGGAATAGAATCCGGGCCCATGGCTTTTCCAACCGCGAGACCGTTAATAGCTAGTTCGATCTCTTCCCATGTGATTGGAGTACTAAGACATTCAAAAAAATCTGATGGCATTCTAGTAATATTAATTTGGTCGAGGAAATTTTTAATCTCAAGACCCGACACTATATCAGGTTGATGGTATAGCAGTTGATAAAATTCATTGAATGCGACTAGTATGTCGGTTTTAGCGGTTTTAAACTCGCCATGGAGATCTCGAATTTTATAGATCTCATTAGCCGAGGATCTTTGACGTAATCTTTGAGCCAAGACCTTCCCTGTTTGCTCACTAAATTCATAGCTTTCAGTCCGATATTGATTGTGTTGTAAAGCAACCTGATCAGCTGTATGAGCATACACCAAACTGCGTTTAATCGAGAGGTTTTGTTGAGATTCCAATATGTCTTGGTTCAATTTTATGTTCACCGCAAGTCGTTTCTCTGCATTCAAAACCAAATTACAATCACTTTTGAATTTATTGCGCTTATTCTTTAATTGAAAGTTGGCATATTTTAAAGTCTCACCCCGTACAACTGATTAAATGTATCCCAAACTACTGGAATAGAGGCCGTATCATTATTTAAATTAAAAAACTCCTGAATGACATTAGACATAAATTTAACATAGTCAGGTTGTAAAAGTAAATTCCGTTGAAACGTCCAAGTTGATTGCTGTGTTTGACCGACTGACGGCAGACTGAGCTTTAAACAGAGAGGATTATGATCAGATAACAATCTGGGCAAGACTTCAATCTCGATTTTATCCAAAAAAAACTGAGATAAAAAAAGTAATCGATACGAACACACTTCATATGAGGGGCAGAAAAAAAGGTAAAACCAGGGTCATTTGGGTGAGTCATATACCAAGCGTCAAATAAAGCATTGTCTAGCAATAAAGACCTTAACGCTCGAAAAGACCGTGGTTTAAAACCGCTATATCTTGAGTTTTGTCGAATATTGCAATCAGCATCAAAGTGGATATTAAAATCCCCGCAGAGAATAATAGGAGTGTTGCTAGGCGCTAGCTCCTGATTCAAGTGATTAAATAATTCGGAATCATCAAGGTTAGGACCATAAATAGAATAAAGTAAGAGTCTACATTGAGAAACAAGGAGTTCTACCCTTGCCCATCTGCCCCAGTTATCGGCAGAGGTCTTAAGAACTTTAGTATTTTGTTGATCTGCGCTTTAATACCGATAATAACTACCCTAATGGTCGCTTTAAGTGCATCCCATAAAGTGGAGGTGCTCATGTCAGAGAGGTCATTTATTGTAATGTATTCCTTGATTGTGGTTTTAATCTTTAGTTTATTTGCTGGATCAGAGAGTATGTCATCGTTAAATCGCCATCTTTTGGGAGGTAGGATGGTATGGGTACCTGCGAGTTTGGCGCTGATGCAGGTGTGATCGGAGACTAGTTTGGGAGCTATATCTGTTTCATCTATGAGATGTGTGAACTAACTTGAGAGTAGGATGTAGTCTATCCTAGAGTAGGAGTTATGTGGGGCCGAATAAAATATGTAGTCCCTCGTGACTGGGTGTTGGAGGCGCCATGAGTCCCTTAGATTAAACTTGGAGCATATTCTTTTTTGAGGATCTCGTGTGAACGGAAGGGTTGGTATTTGCATTTAGATTGATGGTCTATATGAGGGTCCAGCGGTAAGTTGAAGTCACCGCCAGCTATAATGAGATCTTCCTGAGGGAGGCTCTCGAGAGTATTTGAGATTTTCTCCCAGAAATCGGGTTCATCGGCGTTAGGGCCATAGATGTTGACTACATGAATGGGTTTGTCTCCTCTCTGCAGGTGCGTGACTAAAAGTCTTCCATCATCATCGTGAGTGTGTGAGATAGTAGGGATGTTGGATTTTTTGGCAATGAGGGTAATCACACCTTTTTTCTTGTGGTCTGCCGGGGAGCATAATATATGAGAGATCCAGTTGTGTTTTATGAACCCTACATCCTCTTCTGAAAGTTTCGTTTCCTGGAGAAGAATGATGTCTCCCTTAGTTTTTGCTAAATACTCGAAGATTTTTCTGCGCTTCACCGGGTGATTAAGGCCTTTAACATTCAGGGACACAATATTAAGTTTCTCTGCTAAGGCTTTATTCTGTGCCATCTATGGGTCTGCTGTCGCTATAGGTGTGATGAGCCCTACGCAAAATATATGCGTGGAAGTGTTGCCCCTGGATGGTTTATGGTGGTTGAATCATATATATCGGATCATGGTTTGCAGCATTAGAGAGACACTTCTCATGTTGGTGAACAAGTGGATATTGACTCTGAGCAAATATACTATATGAACCATACCCGATACTACAGCAAGACTTGAATAGCTGAAAAGACATAAATAGAATAAAAACAAAAAGGAAACAGCCAAAATTACATTTACCCCCCGCCCCTGTCCCCCCCTCCTCCCCTTGCCCTCCCTCCCTTCCCTGATATATTCGAACGCAGGAGCTGCGACGGCAGGTCCATCTGAAGGCAACACGGAGGGATTTAATTGAACATTGTCTCATCAGGAGAAACATTTGTGAGAAAACTATGAGAGGTAACTTTAGTAAGAGAGTTGTGATTACGACTGTACACAGGAATTTTAATTTGACCTATGTAGGATTAACGTAGAACGTACATGAATGTATATGAACTGTGTAACTGGTAGACCCGCAAAGCATCTTGCGAACATTGAGGCGTTTTGTGTAGATGATTATCAGGGTCTTAGGGATGAACAGCATTATCTTAAAATATGTCGTCACCCTTACAACGATGGCAATAACATTCTTAAAAGGTAAACGCGTTATTTAACACATGAGTATGCTTAATTGTGAAGCTGCACCTATTGTGAAACTTCTGTGGGTGAACAATTATGCAAGAACTAGTGCAATGATGTAGGAGTTGTATGGTAAAGAGCACAGTTCAAAGGATATCAAGTTTTCCATTTGTTGGAGGATCCTTCAGAGAGGTCCATCTCCTGGGTGGGAGTTTCCTCCGGGTGACGTTCGAGATCCTGGGGGTTTGTAAATATGTGTGGTCTGCCATTCTCCACAATTCTAAATGTCCACTGTGCCAATCTAGACACAGACTTCCCTAATGGAAATCAGTACTGACCCTGTTCCTCTTGCAAAACGTCGATCGCAAACCTGGGTCATCTCATCCCTCACCCTGCAGCCCACTGCTTTTTTAGTTGGGAAATTTGAGGTTCACACTCCCCAATCTCTCTAAGTTATGCCCTTGATCACGGTTCTCGTACGTTTTTAATTCAATCAACCGCTGTCTTGTCACAATTCACATGAGAGATTTTAACACAATATATCATAAGATACATTCTCCAGTTGTGTCAGACTTCTCATTTATAACCCGTGCCACTGTAATTGAAAATTAGGAGATGGGCCTCACTCTCATTATAAATGAGGATAAGTCAAACCCCACTGTCCTGATGCAGTGCCCCAATTTTACCCATTTCAAAGATTAGACTGTCCCGCCAGCCTTCCACTTGCACTGGCCAGTTTTGATAACTTCCAGAGCAACTCCTTCTTGTCCGATCTCACTGAATATTTTGACTGTAAATGAGTTTTCTCCTTTCAGTTATTTTACCCAATGACTTCTGAGATTACCTCATTCTATTTCACTTCCAGATGCACAGCCTTCTCTCTGAATGAAGGGAAGCGGACAGAGCAAGGTTGGGGTGAGTGAGGCTCTTGATAGCCTGCCCATTCACCAGCTTGCCAGGCCTATCCTGGATGACCACTACTTCCGACTTTCCCAGGGGGGGGAGAGGATCGTGCTGACTTGTATATAAATCCACCTTGAGCGGTGGAACGAGATATTTTTATGCCTCCTTTCTATCACTATCCTGAATTTCCAACGGAGGAGGAGCTGTGAGATTGCGTGTGTAGCTGGGTGAACCTGGCTCTCTTATGACCTGCAGGATCTCCTATGTGCACGGCCCATCCAGGCGATTGCCATTATTCTGTCCCATCCCTGTCTTGCTGTCTACTGCTTGGTCCATATTCACCAGGAAAAAGCATGAATAAACTCAGTACATTAGAGGTCAGCACAGTAATACCACATGGAGTAAACAATCCAGATCAGGGACCGTGTAGTGGGCCCTACTAGTTCAGTTTCACATAGAGTGCAAAAGATTTCCAGTAACATTCAGCAAGACAATCATAAAGTGACTCGTCACAACATAGTAAAATAAATGACAAATCGGTAATCGACCCAGCTAGTATAGTTCTGGAAGGGCCCTAATGTAAAATATTAATTAACCAACCAATCGTAAAATAAATACAGCACGATAAGTTGGGATAAATGTCAAATCAGTCAACATGGGGACTTGAAAAAAACATACAGGTGCTGTAGTTAATGTTCACTCAGGAAAAGCCATTTGGCCTGTTTCTTGAAAGATGCAGTGGAAGGATTGGCTCTAATCTCAGTTGGAAGCACGTTCCAAATTCTAGGAGCAAGGCCTGAGAAAGCACTTTGTACGTACTTTTCTTTTTGAATTTGGGAGGTTTCAAGAGTAGTGTGGACGTACTTCTCAAATTCCGACCCGAGCTCAAAAGAACAAGCTTGTTCGCCAGATAGGCCAGAGTGTTGTAATGCAAGGCTTTATGCGTGAGGCAAGCTATTTTAAAATGAATCCTTGCTTCCATAGAAAGCCAGTTAAGCTGCAAAAGGTCAGGTGTAATGCGATCGTGTTTTTTGGAGCCAGTGATAAGCCTGGCTGATGCGTTGAGCGTGGCTCTGAGAGGGGCCAAGCTTGCTTTAGGAAGCCCCGCAAGGGTCACCAGACCATATTCAAGTCGTGAGATCACCAGGGATTGTACTGCAGGCTGTATGTCTTAAGCCAAAAGGAAAGGCTTGATTTTCTTAAGGTTGTTAAGATAAAAGTTGACACCCCTAATAGTGGCACTGATGTGAGCTTGCATATTCAAGTATTTGTCTAAGGTAATGCCTAACGATTTAGCGGAATCAACCATGTGAGGGGTGAAGTTAAGGGCTGTGAGTTGTTTTAGCCAGTCAAGGGTAGGAGCAGAGGGCTTGTGGGGGCAATCAGCAGGAATTCCTTTTTTGAGGGTGTTCAACAAAAGATGGTTCTGGGCTAGCCATTGTTGAGTTTGCGAGAGAGCCTCATTTAGAATTTGAATGTCATCCAGAGAGGAGGTCTTCAAGTAGAGTTGCGTGTCATCCGCGTACATGTGGTAATGGATGTTAGCATGGTTCAGAATGACATTGAGAGGTTCCATAAAAAGGTTTAAGAGCGTGGGCGAGAGTGCGGATCCTTGCGGATCTCCAATCCTGACCAGAGTACTGGATGCAAGGGACTGGTTGAATTTAATCCTTTCTGTGCGGTTATGTAAGAAAGAGGTAAACCACGGTTAAGACCAGTCCTGCGAGACCCATCCTAAGTTGAAGAAGATTAATCATGTTTTCATGTTTGATGGTGTCAAATGCAGAAGGCAGGTCCAGAAGGAACAAAAGACAAGGGGCATTCTGATCAAGGGATTTCAGGGCGTCATCCACAATGTGAGTTAGTGCAGTGTCAGTACTATGCCCTGCTCTGAAACCAGATTGAAAGAGGTCAAGTAGTTGAAATGTCTCTATATGGTGTAGAGCTGCTTGTGGACGCATTTCTCGAGCAGTTGTCTAGCGTCATGATGTTGATGATAGGTCGGAAGTTGTTAGGATCAGATAAATCCGAGTTAGGCTTCTTAGGGATGGGAGTGATAAGTTTCAGGTCACCCATCAGCCTAGCCTGTGTTCCGGCCTCATCTACAGTCTGATCTGTTCCCCTACAGTAAGACCTGCCCTCTGATTATCTTTGCAAACTGGCACTTCCTAAGCAACATTCTAATGCCTGGCCAGACCACCCTTTACTGTGACGGTCCCACCCCACTGCCCATACACTGCCCAGACCCTCCTCCTCCTCTAATTGTTCCTCCAGGAGTAGAAAACGGTCCCACCCTACTGCCCATACACTGCCCAGACCCTCTTCCTCCTCTAATAGTTCCTCCAGGAGTAGAACTCAGATCCTCTCCTCTGGCTTGTTCTTTACAATCATTACCCACCTCTGCTAAAATAGCCGAGTCATGATTGCCATAATCCATGGCTTGAGGGTTGCACTCAACTACTTTGTTTACCGTCCTTCCCCAACAATATTGAACTCATGCATGCCAAGCATGTTTCGAGTAGCAAAGTTTAGGCCTGACCCACTACACTGAATGGCTTTATTCACATTTCTTTCTGTTACAAACTGCCTGGCACTTCATTCCCCTGCTGCGTGAGCTGCAAAAGCCTATGTGACATCATCTCCTTCTAATAGACCCATCTATACCCACCTGGCCAGCTCCCTTGGACCCACTCTCAAGGACATCTTTGCAGACCCCGAAGCAACCTTCCACAATACATCACAAAGGTCCACGAAAAGCATGATATATGTCTATAGGAAGAGCGCAAGACTACATGTAGAGCCCATAATCAATAGGCTTTAGTTTCCCAAAAGCCATTTCTGTCCACCACTGGCACTGCACAAAAGCTCTGGCTTCCTGTGACCTGTCACTTCTCACATGACACTTGAAGCTGGACCAGACCACCGTCTTCTACTGCCCTCCACACCTGCTTGGCCCTCAGGCCCTTACTGGAGGCACCCAGATAACCATGACAGCAAAATGTTTGCCACTCACTCTGATCCCTTGCTTTGTTTCCCTTCTCAAAGAATCCTAGTGTTCAGATATAGGGCCTTTATGCTCAAGTCTACATCCGCATGGAGGCCCCAGTCTGAGTCCCTCACACCTTAGTGCCAGAAAACCTCCAGTGGACTGCATGCGGAAATGAACTAAATCTATGTTTTCCACCTCAGTGGTCAAACCTTGATCCTTAACATTATGTCTTTCCAAAAAGGAGGATGAGGATTGTTTAGGGGTTCCTGATCTGCCGGCGCATCGGACTGAGTCTTGGTGGTTACCTAAGTAACTTTTTGGTCCTCCTATTGAGATGCTGGCTGACAGTGGCATAGTGGTGGAGAGATGGAGTGGGTGCCTGAGTCAGTTTTGTGTCGAGCAATGAGAATAGGATGATCATTGAATAATGGTTGTTTGGAAAAGACTTGAGGTGAAAATATGGGCCTTATGGCTGGAGTTGTGCCTCTATGAACAGACTTCAGTTCCTAGGCATGACTTGCTCTAGGTGGAGGAATGGAGTGGGTTGCTGTCAGTCGGGGGAGGAAGGGAGGTAGGCTGTCATCAGTGGGGCTACTTGGTCTTATGGGGAGACAGTGAACTCAGGGTAGTTGTAAACACAGAATGAGCAGTAATTGACCTGGTAGAGGTAATGCAGCCCATCAGTTTGTAGCATGACCTGCTTCTGCTGGTGGATGTAGGGCCTGCCTGCAGGGGGAGATAGGGAGTTTGTGATGGTGATCTGGGCACTCAGCCAATTGGCTCTATTAACAACTAGGGGTCTCCCATAGGTCTCAACTTCCAAAACAGCCCTCTCAACACTCAGGGACAATTACAAATGGACCTCTTGATTCTAACCCGGGTAAGAGATTGGGGGAAGGTGAGAGAGAAGGTATATATGATGTGGCAATGCTGTAGCATAAATAGGAGAGCAGCAGTCAGTGTGAGAGCTGGGAAACATAACCATGGCACATAGGTTTCTGATACTACATCCTGGCTTTCAGTTTGGAAGGGAAACAGGAGAGGCTCACCAATGGCTGTGAGTTTGTGTGGAAAAGTCCATTTTATGGGGGTAATGATAACCGCTGACCCCTGAGAGATTTATACCATCGATGCCACCAGACCGGTCCTCTTAAACCAGGCTGCCTTCATTGGACATCACTAGGAATGTTTTTAGAAAACAAGTCTCTACATGATGGTGTTCTGCACATAATGAAGACTGCAGTAATTGCTCTCTCTACACACCTGCTCTTACCCTGCTAGAAATAAGGGGTGGAAATGTGAGACAGCTGGTGCTATAAATCTACTGGCCTCTGGTAATATGAAATAATGGCAGGATACCCAGTTTCTTAGCCTTGCCACTGGAGCATCAATCTGAAAGCTATCTCTGTGGTTTGATAAGCTGAAGTGAGAAGTAGGTTAGGTTAGCAGTGAGGCAACTTTGGGATTTAGAAGGTAACCAGGGCCCGACAAAGAAACAGACTCTCCATAGAGCTGGATCTGATACTGGCTGTGCAGGAGTAGGTAGGATGTAAGCCGATGCACACTTTCATTTGGAGGAGGGAAAAGGGCCAACACTGACTCTCAGTGTGATCTCGACTTTCAGACTCTGCACCTCCCAGGAACCATTGCACAGTCCACCATGTACACATCCAACGCAGTGTAGCTAAATCCTAATGACCCTCATTACAAGTGGACTAGAAAATGGGCAGGGTTTTGCCCACACAAGGAGTTACTAATACTGGTGGTACCGGGTTGTGGAAAATCCAACCCATTATGGGTGGGACTCTGCGGTACTACTAACAAATGAGGATTTTCCTTGAGAATAAGTAATTATGTGTCGCATTGCCCTGGTAATTCCACATTTTGGCCGAACTTTGGGGCATATTATCAAGAAACGGCATTAAATTTATCGCCGCTTTAGCGGCAGAAAACTGCCGCTAAAGCGGCGATAATAGGCTTGATAATATGCCCTCGAGAATTCTCATAGAAGCCCATGTTCTGGTGTCAACATGGGCTTCTATGGTAATTCTCTGCGGCATATTATCAAGCCCATCATTTTAACGTTGTGGTTGATAATATGCCCCCAAAATTCTCGCAGCTGAAAACTTCATGTGAAAGTAAAATACTAGCATTTTCCAATGCGCGGGTAACTACTTCACACCGTCTGCATGCCAATCAAACACAGCTCAGATATTCCATGTCACCAAAACTCATCACAATACCAAACATAGTAATACATTAATAATGACCCCCATAGAACCCATTATTCGGATCAACCAAAACACATCCCACACAGTTCAGAAGCTCTATTTAGTTGGACTTCACCAAGCCTTCAACAGCATTTCACTCTATATATAACAATCCATGAAAGCACCTACCACATTAACCCTACACTCACCCAACACCCCACCGTTGTGTGATTTAAAGGGATGCTGTGAATCCTTACAGAAAGCTGTATTTCAATTACTCAGATATGCACTTCCAGCCAGGCACTGCAAATTTCAAATTTCCAAGTGGGTATACGTAGCTGAATTAGTAAAGATCTCCAGCTACACATGCCAAGGAACACTAACCTATACAAAAAATGCAAGCACGCATATATACAAAAACACCACACTAGTGATGATCCAACATAAACATCCAGAAACACGTTCCAGCCTGTAACGGAATCCACAAAACCAAACCCTGAAGGTACCTGAACTCCGACAGCGCCGAGAGGCTGAATCAGTGCAATACAGCACTATACAAATATCTGTAACATAACATAACAGTAGACAGGATCTTGCCTTGCTTTGCATCGAATACCAGATGCCATACAATGAGAATACGTCACACACAGTCTATGGCCACAGTTAATAAGGTATGTGAAAATGCTCCCTGACAGTCCTGCTGCTACCCTTGATAAGCGGTGTGAGCTTGCGTCATCACCAAAGGCCTCTGTTGTCAGATAGTTCTCAGCTAGAACATGGGCTCATGTGTGCACACTGTAGAAACAAGTGAGTCCTCTGTTTAGGGCAGAATTTGAGAGCAAAAGTTTTCAGTTAGTTTCCAGTGCAGGTCTGTCCGTAATACGAAGGAGTAACACTACAGAAGGGGTTTACACAGAGAGGACAGTGATTGCAACACACAAACTGCCAGTATGGGTATGTGTGTTTTGGTGGTCTCATGAAAAGGGTTAATGAATGCCAGGACTGGTAGAGTGGAGCAGTGGTACTAAGAACGCCTGGATAAAGATAGAAACCATCGAGGACCCATCACTAAAGAGAAATTAGTGAGTAGGTGTTGGTGGAAAATCCGCGTAATTTGCGTTCATGTAACTGCGAAATTAATTACAAATTTCACAAAATTAATTGAAATACAAATCCATAATTTTTCGCTATAATGTTGTGCAAAATGCGTTCTTGTGTCAGTTTTTGGCACATGGAAAAAACAACAGCCACGCGCTGTTGTGTTGTTGTTCCTTTGTGTTCAGTTAAATTTTTCTGCGAATTGAACATTCGCTGTCATTTTTTACCGCAAATGGCACATAATTACGCAATTCATGCTGGCGTACTTTAAATGTTGCCCAGGCTTAGTCGTGAAAAAACAAGAGCAAATCTGCATCCGGTAGCGTCGGTAAGTAAAAAGGAAGCAGGAAAAAATGTTGCCCTTCTCGGCTTAACAGTCCTTATCTTACATCAATTTCAGATTTCTTTGTCACTTGTCCCCCTTGTCTGCTTCTCTTTTCCTACTCACAACCGACATTGTACTTTGTGCCTCATTTCCAGCCTTTGCAAGGCTTGTAATCGTATCCTGGGGAAGGCTTTCTGCTGCTTGCCTGCTCTTTCATTGTAGGGGCCTCGGTCACATTTCACACCTCTGCGCCTCATCAACCTGCGAACACTATTAAAAAACACCAGTTTTTCCTTCAACACGAGAAATTCCTTATTTTACTCGGAAAGTTCTTTCACGTGGAACACTATATTTTTCTCCCTTTTCAACATCATATTCTTTATGCTGTACTGCATTTTTGCGCATCATCATGTTTTTTTATTTGTTATATTATGTGCAGCTCTTGAGTTTTTCTCTACAAATCATGTTGTTTTTCACTCTGCCCTGTCTCTGCATCTTTGCTAGTCAAGGGCTTATCCTCATTTGTCATGCCCATTGAAGGAAATAAATGAAAATAGATTTCTAGAGATGGTGCTAATAGCCCTTATATAACCAAACATAAAAGAAACAAGACAATTCTGAGATAGGGCTAAACCTGACCAGTTCCGAAGAATAGCCTGGTTTTGCTATTTTTTGTTCGAAATTGAAGGTGATAGGTTTTTAAATTCACAGTATGTTTGATGCTATCAGGAGATGAATGACGGGTGTTAGTTTGTCCTCTCTAGGGATTTTCCCAACTGATACAACCTTCCCCTCGCCTCACCCACCGACCTGTTTAGACAAGGTCTCTCCACTGTGTAGATCCTGTGAGTCCTAGAGGCCTGTCTCTCTCACCCCTATTCCAACACCTTCACCCGAGTCAGAAACCATGGCACCTGGCCAATAAAAAGGGAATTTGGGCACTCCTGTCTGACAGCAACTGCCACCTGCTTTGTGTTTGATTTTTGTGTCCCTGTGCTGACCTTTGACACACAGCAGAATGCTTTCCATGTTTGGCCAGTGTTCCATCTGAAGATGCACCTCATCTGTCAATGATCCCCAGCCTCAGCAGTGCACATGAACTCATTCCACATCCACTACAAGCCCAGTATTTGTAGGCGGAGCCTGTCAGACAGCACAGCTATCTGAGTAAACAATATCGGTTTCGCCTATGTAGTGAATAAAGAGCTGTTTTCATCAATCATCGTCGGGCAGAAGGAAAGAGCTCCATGGCAGGTCACAGGGTAGTGGAGAGGATGTGGCACAGCGGCCAGAGCTGCTGACTCAAGATCTTGGGATCTCGGCAGCGCCCTGTCATCCTGTGATTCTATGCAAATCTCTCAGGGTAATATATTGTTATATAAATATGCTGCCAGAGTAAAAGGCAGAACTTAATGAAAATATACTTCCACCAAAGCAGATGGTAACAGTATTTTGGTGGCGAGATACTGTTAAGAGAAGCAGACGAGAAACAAGCTTTGGTAAATGCAAGAAAATATGCTACAGCCAATAGAAATTGCGGAAAGGTAAGTGGCACTCACAGGAACCAATGAGAAGCCAGGAAAGAGTGGATGTGAGATGTAAAGTCCCTTTTAGGTTTATATTAAAAACAAGAGATTTCTCAAGCACAGTGCAAGCGCTGTTCAGGTGAATCCTACTGTCAGCTTACCAAGAATTTACAGTGGGTTTAAAGTCCTCCATTGCTCACAATTGGTTGGCTTTATTGTCACCCTCATTTGCTTGCTTCTTATTCAAAAGCTGGCCTTGTCCATCATGTATTTGATTTGTCTCTCCCCTGAGTATACCCTCTTTACTTGCGGCGTTCCACTGCTCTCTTTTAGGGAATTATATTTCTTTTTGTTTAATTGCTCTTTGAGAGTGCATGTTTTTTCCAGTGCCTTCCTCATATGCTTCTCGCCCCTACATGTTGTTCCCTCTCATCTGCGTGTTTCCCTCCCTCATACTCCTTGTTGTTCTTGCTCACTTGTTTACTTCTCCTCATCCCCTGTGCTCTCCTCACCACTCCCTTTTGCTCCCCACTCTCTCCTCTGTTAACCCCAGACCTATTTTTTAATTACATTTTTTATACTTTTTAAAAAGTGCTTTAATACTACTTTTGTTTTTAAATACCAGTTCATTTTAGATCGGCAGCTAAATATAAAAAAAAAGCATTTTCATCTTTTTGGAACTGTGCATTTACGGTCATGTATTTTTCCCTTTTCTTTATGCATGAACAACAGGCATTCGCAGACCTAGTAGGGCTTAAAGACACAACTTTTTGACTTTGCTAATGCTTGTTTATTTTTGCTGCGAACATGGCAAAGCTTAAAAAAAATACACTTTTCACAATTGCTCAAAATCTTTACTTAAGACTACTATATTATCCTATGCTCATATATTTGGGCACACTTCTGTGCCTCACCTCAATTTGCTTAATTAAAAAAAACACAATAAGTTTCAGGTCCCATGGTATTTAATGGGGGCCACTACAGCTTGTACCACCTACTGCCCCTGTCAGCGCTGCCAAATGCCAATGTCAACTTTACTTACTAATCATCACACTCCAACACATGTGGCAAGATAGGTGATTCCAAGTCGCCCAAATCTGTAAGAATGGCTTGGGTGAGCTGGTATGTTCTTTGATTTATTGACACTGTTGCTGATGTGCTCTGCTAAAAAACAGATGGGCCGCCTTGTATAAATACAACTAGGCTCTTTTGGCTTTAGGAAAAGCTAGGGTGAAGTTGCCAGTGACTGAGGCATTGGAATGACTGGTGTACATGCCACTGAGACTCTAAGTTCCATGGGTATCACTGGCGGCTGCTGCCACTAGACCTTGACGGGCAGCACGAGGGGGGAATAATATGTTTTAAAAACGTACCTGCCGCTCCTAGATGCCTGCTCGATGCTTCTCTGCTCCAGCCGCCTCGGTGCTCCTCTGCTCCCCACCCAATCCAGATGCTGTTCTTATGCATGAGAGAAGCGCCGGGATTGGTCTGAGCGGGGAGAAATGCTGCTCAGTTAGGGACAGGGAGCCTGTGCCTTTTCTCCCACCTGGCTGTACAGTACAGCTGGGTTGGAGAAATGTAAATGCGCGTGTTGGTTTGGCTGTCCTAAAATGGGTGGCCAAATTGACATGCGCACTTGCAGTGCAACTACCACTCTTCCTCCCTGGCTGCTGCTGATGCAGAGCTGCCCTTCCCAAGACTCGATAGACTAAGTGAAAAATAAAATGATAATAAAATAATGTTATTATCATTTTATTTTTTATTTGCTGCCTTTCAGCAGTGGGGTGACGCTCCTCCACCATAACGGAGTCGCCGCCCCTGATGGGTATATTCCTTTGTGTGGTATTATGCTTTGGTACTATGAAGTACACCAACCACCACTGCTGTGGCCCAGTAAGCTGTTTTGACCTGTCCCCCCCCCCCCCCCGAACGGATTCTGAAAGTCTCTCACTCTCTTTGCCTTTCCCCATATAATAAGTGCAGTGTCACTCCCCCAATTCCATACATCGTTGCATCGTTTCCTCTCTCTTTTTGTTGTCAGGAGGTATAGGGTCTTTATCCCAGAGAAATGCATTATGTGCTGAACTCTTCACTACTTTGTCTCTGCCCACATTAATTACTTTCATAAGACACATATGCTCCGACTTGAGTATCACCACAACAGACAACAGTCTGCCTCGAGCCTACACAACATTCATATCTCTATTCCGACAGAACTTAAACTTCCCCTTAAGTCTATATTGAGTGATTGTATATATTGTCTGTGTTAGTTGTCTATTGGAACTAGCAGTGTCTGGTTGGCTCAAAAGATGACCCCAGAAAGGCAGAACTACCTCTCCCATCAAAGGCAGGTGATTACACTCGCTGTATAACCTGTGCTCCCCCTTAGGTAGCTTTGCACTGAACAGTCAGGATTACTACTGAGGCAATGTGTAAAGCAAAGGCACAGCAGCCACTCGTAATACATACACTGACCGTCACAAAAGAGACTCCACACAGGATACATGTAAAACCCAGTGTCAAAAACTATAGTGCTATTGGCAACAATCAACATATAATACAGCACCTCCAGCCAGTGTCTTGTATCACAGGTGATCCACACACGATCATTCCCAGTCACACACACACACTATGCACCACCACACAGTGTGACAGGTATCAGCCAGTTGGGGCGACACGCTCTTACACAGAAATCCGTACTCAGCACCCTAATGCGGTGCCACTGATACCCAGAAGGTCAATGCTTCACCCTCTGCAGACTCCGTGGCCCAAGCCTTCCTCCACCCTCTAGTTCACCCCAATTGTCCTATACCCCAGACACTGGGCCGCATGTGGCCGAAGTCACACTTGCGCCCTTATTACGATGGTGGTCGGCCAGACAGCACACTTCCATCACAGCAGACAGGTAGGGATACGATTCCGACTGCTGCAGCAATGGGATGTTGGATCCTGGCGGAGGCGGCGGTCTTTCTCCCCCGACCTCTGCGTTCTGACCACCAGCATGATAATGTGGCGGTCGCAACAATGGCCTGTCTGTTTGTGGGACCTCCACTGATGGCCTGCCGGTGGCCACTGACATCATAATCAGGCCCTTAGTCTGGGTTCTCGGGGAGCAGGTGGGAATATGTAGCAGTTTTAATTAGGAGGTAGACGTAAACAAGGGAGAGGATAGCAGCCACTTTCGAAGTTCACCCACAGGTCTCAAAACACAAAGGAGTCACGCAGTCTCGTGGCCTGCTCCTGAACTGTCTTGGAAGCGTTTATTCCACCCAGTCAATCTCTCTGTCTACTAAAATTCTATTTGTGACAACGGCGGACCTTTCTTGCCGCACCTCACACCAGTTCCAATAACAGTAATAGTCGTGCAACCGACCCCAAGCACCAGCCGTTGAGCAGCGTCACTGTGTTCCAGATCAACAAAGATTAAGAATAGGTGGGGGTGCACAGTTCAGAAAATCCAAGAGGCAGGTGGTAATAAATAAATAACTACTTTATTTCAACTTGTTAAAGAATTCATCTGTTATAAAAGGTCCAGCCAACGCGTTTCATTCCCGCAAGGGGAACTTCATCAGGGCTTAGGTTTCTAAATTTCCTGTCTCCATATAGTTTCAAGTCATTCATAGGATGCAGTGTATTGCACTTGCACCTACAATCCCAGAATCAGGTTCTCAAAGCATCTGTGGTTCTTAGGTTCTTCTCGTCCTGGTGCCAAGACGTCTTCGAGAGGGGCTGGGTGTGGAAAGGACAGTTGGTTCACCCCAATGAGGGTCAACAAGGGAACAACCAATGAAGTAACACAGGGGAGCCTCTCCATAGGATTAGGCATCCTGATCGGTACACGATGATCCGGTTCGAGTCCCGGCAATCTGGGCACAGTGACTGGTGCACATAGGAATTAGGGATGAGTCGCACCAGGCACTTCAGATTTCAAACACAATGAGTTGCAAAATATGCACCTTCCTGAAAATGAGGCACAATGACTGGTGCACGTTGAGTTTGGTTGCACCAGGCAATTCCGGTTACACACACAGGGAAGAGTTGCAATTCTATACCTCCTTGGAAAAGAGGCACAGCGTCCGGTGCTCGATTATCCAGGTTCCACCAAACCAGTCCAGTCACACACAGGCGCCTGTTCAGCAGAGCCACATGAGGTAGAATGAGGCACTGCACGGGTACACCCCCACCTCCTAGAGTTGCACCCTGTGAATCGGACACAGCACGCAATGAGCATGCAGTCAGCTTGTTACATGAGAGAAATGCGGCACGATCAATGAAATGGGTCCCACAACCAGTATATCTGCTCAACACCACTAGACGCTTATCAGTGTCGGAGTCCCCGCAGTACAGGGACCACACGACTTAGGTACAGGCACGATTTCTGGGCTCCGCACTAAAAAATCCAGTCTCCAGAATTGAGCATTAGTTCCACGCTCCCACTACGCTACCAGTTGGGATTCAGTAGCTGAGGTGGGCACTTCAGAGGGCACCGCTGTCCAGATATCACATGTAGATGGTGTAGGTCCCTCGCGTAGATCTTTGATGCCCCTGAGATCTCCGGGAGAACAGGATGCCTGTGGTTTGGCCCTTGGAGAACATACTCCAGGGAGCCACACTTTAGCAGGTCCTCAGCCCAGGCAAGCCTCTATTTGGACAGTTATCCTCCAGGCGCACTACAAAGTCCTCTGACAATGTGCACCACGCAGTCCGGGTTCTCCGGTCCCACATCCCCACAAGCGTATCTCACCCTTAGCTGGAGGATGACACCCGTAGTTATACTGTCGTTTGTCTTTGAAGTTCGGGGTGGTTTGGGGGTTTATCCCATTGATCCACAGATATCTCCCCTAAATTGTAGGCCTGTCTGCCATGGGGCTGTGGAATGCAGATCTCAATCTTTAGAGGGGCCAGGATGCGGCCCTTAGAAGCTAAGTGTTCCAACCTCTATCTTCAATCTATCCCATTTGGCCCTCAAATGGCTGTTCCCGTGGGATGCCCATGATTTATGGGTGTCAATTGGGGAATGCACAGAAGTGCTCCCCCTGGTGTTCACTGGAACTAGACACCACAGTCCCTGAGACTCTTGAAGCATTGAAATGTCCATATTCTGTAAGTGGCATTTCTAAGTGAGTTATGGCATTGGACAGGGTTTGGTACTGCAGATCCATTGATGTGAAACATCATGAGGCTGCTCCACTGCAATCCACTATTGCAGACCAAAGTAGTGTCAACCACTTACCCATGTTAGCCTCGGGTAGAGCAAGCCTCATAGGTAGTGAAAACACGCATAGGTATTCCTCAGTACCTGGGCGCACGTGTGCTATTGCGCACAGTGACCTGAGCTGGCAGTTCCCAGCACCAGGGGTCCAAGTGCACCCGCCCAGGCTTTACTAATACGTGTTTCTGTGAGTACGCATAAGCCAGCAGTGGCAGGCAGCACACGCAATTATAGGCACCATAGGTGTGGGTGCGCACTCACAGTGGCGTACAGTGGCAAGCTGCCATGAGTTTACTCACGATAGATGCCAGTGCACACCCACTGGTCTGCAATGGCAGATCGGCCCGTGTTTCAGAAAATTGAATCAGCGCCTTTTTCCAACACAAATAGGAAGGACGCGTGCTTTTATGTGGCAAGGACAGGCCGTGCACATAGCTTACCCAGGCCCTAGAACCTTTGGTGCAGGTGCACACACACCACCCTGCTCAGACCAGCTGGACATGGGTGGACAACCTTACGGGTGCGATTGACACTCCCGGACAGCAACGGTGGACTGGGCACCTCGCCGCTAGCACCATGGATAAAAGCATGCAAACACAGACCTGGGCCGGGAGGCCTAACCCGGAGGTTAGAACACCCAGGATGCAGGTATACGCTCATCAGCCCATGATAGCAGGCCGGGCACCTACCCAACATGCCATAGGTGCCATGGTGCACCCTCCAGCCAGCCACTGCAGAGGGGACACGTATCAGGGCCAGTGCACACAGCCCGGTCTGCTTTGGCAGACCAGCCCATGAACAGAACAGCATGTCAGCACCTCTTCCTGATCTGTGTAGGAAGGGGCACGCACTTCCACACAACCTTGGCAGTGAGGACTTGTGCAGGGCCATTCCAGAGAATCAGCAACACCCCAGGAGAATCCATGGGTAGAGCCAAACTCTAAGGCAGGAGAAGCCCCATTTGGGGGTTTCCTCACTACCTGGGCAGGGAACATCCATATGTGCCCACCCAGCCTTCAGCCTACCACCCTCCACTGGTGGACACTCATGGTTGGGTGAGGCATTAGTGATGCCAACTTTGGCTGGGGCACAATGGCGCCTCACAGCCCTGTCATGACAAACCGATGTAGGATTGACTGCTATTGGTGGATGGCACACTCAGTGCTACATCCCACTACTAGCCAGTGCCGTACCTGCCCTGGGTATGTGGTGTACCTGTTTACAGGGCACACGGAGGTACAGCACCTAAAACTCATCATATTTGCACAGCCAGCCCAGTGCTGGTGAGGCGAGCGTGTGCCAATTCCCTCTGCCACACAGGAGGAAAGTGCCCAGTTCCTAAGTTTATGCAGAGAGAGTCTGCAAAGACTAGGAGGAAAAAGCGAAATGCTATAGGGTAAATTCCCCTAAGGAGCCCATGTCCAACATTGTCACATTCAGCAAAAAAAAAAAAAACCAGGAATTTGAAATGATCACATCCTTGGAGTTTTTCTCTGATAAATTCCGGCAGATGAAACCTGTCAAAATGTATCTCTCGAAAAGGCCCGGGTAAAAAGCGAAACGTGGATTTCAATGTGTTAAAAATTGATTCTGCATGTTACGCCTCATTTCCTGTTGAAAACTCGGAGTAGGAGGTATTTACCACATATGGAAAATACCCCACCCTCTTCTGACAAACATATAATGAGGACCTCATTGGAAACTTGCTGTAGGACATATAAAATATGAACACACTTCATAAAATATAAAACACACAGAAAATGTTAAACATGAGAACACTGCACAACACAGAACACGATTAGAAACCACACAGCTGTACCTGGTTAGGAACCAGTTTAGTCCCAGGTCTTGCACTGACCAGAGTAAGGTGAAAAGTTCACTTGTGGACACAATAGGATAAGAACTTTGAAAGGGTTTCAGTCAAATGCAACTTGTGTTTAGCAAGCATGAACATATGGGTTTAGCTCAAAGGATCACCAGCACACACTCGGTGCTTCCAAACAGATTTTAACATGTTTAGGCAATGGGTGCAGGAAAATTAAATTAGCTTAGAACACACGGAGGTCTTAGGAGCACAATGGTAAAAGCACACACTCCATTTAAATTACATATACCACGAACACACATGCATTCACGAGCATAAGAATGCTTCATTTGTTAAGTATTGTTGTTACCAAGTGCAATAAAGAATGTGTAGAGGATTAGGTCCGAGTTTGGGGTAATGGGGTCACAGGTCTTTGACTGTTTTTCCATCTTCAATCCATAACCTGCAAGTCAATTATTATTTACTTTTTGTAATAAAGTATTGTGAAGATGTGTATGAAAAGAGCTGTCTTTAAGCAGCAATTTAAGAAAGAGCCCAGCGGCCTGCCTGTGTGTAAGGAGGGTCCTTCTCCCTTTTACGACAATTAGTAAAGAACTGTCTTTGCATTGCCAAGTGGAGTCCATCTCATTTTTTTATTTTGAGGGTTTCAGAACCCTGAAATTGAGACCCCTCCACAGTCTCCAAAAGTCTCCACTAATCTCACCCCACAAATGGCAAAGCCAAAACATGTGAGTACACCTAGGCAGCAAACCAGAGCATGTGATCCCCAGTTTTCAGGACAGCTAGAAGCGCAGTATACATTGCACGTAGACCCAGTCTCTCCCAGAAAGATGAATGCGTAGAGCAAAGCCCAGGAGATAGTGATGACCTATCACATGTATCATCTTCAACATCACATTTATTGCAGAGAAGGGACACAACAGGAAGGCTAGTTAGGGAGCGAGTGTCCACCCCACAACGAAAGGATGCAGATGATGCAAGCTGGAATGAGTATGTGGATAGGGCTGTAGGTACGGCACGGTGGCCGGTATATCAAGAAAGAGATGAGGATCTTAAAAGGACTGGATTCAGTGTACCACCTTGGCAAAAAGAGAAAGGGAATGTAATAGTTTCAGCAGAAAGTGTTCAAGAATGGCTATCAAGAAGTGAGAGTAGGGGCGATATAAGTGAAATAATTTTTAAAATTATTTATTTGTATAGTATACTTTTATGATTTTTAATAATCGAATAAAGTGTTAAAAAAAAAAAAAAAAAAAGTGAAATAAGTAGAGAGGGGTTTCACTATGACTTTTCAGGGTGAATTCTGTGAGGGTTTGGGTAAAATAACAGATAGAATAGAATCTATACATAAGTAGATTGATAGCATGGGTGAACTGCTTCAAACTCCAAAAGCTAGGCACCCTACCTAGACTCCTTATTGATTTGGACCACACAAGGAATGCAAGGAGACTGTCTAAACCTACTGATGCTAGAGAAAGACAGCAGGATATGCTTTCTAGAGGTAGGAAAACTCAAGTGACAGACTCGAGTGGTTGGGATTTCAAGGTACTCATGGACAGCCAGGCCCTAGAATTGGATTCTTTAAGGCTGTGGGAGGATTGACACTGCATGATAGACCAGTGGAGCAAATGAGTGTTCCATCAATTTTGCACAGCGCAGATCTCACTCCTAGCGAAATTGTCGCTGAAGGTGAGAATAGCTAGTACAATGTTGTGCCATTTACAGACAATTTGGTAGATTGGACTGCGCGGTTAGCTTCACAATGAAATGAGTCAATGGCCACAAGAAAGGTTCTTTGATCCACGTGATATGGCGAATGCTGAGGACTGCATTCTATACGGTGATGAAGAACCAGACTGGGATTACCTTTACATGTGAAAATATTTCCGATTATGGCAGAAAAACAGCAGACAGTACAATGCACAGCATTCAACCACTTCCTTATTCCAAATACCCATGATACACAAAGGACCTGGGGCACCACATTATCTTCCTTGGCTACAGATGGACTACAGAAATCTCAGAAAACTGTTGTTGTTGATTCCAGAGGGAGTAGGGAACTGGATTAGGGCGTCTGAAAAGCAAACTGCAGGTATAACCATAGCAGTAGAGGACATAACAAGTCTGCTAAGTTCTCTCATAGGAGATGAAACAGACATTGTATTTCAATAGGCTGGAGTGAGAAATGTTGCCCTCATGGAGACAAGATGTGATGGGTCTCCATTTGATTTGGTTAGAACAGTAGTTTGGGATCAGGCCAGGAGAATGTATCCTGATAGGCGCAGTCAATGCAGCCAAATGAGGATCTCACTCAGTTTCTTAATAGGATGAAAGAGAAATTGACCCAGGAAGTAGGTCAGGGTTGGGAAGTAACAGGAAGCAGAAAATACAGTGTTGTTGTACCATGCAGTTAAAAAAGGGATGCCCTCTGATGTGCAGGACAGCCTAGATACCATAGGGGCACTAAAAGCCAAACCCTGGACAGAAATGCAAGTCGCACATAATACATTTTTGCAAGAACAAACACGAGAAAGAAAGGAACAAACAGGATGTGATGGAGAAAGTTGCAGCCAAGTTAGTGTAGCAGAAGTTGTCAAAGAAAGGAGCAGCATAAGAAGCTGTAGTGGCAGCAGCCGCTCAAATGACTTCAACGTCTGTGGGACCGGTTCCAGGGACCACTCACCAACAGTACCCACAACAACAGGGTGATGTAAGGGTGCAGGACGTTGTAGAGGAGAACGAACAAGAGGTAGGATGGGTCCTCCAAGGAGGGATCAGGTATTTCATTTATGTCAGAAGTAAGGACATTTTATCAGAGACTGCAAAGCTAAAAAATGAGATGACAAACTGGTGCAGCCATAACAAAATTCCTAAATAATATATGTGCTGCAGATACCACCCCAAAATACACAGCCCCCAGTAATGCCCCAAGCACAACTGGTGCCACCTCAGCAAAAGTACCAAACACCCTCAATGGTGACTCCACCTCAAAGTGGACAAGGAGGTGTAGTTGTGAGGGGAGGACATCCTTTCCAGATTAATTCTGTGGGAGGATATATACAATGAAGGTGCCCATAGAATATTTCTATTTGTCCAGTCTTGTCAGTGATGCACAGGCCAGATGAGGAACTCACTGTGATGGTAGCTAGCAATGACAAAAGATATGCATTCCTTATCGACACAGGAGCAACTAGGTCCTGTATTAAAGAGGGAAAGCTTCCTATTTCTAACAGATCAGTGGATACACAAGGATTCTCTGGGGAAGTGATACGGGTTCCTTTTACCAAACCAGTCAAGATAGAAGAAGGAGGGAGGCATATTGATGGCTGATTACTATTTTCTCCAGCTGCCCCAGCTACTCTATTAGGGAGAGATGTGATGGCCAAATTAAATATGAGCGTTCATTTTGAATCTGATGGTTCCATGATTTGTTTCACCCTTCGAGTCTCATCTTCCAGGATCATGGCAGTAACAGGAGATTCCTCTACTAGAGATCAGCAGCGCGTGACCTGATGATGTGGAAGCATTTACTACTGCAGGGTATACAATTATAGTACAGATACCGGTTACTGGGAAGGGAGATTCAGTTACCCAAATAATTTCTCTTTCGCTGCTAAGGACAGGACTGTTGGATGTCTGATGCGGAATTAATATTGCAGGTAGATGCTTTATAAGTAACATCAATCTATGGCGCTCTGATAGCCAGTGACCATGATCATGTTTTATGGGCATGAGTTATCCTCATTGAGCCAGGAATAATGGTTAGAGAGGTAATAGATGACGATGATCCCAAGAAAATGATTGTAATTTCCAAGACGCCGTACCATTGAGGACAGTGTTAGAAGTAAGGGCACCCACACCAGGTAGAGCTTTTGATTCTGTTAGAGAAGCAGATCTGTCCCAAGTACCAGACACTTATGGACTAAGGGTCTCCATTATGTAGGCCTTATTCGTACACCATTCCAAATTACATTAAAAGAAGATGCTGTCTTACGCAGAGTACCGCAAAATCCCCCGTCTAAAGAAGCAGATGAGGGCCTCGCTCCTACCATACAAGCTTAGCTAGAACAAAGAAAAATGCACCCTGAAGAGTCTCCTTGTAATACCCTGATTTACCTTGTCAAGAAAGCTAAGGGTAATACTTGGTGTATAATTCAAGACCTGCGCCCCTGAATGACAACCGGTACCAGAATTTCTAATTGCCCTCCATCATTTTGATGAATATTCCAAAGGATGCCAAGTATTTTTCTGTTATTGACTTGAAGAATGCCTTCTTTAGCATCCCTCTCCATCCAGTCAGCCACTATCTGAAAGCGTTCTCCTATCGCAGGACTCAGTATTTGTACTCTTGATTACGCGAAGGGTAATGTGAGTCCCATTTAGTGTTATGATAAAAAATGACTTGTCAAATTTATAGTGTGGCAGTACACTGTTGCAATATGTTGATGATATATTTATTTGAAGCCCTACTGAGCAGCATTGCAGAAAAGACACTATATATCTTCTATTCATGGTTGCCCAGAGGGAATACAAAGTGGAGAGAGAGAAAATTCAGTACTGTCAGCAAAAGGTCCATTATTTAGGCTATTGTTGTCAGCTTTTGGTTGTCGCATGACCACTGAAAGGGTGGCATCCATCCACCAAATGACTAAACCAGAATATGTCAAAGGAATGCAGAAGTTTCTTTGTCTCTGTAATTATGTAAGACAGTGGGTCTTCGATTATAGCACATTAAAAGGGCCCTTTTTGGGTTCTTTGAAACATACGAGACAGAAATTAAAAGATAACATGGACACCAGAAATGAGGGAGACTTTCCAGAGTTTGAAAGCTGAAATAACAAATGCTTTACTTTTGGAAACTCCTGACTACACCAAAGAGTTTTATTTATTCTGTCATTGCAATGGTCAGGCGATGACAGCTGTTTTTACACAAAAATATCCCGTAGGACATAAATCCATTACATATTTTTGTGGACTGCCGGATTCAGTGATGGAAGGACATTGTACCTGTGAGTAAGCTCTCACCACTGCAGCCTTTGCAGTACAGAAGAGCAGCCCCTTGTCGTGGGGGCACCTTTAACACTCTAAGCACAACATGCAGTATTTGCTATTATTCAGAAGGCCAAGACCACTCTGGCTACTCAGAGAGTCTCATTATATGAGGTGATACCTTCACTACCATCCTTGAAGATTGTGAAGTGTCATACGAGGAATCGTGCGACATTCTTTGCCCATCAAATATTAGACTCTGAGGAGAATACGCATGACTTTGCAAACTATGTTCCCAATGAGTCTAGTCAAGCAACTGAGGATCCTCTACCAGGTAGCTTTGTCTATTTTGTTGCCGGTTCTTCTACTATTGACCAGGATACAGGATTTAGACACAAGTAAGTATTCAGAGCACAGCAGCATGAGTCTTCTGATACACTCCATATAGTAGAGCAGATGATATTACCAGCGCATTCTTTGCCCAAGCAGCAGAATAAACTGCATTAATAGTGGCTCTTAACCTAGGATCAGGGGAAGTCATTAAAATATATTCAGAGTCAGCTTATGTGACAACCACTATGCATTCCAGCATCATGAGATGGGCCAGGAGAGGATTCTTTACATCAGACGGAAGTCCTGTAATGCTTAGGAACCTCTTAGAGGCTCTAATAGAGACGCTCGTGTTACCACAGGCAATGGCGGCTGTGAAATGTGCAGCACATAAAAGTGTACAGGATTTTGTGTCTTAGGGTAATGCACTAGCAGATTGGATGTCTAAAGATGCAGCTAGGCACATCCTCCCACCTGTGTCATCAGGTTCACAATATGTCACTGTTCTGGTGGCTCAAACTACCTCCCTGCCTGAGTCAGAATCCAAAGCCGCTACTGACAATGACACACCCCATTGTGCTGAGACAGAGCAGTTACAGCTGTGAGAATTACAGGACGCTGGTCCTCCACATGAAAAACAGTTATAGGATAACAGAGGATGCACCCAGTCAGGGTATGTTTGTAATGTATAGACAACTATCTACAGGCAAACCAGTGATGCCACAGGTTTTGCTTATGATAGCTCTTGATCAGCTTCATTTACTAGCCCATACCTCAAGAGATTATTTGTCTATGCAAATGCAACAAGACTGGTTTATTCCCAATCTACACAACCTGCTTATCATGTATCTTCATAACTGCATTGTCTATCAGCAATTTACCCCAGATCCCACCTTAAAAGTGATACATTCTACCATTCCACAACCACAAGGTCCCTTCAAAGCCCTTCATATGGACTTTGCGGACATGATAGATAGGTGCAGTAACTACATATACCTCATAGTTCTGGTCTGCCCATTTTCTCAGTGGATTGAAGCAGGACCATGCGTTTATTGTGATGCTAAATCAGCATCTACATTCCTAATTTGTGAAGTAATCCCATGATGGGGAATCCAAGAAGAGATAAAATCCGACAATGGCACCCATTTTGTAAATACAATATCTATGCAAATCACAACACAGTTGGGGATAAAACATCAGTTGTCTTCTGTGTCCCAACCTCAAAGTAATGATATTGTTGAGTGCCTGAATGGCCTCTTGAAGAGTAAGATCAGTAAGTTGTGTGCTATATTGCACAAGAAATGGTTGTACTGTCTACCAGTAGTACTCTTTTCCCTCAGGAATACACCCTGCTTTGACCATCATCTAATACCCCATCAAATATTGACAGAGAGATCCAAGAATACTCAAGTCCCTTCCACAAGAAGTAGGGAACATGAAGAAAGCTCTGTAGAGATCCATGATGAGATTAATCTCTAAACAGGTAACAAAGGGAAAGGAGAAGTGCTTCACCGCCGAGGTCAACCTTCCAGTTGTGCAGGTAGGAGATAAAACATTTTTTTTTAAAGTTGTCTTTAAATGGCTAGAAAAACGATTCGAAGGCCTCTACATGGTGAGCATGGTCACCCCACTGCCTTTAAGGTATATGGTAGAAAACCCTGTTTTTACCGCACCCATGTTCGTCTAAACCCAGCATCTCACCAGACATCATAGACAATTTAAATTAAACAAGAGGGGGGAAGAAGATTGTCATCACAAAAATACCCCCGTCCACCTCCAATTTCTGACTTAAAAAAAAAAAACAAAAGCAAAAGATTTGTATTGTTGTTTTTATGCTTCTTTTTTGTCTTTTGATTTTATATTTTCTGCTCTTCTATAGCAAAGTAGTCCTAATATTTTCCTTGTATGAAAATAATTCTCTAATAATAACGTGACCCGTAATGCCGAAACTCATTTGTCAGATTGTTAGAAATGGGGGTCTCTAGTTGGCAATGGTTTGCACCTTTTGGCAAGTAGGCACACTTCTTCCTAGTAATGCTAAAGGGGATACACTTCTAAAATAACCCCTGCTCACCCTCTTGGTAGCTTGGCACGAGCAGACAGGCTTATCTCAGAGGCAGTGTGTAAAGCATTTGTGCAAGCATACAGTAAACAATAAAAACACTACAAATGGACACCACACTAGTTTAGAAAAATAAGCAAAGCTTTATCTAAACCAACAAGACCAAATACAACAAAAATCCAACATGCAGTACTGTGAAAAAGTTATTTTGCAAGATAATCTCCAATTTGAATGAATAGCTGAAAAACAGTTTTTCCACATCAGTAGCTCTGTCCAGGGCTATCGCGATGCTGTAAACGACAGTCTAACAGTTCCAGCTGATCACGTCGGTACGGGGCAAGCTAAACCGTCGACAGACTCGTAGACAGTACCTCTCTCGTTGTGGCTGACATGTTGGTATGGGCTGGTCGGAGCAATCGGCGTGGTTGCGATGTGAAGTGGAGGAGGTGCAGCGTGCGGTGCCCTCATGGCGCGGTGCAGGCAGTAGCTCGGTGAAGGCCAAGGCTTACGATGCAGAGTGAGGCAGGGCTCGATGCGGTGGTGGCAGGTCATGGTGCAGGCGACAGAGCAGGTTGATGTATGGGTCTGGCAGCAACGGTGTCGGTGACATTTGGGCAGAGTGAAGCGAGGCGGTGAGGAGTGTGGTGCCCACAGGACGCAGTGCAAGCAACTGCTTGGTGATGGTCACCCAGCCGTGCCAGTGAGACCAAGGATGCGGTCCGAAGTGCGGCGGTGCCTTCTGTAGTGCCTTCAGGACATGGAACCAGCGATGGACTCGGTGACAGAGTCGGCTGCTCTTTTCTTCCAACAGTTCCAGAGATGGTGCTCAGAAGGAAGCTGAAGTCTTTGCTGTTCCTGAGACTTCTTGACCAGGGGGTAAGCTCTACCTCAAGCCCTTGGAGATACTTTGTCAAGCAGATTACACACTCAGTTCCTCTCCTTTGCATCGACAGCTACTGCTGGCCAACCCCAGACAGCACACAGCAAAGGGGCAGTACTTCTCCTCCAGCTTCTCCCAGCTCTTCTCCGCAGCAGAGGTTCCTTTTGAATTCCAGAAGTATCAGACAGGAGGTCAGGGAGAGGGTCTGTTTCTTCTTCAATTCCATTGTCTGTTGCCAGGAGTATGCCCACTTAGGACCTCTCCAAATGGGGCTTGAGGCGGTGTCACGCCCTGCCCCACAGAACAGAGGAGGTCAGTACTGGGTTTTAACTTAAGATTTTATTTTCCTACGGACAACTGTTCTCTGGTACAGAAAGAGGGATCCCCACGAGGGTGGTCTCAGGTAGGGAGGGGTTTCCAGTCGCTGCTGGGCTCCTCGACCGTCTTCGGCCTTCCTGCGTCGCTGTTGATCGGTTCCGCGGGCGTGGTCCTGCCAGGCGTCCCCTTGGAAAAACAAGAAACAAAAGGACGATTAATATCCGTCCTTGTTCCCCTTTTAGGTCTAGAAGAGGTCGGGGTTGTCACTCCTTATTCCCTCTAGGGCAAGGGTTGGTGAGATTACCGTCGTCCCCGGGCCCTTTTAGTCAGGTGAATCCCGCTGGAGATGGGTTACAACCCGCCTCTGCACTGCCCCTTCGTTACCTTACTGGGGGGGGGGGGGTTTGGCTATAGTCCTGAGTAGGACATTTGTACGTGCCACCAACCCACGAGGGCCCTCTCAGTTTTCTCCGCTACTTGCCTGAGGCCGGGACCCGGCTTCTGGGTCCCGGCTACTTCGTCCTTGCATCCTTCCTCGGGGCACGTCCCGGCGTCGCCTCTGGTTGCCACCGTCGTCTCTCTTTTGTCCCACTCCTCGCTCCGCTCCTCGTTCTGGTCCGCGCTCCGCTCCTTGCTCCGCTCCTCGTTCTGGTCCGCGCTCCGCTCCTCGTTCTGGTCCGCGCTCCGCTCCTCGCTCGGGTCCGCGCTCTCACTCGGCTCCTCGCTCTCGCTCGGCTCCTCGCTCTCGCTCTGCTCCTCGCTCTCGATCTGCTCCTCGCTCTCGCTCTGCTCCTCTCTCCGGCCTCCTCTTCCGGTGTCGACATCCGGCGCTTTTGGGTCCTTCAAGCCCCTCCTCTTGGATGTGAGTAGCGTTAGTACCGGCAGTAACGGCCTGGTGCCCCCGGGGTCCGTCAGCGACTCGCCCTTGTCACAGGCGGTTCACATGCAGGACCCTCAAAGGGTTCTTTGAAGACTGCAAGTCCACCAAGAAGGTGATTTTGCTCTTGGACTCCCCCACCTCAAAACAACCCAGACCACTTGTCCTGGATACACCCTGGGGAGGTTTACTGGGTACTTTCTCCCAGCCTTCTTTGACCAGACTTAGAGGTCCTCTTACAGGATGCCCATACAGGAGTTCAAGGGGACTGAACCCTAAGGACTACTGCGGTACCTCCCTGTAAGCAACAACAGGCGTGGCAAGAGGACGTCTCTGTCGTGACCTGGAATCCTCAGGATCGTGCGTTGCTCTATAGGGGTCCACCTCTCGACACCCTCAAGGTCTGAAATAGATATTCACAGACTCAATGAGGTGGTCCAGTGGGGGAAGGAAAGGATGGGGACAGCAGGGAGGGAGACCTGGAACGAGAAAGAAGAGAAAGATCAGTACTCCCCCACCCTACTAATCATTCTTGCTCAGTCCCTGCTCCTTCCCACTCCTAGCGCCCTGGCCCTACCTGTAAAGGAAAAGAATGCGCTGCGCTGGTTTGCACCTACAAGACGTAGGGAAGCCTTCTCTGAGATCTAGAAGAAAGATATGAAGTGGTATGAGAGCTTTCAACCACCCAGGAGCCTCACTCGCACTAGACTGACAACGGCAGAGGGGTGGTAACATACCATACACTCAGAGTCTTCGGGCAATACAGGGGAGCGGAAGAGCGGACCTCCAGCTCACTCTCAAAACCCCTGCTAAATGACAAGTAAGAAAATAGTAAGCCTTCTGGCCTAATGCATAATCACTGTCTCAGGAATCACACACGGGTTGATTGCGTACACATTAGCATTACATCATGAGAACATGTTGGAGCATACCCAGCGTTTCAATGACAGTGAGTTCAGCAGCAATAACAATGTTTCCTGCAAGAACGGATAACCTCTCGTAATGCAGGCCAAATGTACCACGCCCTTTCTCCCCGCATGAACCGAGGAAATACCGGTTCGCCAACGCGGGAGAAAGGCGTACAGGGATTACGGGGAAACGTAACCTCACGGAATCGTCAATAGGCCAAATGTACTACGCCCTTTTTCTCCCCGCATGAACCGTGGAAATACCGGTTCGCCAACGCGGGAGAAAGGCGTACAGGGATCACGGGGAAACGGAACCTCAAAGGCTACCAACGGTTACTTCGCATGGAAACCCTCCTGGGAAACCGCCAACGAAGCAACTGGGAATACTACGAAGGTTTGGCCACAATACCTGAGCTGAAGAAGTCCTCGGATTAGAAAGCGCGGTGCCCCAAGCACCCTTACCAGCCTTCTGCTCGCTCGTGGTTCAGCTCCCGGCATGGAGTAATCGGCACCGTGAAGGTGTCCCGGAAGCCCTATGTCTGCTTCCGCTACCGGGCGTCATGACGTCACCGCCGTCTGCAGCCCGCGAAGGCTCTTGGGGATCGTAGTTTCTGTTTCTTTGGCGGCGCTCGCGCGCGGGTCGTCAGTGTTCCTTGGACCCTTCTTACATGAGCCCTGACAGTACATCCCCTTCCCGAAGAACACTGACAGAGGCAGGGTTTCCTGGGATAACGTAGATAAAACAACCTAACACACCGTGGGGCATGAACCCCTTCCGCTGGTTCCCAGGAGTTCTCCTCATCACCATACCCCTTCCAAGCTATGAGATACCACAACTTAGAGCGGTGGATCTTGGAATCAAGAATACCCCTGACCTCGTATTCCTCTTCCTCGTTTACCACCACCGGGGGAGCCCCCTGCTTCCTAGCTGAACGCGCTGGTTTTAGCAAAGATGTATGGAAAGCAGGATAGATTCGTAGAGAAGAGGGTAGATGCAATTTGACCACTACGGGATTGATGAGTTTTACAATGCGATATGGACCAATATATTTGGGGTTGAAGATGCTGTATTTTTTAAAGCGGATGTTTTTGGTGGAAAGCCAAACGTGGTCTCCTATTTTGTATACTGGCCCTGGGCGTCTGTGTTTGTCCGCATAAGCTTTATATTGCCCTTTTGCTTTTCTCAACCTGTTCTTCACGAACTCTAGAGTTTTCTGAATGTGTCTAACTCGTTCCTGTACTCCAGGGATGTTTCCCGCTTTCCCAGGGTGTAAAAAGGGGATAAACCGTGGATGAAACCCGTATGTGCAGAAAAAAGGGGAAACCTGAGTGGAACTGTGTGCTGCCCCATTATATGCAACCTCTGCTAACCATAATGAGTCTACCCATCTTTCTGTTGTGCGATCTACGTAACACCGTAAATACTGTTTGAGTGTTTGGTTCACCCTCTCCGTCTGACCGTCGGTCTGGGGGTGGAAACTGGTGGAAAGGTCCGGGGAGATTTGTAGAGAAGCACACCATTCTTTCCAAAATTTTGCAGTAAATTGGGGCCCCCTGTCCGAAACCACCCTCCGAGGCAACCCGTGTAACCTGACTATGTGTGTCAGTAATAACTGTGCTAATTGACTGGCGGTGGGGAGTTTTTTACATGCTACAAAATGTGCCATCTTGGTCAGGTAGTCAACTACTACCAGAATCACCGTGTGCCCCTGATCACTGGGCATGCCAACGATGAAATCCAGTGAGATGTTCTGCCAAGGACCTTCTGGAGTGGGCAGGGGTTGTAACAGTCCTGCCGGACGGGCGTGAGAGGCCTTCATTTGTTCACAGATCACACATTCCTGGACCCATTGACGTATGTCTGCATGAATCGAAGGCCACCAAAACTGGCGAAGAATACGTTTAGTGGTTTTTTCAACCCCGGTATGACCAGCGCTTGGGAGAGAGTGACACCAGCGAAACACTTGTTTCCTGAGGGTGTTGACAGGAACCAACAGCTGTCTTCCCCGAAGAGGTAGCCCGTCTTTCATTCCCCACTCTGAATGTTGTGTCAACCATGACTTCCACTTGTCCGTTGTCATCGTTTTTGCTACGCTTTGTAAGAAAGGTTCGGTAACCGTGGTACATATGACCTTGCTTGGGTCAATAATGGTCTGTTTGAGCGGTTCTTCTGTGGTCTCGGAGCCGGATTGTCGCGTTAGGGCATCTGCTTTTTTATTGTCCTTTCCGGGACGATAGGTGACCAAGAAGTTGTACTCTGCGAAGAATAGTGTCCACCGCAACTGACGGGGTGAGAGATGTCTAGCTGCCTTCATGAATTGGAGATTGCGGTGATCTGTGAACACCGTTACCACGTGTTTGGCTCCTAGGAGGTAATGTCGCCACTCCTCAAAGGAGTCTTTAATGGCTAGAAGTTCTTTCTCCGCAATGGTGTAGTTGCTTTCTGCAGAGTTCAGCTTGCGGGACCGATAGGCCACAGGGTGTAACTGACCCGTCGAGGGGTGGCGTTGCGACAATACCGCGCCCACCGCATAGTCAGAGGCATCCGCCTCTACGATATAGGGTTGGTCCGGGTCCGCATGGACCAACACTGGAGCCGACACGAACGCCTTCTTTAGTTCCTCAAACCCTCTCTGGGTTTCTTCTGTCCACTGAAAGGGTACCTTCTTTCGCAACAATCGTGTTAACGGGGTTGCCAATCCAGAGAAATGCCCAATGAACCTCCGGTAGAAATTGGCAAATCCGAGGAAACATTGGATATCCCGAACGGTCTTGGGGATGGGCCAATCTTTTACTGCCGCTATCTTTCGTTCTGACATCTCCTGGCCGTGGGGAGTGAGCATCACCCCCAGGAATTCGACAGTGGAAACACTGAATTCACATTTGCTAATCTTGCAATAGAGGTGATTCTCCTGTAGGGTTTGCAAGATGGCGCGCACGTGATGTATATGGCTCTCTACAGAGGGGGAATATATGAGAAGGTCGTCAATGTATACCACTACGATACGATCAAGATATTTGCGAAGGACGTCGTTTAAAAAGAACTGAAAGGCCGCGGGCGCGTTACACAACCCAAAGGGCATGACGAGATATTCGTATGAACCGTACCGCGTTTTAAACGCGGTCTTCCACTCGTCGCCTTGGCGCATGCGCACCAAATGGTAGGCCCCTTTCAGATCCAGTCGGGTGTAAATGACGGCCTTCTGTACTTGTTCCAGAAGCACCGGTATTAATGGGAGAGGATACTGGTTTTTGACGGTAATGGCGTTTAACGCCCTGAAGTCTATGCATGCTCTTAGTTCTCCGTTAGCCTTGGGAATAAAGAACAACGGAGAGGCTGCAGGAGACATAGAATTCCGGATAAAGCCAAGGGCGAGATATTTGTCCAAGTACTGTTTCAGAAAGGTGTTCTCCGGCTCTGTCAAGGCATATACTCTCCCTGTGGGTACCACGGCTCCCGGGATTAAGTCAATCTGGCAGTCGTATTGCCTATGAGGGGGTAACTTTTCAGCCTTGTCTTCGTTGAACACATCTTCGTACATATGGTACGCCTGGGGTAACGTAACCGGGTGTTCCGCCGCGGTGGCTACATGGTGTAAGACTGCCAGCGTCTTCGCCGGGTGGAGGTCTTGGGGGAAGCAATGCATCCTACAATATTCCGATGTGAAACGCAGTTCTTGGTTCACCCAATCCACGTGCGGATTGTGTTGTTGTAACCAGGGCAACCCCAATATCAGTCCATATTGTGGCGCTTGGATGACATTAAAAACCAGTGTTTCGACGTGTGCCTCTCCTAGGCGTATTTCCAAGGCTTCCGTCTGAAACCGAATTGGTCCGTCCGCTAACAGTTTTCCATCTACGGCATAGACGTTTTCTGGTGTCTTCTTTGTGTCAAGGGTTATGCCTAAACGAGATACCACGGTCTGATCGATGAAACAACCCGTGGCTCCAGAATCCAACATGGCCGTCTCGTTGTAGGGTTTTCCTTTTACAAATAGTGAGAGGACCCGAGTGAAGTGTGAATTAGGGATCGGTGTCTTCGCACACAAGGAAGGGATGTACTACTGGCTTAAAGAATTCCCTTCTTCCTTCCTTAAGCAAGCTCGTTTCCCAGGGTTCCTTCTGAAGTAGCCGCGAGTTGTTTGCGGGGCTCTGCGCGGGGATTTTTGCTTTTTAGGCTGCATTCCCTTATAAAATGCCCTTTTTTCTCGCAGTATATACATAGGCCTTTCTTCCTCCTGTAGTCCCTCTCTTCACTCGTGAGGGCAGAACGGACTGTGCCTACCTCCATAGGTTCAGCTCTAGTAGTTGGTGTTATCTCTGTACTACGGGGAACCTCCGCCCTCCACGACCCACGGTCCTTTCTTCTAGTGTCCACCTTTCTTTCGCTGAGTCTATGATCCAAGCGGAGAACCAAAGATATCAACTCTTCGCAAGTAGTTGGCTGGGGGTCGATTTGAGCTAAGATGTCCTTCATCTCCTCCCTGAGCCCTCGATGGAATACTGCCAACTGCTTTATTTCGGGCCAATCAGTTTCTGCGACTAAACGCCTGAAATCGTTTAGATAAGCGATAAGATCGCGATTCCCTTGCCTCAGTTCTAGCAGATCTTTATCCGCCGACAGAGTGGCAGCTCGGCGGTTAAAGGTTTTCTCGAAATCCCTGATAAACAGGTCCCAATTATATAATAAGGGATCATCGCGTTTCACCAAAGGAACTGCCCACTGTGCTGCGTCCCCTGCCAAGTAAGAGATCAAAAAGGCTACTCTCGCATGATTGGAGGAAAAAGCCTTGGGTTTGCAAGAAAAGTGCAGCATTATCTGCGTAAGGAACACTTGAACCTTGCTCCCTTCTCCATGGAATCTTTCCGGGGTGGCTAAGGGGACTGGGGTGGGGATCTCTACTACTAACGGAGCCGAATGAGAGGCTCCAGGGTTCCCGATACTAAAAGGGTTTCTTTGTATTCGGTCTACGGTGGCCTGTAATGCCGCGGTTTCCGCTCGGGAGGCAGCTAACTCCGCTTGTACTAACTGTAAGGCAACGAGGACGTTTTCCAACGTCGCCATTGTACCTATCAACCAACGCACAACCGGGAGGATAAGAAATCGTGGGCCGATTACTCTGTCGTGACCTGGAATCCTCAGGATCGTGCGTTGCTCTATAGGGGTCCACCTCTCGACACCCTCAAGGTCTGAAATAGATATTCACAGACTCAATGAGGTGGTCCAGTGGGGGAAGGAAAGGATGGGGACAGCAGGGAGGGAGACCTGGAACGAGAAAGAAGAGAAAGATCAGTACTCCCCCACCCTACTAATCATTGTTGCTCAGTCCCTGCCCCTTCCCACTTCTAGCGCCCTGGCCCTACCTGTAAAGGAAAAGAATGCGCTGCGCTGGTTTGCACCTACAAGACGTAGGGAAGCCTTCTCTGAGATCTAGAAGAAAGATATGAAGTGGTATGAGAGCTTTCAACCACCCAGGAGCCTCACTCGCACTAGACTGACAACGGCAGAGGGGTGGTAACATACCATACACTCAGAGTCTTCGGGCAATACAGGGGAGCGGAAGAGCGGACCTCCAGCTCACTCTCAAAACCCCTGCTAAATGACAAGAAAGAAAATAGTAAGCCTTCTGGCCTAATGCATAATCACTGTCTCAGGAATCACACACGGGTTGATTGCGTACACATTAGCATTACATCATGAGAACATGTTGGAGCATACCCAGCGTTTCAATGACAGTGAGTTCAGCAGCAATAACAATGTTTCCTGCAAGAACGGATAACCTCTCGTAATGCAGGCCAAATGTACCACGCCCTTTCTCCCCGCATGAACCGAGGAAATACCGGTTCGCCAACGCGGGAGAAAGGCGTACAGGGATTACGGGGAAACGTAACCTCACGGAATCGTCAATAGGCCAAATGTACTACGCCCTTTTTCTCCCCGCATGAACCGTGGAAATACCGGTTCGCCAATGCGGGAGAAAGGCGTACAGGGATCACGGGGAAACGGAACCTCAAAGGCTACCAACGGTTACTTCGCATGGAAACCCTCCTGGGAAACCGCCAACGAAGCAACTGGGAATACTACGAAGGTTTGGCCACAATACCTGAGCTGAAGAAGTCCTCGGATTAGAAAGCGCGGTGCCCCAAGCACCCTTACCAGCCTTCTGCTCGCTCGTGGTTCAGCTCCCGGCATGGAGTAATCGGCACCGTGAAGGTGTCCCGGAAGCCCTATGTCTGCTTCCGCTACCGGGCGTCATGACGTCACCGCCGTCTGCAGCCCGCGAAGGCTCTTGGGGATCGTAGTTTCTGTTTCTTTGGCGGCGCTCGCGCGCGGGTCGTCAGTGTTCCTTGGACCCTTCTTACATGAGCCCTGACAGTCTCACTTATGCCTCATGGGCTCACCAAGGCGCATAATCATGCCCTTCAGGGTCCAGTTGAACCTCTTAACCAGCCCACGTCTCTGGGGAATCCCACACGGGAGAAGATCCCATCAACGCCTGACTCACCATGGGGACCATCACAGTCCGGAGAGGGATGGTTTCGGGATACTGGGTGGCATGGTCCACGAAGACCAGAATGAATCTGTTGCCCATGGCTGTCTTAGGGTTCAGAGGCCACACAATGTCATTGTCCAGCCTCTCAAAGGGGGTGCTGGCGACAGGGAAAGGTTGGAGAGGAGCCTTGCACTTCCTCCCACTCTTGACACTTGCCTGGCAAGTGCTGCAATGGATGTCAGAGTTTTTGTTTATCTGGGGCCAGTAAAAGGGGGTGACAAGTCTTTCAAAGGTCTTGTCTTGCCCCAGATGCCCTGCCAATGGCACATCATGAGCTAGACCCGGTAGGAAGGCTCTTCGGTGCTGGGGTACCACCAGCACATGGGCTGACCCAGGCTCAGCAACTTTAGGCTCGCTATACAGGAGACCATTTTCTCAGTAGATCCAGTGTGACCCTGACTGGTCACCTGCTGCCTGATTTGCAGGCTGCGGCTGCAAACCAATAAGAGAGGGACATTTCTGCTGCTCCTTGCAGAATTTCTCCTTGGAGGGGCCCCCTTCCTGCTGCCAATGGGTCAGCACAGGCAGGTCCCCCAGTCCGGTCACTTGCTCCCCTGTCGACTCCAGGGCATTGCCCTCAAGATCTGCCTTCTCCTGGACCCTGGAAACTTTGGGGGCCGGTTTCCCACGACCCCTCCCTCCTCTTTTTTTGGCAGGCACCCGGGTCATTTTCACAGGCTCCAGGTCCTCTTGATTGCCCTTACCGGCTTCCATAGACCGAGTGGTCCCACACGCCCACTCAGGCAGACTCAACATCTCCAAATGAGATCTACGTTCCACCTTCTCCCAAGGGGAACTTTCCAGATTGTTACCTAGCAGACAGTCAACAGGCAAGGCTGGCCACACAACTACTTTCAAGGTACCTGAGACTCCTCCCACTACTCATAGGGAAACTATGCCACTTTGCAGAGGCACTCTGAGTTGTCAGCTGCAACTACTAGATAAAGTACGTTGGGGACCACCTGCTCTTCAGACACTCGCAGACAACTGACAGCTGTCACACTGGCTCCAGTGTCTCTGAGAGCCTGCACCCTATGACCATTAATGGTCACCCACTGCCCATATTTATTAGTGTTAACAGACAGTTGGGTGTTTGGGACCATCTCACTGTCTCCTAGTGAGACCAGGTTCAACTCTGCGGGCTCCCACCTACCTGGGAATCCAACTCCTTCCTCAAGGCTACACTAGTCAACCCACGGGGCGGTGCACCAGTGGGTGCAGTGGTGGTTTTTGGACACCTAGGATCCCCTATGAAGTGACCCACCTGACCACAAGCAAAATATTTGTGGGGACCCTTCTCTGCAGAGACCCATGGTTTCTAATTATTGAGAGACTGGGAACCTTTCCCTTGGTTCCCTTAGGAATTACTTTGGGGTCCTTTTTGGAACTACTTCTGTTTACCCTTGCCCCCCCCCCCACTCTTCTGCTGGGGCCCTGCCCACTCTTGGCAGAGTCTCCCATATGACCTTTGTTGACCCTGGTACTGACCCAGCAGTCCGCCTCCACAGCAAGCTTCCTGGGGTCAGTCAGCCTACTGTCAATCAAATGCTGGGGTAGCTCTTGAAAACAACTATCAAACAAGTGTTCCCATGCCATCAAATGATAGAGCCCCTGAAAATCATTTACCTGGCTACCCTTCACCCAACCATCCAGTGCTCTGCAAAAATAGGAAACACACTCCACCCAAGTGCTTGACTCAAGCTTCTTACAGGTACTAAACTTCTGCCTGCACAGTTCTGGGGTTAAGCCATATCTCCTGATTAAGGCTTCCTTCATAGGTGCAGAACATGACTTCTCTTCTGATAAGGCTAGCAAGGAATCCCTCCCTCTGACATGAAGCGGCTCCACAACCCTGCTCCCCAGCCTCTCTCATGGATTCTGTGGGATCTCATTGCTAACTCATACACCGAACCACTGACCAATGTCATCACTCTTCACGTAATCTTTGATTACCTCCTTGGGGATGTACACTCTCCCTTCTTCAGGCACTTATGACAAGCTGCCACCATTGTAACTGGTCTCCACCCTTTTGGCTTTTATGTCCTGCTCCCTTAACCCTCTTTCCTGCTCTAAGAGTATCCTCCTTTCCTCCAGAGCCAATTTATGCCTTTCCAACTCCAATTTCTTATCCACCTTGCCCAACCTGAGCTTCGTGAGCTCCAATTTATGCCTTATACTTCTCTGTGTGTCCTCAAGCTCCTCTGGAGACAGACCTCTTGAAGACACACCGCTGCCCTCCTTGGAAGGTACCCTCCCCTTCGACAGATTCAACAGCCCCTCCCACTGCCCATCCAAATTCTCTGCCTCCCCCATAGGATTCTCATCCTGCCTACTGGCATTTGTGGTTTTCAACCAGGCCCTCAGTGCCTTTTGGTATTCCTCCTTTTTGGTAAGGCCTCTTACAGAGATTTTAAATTTCTTGCAGATGGCTTTTAGTCGAGACACAGTGTAGGTATCCACCCTATCTTCCAATTCGATGTGAAAAGATGCAATAGATGCTGGCTTGGTCATGATGAAAAAAATGGCAGTTCTCAAGTTGCAGAAACTCAAAAAGGAAAAAGTTCACTAGTTTATGTGATTGCGTAATGGTCTGCACTATACTAGTAGTGTACACCAATTACAGTACGTAAGGCACAAATGCAAGTCCGGGTCCTCGCAGCTGACCACCAGTGTTAGAAATGGGGGTCTCTAGTTGGCAATGGTTTGCACCTTTGTCCAAGTACGGGCCCTTCTTCCTATTTAGGGTAAGGGGTGATACACTTCTAAAATAACCCCTGCTCACCCCCTTGGTAGCTTGACACAAGTAGACCAGCTTATCTCAGATGCAGTGTGTAAAGCATTTGTGCATGCATACAGTAACACAGTGAACACACTACAAAGGGACACTACACTAGTTTAAAAAAGTAAGCAAAACGTTATCTAAACCAACAAGACCAAATACGACAAAAATCCAACACGCACTACTGTAAAAACAGTTACTTTGCAAGATAACCTTCAATTTGCAAAAATAGCTGTAAAGCACAGTTCTTCAGAGTCAGTAGCTCCGTCCAGGGCTACGGCGATGCTGAAAATGACACAGTCTAACAGTTCCAGCTGACTGCGTCAGTACGGGGCCAGCTTAAGCATCGACGGACTCGTAGACAGTACCTTTCTTGTTGCAGCCAATATGCTGATACAGGCCGGTCGGGGCAATCGTCGCGGTTGCGATGTGAAGTGGAATCGATGCAGCGTGCGGTGCCTTCACGGCACGGTGCAGGCAGTGGCTTGGTGACGGTCGTCCAACGGCATTGGTGAGGCCAAAGCTTACGATGCGGAATAAGGCGGTGCTCGATGCGGTGCAGGCGATGGAGCCAGTTGATGTTAGGGTCGGGCAGCGATGGTGTCGGTGACGTTTGGGCAGAGTGAAGCAAGGCGGTGCGGAGTGCAGTGCCCACAGGACTCTGTGCAAGCAACGGTTCAGTGATGATCACCCAGCAAACATCGGTGACACCAAGGATGTGGTACGAAGTGCAGCAGTGCCTTCTTCTGCGCCTTCAGGACACGGAACCAGTGATGGACTCAGTGACAGAGTTGGCTGCTCTTTTCTTCTTGCGGCGACTGAAACCTGCAGTTCCAGAGACGGTGCCCATAAGAATGCTGAAGTCTTTGCTGTTCCTGAGACTTCTTGAACAGGGGGCAAGCTCTACCTCAAGCCCTTGGAGATACTTTGTCAAGCAGGATACACACTCAGTTCCCCTACTTGGCAGAAACAGCTACTGCAGGCCAACCCCAGACAGCATACAGCAAAGGGCAGTACTTCTCCTCCAGCGTCTCCCACCTCTTCTCCGTGGCAGAGGTTCCTCCTGAATTCCAGAAGTAATCTAAAGTCCAGAGGTCTGGGCCCTACTTTTTGTAGTACAAAATCCCTTGTTCTCTGGAGGCAGAGAGTGACTGTGCTCAGCAAAAACCAGTTCTGTCCTCTCTGGCCCAGCTTCCTGGCAGGAGGTGGAGATAGCATAGTCAAGGCAGACCAGGCCCATTCAGGTGTGAATGAAATCTCCTCCCCCTACTCTGAATGCAGCCTAGGTCTAATCAGCCAAGCCCTGACTCACTCTGGAAAGGCAGGACACACCTCAACCCCTCCCTCCCCTAGTGGCTGTCTGAACAGAATTCACATCCCCAGCCCCGTCAGTCCAAAACCAGACAGTCAATCCACAAACCTATCAGAGGCACACTGGATGCCTAAGCAAGAAAACACCTACGTTCTAAAAAGTAGTATTTTCAAACCCAGAACGTAAAAATCATCCTTATTAAAAGATGTATCTTCATATTCTGAGTTCAGGCGTACTAAACTCCAACTTTCTATCTTGTCCCAAAGGATAGGTACATTTATAAGATGCTATAAATAAACTCCCATTCTATTTTATGGGGCAGATAGCCTTTCAATAGTGAAAAACGAAAATGGCAGTATTTCACTAAATGAACATGCCACACACATCAGGGCATGTCCTACCTTTCACAATACACTGCTCCCTGCCCACAGGGGTACCTCAGGCTACCCTTAGGGGTGACTCACATGTAAGAAAAGGAATGGTTGGGGCCTGGCAAGTGGGTGCACTGGCCAGGTCGACGTAGCAGTACTGAACTACACACAGACTGCAATGGCAGGCCTGAGACCCTTTTGCAAGGCTGCTTGTGTGGATGGCACAATCAGTGCTGCAATCCCACTGTCAGCATTTGGTTTACAGGCCCTGGGCACACACAGTGCACTGTACTATGGACTTAATAGTAAACCAAATAAGCCAATTATGGAAACATTAATCCATGACAACAATTTACAAAGGGAGCACTTTCCATTTTGGCACTGAACAGCAGTGGCAAAGTGCCCAAAGGATCTAGACCAACAAAAACGAAGTCCAACACACAGTAAAAACTCAGTAGGGAAAGACAAAAATACAGGCGAAACCCACACCAAGGATGCCACGTCTAACACAGATAATATGTGGTATCAGCATATGTCAGACATATGCTCAGAAAAACCCCAAGTACAGCTCAATGTTTATTACATCTCTACTTGTGGAGGATTAAGGCCCTAATGCAACTGACACGTGTCAAAGTAGTATGTTTCATAGTTTTTTTTTTTTTTTTTAAAGACCTTTATTGAACCAAAAAAACAAAAAAAAACACAGTTTGACACAGCAGTCTTCCGCCTACAACCCCGTCGGGCCGGCAGCAGCATAGGAACATCATGAAGTTACACATTGTGCAAATTTAACACAGCATGCCGCCTACAACCCATCAGGGCCAGCCGCGTACAAAAAAACATATATGTCAGGCAACTCCAGGCAACCCGAGAGTCAGTCAAAAAACAATTATGGCATCTCAGTATTAAAGGACAAAATAAATAGTAGGGAAGCAATAAGAAGGTGGGAGGCTAGCATATGTTTCACACCGCACAACCCTCACCAGCACGCATTCAAAGAGGACCCCCCCGACAGGCCAGGCATCACTACTCCAAACGCAGTATACTTACGGGGACGCCCCACGGCCTCCCCACATCCCCGCCCGCCGCCCCCTGCATAATACGGCAATAAGAGGCCCTCGGGGCCAGACAGCCCACGCCTATAGGAGAGATCAGGCACCAGAGTCTCCGAACTCACCCAGCGCCCCCCATTCATCCCCATTGTGCGGCCAGCTTAGGAAGTGATAGCGTCCATACCAACATGTGCCTGAGGGTACTGAAGCAGGCACCCCCTCAAGGGGTCCCATATGTCCCTGGGATTGGAAGCAGTCGGCAGGAGGTCCGCGTACAGAGTCAATTGATCCTGCCATCTAATCAGGTCCTCCAGCCAGTTCTTGAACTTGGGGGCCTGTCCTCTCCCCCATCTGCAGGCTACCTTACGCTTGGCCAGGAGGAGGCAAAATGAGCTGGACTTCCTGTGAGGAGCCGGTATGCCCTCCGTACAACCTAAAACACCCATTAGTGGGGTCGGCGGCAAGGGGGCCGCAATCATCTTCCCCACCGCATCAAACACAAGCAGCCAGAACGCATGCACTGAGGGGCAGGCCCACGCCAGGTGGAGCATGTCCGCCCCCTCGGCCCCGCACCGAGCACACCTGGTATCCTCCCTCAGCCCAAACCTATGCAACTTCATGGGGGTGTAATAGTATCGCTGAACGAATTTGTAGTGCGTGACCCGAAGCCTGCTATTAGCCACAATCTGCTCTATCTGCCTGCAACTAAATAGCCAGTCACGGTCAGTCAATGGCTGTCCTAACTCTTCCTCCCACTTGCCCCGTGCGGCACAGTGCGCATATTCCGACCCAGAGTATATGGATCGGTAAAGTATCGATACCAGATGAGAGGCAGTAGTAGCACGTAGCAACGCATGTAGCTGGGGCGAAGTCTCCGGTTCTGCCGGATAGTCCGATGTGACAGCCTGAACCCCGGCTCGGAGCTGAATGTACAGGAAGGTTTCTATGACGGTGGGGGCAGGGTCAGCACACAGCTGCTGTAAAGTAATGAACCTGCCATCCCTGTATAAATCACCCCAGGTACGGAGCCCCCTGTGCTGCCTCAGTTTAGTGAAAATACCTTCCTGCAACAGTGGTATGCGAGGATGGTACACAAGCGGGAGCAGCGGGGAATACAACAAAGGCAGCCCCGTCCGCTGCATGATCCACTCCCAAGCACGATTCGTACACTCCACAGTGTCGGGACTGCATTCTCGGCGGGAGGTGGGCCTCCACAATGCCCCACCCAACGGCACGGGATCAGCCAGCCAGTGCTCCGTGGCAACATGCGCCGTGTACCGCGGGCCGCTCGTCCAGTAGTGCGCATAGTGGGCCTGGGCGCACTGATAATACAGTTCAAAATTTGGCAGATCCAAGCCCACCGCCTCGTACGGTCGAGCAAGCACATCCCACCGAATGCGGGCCTGTTTCCCTCCCCACACCAGCCGCAAGAGCTCAGTGCGCAGGGCGGCGAAGAACACTCTGCCCGGATGATAGGGAATATTCATGAAATAGTAGAGCATTTTCGGGAGAACAACCATCTTTATCAGAGACGCTCTGTCTGCAAGAGACAGCGGCAGGGCTATCCATCGTGTGATAGAGTCTTTCATGGCATCGAGCGCTCGCCCATAGTTGTCTCTCATTAGTTCCTCCCGATCCACCGAAACATGCACTCCCAGATATCGCACCGTAGTGGCGCACCACTCCAATGGAAAGTCAGCCTGAAAACGTGACACCGCCGCAGTAAGGGGGAATATCTAGGATTTGGCCCAGTTAATGTGGATACCCGAGAACCCCCCGAAACGCACAAACTCCCTCAATAATGGATTCAAATTCGTCTCCGGATCCATGACATAAAGGGTGATTTCGTCCGCGTAAAGCGAAATAAGGATGGGGCGTAGAGGGCAGATAAGCGCCTTGTCCCGGTGATATTGCCGCACCCGAGCCGCCAAGGGTTCCACTGCCAACGCGAACAATAGAGGCGATAACGGGCACCCCTGTCTGGTACCCCGGGAGAGCGCCACGGCAGCAGAGGTGTGGCCATTTACCATCACCCTAGCCACTGATGCAGTGTATAGCAGCCGTATCATAGCTGAGAAACCTACCGGGAACCCCATGTTGCACAAGACCGCATGAAGATATTCCCACTCGATAGAGTCAAATGCCTTAGTGGCGTCCAAGAAGACAGCGGCCAACGGGAGGTGCGGGGCCACCTGATGCATGATGGAAAAGAGAGCGCGCAAATTATGAGACGTCGCTCTCCCAGGGATAAAACCCACCTGGTCCGGTAACACCAGCTTATCCATGAGGAGATTTAGTCTGTTAGCTATCATTTTAGTAAAAATTTTAATATCCACGTTGATTAGCGAGGGAGGCCTATAGGAATCACACTTATCGGAGGGTTTCCTAGGTTTCAACAGGGAGATAATAAGGGCTTCCCTCATCGTGGCCGGCAATACCTGCGCTTCCAGCGCCTCCGAGTAGACCTCCAGCAGCACTGGCGCGAGGTGTTCAGCATATAACTTATAGAAGTCAGCCGGCAGACCGGCGGATCCGGGCGCCTTCCCCGCTGGCAGTTGGGCAATAGCGTCCCGAATCTCCTCAAGCGTAAACGGGGTAGCAAGGAACTCCCTCTGCCGCCCACTTAGATATCCCAATGTGATGTCGCCAAAGAAGGCAGCAAAGTCAGTAGAGTTTACCCCTTTGGAGGAATATAGTGACTCATAGAAGTCGGTGAAGGTATTCAGAATCTCCAAGCCATCCCTGTGCCTGTCCCCATTGGCATCCTCGATTTCCAGCACGTAGTTCGTATACCGTGGTTTACTAATGTCACGAGCCAAAGCGCGCCCCGGCCTGCCTCCCTCGCCATAGCGTCGGGCAGTAATATATTTCCCCCGAAACCGGGCTTCCCGCTCTGCCGTGGAGGTGTAGTCAGTGATGATGTCTCGCATTTTAGCCCGCCCCTCACCAGAGTCTCCGCGCCACAACTCCCCCTCAAGCACCTTCAGTTGGCCCTCAAGCAGGCAAAGTCGCCGGCGCAAGTCACGCAACACTCCATAGCTTTTCGCCATGCAGGTGCCCCGAATGGTGACCTTCAAGGCCTCCCATACCGTACCCACCTGTGCCACAGACCCCCTATTGCGGGCCAGGAAATCAACAATCTCTTCCTCTAGTTCCTTTTTAAATACTTCGTCCAGAAGGGTCCCCGGGACCAGTCTCCAGCTGCGAGGAGTGGCAATAAGGTTCGGTATTTCAACCGTGAGGCACACAGGCGAATGGTCAGAGAAAGTGCGGGCAAGGTGCTCCACCGCGCAGGCCCAGTGGCACAACCCCCGAGACCCCAGCCAATAATCCAGCCGCGACCAGGTCGCCTGTCCCGTCGAATAGTATGTACCCTCTCTGTCGCCTGGGTGCGTATATCGCCAAAGGTCAGTTAGCCCCTCATGAGCGAGGAGCCCGGCCATCGCCGCCTGACTACGGGTGTAATGATGCGGGAGTGCCTCAGATCTGTCCACCCGGGGGTCACTGACTGTGTTAAAGTCCCCAGCCCATAGGACGTGTGTGGCCCCCACCCCCACTATCTGTCCCCAGAGGGAGTGCAGGAAATCCGGGTCATCAACATTCGGCCCGTAGCAATTTACAAGCACAACAGACTGCGTGCCCAGCGTGCCCCACAGCATACAACTCCTCCCATCCCTACTCCTCTTCTGTCCAGCACATACAAACGGAGTACCCCGCTTCACAAGGATGACGGTGCCTCTGGCATAAGTAGAATAGGACGAAAACACTCGCACAGAAGCCCACTTACACCCAAACGCCGGGTCCTCACCCGGGGCCATGTGTGTTTCCTGGAGGAGCGCTACACTGATATGATGCCTATCAAGGTATGTGAGGATCTGCCGCCGCGTACGGGGGTCCCCTAGCCCTCGAACATTCCAGGACAGGAGTTTCAATTTGGTTAGGGCAGGTTGCGCGTGCATGCCGAACAAGCCATACCTAGCGAATGACCATGTGTTATCCACCCTTCCAGTGTCTCCCTCTCTCTGTGTGAAAAAGTGCCCGCAGGATAATGCCCTCCCACGTTCACAGCTGCCAAAACGATTGTCGATGCCTCCCGTCCCCTCCACCCACCCCAGAAAAAACCCAACCAACCCACTGCTGCACCCAATCCCACCCACAACAGCACCCCAAACGTGCCGGTATCCCTACAATCCTTCCTCACCCATCCCACTAGCGACCTCAACAGGTGGGTCAACAGAAAGTCAATAACATTTCTACCCCGTGGGGGACTTCCCATGATGGGGGCGCCTGTGGACCCAGAGAACCCTCCTGCGCCCCTCTCTCCCTTGGTGTTCAACTACCTCCCAGTAGGTAGGAGCCTAGAGAGGGAGCATTGGGAGGGAGCCTGGCTAAACATCAAAATTCGCACGTATCCCCTTACTCAGCAAATGCACAAGCAGGTGTGCGCTACGGGTTCAGCCATTGCCAGGATCAAGTGTAATCATGCCTTATACATCCCCACAGGCCGCTTATCCGCATGAGAGACAATTCCATGCAGCACACATTTAATGGTTCACATCACCACCCCAGAATAAATCTCTCACCTCCAGCCGCCATGGTATAGTCAGGCCAACTGCAGAGTCCGTGCCAATGTCCGGGTCCGGAGATGCTCATTCCCCCCCCCCCGCTCCGCAAGGGCAGGCGAAGAGGAACGCGGCCCCCCGTCTCCCAACGACAGGTCGGGCGAGCGACGTCGCAGCGTCTTGAGGAACTCTTCCGCTTGTTGTGGGGTCACACACAGGATCGTGCGACCCTGATGCCGGAGGCGTAATTTCGCCGGATACAGAAGGGCGTATTACACGCCAGCCGCGCGTAGTTTTTGCTTAACAGCCACAAATTTGCGTCTCGCCTCCTGCACAGTCGCCGTGAAATCCGGGAATATGGAGAACGCTGCGCCTTCAAACTGTAAATTTTGCTGTTCTCTTGCCCGCCGCAAGGCCACATCACGGTCTCTATAATTAAGGAGTCGTGCCACGATGGGTCGAGCCGAACCTCCCGGCGGCGGCTGAGGCCCCAGCGATCTGTGGGCCCGCTCCACTATCAGATGAGACGAGAATGCTTCAGCCCCAAAGGTCGTCAGGAGAAGTTTCTCAACGTAGTCCTCCATCCGTCCGATATTGGTACTCTCCGGAATCCCCGTGAGGCGGATGTTATTCCTGCGGCTGCGGGCCTCCAAATCTTCGTTCTTTGCCGCTATTACCTTCAGGAGGCGATCCATCTGCGTCAGCTGCTTATCCATGGTGCCCGTGCGATCCTCATTGTCTGAAATACGCTGCTCCATCTCCTTCAGCTGATCCTCATGCTTATCCACCTTCAGATCGAGAAAGTCGAGCCTGGTGTTCATGGTGTCCATCTTCCCCGACAGCCCGTTGACACTCTGCTGGAGCAGCTGCAACATTTCCTTGACCTCATTTTGCGGGCTCGCCACCGGAACGGGTGGTGATTCCCGCTCCTGCCCGGGGGGCTCCTCCGTCCCCGAGCGAGTGCCCATCTTCTTGGACTCAAAGTGGAGCTTCTGCTGGCGCCCATCCGATTTCCCCATCTCGGCAGGCCCAGCGTTATACGCAGTGGCACATTACGCAGCGGGGTCGTCCACGCACCACCAGTGGGTCTGTTCGCCCCTAGACTACAGCCGGCAGCCTCGATCCCAGTGCCCCCGCCTGCACGGCCCTGAGGGGATCAGCACGTCAATATCCAAGCGGGGGGGAAATCGGGGCAGCTCTCCGCCACCAGTTGGCAAGCCCCGGGGCAAGCTCCTCGCGCACAGCCGATCCAGCCCCACGGGCCTCCTCCCGGACGGCTAAGGGCCAGCTGTCCCCACTTTGTAACGCAATCTCCCCCACAAGTTCACACAGGGCTAGGGGGCAGCCGAGGAGCTCAAGCAGTCCGTAGGATAGTCCCCGATAGGCCTGCAGCGTAGCCAGCAGCACCCCAATGGACCCCCCCCCGGTCAGCTCTATGCAGCGGCAGTACAGGTGAGGGGTCCCACAGCGTGCCCCCGGTCCAACCTCAGCCCCCTCACGGGCAGCAGCGACAGCGGGCAGGAAGGCGCCCAACCCACCAGCCAGGGTCACAGGATGGGTGGTCTGTCCTCCGCAGCGCCGAGCTGCGCAAGGTGAGTCCCATAGAGGCAAGCAGCCCCCACAGCCTGAAGCGAGGACGCCAGCCCCGCCGCCGCTCCGGCGATCTGCACTTCAGCGCGGGAGGTACGGTCAGATCCGGGCGCCCGCCAAAGTAGGATAGCAGAGGTCAGCGGCGCTCTTCCGCGGCGCAAACGGCGCCCCACAGCAAAGGTGCAGCTTTATTTTTCAGGCGCGACTCGGCCGCAGCATCAATCCGAGCCCCACCAGTTCCTCTAGCGGTCCGCGGCCTCCCGCCTCGTGGCCGCGCCGAGCTCGCGTACCGGCAGTGTCCGCCCCAGAGCTCCAGCGCCGTCCGCAGGCAACCTCCCGGGCAGCTTGTCAAGGTCGCCGCGCCGCCGTCTCGCCTCGTAGCGGGCTGTAAATTTCATCAATGTCAGTCACCGCACTCCGCCCAACAATCCAGGCAGCATGCCACACGGGGAACGCGCGAAAGTGCAGATTAATGAAGGATTACTGGGCCAGGCAGCCAGAGCCTCACAGCGGTGCGGCCATCTTGGTCTGGCGCCACCTAGCGCCCCCTAGTATGTTTCATAGTTAACGCCACAAAATATGGCTCATTAGCAGAATTATTTTATATTCTCATGGATAGATAAGACATCAGGGATGAACTATCACGTATGAGGAAGACAGACCACTGTAGATTGGACCCAGATGGTTCTACTTTTAGGATTTTTAGGAGTAACACACCCGCCAACCGAGTTTAACTACTATTTTATAAACCTCTTACCCCCAGATTCTGTTGTGTTCTTAGGCCAGGAGTTACCAGGTCAGTCTTTGCCCATGATCAATGGCATCCCAATATTGAATTTTCCTGTAGGGATATGTCTTTATGGAATGGCACAGATGTCAGCTAGGATGCAATAGGAAAATGTACATATATCTGGGATTAAAAAAATTCCTGTTACAGTTGGGTAGGTAGCACAATAAGTCCTCAGATTGTCATGAGAATAGCCTCTGTTTCTTTATGTTTCAGAGAAAATGGCACAGTTAATGTAGGCCAGAAAATTGGCTGTAAAACCACAATTTACCAATCGGACATGCAGTGGGGGTACCTCAAGTCTCATGGATTAATACTGGCAGTTACCACCAAACTGAGGTAGAATCTGAACCATTGTGACCTTGCATGCTCCAGTTTTGGGAATGTCTGGAATCAATATCTCTGCTTTCCATGAACACCCCAAGAGCCGTCCAACTACCTTGCTACACCATAATCGAAGGAAGAGAACTGCAAAGTATTATGGTGTAAGCACTTGGAATGAAGTTCCCCAGGAGTATCAATTGTTCAATAATGCTCAGCTCTTCTTTGGGAGCATTCTGTGGTTTGTTTAAGCTAAAGAAACAGCTTGGTAGCTGCAAGTCACACATTGGGAATTGCTTAGAGTCATTAACACTACAAATGACGGTTTCAACAGGGGAACAACCTTTACAACGCAACTGTTACAACGCACTACACTTACAACGCATTTTTTACAACGCATAATCCATTACAACGCACTACACTTACAACGCATGACACTACAACGCATTTTTAAAAAATACCTTTACAACGCATACCATTACAACGCCTACCATTACAACGCATAATATTACACTACACTATCCAACACTTACCCTACTGTTGCACCCCCTGGAGTTAGAATAGTAATTTTGACCCCTATACTATCCAACACTTACCCTACTGTTGCACCCCCTGGAGTTAGAATAGTAATTTTTACCCCTATACTATCCAACACTTACCCTACTGTTGCACCCCCTGGAGTTAGAATAGTAATTTTTACCCCTATATTATCCAACACTTACCCTACTGTTGCACCCCCTGGAGTTAGAATAGTAATTTTTACCCCTATATTATCCAACACTTACCCTACTGTTGCACCCCCTTGAGTTAGAATAGTAATTTTTACCCCTATACTATCCAACACTTACCCTACTGTTGCACCCCCTGGAGTTAGAATAGTAATTTTTACCCCTATACTATCCAACACTTACCCTACTGTTGAACCCCTGGAGTTAGAATAGCAATTTTTACCCCTATACTATCCAACACTTACCCTACTGTTGCACCCCCTGGAGTTAGAATAGCAATTTTTACCCCTATACTATCCAACACTTACCCTACTGTTGCACCCCCTGGAGTTAGAATAGCAATTTTTACCCCTATACTATCCAACACTTACCCTACTGTTGCACCCCCTGGAGTTAGAATAGCAATTTTTACCCCTATACTATCCAACACTTACCCTACTGTTGCACCCCCTGGAGTTAGAATAGTAATTTTTACCCCTATACTATCCAACACTTACCCTACTGTTGCACCCCCTGGAGTTAGAATAGTAATTTTTACCCCTATACTATCCAACACTTACCCTACTGTTGCACCCCCTGGAGTTAGAAAAGTAATTTTTACCCCTATACTATCTAATACTTACCTTAAATGCAATTAAATATTATGCGTTGTAATGGTATGCGTTGTAATGGTAGTTTTTAAAAATGCGCGTTGTAGTGTCATGCGTTGTAAGTGTAGTGCGTTGTAATGGATTATGCGTTGTAAAAAATGCGTTGTAAGTGCATGCATTGTAAAAGTGTGCGTTGTAACGTCATACATCCTTTCAACAACATGATGAAAGAACTGTGGGCCATAGAAATGATGGTAATGCATCAGTGTTATGTACTTGATCTTAAGACGACCATGCAAGGAGGGGTATGTATGAAAATTGGGACAGCAGTCTGCACTTTTATTTCAGCAAATGATGCGGACAATGGAACTTTATCAGAAGCTATACAGACACTGCATAATCTATAAAAGAAAATGATAGATGAAGGAGGTGCCCCAGAAAAATGGTTAAGTGGTTGGTTTTACTCACTGCAATCCTGGATGTCTGGACTGTTGGGAGCCTTGTTGCCAACTATTGTGGTCTTATTGCTAATATATTGTGTTGTACAGTTAACCCTAGCATGTTATAGGACAATAGGAACAAAGGCGGGAGGGATGTTTCCATTTAGGACACCAATGCGGGAAGACGATTCACAGGACAACTTGCATCACCTAGTGCCTAGTACAAACCAAGGTCTGGATAAAGTAGTTGAAACATCAACTAGAGGGGGGGAATGTTGTAGGAAATATAAAATATGAACACACAGCAGAAAATATAAAACATGCAGAAAATGTAAAACCCGAAAACACAGAGCAACATTAAACCACACAGCTGTACGTGATTAAAAACCAGTTTAGGGCCAGGTCTTCAGCTGGCCAGAGTAAGGTGAAAAGTTCCTTCGTGGACACAATAGGATAAGTAACTTGAAAGGGTTTCAATTAACCCCTTCGACGCCGATGACGGAACGGTTCCGTCATGCACGTCGGTTGGGCTGTGCTTATGACGGAACCGTTGCGTCATGGCCCCGCCCGCGCTCAGAACCTTCAGCGTGGCGCGGAAATCCGCGCCGCGCTGAAGGGGTTAAAGGCCAACTCGTGTTTAGCAAGCATGAAAATATTTATGGGTTTAGCACACAAGATCACCAGCACACACTCCATGCTTTCAAAGAGATTGTAACCTGATTACACAATGAGCGCAGAAAATCAAATTAGCTTAGAACACACGGAGGTCTTGGGTGCACAATGATAAAAGCAGACAATCCATTCAATTGGCATTTTCCATGAACACACATGCATACACAAAGAGAAGAAAGCTTCTTTGTTAAGTATTGTTGGAAGTGCAATAAAAAATGTGTAGAGGATTAGATCAGAATTTGGGATTATGGGCTCACAATTCTTTTGAGTGTTTTTCCATCTCCCAATGTATAACCTGCAAATCTATTATTTACTATTTGTAATAAACTTTTGTGAAAGTTGTGAATAAAAAGAGCTGCCTGTAAAGCAGCAGTTTGAGAGAGAGCCCAGCATCCTGCCTGTGTGTAAGGAGGGTAATCTCCCTTTTGCGACACTAACAAACTGTCTTTTCATTGCAAAAAGGTGTCCCTGTTGCTTTTTCATTTTGACGGTTTCACACCCTGCAACAAACACACAAACATTTGATGTCCTTGCGCTATAATTTCTGCTAGAAACACTGATGTGATTCCTCAATAATTAAGCTCAGAGAGTCACATATGTATTGTTGCAGGGATCCCACTTAGGAAATGAAGTATGCTTGGGACCATAGAACATCAGCATGTAGGGCCTGAGTCACCATACCACATCAGTACCTATGGGCCTGAATCGGACTAGCTTATATTGCCCACTTGTTGTCCTAACCTTTCCAGAGTGACAAGTGATTTAGCACCCCAGAACACAACACTCTCGACCCTCTCAGGACCGTGGTAACAGAACACACCCTTTTGTTCTTCCACTCGTACTTGTCTGAAATATATAAAAAAAAAACATGGAGGAAGCTTACAATATTTATTGAAACTATCTTCCTCTAATATGCAATAACTGTGTGTGAGAAGTTGGCCTGGTATATGATGCTCACTAGTTAAAGTGATCACCTTGTACCATGCCAAGCAACCCTTATGGTGTGGTTGTAAGTCAACCTTTTCGGACTAGCTGCCCTAGTGGTAGCGTAGGCTAAGCAGTCTTTGAGGCTAAACTCGTGAAGCGTGTTAAGCCAGCTGTTTTACCAAATGCAACCCCCTTTTATACCAATGGAAGGACACCACACAGATATATATTCAAAATATATATGTATTTATTTCTCAAAGTAACCCCTAGTCTCTTTATGAGCACAGGAGCACAAATCGTCAAACAAGATTACAGTAGAATACACAGAAGTTGCACTTTATATGGATAGGCCCTGGTGGCCGCTCAAACCATATACTAAAATAGTGGTATAAGTACCACGAACAGAAAGGGGAAAAGGCCTAGGGCCTCTAGAATCGCTGGGCCTACAAGGAGCTAACTTCAGTTAGTGACCAGGAGGTCCACGGGTGGCGTGTGCAGAGCAAATAGTCACACGCGTGCTCCCATAGGTTTCAATGGGTGCGTAAAAAGTACAAAGTTACTGCAAAAAGGATCTTCCGGATGGACTAGGAACTCAGGATTTGAAACACAGGCACTAGAGATGTAATACTACACTTGGGCACAGGAGTGCCAGCTTTACCTCACCCACAGGAAGCGGGTGCATGGGCCTCGAAGTGCGTCGGGTTTCTTCTATCTGTTCCGTGGAGCCTGAAGACAAAGATGCTGCAGGTGGTCAGTCCGGGAGAGATGCGGTGGATCCAAGAGTGGATCGGAGATGTTGAAGACCTGTAAGCAGAGGGGACAGTGTTCACAGTCACTAGCCAGTGACCAGCGTGGCACCAGGTGGGTACCAGGCAATGTCGGGTGCAAACAGGAAGAAAGGTGTAGCTTGTCTCTGCAGCCACGTGGTCCTTGGAGGTCGACGACGTCCAGGAGTCGGTTCACGAGCTGTCCCATGCAGGCTCTCGCTGTCGGCGGTGTCGGCGACTTGATCGAAGCAAACAAGCCTTGGCAAAAGCAATTGTTGTAGGAGATGAAATAAGCTGATGGTTCTGACCAGCAAGGTCAGAGGGACTGCTCCTTTGGAGGGGAGCAAGGGCCAGTCTGGAGCAACCAGACCAGCGGTGTATTTTGTAAAGTTCGTCGCCAAGATGGCTACTAGCCAGCGGGCCAGCAACCGGTTAGGCGCGTCAAGTGGCAAAATGCAGAAGGGCCCCACGCAGATCGTGGAGATGCTGGAGGGCTCACCTTTGGTGCAGATGCTGCTCGGGTGTTGGGCTTCTCAGATCCCAAAGCACAACTTGGAGGAAGCCTCGGTTGTTGCACTTGTCAGCTTGTCATGGTTGTTTCAAGATGGCTGGCTCCACGTGTCTCGGTGCCTCCACGGGTCTCCTCTTTTCAGGAACTGTGGATCGGGCGGTGAGAGGTCTGGAGGTCCAGGTCTTGTCAGTCTCTGGGCTCGGGCTCCGGCGGGAGGCGGCGGCAAAGCAGACGTTGATTCGCTGGATGGTGCTTGCGTTAGCAAGGTGGTCACTCCCTGACCACAGGGGAGATTTCCTTCAGTCTTCTGTGCAGCAGAATGTCGAAGTTCCCGTCTTCTTCTTAGTTTCAAGTTGATTCCAGGATGTCTGAAGTCTTAGGACACAGCTCCTACCTTTAAGCGGATTCTAGGGGCCGGACTACCTGCTAGGTCCCTCCCTATGGGTGGGACCAGGAAGGGGGGTGGTTACACCCCCAATCCTTTGTCCAGCTCGCCCCAGGCCCAGGACTGGTGTGCCCCAGGACCGGTTTGAACTGGCATATGCACCGAGGCTCCTTGTGAGCCACAGGCATGTCTGGTTTCTTTCAAGCCCTACCTGACCAATACACAAAATCCTGTCTGGGGTGGTGCACGCACCTCCCCTGGCAGGAAACCCTTTGTCCACACCTCCCAAGCTGGAAGGACTCCCAGCAGCAGGAGGGCAGACTTGTGTCTGTGGTGGCAGCATCCATTTTGTGGAGCTGAGGCTATGTCTGATTTTACCCGGGTTTCAGGTACTGTACATGTCGTGTCCCTCTAGAAGGGTGGAATGCTAACCCCGTCGCCAGAATTGGCGAGGGGTTAGTATTCCAATTCGTATGACACCTTACTCGACATGTTTTGATAAAGCCAAACCAAAGATAGCATTTAACCGCGAGGTTCATAATGCACTTAAGAGTATATGGTATGACGATATCTGGAAACAGTAGAAGGAAGTTGTTCCGACCACTGCAGACAGGCTCAGCTCATGCCAGAGCACCATCTCACATGGAACCAAGCACTCTGCCTTCAGGATTGTTAAGGCCAGCCATAGGAGTGACTTATAGGTTACCAGGTGTCCCATTTAAGGTTAGGTATAGGTATACTACACCTAAGTAAGAGGTGATTACACCAACTTACCCCAGCTGAGTGATCAGCCAGTTGTGTCAAATTGTTAGGCCAAGCCTGGGGTGGCATAATACATGCTTCAGCCCCTGGCAGGCCTTGGGTACACCAATGCCCTGGGTACCTAGTGTACACTGGTACAGGGGCTCACAGGGTAATCTAACCAATTGGGTATGTACCTAGGGTACATGGAGTCCATTTTAAAGAGAGAACAGCCAGGCTGAGATCCTGAATAGCAGGACCTCAGGCCAACTAAGTCGAAAAACCAGCTAGACACTAGGCAAAAATTTGGGGGTAACCATAGTCAGATATCTACCTTCCTACACTGTGCCACAACTAGAAAACATATGCGGGTCAAAAAAAGTCATTCGCAGGATTAACAGACAATATAAAATGAAAAGCCCTGTCATATTAGCTGACAAATTTGCCTTAACCCGCTCCCACTATTGAAGCGAAGTGCTGTATTAGAGACCTCTGGGAGTAGTGGCGGACCCCATACCTCGGCATACATAGATAGCTGTCCTACATCCCAGCTGATGCAGCCTTTTCGTTTCAGGACCTTTACTCTGCCTGTAAGTCTCCGCTATGTGTGTTCGCTATGTGTATTTCCAAAACGACACGTCCCGGATTATATGATAAAACATGTGTGTTCAAAAACAGCAGCTGGATTTCTCCGTTATGTCTAGGTTAGACCACAGAAAATAACAAGGAGCAATGTTGTTTGACCTTGCATGGGCTGTTCCGACTAAATCCCAGGGAGAGAACAAAATACAAAAACATGTGCTGACTATGAGTGAAAAATACAATGTGGCACAAAAACAAGCATAACATTTCTAACATAGGGATAATGACAATGGGTTATATAGGGAACACACCACAGTATTAGCTCAAGACCCCCAGAGACCACCCCAATGCACACAAATCAAGACAGCTCTACAGTGTTTTTACACCATTCCAGCCGCTCTCGGAAACGAAAGGTATTATCGTTGTTTTCAGTAATTTTTTTGTATGCCATCATAATGAACTGCAGACAGAAATTAAATGCTTGACTGACAGAAGTGTCTGTCAAAACACGACAGGTGGAGATGTAACCAAAATACTCCCTCTACAGGGTTTGTTTTGATATGTTTTCAATCAGTATGATTTATTGGCTTTTCTTTCGGTTTTTTTTCATTTTTTTTTTAAGAAAGAGTACAGTAAATAACATTTGTTAAAATACCCAGAATATACAAAGATACACATTCACAACGCATCGCCGCAGGTTGACAGGACAAATTAAATGTTTCAACTCAGAAAGGAAAAATATTAGTTATTTAAAAAGGTCCTCTTCGAAGAATTAAAGTTATTCGGGTGAGGTTGGTTTTTGCCTTCAATTTCAAATTCATTTCAGTCCTGGGTATTTGGCCTAGCATATTGTTGTAACTTGCCTGCTCTTTTGCAGCCATGACTTGTTCCTGTGTGGAATCTTCAGTTCTCTAGATTCCAAGTAGTAGGTTGCGTAAGATGTAGCGTAAGAGAATGTTTATGAGGCTTGACTGTGACAGTTGGGACTGGTGCCGGAAGCGGAGGAGTTCCTGCTTGTTCGTCCTTTATTCCGGTGCAGCTGCTTGTTTTAAGAGTAAACTCACCTGCTTCCACCTCCCATTTGGAGGCCCTTACTACATGTATTGCTTCAAGTGGAATACTGTCTGCGTCATGAGGAAAGCCATGATGCACAAGCCCCGCAGTTTATGGTCCATTCCCACTGCAAAACCTCAGAATCAGGGGCTAAAAAAACACCTTGCGATAACAGTTGTATTACCCTAGAAGGTTTTCATCACACGGTTCTAGCGTGGAACTCATAAAGAGGCTGTATGTGTCTCTTAATGGACTCTATAGTCTTACCTGACATAACATTAAAAGTGGAAAGAGCCTTGGCGACAAGGAACAGCTGCGTGGGTTGGTAGAAGTGAGGCTCTGAGAGTGAGGACAGAAAGGAGTGAGTTCCTGGAAGCTGTGGCCTTTGACCTTTGTTGCAAGTGCTTAAAGCAACAAAATGTTCAGTTATTTACAAACGTTTAATATCGGACGCCTAAAATAGATAGCAAACGCGGTTCTGCCACCAGTTGTATTATTTTCTGCTGATATACAGCAAATTGTTCAGATTAAAATATTATTTCTACAGGACTGGCCTGTCAGTTACAAACAGCCTTTGAAATGTTTTAACACCAGCCCCCTATTGCACCGAACAACACAACCACTATCCCTATGGTTAACATCCTCGAACCAGTCAATCCTGTTGAGGTGATCCCACCTGATGACAGGAAAAATAAATCAGAAAGTAGCAGTGGTCCTGGCTAGTCCCGGGACACCCTATGGGTGCCGATAATAGGCCCACTACCCATAGATCATTCTGTTTTTCTTTTTCCTGTCTCATGACTGAGACCGGATGTAGGCCAAACTCCTTAAGCTATTTAAGGAGAAGGGCATCCTTCTTCTTTCAGGCAGTCATTAACATCACCCTCGTCTTCAAACTTCAGTGCCTCCAAGCCTTCCTTCAGACAACCTTCTAGGCGACAAACTTCCTCATTTTCTTCCTTCAGAAAACAAAAAGGAAAGTCTCACCAGAAAAATATGGCTTTTTCTGACAATGCCGGCAATGGCATATAGTGGCAGGTTAGGGGAAGGATAAAATATTTCTTTCAAGAATGGGTGAAATCCAGGTCAGACTCTGGGGTACTGTCAGTTGTCAAACAAGGGTTCTCGTCAACCCCTCTCCATTTGGTACCATTCATTCGGCAAATCTTCGTGATCTGGCGAAACTGAAAGCCATGAAATCAGCGATTCATTCCTTCATTCTAAAAGGAGCTATTTTTTGGGTTTCCATGAATCAGGAGGGCAGACAAACTTACTCAAGGATCTTTCTAGTCCCGAAACCGGATGGACGGTTCAGATTGACCATAGATCTGAGGAACCTTAACAAATGAATCAAAGACATACATTTGAAAATGGAAACAATACAGGGCATAATTCCCCAAATTCAACCAGGAGCATTCTTTATCTCTTTAGATGTCATGGACGCCTATCTCCACATACTTATAAATGTGTATCATCAGAAATGTCTACGATTTGCCATTTTTGGAAAACATTATCAGTTCCAGGTCTTGCCCTTTGGCATTCAATCTCTCCTGAGAGGCTTTACAAAGATGATGATGCCACTGGTCTCTCTTCTCCATCTACAAGGCTTGACGTGTTTCCCTTACCTGGACAATGGCCTGCTGACAGCTCCAACAAAGGAAGCAGCCCTGGAAGGGTCCCCACGTGATGATGCATTGTCTTTCCAAACATGGTCTACTGTTGAATGTTCTGAAGTGGCATCTGATTCTCAGGCAAAATCAGAACTTCATAGGGGCACAATTAAGTACGGATCTAATAATGGTGTTTTCTTCCTCAAGAGAGAGCAATCAGACAGCAGCATGCTCTGACATATTGCTTATCTCTCAAGGTAGCACCGGCAAGGACTTGGCTAACAGTTCAAGGCCACATGGCTTGTTGTGTATTTAGGGTGCCCTGGGCTACTCTACACTTAAGACACCTCTTAATATAACTCCTGAAGTATTGGAAACCTTCTTCAGTGACTTTCGAAAGCCAAATTTCAATGACCACTTTCAATCGTCAACAATTTCAGTGGAGGCTAAAGTTGGAGTCACTGGAAAAAGTTTTTCCCGTTGTAAAATGTAAGTCTACTGGGATGTGGTGCAACTTTGTCACATCAATCGACACAGTGAAAATAGAATCTTGTACCAACAAACCTTGAATTAGCGACTACTGACGGGCATGGGGAAAGCGTTGCTTCGTTTTCAGAACATTCTGCTGCACAATCATGTTCTCATTCTTACAGACAAGCAGGTGGCAATGTCCTATGTCAACAGACAAGGGGGGTCAAGATCCTCTTCCCTGAATTCTCTTGCGATGAGTGTAGGAATAGGAGCATGATCGAGCGTCATCTTTTCTTTTTAACTGCCAAAACCATAAAGGGGAAGGAAAACATTGCTGCAAGACTTTCTCATCCGGAAGTTTTATACTGGTCAAAATCTGTGCCTACCGCAGTCTGTGTTTCAGGAGATTTGTCACAGATGTGGTACTCTTCATATAGATGTTTTTGCCTCGTTCTGCTCTCGATTTCCAAAACCTGGTACTTGGGGAGTGAATACTTTGTCTACTCCTTTGCCTACTCTTCTTATCCCTTGCCCTTATTTCCTTGCCTTTTGGCAAGAATTCAGAGGGCGACAATAGAGATAATTGTGATAGTACCTTTCTGTCCCAGGAGGTCTTGGTTCCCTCTTCATCTATCCATGTCAATAGCTCCTCGCTGCAAGATCCCTCTGCTTCCATCTCCGGTGCTGTCTTTGGGGACTCTTCCACTTCACAATCTTTCTATGTCGGTATGGAAGTTGAAAGGAGCGGGGTATCCAGTCCAGACGTCCATACACTTTGATGCATATTCCAAGCATTGGAACCATTTCCAAGTCTTGGTCTTTCTCTCCTGTTGATGTAGAAATTGATGTTGTTCTTCAATTTCAATATGATGGATTTCCTAAGGGTTTGGCGGTTTCAACTAAAGAACCCAGTGTTTCAGGAGATATGACCATTTATTTATCTCTTTTGGTGTTTCTAATCAGGGAAATAGAGCATCACAAATGTCTATCAGTAGATGGATAAAGGACACTATTATGTCAGCTTATGATCTGGCGAAGGCGCCACTTCCAGAAGTAGCTACTGGGAGATCTAATAGAGGCGTAGCTTTATCTTGGGTGGAACTGAATGGAGTTTCCATAACAGAGATATGCAGAGCAGGCACATGAGCGTCTTCACACACTTTTCTGAAACACTTTAAGATTCGGGATAGCGGATGGGAATTGTGCTCATAATATGCTTCAAGTAGCTAGATCTAAATATTAGAGGCGACTGTGATTTCTTTGCTTACTCACGTTTCAGTATCTTTGCTTATGCTATTTCAATATTACTTGCAAAAATTGACAGCCATCAAGGCTTTTAAATATACCTCAATAGTAATAACTATGTTGAACAGAGGACTAATGCTCCTATAACTTACTAGCTGTCTTCATTATCCTTAGCGCATAACATCCTCATCACAGTCCTTGCGATCCGCCCACCCTTCCTTTTCTGCTGGCCTGTTTGTGCGTGGTATGATCAGGACGATCTGTGGGTAGTCGAGCCTATTATCGGAGCAAATAGGGTGGGTGGGCACTAGGCACAACCACTCCTACTTACTGATTTATTTTTCCTGTCATGAGGTGAGATCACCTCAATAGTAATGCCTGTGAACAAGGATGTTATGGACTAAGGATTATCAAGTTTACCGGTTAGTAATAAGAACATTACTTGAGGGTTTTGGATAAGATTTGTCACTCAGTAACTTTTTTTAAACGGGTCCAAGGTCTCTTACAACACACATTTCTTATTATAGTGCCTGAAAACATATTTTTTTAATTAAAAATATTTTTATTTGGTTTTTCACCATAGTAAAAGCAGGGTACATATGACAGAATATTGTATAACGTGATACGGACTGGTGTAGGTCTGGCACATGCTAGAACAAGATTCCCCCTGACGATAAAATACAATAAATATCCCACGATAGAGAACATAGGTCTTATAGTCACTTTTGAAGAGAAACTCATGAAATATTCCAAAATGTCTGTGCCAGGCACAATTCTCAGGGCATTATTTTTCTACTTCAATAAATGATAGGAGTCTCTCAAGGCTTTTTTGTGGGGAGCCTGGTCAAGGAAAGTAACAGTACATATAGTACTCAAAACTACTCTGTGACCACCATGTTTACAGGGGGGTTTATAGAGTCCAAATTGGCCAATCCAGCTGCATTCAACTTTAAGTAGATCGAATGATAAAGGGGGATTTGGAAAAAAAAAAATTCAGCATATCAATGATAAACGTCATAATTTTGAAGCTTGTAAAGCCATTCAGATCAATGATGCTTGCATAATTTAATGAAAGAAGCCCCTATTATTTATTGAAGAATGGTTTGGCCTGTTCCAAGTGTCTGTACAAAACGAGATGTAAGGAATTCTGATATTTCCAGATGCTCCACCCAAAAACTGTTACACTGCTTAATTTGTGCCAGTGCTTTCCGGTACTCGGCACTGGCACTTATTTCTAAACACATATTAATCCAGCACGTGGTGGTGCTGTGTGTCTATATTTTTATCAGAATTAATCAGTGCAGCACTTAACGGGTTAGTAATCTTTTAAAAAACTGATAAAGTTACAACGATGGAACAGTTGTTGCTAGCATTTGGCAGCAGTGGAAGGAGCTGTGGGTGGTGCCAGCCATAGAGCACTCCTAAGAATTAACTCGGGCCCCCTGGCACTTAATTTTTTTATACAAATTAAGCACTAGGTTGGTACGTGTGAACCTCGATTCTTTAAGCGATAATGGCTGGATTCATGCAGGTAGTTTTTTGTGCATCTACTGTCCAGCAACTATTCATATTTCTACCCAGTTCAGATGCCAAGAGTAATCACTTAACGTCCCGCAGTAAAATTGTAAGTCTGGCAACTCTGGGCCGCTAATCCTCTCCTAATTCTGGAGACAAAATATTGTCTGTCTGGGCTTTTTCTTTCCTAAATAAAGCTAAGTGAATAGATTCGTAGCTGCATAAACAAGGGTCAGAGACAATACAAATAAAGACCAGATCAAGTACAAAAATGTAGGCAAAATATTGATTTAAAAGGTTTTACTATTGCCATGGGGAGAGACTGGCAAATTGGCCCAATTCTTTAGACAAGTCTCTGTTTTACGAAGATAAGACAGGTAGTTGAGTGCCCAGATTTCACTTGGTGCATCAAAGAGATGAAAGGAATTCTTGAAATAATCTCAGATATTGGCGATTGCTCGGCCCCATTCCTGCCCCTTGTTTTTCACCCACCGTGCCACTTTATACAGAGACCCACCTTATGCAAATAAGTCTTTGCCCTTCTCCAACAACTGCCAGGCCAACTCCTCTTCGGATTGGTAAAAAAGCACCCCCAGGTTTCGGCCTACTTAGGCCTTGTCACTGAGGTATGACTTGAGTCTCATAGCGAAGTGAGCACAGAACCTACATCGGAACCCAATAAGCCACCACTACCCTGTAGAAATATGTTGATTTAAAAGTGTATCAGAATAAGATTGAGAATCCTGGTTTTATCTGTGGTAAGGCTAGAACCAGAGAACCGTCTACATTTTGTATCAGAGAACAGGTTTTTGATATATGGTTGAGATTTTGTTATGTATACATGGTGACATGCCAGGTGGCGTGCTAGGATTTGTCAGGATAGCCTCAAGTAGGGGCACCAGGGTAACAACAAAGGGCATTGGTAATATGAGACATCCCCTCTTAGTAACTCTTTGCATGGGAAACAAATCTGATATAATGCTATTGGCCCCTGTGCCACTGCACCTGCTGTACCATTCAAATCATGGCCCTAGTGCCTACAATGTAATTGCACCTGTAACTACTTGTTTAGTAGTAAAATATAGCAATGATCGGTGTTCAGTGGGTTTCATAGAGCCTTTGACCCCTGTGCCACTGCACCTGCTGCACCATTCAAATTATGACCCTAGTGCCTGCAAGTTAACTGCACTTGTGACTGCTTGTTTAGTAGTAAAATATCGCAATTATCAGTGATCAGTGGGTTTTCTAAACCATGTGTCCCCTGTGCTCTGCACCTGCTGAACCATTGACATCATTACTGTTAGACGGACCGGGAGGGTCGGCCGAGGACAAGGGGAGAGGTCTCCGGGGAGAGCCGTCTCCAGCGATCGTACAGACGAGTAACTTCCCCCCCACAGATGTACACCACACCAAGATAAGGTTTAACGTTCTTTATAAGCAATCTTTAGGTACGATAGAATGGTACAAGGAGGTCAGGACTCAGGGGTCCCCTCGATTCTAGTCTCTTGGTTGGGAAAGGGGGTAGCGGGACAGTCTTGTTATCAATCTGGTAGATGCGATGATATGATGGATAGCTCACAATCCTCGAGCTCGGTGTTCTAGCTGGACGGGCCGCGGCAGCGCCAGCAGGTCCCGGTGAAGGTGGTCGTTACACGGTCCGCGGCAGCGCCAGCAGGTCCCGATGAAGGTGGTGGTTACAACGGTCCGCGGCAGCGCCAGCGAGTCCCAATGAAGGTGGTAGGTACAACGATCCGCGGCAGCGCCAGCAGGTCCCGACGAGGATGGAGGATGCAGAAGGCCGCGGCAGCGCCAGCAGGCAGGATGATAGTTCACAAGGCAGGGCTACGGCAGCGCCGGTAGTCCGTCAAGGATGAGTTCTTCTCGGTGTCTCTCGACTCCAGGATACAACTGCCTTCCTGCTCTGGAGCTGCCCTAGTTATAGGTCTGGCGCCCTTTGATGTCCGGACCCTCGCACTTGGAGGTCGGGAGGTCCGGGATGAGGGAGTCCAGACACCCAGCAGGGGGGTGGAGCCAGCGCCCGGGGGAGCTGGGGGGCGATCGGCACCTGGCGGGGGAGAGCCATCGACACTTCTTTCTCCCATCGAACTGCCAAGTAGTCCGTTCACCTCCTGGGTGGATGGTGGTGCCGGGATGTCGGGGCCTGGCCAGGCCCAGGGTTAGGGTCGAGCTGAGGCCACGCGGCCTCGTGGTGCAGTGTCCAAGATGGCGGCCGGGCCGGGCGAGGGAGCCGGTAGTGGTTCGGCCCCATGATACAGAGATGTCCGGGGGCAGGAGTCCCGGCTGGAGACGGGGTGTGGGTTGTTTCTGTGGGTAACACCTGGAGGGCCGGGGCTCGGGCCCTGTCATGCGGGGAGGGAGCAAGCCCTTCATGTGGCCTGTCCAACATGCGTCCCCCCCAGCTGAAGGCGGGGAGAGTCACCCATCCTCTTGGGGACTCTCCTCGTCGAGGCGGAAAAAGCGTGACAGGCCATCTGCGTTGGCGTGGTCTTGGCCTGGTCGATGTTCCACAGTGAAGTCCATCCCCTGCAGGGAGATGGACCAACGCAATAGTTTGGGGTTTTCCCCCCGCATCTGCATTAGCCACTGCAGGGGTCGATGATCTGTTTGCACCCGGAAGTGGGTACCGAAGAGATAGGGCCGGAGCTTTTTGAGGGCCCACACCACTGCGAAGGCCTCCCTCTCGATGGTGCTCCAGCGCTGTTCTCGGGCCAGGAGGCGTCTGCTGATGAAGGCCACCGGTTGGTCAAGTCCCTCGGAGTTCAACTGGGAGAGGACCGCCCCGATGCCGTGGTCGGAGGCATCTGTTTGTACGATGAACTCCCGACTGTAGTCGGGGGCCTGGAGCACAGGGGCCGTGCACATGGTGGCTTTCAGCTTCTCGAAGGCCGCTTGACAGTCTGGGGTCCAGTTGACCTTCTTCGGGTGGTTTTTGGATGTGAGTCCCGTGAGGGGCCCCACAATGCTGCCATAGTCCCTCACGAACCGCCGGTAGTAGCCGGTGAGCCCCAAGAAGGCTCGGACCTCGGTCTGCGTGACTGGAGGCTGCCAGGACTGGATGGCAGCGATTTTGAGTTGCAGAGGGGCCACCAGACCGCTTCCCACCTGGTGTCCGAGATAGGTCACGGACCCCTGACCAATTTGGCACTTGCTGGCCTTGATTGTGAGGCCGGCCCGTTGGAGGGCCTGCAGGACCTCTCGGAGGTGGTGGAGGTGGTCGGACCAGTGGCGGCTGTACACAGCGATATCGTCCAGGTAGGCGGCGCTGAACTCCTCGAGCCCCGCCAAGACCTGGTTCACCAGTCGCTGAAAGGTAGCTGGGGCATTCTTCATGCCGAAGGGCATGACTTTGAAGTGGTAGTGGCCATCGGGGGTAGAAAAGGCGGATCGTTCTTGGGCCCGGGGTGTGAGACCGATCTGCCAGTAGCCCGCTGTCAGGTCGAAGATGCTGAGGTAGCGGGCAGCCCCCATGCGGTCGATCAGTTCATCCGCTCGGGGGATGGGATGAGCGTCGGTTCTGGTGACAGCATTCAAGCCCCGATAGTCGACGCAGAATCGGAGCTCAGGAGTGGTGCCGGGGGCAGCAGCTTTGGGGACCAGCACGACCGGGCTGGCCCAGGGGCTGTCCGAGGGCTCGATGACCCCGAGCGTGAGCATCTTTGATACCTCCTCTTGGATGCAGGCCCGTACCCGATATGGTACGCGGTACGCCCGGTGTCTGATAGGGGGACTGTCTCCAGTGTCCACGTCGTGCAAGCACCAGGGGGTGACCCCTGGGGTGAGGGAAAACAAGGTAGCAAACTGCAGCAGGAGGTCCCGGCAGCCTTGGCACTGTTCCGGGGTGAGGGCATCGGAGAGCCGGACCCCGTCCACGGACCCATCTGTCTCACGAGTCTTCAGGAGATCAGGGAGAGGCTCGGAGTCTTCTTCCGCTCCACTGTCTGTAGCCTTCAGGAGGCTGAGCTCCGAGCGCACAAAGTGGGGTTTGAGTCTGTTGGTGTGGAGGACCCGGAGGGGGTTCCGGGGAGATTCCATATCGATAAGATAGGTGACGGGGCTCTTGCGTTCGACCACTTTGAAGGGCCCCGTCCACTTGTCCTGCAAGGCACATGGTTCGGTGGGGGACATCACCCACACTTGTTGGCCAGGTTCGAATTCGATGGAGGAGGCATTTTGATCGTACCATTTTTTCATGTCCTCCTGACTGGCCTCAAGGTTCGCTTTCGCCATTTCTCTGAATCGCCTGGTCTGATTGCGTAGGGTCAGGAGGTACTTGAAGACGTCTGGAGGGGTCTTTAGGGGGGCCATCTCCCAACCTTCTTTGACTAGGCTGAGGGGCCCTCGCACAGGGTGCCCGTACAAGAGTTCGAAAGGGCTAAAGCCGAGGGACTTCTGGGGAACTTCTCGATAGGCGAAGAGGAGGCACGGAAGTAGTACATCCCACTGGCGACGGAGGGGCTCTTCCAATCCCCCAATCATTCCCTTGAGCGTGCGGTTGAACCGCTCGACTAGTCCGTTTCCTTGAGGGTGATAGGGGGTCGTGAACCGGTAGGTGACCCCGCACTGTTGCCAGAGGGACTTCATATACTTCGAAATAAAGTTTGTGCCTCTGTCGCTGACGACTTCTCGGGGGAAGCCCACCCGGGAGAAGATCCCCATTAAGGCCCGGCCGACCACCGGGGCGGTTACCGTTCGCAGGGGCACAGCCTCGGGGTAGCGGGTGGCGTGGTCCACCAGTACCAGGATGAACCGATGTCCTTGTGCTGTACGGGGATCCAGGGGCCCCACAATGTCTATTCCCACCCTCTCGAACGGGGTGGTGACAACTGGGAAGGGTTGCAGAGGTGCTTTGAGTTTGCGGCCGCTCTTCCCGCTGGCCTGGCACGTGGGGCAGGACCGGCAGTGGTTGAGGACGTCGTTTCTCATCTTCGGCCAGAAAAAATGGGTCACCAGGCGACTGTAGGTTTTGTCCTGGCCCAGGTGTCCAGCCAGAGGGACATCGTGGGCCAAATTTAACAGGAAGTCTCTAAAACGGAGGGGCACCACCAGCACTCGACTGGCCCCTAACTCCGCGATTCTCTGCTCACTGTACAATAGGTCGTTGTCCCAATAGATCCAATGGGCTCCGGTGGTGTCCCCTGCGCTCTGGGCGAGGGCTTGCTGGCGGAGTCCCTCGAGGGAGGGACAGGTCTTCTGTTCTTGACGGAACTGTTCCTGGGTGGGCCCCCCTTCTTGATGCCACTGAGCCAGGTTGGGAAGGTCCTGGGGCTGAGCGAGCCCTTCGGGGGTTTGCTCTGGGGGGTTGGTATGGTCGGTGTCCTCTACTGGAGCGATCGGGGGATGAGGTGCTGGCCATTCTGGTTCTTCTGGTCGGGGGATGGCACGGGCGGCCATTGACCGGGTGGTTACGCACGCCCAGTCCGGGAGGCCCAACATCCCCAGGTGCTCTTTTCTTTCTACGGCGGCCCACGGGGAACTCTCAAGATCATTCCCCAGGAGACAGTCCACGGGGGCATCATCTCGGACCGTCACCTTCAACATGCCGGAGACTCCTCCCCATTCGAAGGGGACGCAGGCCATCCGACATAGACTCTCCGAATTGTCGGCTGAACGGACGGGGCAGAGAATGTTCGGCAGGATCTGCTCTGGTTTTACCAGGTGACAGCGGACGGCCGTCACACTGGCCCCCGTGTCACGTAGGGCTTCGGCCCGGCGTCCATTAATGTTCACCCACTGACTATATTTTCTGGTGTTGGCGGGTAGCGGAGCCCGCGGGACCATGTCTCTTCCCCCTAGGCACGCTAAAACCATGGCGGCCGGTTCCCACTCTTGTTGTCCCTGCTCGTATTCTTCCTGTTCTTCGGAGATTTGTTCTCCCCCCAGGGCGGCGGCAGCTACCTGGCGGGGTCTCGGAGTTTGGTTCTGTGGACAGTTCGGGTCATTGGCGTAGTGGCCGACTCGCTGGCATCGGTGACACGTGACATTGGCTCGGAACCCCGGCCGCATCGGGGGGTTGCCCCGGCTGGCCGGGGGCGGGGTGCTGGCAGCGGGAGCGGCCGGGACGGTGTCTCTTCCTCGTCCCTGGCCTCCTCCTCCTCCTCGGGGACGGTGCTGACCTTGGTTGTTCCGGTTCTGTTCGTGCGGCCCTCTCCGGCCCACTCGGGTGCTTTCCCACCGGTCAGCTTCAGCGGCGAGTTGCCGTGGGTCAGTCAATTTACTGTCGAGGAGGTGCTGCCTGAGCTCGACGAAGCAGTTGTTAGAGAGGTGCTCCCACACCATGAGATTAAAAAGTTGCTCGTAGGTCGTTACGTGGCTTCCCTTGATCCAACCCTCGAAGGCTCGGCTGAAATAGTTGACATATTCCACCCAAGTTGTAACCGGGATTCGGGTGCAGTCTCGGAACTTCTGGCGGTACATTTCGGGTGTGAGCCCATATCGGGTGAGGAGGGCAGCCTTCATGTGGTCATAGGATGACATCAGATGGTCTGGGAGCTGTAACAGGGCATCGCGGCCTTCATTGACGAACCTCCCCCATAGACCGGCTCCCCAGTCACTTCGATCGATCCGGTGGGAGGTCATGGCGATCTCGTAGGCCTTGAACCACTGTTGTATGTCGTCCTCTCGGACATACTCTCGAACGACATCCTTGGGGATGTGGACTTTCTTTTCTGTCGCTCCCGGGGTGCGCGGTCGCTCGGGCACCTCCAGTTCTTTGTTCTGCTTCCGTAGGTCTATTTCTGCCAGTTTGCGCTCGTGTTCGTACGCTAATCTCTTTTCTTCGAGCTCTCTCTGCCTCTGTTTTTCTTCCCGTTCTTCTCGGAGCCGCAGATGTTCTAGGTTCAGTTTTTGTTCGGCTAATTTTAGTTCACCGTCCATTTTGAGCCGTGCCATTTCTAGCTCATGTAGTCTGCTTTTCTCTCTCTCTTGGATCTCTTCCTGCGAGAGACCCGTTCTTCGCTCCTCGGGAGCCGTGGTGTTCCTCTCTGATGCTGCAATGTTTTGGTCCGGGGATCTCGCGGCCCCGGTTTCTGCCCACGACTCAATGGCGTGCTTGAAATCGTCTTTGGTACTCAGGCCGGTGGTAGCAATGCCTAGTTCAATGCAGAATTGTTTCAATTCACGATGGCTGTACTCTTCCAATTTCTCCATCTGGAATTTCTCGGTGGATCCGCCCTCTTTGGTTGACATTGTGGTTTCGTCGTGGGGTGAGCTACTCTCTGTACGATTACGCGTTGATTCGGATCGCGCCGCTGGCCACCAATGTTAGACGGACCGGGAGGGTCGGCCGAGGACAAGGGGAGAGGTCTCCGGGGAGAGCCGTCTCCAGCGATCGTACAGACGAGTAACTTCCCCCCCACAGATGTACACCACACCAAGATAAGGTTTAACGTTCTTTATAAGCAATCTTTAGGTACGATAGAATGGTACAAGGAGGTCAGGACTCAGGGGTCCCCTCGATTCTAGTCTCTTGGTTGGGAAAGGGGGTAGCGGGACAGTCTTGTTATCAATCTGGTAGATGCGATGATATGATGGATAGCTCACAATCCTCGAGCTCGGTGTTCTAGCTTGACGGGCCGCGGCAGCGCCAGCAGGTCCCGGTGAAGGTGGTCGTTACACGGTCCGCGGCAGCGCCAGCAGGTCCCGATGAAGGTGGTGGTTACAACGGTCCGCGGCAGCGCCAGCGGGTCCCAATGAAGGTGGTAGGTACAACGGTCCGCGGCAGCGCCAGCAGGTCCCGACGAGGATGGAGGATGCAGAAGGCCGCGGCAGGGCCAGCAGGCAGGATGATAGTTCACAAGGCAGGGCTACGGCAGCGCCGGTAGTCCGTCAAGGATGAGTTCTTCTCGGTGTCTCTCGACTCCAGGATACAACTGCCTTCCTGCTCTGGAGCTGCCCTAGTTATAGGTCTGGCGCCCTTTGATGTCCGGACCCTCGCACTTGGAGGTCGGGAGGTCCGGGATGAGGGAGTCCAGACACCCAGCAGGGGGGTGGAGCCAGCACCCGGGGGAGCTGGGGGGCGATCGGCACCTGGCGGGGGAGAGCCATCGACACTTCTTTCTCCCATCGACCTGCCAAGTAGTCCGTTCACCTCCTGGGTGGATGGTGGTGCCGGGATGTCGGGGCCTGGCCAGGCCCAGGGTTAGGGTCGAGCTGAGGCCACGCGGCCTCGTGGTGCAGTGTCCAAGATGGCGGCCGGGCCGGGCGAGGGAGCCGGTAGTGGTTCGGCCCCATGATACAGAGATGTCCGGGGGCAGGAGTCCCGGCTGGAGACGGGGTGTGGGTTGTTTCTGTGGGTAACACCTGGAGGGCCGGGGCTCGGGCCCTGTCATGCGGGGAGGGAGCAAGCCCTTCATGTGGCCTGTCCAACAATTACCATAGTGCCTGCGAGGACAAATGAGGACATCATGTATATCCAGTAATATATGTGTTCCGAAAAAGACACAGTTGCAGACGGAGTACATAATTATTGTGTAGCTAAACATATACACAAAAGATTCCATAAAAAGTGCCTTTAAACGTATCCAACTCTCCAAAACGAGTTGCCACAGATGTGATTAATAAAGCATATGATTTACATAGCAAAGTGAAAAACAAACATTGATGAATTGTGGCTGGCTCTTTCCTGTGAAAAGATCATATCCTGTGCTTGATGTTGAATGGGCCATAAACAGTGTAAATTGTCCAAGATCACCATATGTTAGGCTGACGCTGAGACTGAAATGCAACTTTGTAATATTTTCCTAAAAAAGCAGTTTCACAAATTAAATGGACTCACCAAAGAAGAGGAATTTTGCAAAAAAGGTGCCAATGTTTTGTGCAGATGAAGAACGAGATACTTTTGGAGATGGCTATGTCTAAAAAAAAATTTTTTTTAAAAGGCTCAAGCAGGCTCCATGGAGAAAGTACACTGCATTCCTCTTTCCTATAAATGTTCTCACTTTGAAGTCAGCTGAAAGCAAAATAAGCTCCAGGCTCCCACAAAAACATAGCTTGACATTTGACCTCAGTCTTTGAATGCCATTACAGAAAATCAAGTTTGTGGAAGAATAGTGTAAACACAGCTTTAGCGTGGGGAGGTACGAAATCAAGCTGCACATCCTAAAGCAAATAAAGCCAGTGAACTGAGTTCCCAGGTCAACATTCTGAAAGCCCCTAAGATGTCTTTCGTATACCAGACAGCTGCCCTGTCTGGTAGGTGGCGATCTAAAAATGCTGTTCTTGCAAACAATTCCTGAGCCATTTCACAGAGCCACATACAGAGTACCCATCTGGGTTGAGATGACAAAAACTCTCACTCCTCTCCACCTCTAAGTAACTCTGTATGACATTACCTTGCATTAAAAGCAAAGACTTGGAGAAACAAACTTGCAAGAGACGTTCGCTGTAACATGTAAGCGATTTTAGACAAATGATACTTAGAACTACTGTACAAGAGGAGTTTTCCCATTTACTTACACAGGAGTTTAAAAGTATGATAAAAAACACAACGTTGCCAAAATGCAAGCAGCATTTAGTCATATATATAAGCACCATGTAGTTCAATGTAATTTGATGGTAAATATATAAAGCGTTCAAAAACAGCCATTTGGATGTCTCTTTTGCAGAGATGTGTTTTACACTGTGCTTAGTCATTTCTCTAACGGAGACTTGCTTAGGCACGGAGAATGTCAAAATGCAATTGGGGTGCAGGGTTGAACATTGATCATTTGCACCTGAGGAGGAAAACTGAATGGTCGTGTTCCTTAACGCCACAATAAAGGCTCTTCATTAACCAGCCTGTTTTCTTCAGTGATTGAGATGGCCCGAACTGCTACATCTTAGCATGGCCAGCATTATTGCATGTGTAAGACACACAACACCCATTGTGATACTGTGTGTGATACTCCATTCAAGCACCGCATGGACCCTGCTGTTTGTATGCATTAGCGCAATGAAGCCTGCCCTATCATAGTGTACAAAACATGTTTGATGCTTACGGATGCCAAGCACTAGCAGAAACATTTTTGGGCTGCCATAAGAAAGCTTATGTGTATGGTTGTCTTTACTTTGTAAACAATGAAGCAGTAAATCCAACAACCTATTATCAAGACAGCAAAGTACAACAATGAACTTTCAAGGGTGATTAGTGAATAGCCTCAGTCTGCCATAAAGACGACAGGCCACCTTTGCTAAAAAAACAAAAACACTGTCAAGCAGTGTCAGGCCCCGTTTGTTGGTCCACAGGGCAGTAACGGCTACTGTGCAATAGATGTGTGGACTGGATTAGTTTGCCTCTACTGTCCCTGAGTCTGTCCTACTATGACTCTGCCAACTGGGCCATGTAAAACCCCTTTTCAGCACTTGCTGTCAATGTTAGCAATGGTGAGCAGTCAAATACTTCTCAGGGTGTGTTGAAATAAATTGCACCAGGACGGTTCAAGTGTTTAATGCACAGTGACCAGCACAGCAAATATTCAAGAGACAATTGTCGTTTCTACCAACCAGAGATCTCAACTAAAACAGCGTGCAGGAGTATGTAATGCTAAAAAGCATGCGCATTTCGATAGTTTATGAACATTTTTCCTTCACTACAAGTCTATGGAGTGCAAACGTGACAGAAACGTGTTATTTGTAGCAACACATATGTAAGGAGCATGTGGCAGGATCCCCTCACTTAGAAAACGTGAGATGCTCTTGAAATAGAGACATAATACATGAACACACTATTGACTTTGTTAATTCCTTAAAATTGTGCTTCAGGTTGCCAATATCGAAAGCAAGGTTATGCTGTACAACAAGATGCAGGAAATCTGCAAATATACTACCTCAAATAAAATGGCTTCTAGGCATCCTAGAACCAGGAAACAGCAGGCATGTTGAGGCTAAAGGGCCCTTCAAATGAATAAGAAAACAACATTCATATTTGAGTAGAAAATATAAAAATGCAGGATAACATGCAACATACTTCTTGCAGTGCAATAACAAGACTGCTCAGTCCAGACCTTTTCTTAGCAAAATGAAAAGGTCTTTATTACACAATAAGACACAAAGCTACATAGTAACACAAAAGTATCAATACCCAATATTCGGATGGGCGGCTAATGCAGCTATGAGAACTGGCCCTCTCTCTACCACTATTTCTGCCCCTCTTGTATACTACAGTCTTTTAGGTGTAGAAAACAGTGCAGGTGCAGTGCTTCATATCTTTAGTTATTAGTCTCTTTAGAGTCATATTAGTGTTCAGTCCCTCATCCATTCTCTGTGATGCAGTAGACCACGGGTTGGCCTCCTGCTTTAAGCCCAAGTTCACTGCAGACTTGCTAACTGTGGTAGAGTTGTGTGGCTTCCCTGCTTGGGTTGGGCAGGCCGAGGCTTCATGGCAGTGTACCGGAGGCAGTAGCTGCAGCGTCTGCCTTTAGACAGTGGCCTTCTTCTGGGCTTGACAATATTGTAAGTAGTTGAGCCTCGCGGTTATAGCGGGTGGAATTAGTCGCGGCCCTTCCCCTCTCCAGACCTTTAAATCTTGGTGATATTCGCTTGGTCTCCCTGGGATGAAGTGATGATGCAGTACTCCTTTCAGGCAGCTTTGAGTCACTTTTGACAGCAACATCTGGTTCCAAACAGGCACTCTGAGAGTTAGCGCCAAGGGCATCCAATCACTGCTTCAGCACATGGGGACCAAGTACCTCAAAGCAGCAGATTCTTCTTTTGGGTGGCAAGTGCCAGGACTATTGACACGTTCAGTCCATACTGGACAACCTGGAACGGGTGCCAAGAGTTCAGTGTTCTTCTTCTGCAACTTGGTCAGCTTGGACACAGCTCAACAAATGCCACAGCACACTGACAACAGTCGTATTGGGCACACAAACCAATGCCACAAGTCAATGCCTAGTTCTTCTTCAGCTGTGCAGGCCAATTGGGCACACTCAAACTAGTGCAACCAGTGCAAAGTCTGGGGTGACAACGGGATTCGCTCAGTGTCATACCGCGTTCTACCTATGCTGTTTGTTCACCATTGTTGTCAATTAGTTGGGTAGGTGCTATGTACTCTGCTGTGCAGTTTTCACTGTTTTCTAGTTGGGCAGGTGTTGTGTACTCCTCTGTGTACTTTATTTATCCATGCTATGTACTTCAGTTTGAGTGCACCGTTTCAAGATCGGTATAACTAAGTACAAATGCTTGGAATTTCTGTTTGAACAAATGTGCTGATTAGTTAATACCCTCTGTTTCTAATTATAGGCCTCCATTCCCTGCCCCAGTCTCCTGCCAGAGCCAGCCTTCTAATTGACAGGAAAGCCAGTAGTCTTCAGGAAGACACCAGTGCCTAATGTGTTTGTTTATTCAACCTTCTATTTCCTTCCCCAGTCTCCTGCATGAGTCAACCAGCCTTCTAATTTTCAGGACATGCTTAGTAATCTTCAAGAAGGCTCCAGATTAAACTTGCATGACAGACTATAAATACTACTTTCAAACTCAGCCACCTGCTTGGCTTTTTTTTCCATCTTGAGAGAGAGCTGCGTCCTGAATCAGCGCTGGACTAGGATTCCAAGCTCCGCCACATGCGACAAGAATAACCTACACATCTTCGCATGAAAGCTGGGGGCCGGCTTTCCTTCTTCGAAATGCCTTCCTTTTAGACAGCTTCCAACAATCTTAAACCCTGGAACCTGGTCGATCAGTTGGCGCTGCTGTGCCCCCATCAACTTTACCATGACCATCTTTTTTCTGTTTAACTCTCCAGCTCTTCCGGCCCATCACACAGACCTCAGGTTAGTGCGCTAACTGCCGCTTCTCGTTTTGGTATACTCTTTCTCGTCAAGGACACTATAGCAATTTGAGTTTGAATAAGAAAGACTTGACTAAAGGAAAAGGTATCGTTTTGTGAAGTTACACAACATTAATGACAGAAAGATTTCTGATACATCAGAGCAGAAGCTAAAGGATATGCACTCAGGATTCAGTAAAGGGGTCAGTGCTGATGAGTCCTTCATATGGACTCTAATTTCTTACATTAATTCTTGTTCGGTATTCTTCATTAGGACTCGCATTTCAGGCTGATTGTAAAGAATTCATGTAGGGTTCTGAAATTGTGTTCTTGTTGCAAAGTACCTCTCCTGAAGGAATGCCCTTGGCCACTAGAACTTGAGGAGGTTTGCTCAGAAACAATAACACCCACCTGCGATCCTTTTCACAGGAGCTCCAGGTACACCAGAACCGCTTTCTCTCTATATATCTCTCTCCAATGCCCCCTTGCTCTCAGGGTTAGTCACTGGTATCAGTCATCTCTTCTTAAGCTAAGGATTAACCTTAAGGGAAAATGGTGGAAAATCTTCGCTTCTGCAGAAGTCCTAGGAATTCAGGTGAGTGGCCCTTGGTGTGACACTCAGGCACACATCAACAGTGCTGCAGATCCTACGCTTGGGTTCAGTAACTAGCTCCAAGTTGGGAACACGCCGGTCACTCACCTCGAGTCTCTGGTATATGCACCACAGCACCACCCTCAACTGCTCTTGTCCACACAACAGTTTGCTGCTCCTGAAGGATGGGCGCACTCTTTCCCACTTCATTCAGACAGGACTTTCCAGGCAGTTTAATGACAAGGAAAGCAGGTCTTCCTTCAGATCAAACTACAGGTGATGTCCCTTCACCTTTGGGAAACTGGCTGTCATGCAGACCGCAGCTCAGGTTGCTCAGTAATTACCTGGAAAAGGTTGTCCACTGGACGAGTACCACGGAGCTTGCAGCGTGCTTCCGCAGTAGCCGAAGCCTCATTCTTGGAATTTTAAAACTTCCGCGTGTTGTATTTTGTTTGCTTTATTTTCTATGCCCTGGTTTTAATTGTTCTTACCCACCTCCTGGCCTATACTTGCACTGTAAAATTTAACAAACTCACCGCTATTTTGCGGGTCCGGGCTCACGGGGTTGCTTCGTTTCTATGATCGCCATCTTGGAGCGGGAAGGGACGCTCTAGCCACCATTCCCGAGCGCTCTAGTGCTCGATTGGGGGTTTAGCCTATATTAGACGCCTGTACTCGCCGGGTCAGCCTGGAAAAGGCTGTCCACTGGACGAGTACCACGGAGCTTGCAGCGTGCTTCCGCAGTAGCCGAAGCCTCATTCTTGGAATTTTAAAACTTCCGTGTGTTGTATTTTGTTTGCTTTATATCCCCTGGTTTTAATTGTTCTTACCCACCTCCTGGCCTATACTTGCACTGTAAAATTTAACAAACTCACCGCTATTTTGCGGGTCCGGGCTCACGGGGCTGCTTCGTTTCTATGATCGCCATCTTGGAGCGGGAAGGGACGCTCTAGCCACCATTCCCGAGCGCTCTAGTGCTCGATTGGGGGTTTAGCCTATATTAGACGCCTGTACTCGCCGGGTCAGACTGGAAAAGGTTGTCCACTGGACGAGTACCACGGAGCTTGCAGCGTGCTTCCGCAGTAGCCGAAGCCTCATTCTTGGAATTTTCAAACTTCCGCGTGTTGTATTTTGTTTGATTTATTTTCTATCCCCTGGTTTTAATTGTTCTTACCCACCTCCTGGCCTATACTTGCACTGTAAAATTTAACAAACTCACCGCTATTTTGCGGGTCCGGGCTCACAGGGCTGCTTCGTTTCTATGATCGCCATCTTGGAGCGGGAAGGGACGCTCTAGCCACCATTCCCGAGCGCTCTAGTGCTCGATTGGGGGTTTAGCCTATATTATTTCCTAGCGCAGCGGTGACGCGCAGCGGAAGCGCCTTCTCTGCGCCTGAGTCGCGCCAGAGTCCTGCCCGTCTGCGCTCGTCAGCGCTAAGGCAGGGCTAGGGCAGGACTCTCTGGAGGTTGACTATGCTTGCGGCCAATTACCTACTCAGCTTTCGGAATAGGGTGGGTGGATGTGCGCATGGGGCCCTTGATCCTCTCTCCGGCCCTGTTCAGTGTTCTCGGTGTAGGTTTGAGCTCCCATTGTCTCTGCCTATTAGGGCCCTACAGCCCCCACCAAGTGTTTTTAATGTAGTAGACCGCTCTGCGGTCTCTCACCGGCAAAGTACATTTAAAATATTCCATCTGAACGTGAGATCGTTGGTCTGCCATTATTTAGATGTTTTTACTCTACTTACAGAGGAAAGACCGGATATATTTTTCTTAACGGAAACCTGGCTACATGACAACGCCACGGCGGCGATAAATCTTGCTCTACCTATGGATTATACTATGTATACCTTACATCGTAATTCGAGAGGTGGCGGGATTGCGGCCGTAGTTAAGACATGTTATCCTTGTTCATGGAATGCCATAGGTATAGTGGGTTGCGAAAGTGCTCATTTTGCAATCACGATGACCCCACAGTTTACCTTCTCCGGTCTGGTTATCTACAGACCCCCCGGCTCTGATGCTGCCTTTCGAACTGCTCTTCCAGAGGTGGTCTCTTCTCTAGCCCTCAGATCAGCAAACTTTAGTATAATAGGTGATCTTAATCTCCACATGGATGCTCCTCAATCCTCTGTGGTGAGTAGTTTTCTTGCAGATCTTGAGGCGCTACGATTATATCAGCACATTAATTGTCAGACCCATGTAGGGGGTCACATTCTGGACCCTTTTCTGACGAATCTGTATAATGTGAGTGTATCGCCGTCTAAACCTATGGTTTGGACAGACCACTACCTGGTCGAAGTCCGGATTACTTCGACTGTCTCTCCTTTTAAAAGTACTATACCCGTCGTTTTTAAACGCCCTTGGAGGAATATGAATCTGGAAGATTTCCACCACCTTTTGCTACAACATCTTCCAGAACACCCTACAGACGTCGCCTCCGGGTATGACCACTTTTGCGAGTGGTTGACCCAAGCATTAGACACTTTAATACCAGCGGGTTGGAGTAAGATCCGGCCGGGCCACTCAAGCCCATGGTATGACAACTCCCTTAGGCTCCTTAAGGTCGCCTGTAAGAGGGCAGAAAGAGCTTGGCACAAGGCATATGATCCCATTCTTAAACAGGGATATCAGGCCAGCATTAAGCTGTATCACCGAGCTATCTGTAAAGCACGGGCCTCATTTTATTCCTTAGAATTTAAGAGCAGTTCTAACCCTACTAAACTAATCTTCAAGGTTTTTAAAGATCTGACCAATAAGAAAGTCGCAGTGATGGGGAACGGCTCTTTGGCCCACTGTGAAGAGTTAGCATCTTTTTTTGTGGAGAAAGTGGACGCGATCTATCGGTCTTTTCCTCCTCTTACTACATCTAATAACAACATAGGACCTATGCATGTCATCTCCAGTCCATTGTTAGTGATTCCTGTGCCATCCCAGGAAGAGTTTGAATCCTTAGTTGTGAAAGTCAAATCGGGCTCTCCGGCGGACCCTCTGAGACCTGCACAATTTAGGGAATCCGCCGAGATCTGTTTCCCGTCTCTTTATAATCTCATCAGGTTATCTTTCACATCTGGGACGGTACCCATAAAATGGAAGCAAGCCACGGTTATGCCGATATTAAAAAAGCCTACTCTAGATCCAACAAAACCAGAACATTATCGGCCCATTTCTCTGCTTCCATGGATCTCTAAGATTGCTGAGGCTCACGCCAATAATATTTTAACTGGTCACCTTCTAAATACAGGCATTCTTGATCCCTCCCAGAACGGCTTTCGTGCTGGCCATAGCACAGAGACAGCTCTATTGGCTATGGTTGAGCACCTGCGGAGGATGTTAGACTCTGGACAGACGACGGCACTGATCCTTTTGGATCTCAGTGCCGCCTTCGACACTGTTTCCCACCAGATTTTGCTTCAGCGGTTAAGAGAAGCCGGAGTGGAGGGTGCAGCTCTAGACTGGTTTCGCTCATTTTTGGCTGAGCGCACTTTTAAAGTGTCTACACCTCCCTATGAGTCTACTCCTCGCCACATCTCCCAAGGAGTCCCGCAGGGTTCGGCACTTAGCCCGACCCTGTTTAATTTGTATGTGCAACCGCTGACGGTGGTCACCAATAAATGGGGCCTAACTATGATGTCCTACGCCGATGACACCCAGCTAGCGGTTGCTCTAAACGGGAACACTGTGTTGGATGCTTCCAATTTTCAGAGGGCCCTCAAGGAGGTGGCAAGCTGGATGACGGATAACCGCCTCCAACTCAATGCCGCTAAGACTGAAGTCTTAGTCTTGGGCAAAGAGGCTCATCTCTGGGGAGGCGACTGGTGGCCATTAGAGCTTGGCCAAGCCCCTATCCCGGTGACACAGGTAAAGAACCTCGGGGTCTGGCTTGATGCCAATCTATCATTTACCCCTCATACAAAAAAGGTGGCTGGTACCTGCTTTGGTGCCCTTCAAAGTCTTAGGCCCATCTTCAAATTTTTCGATGCCTCCACTAGGCAACTCATAGTCCAAGCTATGATTCTTTCCAGATTGGATTACGCCAGTGCACTTCTATTGGGCACCAACCAAGCAGAGCTTCCACGCCTTCAGCGTGTGCAAAATGCGGCTGCCAGAATGTTGGTCGGTTTGCCCAAATTCTGTTCAGCTAGGCGTTCCATTCTGGACCTTCATTGGTTGCCTGTCGGGCAGAGGATAAAGTTCAAAGCCTTGTGCCTGGTTTTTAAAATCCTAAAGTTTGCCTCTCCTCCCATTTTAGCTCAGACCATCTCCTACTATACCCCCGCAAGAGCATTACGATCAACGGGTCAATTTCTGGCTATGTCCCTCGTTTCAAAAAAGCCAGGATGGGTGGCCGCTCATTTGGTGTTTTGGCAGCAAACCTTTGGAACACACTGGCTGTTAGTATTCGTTCTATTCCTGATTTGCTGCCGTTCAGAAAGGCTGTGAAAACATTTTTGTTTCCTCTGGCTTAATGGTTTTTGCGGCTGGTTACCACGCGTCTTGTGTTATGTTACCTGATCCTCTATAGCACCGGGACGCCACTTGGCTGCGGCATCTGTGTGCTTTACAAATATAAATAACAAAACAAATAACAACATAACAATTATATGGTATACTCCGTGGAGCACCCCTTCCTTGGTCATAGAAAACTTGGAATTGAAACAACAAGGGGGTCAACAGCTCTCACTCTTATAAAGGTGCATAGCACAGAGTGTGTGCATCTTTAGTATGCACTTTTAGAACTGGTTTGGCTCATTGTGTTTTCATGTGCTCTTCTCAGGCTGTCCTTCAGACTAAGCCTATGGCTTCACAGCAGGGTCATCTCCAGGATAGAGCACCTACAACAGAGGCAGAAAGAGGTGAGCGCATTCTCAACACATGATAATCAATCAATATATAGGTATTCAGAATAAGGACTAAACGGCCTCAAAGTGCAGACCAGTTATAAGATGAAAAATCTGTCACCAGCATGAATATCCTTTGAAACTGGTTCTGTCAGCCATTCCTCCTGAGTCAAGGGAACACCTGATTTCACCTTTTGAACTATGCAGAGCTTGGAAACTACCACACCAGCAGAAAACGTTCACTTTCAGTGTTACGTCATGTGAGGGATGCTGGACATGCCATGGATAAATGCTAGTTCCTCCTATTGGTTAAAGTTATATCCACTGGAAGCGCCAAAGATTACCATACTAGAGTCCAGTAGTGGGCCAGCCGGATCAGGACAGAGTGTGTGTGCATTTTTTATTATACATTGGCCTCGCCTCCAGCAGAAGTAGTTTTATGTCTAACTGCACTTTGCTGACAGATAATACTGCCAAACTATAAAGCACTCCAATGCCTCATTGGGGTTTTATGCACCATATAAATGCACTTAAAATACAAAATAATATAATAATACCCCTGCACTCAATGCCACAGCCATGTGCAACCTGGAATAGTAAATGCAAAAAAACTGCCACTCCTACAATTCAAGAGCTCAACATTTACTCAGTACAATATGGCATGTGATAAATTACATAGTATACTATAGGAATATTGCTGAAATGGCAAGGACCAAATCTAATCGTATTACTTCAAGCAGTGTATAGTGTCTAAGATCCAAAAGCACTTCCAAATGCAGCCTTCAATAACATCCATAGATCTACTTATTACTGGTTGTGAGAAACATCCTGTTATGTCCCTGAGGCTTCAAATCAGGAGGACAGCCAACAAGATCTTGGAGTTACTCTGGGTTTTAGGTTCAAGAGATGCAGCTCCAGTCCTTCTCACACAGGCAAGAGATCACACAGCAGGCCAGCAGTTCCTTCAGAGCAGCAGTCTAACATTGTGGCCGTCCTTTCAGCAGCACAGCAACCCTTCTTCCTGGCAGAGTATCCATAGGTCCAGAAGTGTACTGAAGAGTTGGTGGCTGAAGTCCAGCATTTATCAATCAATCAAAGCATTTATATCGCGCACTACTCACCCGGAGGGTCTCAAGGCGCAAGGGGAGGGAGGTCAGCTATTGCTCGAACAGCCAGGTCTTGAGCTGCTTCCTGAAGGCGAGGTGGTCCTGGGTCAGGCGGAGGTGGGTCGGGAGGGAGTTCTAAGTCTTGGCGGCGAGGTAGGAGAAGGACCTTCCCCCTGTGGTGGCTCTTCGGATGCGGGGGACGGCGGCGAGGGCATGGCCGGTCGATCGAAGCTGGCGTTTGGGAGCGTAGAAGTTGAGGCGGCTGTTGAGGTATCCTGGGCCTTGGTTGTGTAGGGCTTTGTGTGCGTGGGTGAGGAGACGGAAGGTGATTCTTTTGTTGACCGGGAGCCAGTGCAGGTCTCTCAGGTGTCCGGAGATGTGGTTGCGACGGGGGATGTCCAGGATGAGTCGTGCTGAGGCGTTCTGCATCCGCTGGAGCCTCTGCTGGAGTTTAGCGGTGGTTCCGGCGTAGAGGGAGTTGCCGTAGTCCAGGCGGCTGGTGACGAGGGCCTGGGTGACCGTCTTCCTGGTCTCGGTGGGGATCCACCGGAAGATCTTTCGTAGCATGCGCAGGATGTTGAAGCACGTCGAGGAGACGGCGTTGACTTGTCTGGTCATGGAGAGGGAGGAGTCCAGGATGACGCCCAGGTTGCGTGCGTGGTCTGTCGGTTTGGGTGCGCTGCCTAGGGCGGGGGGCCACCAGGAGTCGTCCCAGGCGGAGGGTGAAGATCCCAGAATGAGGACTTCCGTCTTGTCCGAGTTCAGTTTCAGGCGGCTGTTCCTCATCCATTCGGCTACCTCTTTCATCCCTTCGTGCAGGTTGGCTCTGGCGGTGACGGGGTCGTTGGTGAGGGAGAGGATCAGCTGGGTGTCGTCGGCGTAGGAGATGATGTTGAGGTTGTGCTGGCGTGCGATGGCTGCGAGGGGGCTCATGTAGACGTTGAAGAGGGTAGGGCTGAGCGAGGAGCCTTGAGTAACGCCGCAGATGACTTTGGTGGCTTCTGATCTGAACGGGGGGAGGCGGACTCTCTGTGTCCTTCCGGCGAGGAAGGAGATGATCCACTCCAGTGCCTTCTCCTGGATTCCGACGTTGCTGAGGCGCTGTACTAGGGTGCGGTGGCAGACAGTGTCGAAAGCCGCGGAGAGGTCTAGGAGGATGAGGGCCGCTGTTTCTCCGTTGTCGAGCAGGGATCGGATGTCATCGTGGCTGCGATCAGGGCGGTCTCGGTGCTGTGGTTGGCCCGGAAGCCAGACTGCGAGAGGTCGAGGGATCCGTTCGTCTCGAGGAAGGCAGCCAGCTGCTTGTTGACGGTCTTCTTGGTGACTTTTGCAGGAAACGGGAGCAGCGAGATGGGGCGGTAGTTCTTGAGGTCGGTGGGGTCGGCTGATGGTTTCTTAAGTAGAGCGCTGAGTTCGGCGTGCTTCCAGCTCTCCGGGAAGGTAGCGATGTTGAAGGAGGTGTTGATGATGTCCCGCAGGTAGGGTGCGATGACAGTGTCTGCCTTGTTGAAGACGTGGTGAGGGCAGGGGTCGGACGGAGATCCGGAGTGGATGGAGTTCATCGTGCGGACGGTGTCTTCGGTGCTGATCGGGGTCCATGCGCGGAGGTTGGAGGTGGCGTGCGTCGGTTCGGTCGTGGCGTGCGTCGGTTGAGTGCTGAAGCTGTTGTGTATGTCCGCGATCTTGTTGTGGAAGTAGGCGGCGAGGGAGTTGCAGAGGTCTTGCGAAGGGGTGATGTCGTTGTTTCCGGCGTTGGGGTTGGAGAGCTCTTTAACGATGTTGAAAAGTTCCTTGCTGTTGTGTGCGTTGTTGTCCAAGCGTTCCTTGAATGCAGTTTTCTTGGTGGCGTGGATCAGTTGGTGGTGTTTTCGGGTGGCGAGCTTGAGGGCAGTCATGTTGTCCGGTGTTGGGTCTTTGCGCCAGGCTTTCTCGAGGGCTCTGCAGTTCTTCTTGGAGCTCTTGAGTTCGTCGGTGAACCAAGGGGCTTTCTTGCTGCCGGGTCTGCTAGGCGGGGTCCTCAGAGGGGCGAGGTCGTCTGCGCAGTCGCTGATCCACTTCGTGAGGTTGGTGGCCGCTTCGCTGGGGTTCGTTGCGCTGGTGGGTGGGTTCATGCTCAGGGAAGTCGCGAGCTGGTCGGCTGTGATCTTGTTCCAGCTTCTGCGTGCAACCTGTTGCTGGTGGTGGTGGATATTGGTCCTTCTGAAGCTGAAGTGGACGCAGCTGTGGTCCGTCCAGTGGAGTCCGGTGGCGTGGCTGAAGGTGATGTCCTTGCTGGATGAGAAGACGGGGTCGAGTGTGTGTCCGGCGTAGTGGGTGGGGGTGGTCACCAGCTGCTTGAGTCGGAGGTTTGCGAGGTTGTCCAGCAGGGTGGTGGTGTTGCGGTCGTTGTTGTTCTCCAGGTGGAAGTTGAGGTCCCCGAGGAGGATGTAGTCAGCGGAGGGGAGGGCGTGTGGGCTGACGAAGTCGGCGATGTCTTCGCTGAATTGTGTGCGTGGTCCCGGGGGTCTGTAGATGAGGGTGCCTCTGAGGGTCGTCTTTGGGTCGGTGTGGATCTGGAAATGGAGGTGCTCGGCGGGTGCGAGGGTGTCGTCGGTGTTGGTCGTGATGCGGATGGTGTTCTTGTGGACGATGGCGATGCCTCCTCCAGTCTGGTTGACGCGGTCCCTCCGGATGATCTTGTAGCCGTCTGGGATGGCGATGGCGATGTCGGGCGCTGAGGAGGCGTTCATCCAGGTTTCCGTGAGGAAGGCGACGTCTGGGGCTGTGATGTTGAGCAGGTTCCAGAGCTCGACGGCATGTCTGTGGACGGAGCGGGTGTTGAGCAGGATGCACTTGAGGTGGCTGCCGCTGTTGCGCGTTGTGGTCTTGGTCAGTGCTGGAGTAGTGCAGGTCCTGATGCAGGCGAACTTGCAGGTGTGGCAGCAGAAGGGTCCGTGGGTGCGTCTCGGGGTGGCTCGGTAGCAACCCGGGGTTCGGTCGGCGTTGAGTGCGTGGAGTGCGGTGGCATCGTAGGTCAGGCGATTGGGCTGGCGTCTGTGGGGGCCAGGGGGTCTGGCGCTGGGCGCGGTCGGGCTTACCTTTGGCGCACCTTCGGCACTCAATCGGTGCTCCCGCTGCGCGCGTCCACAAATCGTCAGACACGAACGATATTTAAATCCGAGAATGCTTCAAGTTCAGCGGTTGGTGTAGCCTGTATTCGGGCAGCGTTTGGTCATATTGAAGGTCCCAGTACTCTAGGGTACCTCGAGACTTTGTGAATAATTGGATTATAATTACGATTGAATAAATGAATTATACAAGGTCCTGAACTTGAAGCATTCTCGGATTTAAATATCGTTCGTGTCTGACGATTTGTGGATGTATATTGGCATGAATTTTGACATCTTTATTTGAAGGGAGAACTTAGCGATTTGTGAAATACGAATTCAAATGAATCATGGATGTTGAATGACAGATTATCTAAGGATTAACGAGGAATTTATGAACCAAGGATACGTTAAGCCCTGAGGAAGTCGCTTGGGTTAATCCCGTTCGCGACGAAACGCGTTGGGAGTGGAAGATCTTTTTTCAAGAATAAAGAAGAATAAGAGTTCAAATCTATGTCATTTGTTACCTAATTTGTGTACTTACATCTAAATTGATTGCGTGTGCATCAACAGCTGTTTTTTAGTCTTATCAATCCTTTGATTGAGTTATTTAGGGGATTGGGTGTTTTTCCCTATCTTGATAGCACCGCACATATTTGGCGCAATTTCTCAAATATTAATGTGAATTCCTGTTGGAGCGCTAGTTTCGCTTTTCCCTTACACCCATCAGGCATATAATACGAAGAGAGCTTTATAAAGAACAGTTTCAAATGGCACAGTTTGGTATGTTGTGAAATAGCAACAGCCACATAAACAAAGGCCACTTTAAAGGAAATTTACAAGAGCATTAGCAGGAGACAGAACCTGATAAATGTGGAATGTGTCCTGCGGTTACATCAAAAGCAGCATAAAGAGCTGGTACAAAGCATTTTGCTGTCACATCAGACTTTAACCACAAAGGCAACACTAAAGTAATAAAGGAAAAAGCAAAAACACTAGCAATGAAAGGAATACCCTTGTGTATGGATGTACTCGTGAAAGAGAAAAATGAAATCGCTCAAATTGACTTTAGCCAGTGACTGAAGTAGGCTCACCTATTGCCCTATGACGTATGCTGTTGTAGGTGGAAGCAAAATGTGAGTGACTCAGGAAAACACCAATGGATGAAGAGATCTAAGTATATTATACATATACATTTATTGAAATAAAATAAAAGGTCTTGGTTAACCCCACACCTACTCAGTAAGAGCAGGACTGAACGTTTTTCTTAGCATCCTGACAGCAGTGGCGAATGCTGGCGTTGTGAATAACAAGTCTGCCAAATTTTAATTCCACCTAATGCCTCTTTCTTCTACCACTCTACACTTGCTGTTTCTTTACCTCATTCTTGTTGGTTCTTTTTCATTCCTACATTCCCCTTTTATCACCTATTCTATTTTTCTCTTACTCCTTCATTATTTCTTTCTTACCTAGCTCTCTTGCCCTGGTGCAAAGTTTGAGAATAAAATCATGGTTCCAGTCTCCAAAAACATGTGACTGTGCCCACAACCTGCCAACAGCACATATTTAGCTGTGACTTAGCTCATCCACGATAGACAGTCCATGCCACCTCGCATACCCTCACATTCCTTCCCATGAATACTTATCCCAGCATTATCCCGTAACACTGAGATGAACGTGTTATAAAAGAGGGCTTGCTGCCAAAGTCTTGCTGCTTTGTAGCGCTGTTTTTATTTGGTGCGGTCTACTCCCCAAGTCAATGGTGGGCATTTTGTTGACCTCCGAAGGATGAAACTTAGAACTTGGTTTGCTGGAATTCGAACCCGTTCACTGTTGGTTAAACACAGGTCTTTCTGACAGAAGCCTTATTGGCAGGGCACAAGTCGAAGGTACACGTGGATAGACGGAATCTACCCACTCTTTTAACAGAGTGGATGCTGTCTCCCCTGCAAAGAAGTTGGGCCCCTCAAAAATATGCTGAACTCGGACTGGTGTAATTTTTAGTCCCCATGACACATTTGGCAGCATCTGCACGTTGTTTGCTTACATTTCAGGCAGCAAGGTTGCTTTGTCATTTTGAATTCCAGTTGAACCCAAAACAAAGGCAAAGTTAAGGGGCCATCGGCCCTCCGTTTGATTGAGTATCCTGGCTATCTGAATCCTCACCCCAGCTGCAAATGCAATGGATGGGAGACAAAGGATTACTGCTTGCTATTACTTCACAGGTACTTAAGAGAGGCATGCTTTTGTCTTTTTCCAGTCCCTGTATTTAGGACATATGTAGGCACTGTAAGAATTTCAGATGTGTTGGTCTGTCCCAGTATTTACACAAATAACAATTTAAATGCCACTATTTTATTTCCTTTATAGCACCACACATCCCAATCCAGAGTGTAGGAGTGCTATACATCATACGTACACATTGACAATAAATCATATGTGTGTAAATCAGTGTATAGGATGCGTTACATAGGACAGTGAGAGTTACAAGGTGTAAGAGTCACGTCTTTCATAACTCACTGTACTATATTAGGATTACAATTTATGAACTGCAAGTAACAAAAGGATATCTGTGTTTAAAGTAGTAGCCCACTTGCCCAGCTACATAAAAATAATCTGTCACCTGCGTGTCACATGACGCGCTTTGCAGGAGACATATTAACTCTCTATGCTACTTGAATTTAAAATTGGGACTAGACAAAATACAGATCTCTCTAGCAGGTACATTAATCTCCAGAGTTATCTTACAAATATTATTTCCTGTGATTTACTGGGAACACAGAGATCTCTGCAGCAGGTGCATTAACCCCATAAGATATTTTAAAATGCAGACTTTGTAAACAATTAAGCAGAACAGATTTATTGCCATGTTTCTCCTTGTTGCCAATTTTTTTGTGGCACAGTTAAAAAAAAAAAGTATAAATTGAGGCTCAGATTTTGCGACTTATTTGTGTCACTTGTTTGGCACAACTGCATCGCAAAATAGAATTTGTTAAATATTGTAAAGCACTCAAATGTGTTCATGATAGACCTGCTAAACGTATGTTTGAGGTCTTAAGATCTGATATCACTTCTTGCGATGCCACTTCCGGTGAGGTCATGGGTTGTAAAACCACTTCCTGTGAGGCAATATGTGATGTCACGCGCCATGATGGGACTGGCATACTGCCTAATTTGGTTTGTCCCCCCGCTTCTTTTTTTAGGACTTATGCCCTGCTTATTGGGCTGCATTCCTAGCCACAAATTCACCTCCCAGGAACAAGAATGACACAAAGCACATCACTAAAGTCAATAGCAATAAAACTTACAGAAGACAGATACCACTGCAGACTGGGTGGTGTGAAGTGCAATATCGAGAAATGAGAGCGCGTGCACACAGTCCAAATCCTCTCATACAACTGTAGTGCCCCCAAACCTTGCAACAGGCACGAGGCGCATTGCCTCAAAACACAAACACACAAGCGAGCAAGTAGTGCAGTAACTAAAACCAGAAGACTGACTTTCAGTCCCTGCTACCCCTTCAGATCAAATTTCGTGGTTCCGGGACGCCTATGGTATCCCCCTGTGCCTCTTATCTGCAAACTTTAGGAGCGTCAAGTCAAGTGTGGGGCTGGAAGCTATACTGAGACGACTTCCCTAAGAACACGTGAGATGCCATCTTTCCTACTGCTTGTCATGACAAGGTGAGCACGAAATGTGGCCATAGAAAACCGTGGGTCCTCGCGACTCGAAAACCCGCTGTGACAACTCCATCCCTTTGTCTTCAGATTTATGGACCTTCAGTAGCAGACCCGACGACCTCCTATCGAGACTTAGTCCCCCGCCCCCTGCGTCAGGGTCGTGCCAACCTCCTCACCCCTTAGCGCCCCTGGCCCCCCTCTCCCAGCCCATTCCTCAAAATGCCGTGGATGGTAGCGGAGGAATAATTGCTCCTGCCGTTCCCTCTCCTAGGCCATCCTCTGTTCTTGCTGCTTATGCTGATGCTGAGGTTGCTACCACGAGAAGGTCTCCATGGCGACACCCTCTCCGTCTCTATATCCCTGACGGACGCAGCACACAGCCAATGGGAGGTTCTGCAGTCCAAGGCAAATGGGCGGTGCTCCATCCATCAGCTAGCAGAGGCCCTGCAACACACACCGACACACCGGAGACATTAGACCCGTCCCACCTTTTTATTTCATATTATTTATTTCTGTTCCTGTAACCTTTATTTCATCCCGCCTTCGAGTCAATTTATGTCCGCGAACAGCGATGCAGGGGACGTCCACCGCCGTTGCTGTCGGGCCCCTATGTCTGTGAGCCTTTTCGATCTCCCTGTGGGATGGAGAAAAAACCGACGGAGGGGGGCAGGTTTATTTAATTCATCTATGCTTTTGGGCTTTTCCGCTCGACGGATGGTTTTGGCTCCGCGGCCCTTCGCCTCCCCACTTCCCGGACCAAGACGGCATGCCCCCACAAGTACGGCAGACAGAACCGGGGACCACCATGCTGCTGGACTACGGGGGACGCAGGTAAGGCAGGCCCGGGGCCTCTTGTGCATACGCTGCACCTGTCTACCCCTCCCTCTTTATCAGTCCCTTCAGGTGAACATTGGCTTTTACCATGGCCACGGCTGGTGCGTAAGTGTCCGCGTGAGTGCGTGTCCGCTGGTTTCTACGTGTCCGTGTGTGTACTCTTAAAATTGGAGTCATTTACGTTTCTTGCACATCGATCTGCGGATTCAGTCTTGGCACTTGAATCCTAGTTTCCCTTTGTTATGTTTTGTTGCATATTTACATTTGTGTAGATTTAAGTGGGAATATATATTGTATAGCGAGATGATACATAATGGGTTAACATATAATGTGGTCTAATGTTGCCATTGAGGAGTTCTGGTGACATCATAAACCACGAGGCCGAGGGCTGAGTAATGTATAAATAGTACAAGGACGCAAGGGTGGCAATAACCGATGAACTGTCAATGTTACCTGTTATGTTTCTTTTTATATTACATTTATTTTGGTATACTTTCCTTGAAAAAGCTGTTTTCTTAAAAGTACAGCAACATTGGGTACTAATTAGAGCTAGAATGTTTAATTTCTGTTTTAACTTTCATAAATAAACTTGCTAATCCTGTGGACAATGTGATGGCCAGTGTGTTTATTTGACTATAGCTGCAAAGTTTAGTGCACAATTACTGCATTCGCCACGTACTTTGCCATATAATTTATATAATTTGCATAACTTGCATTTTTCACCAAACTTTGTATTGCTTCTAGCTCAAATGTATGAATATTATACTGCCAGAGATTGTGGTGCATAATTTGTGGGTTATTTTTGCCACACAATTTGGTCTTCCAAGCCAGATAATTATTGTAGCTCTGCCAATGGTAAAGCTCTGCAGAGTGGTTTTAGAACCTTCATACTAATGATGAAATCCATATTTCAGAGGGAACCCTAAAATATTTTCCATATTTCATGTGAAATATTTGTTTTATATCACTGTGTTTTGTGCAATAAAAGCACCATAGCGTATATTATATGCACAGACACACACATACACACAGTAGTAGGTATAGGCATAATAGATTTAGACACATAGAGATATACATCTGGATTTTGTAATATTGATTTTTTAGTTGTATATGTAGCCAATAACCAAATCAGCTCTTGTTGCTTGAACTAATATTAACCAACTCAATGGAAAACTAGTATAATTTTGTACACAAATATGTGTAACGTTTTTCATGTGTATGTCTATATTTACATCTCTTTGTGTGCCTGTGGGGTGTTTTGTCTTGGTGCGTGAGAGTGTATGTGTTTGAGTGCCTGCCTGTATTTGCTTCTGTGGGCTTATGCCAAAGTGAGATGTGGACCTGTGTATGTGTTGTATGTGAATGTTCCCGTGTTTATGTGTGTGCCTATTTGCGAGTAGACATCATTAGAGATTTGCTGGCAGAAGCACTGCATTTTACTATTAATTCTAACAACGTTTTTAACCTCCAGGGACTCCTAATCTACCGTCCTCCTGGACCTAAGGCCTCGTTTTCACAGGCTTTAATGACACACCTGGAATCTTACATAGACCCTCACCCTTTTATCATTCTTGGTGACTTCAATTATCACCTGGAACTCACTGATAACTCAGACACAGGCAGATTATTAGATAATCTGGCAGCTTTTGGTTTTACCCAGTTAGTTCTAGAACCTACCCACCAGGCCGGCCACGTTTTAGACGGCGTCTTTTCTAATAATGCAGAGACGACTATGTCAAGAGTGGTACCTCTTCCATGGACGGACCACTATGCGATTCATTTTAATATTAGGGTTTCGCTGTTAATTCATCAAATACAAACAAAACAAGTTAAGGTAAAGACCAGGCGCTGGAACAAAATCCAAGCTGAAGACCTGATAACAGCTCTTGGCCAAGTCCCCTTGTCGCTGGCTAAAAATAACAATGAGGCAGATTCCGGGTTCAATGAATGGCTCCGGACAGCGGCTGATTGTGTGGTACCGGAAAAATGGTCAACAGTCAGGAGACTTAAGCCTTCGTCTTCCTGGTATAACTCAGAACTGAAGGGTTTAAAAGTAAAGTGTCGAAGTGCGGAGTGTCTGTGGAGGCAAGATTATGGTAAAGATAAGAAAATAATCTATAATCTTGCTCTCCAACAGTATAAAGAGGCAATTATTGCTGCAAAAAGATAATTCTACACTACTAAAGTCGAGGAATCTGGTAGCTCTTCTAAGGAGCTTTTTAAAACGGTTAGTCTGCTTTCTAAATCTCAGCAGGCAAGCACTTTTCAACCAGATCAAAGTATGTGCAACAAACTAGCCACATTTTCCCAGAACAAGGTTCAAATAATATATAATAACCTCCTGAATGTTCGAATGGGCCCAGACAAGCCAGATCTATCACAAATGGAGGCAGACACATTAGATGTGAAGCTAACCAGTTTTCTAGCAATCACAAAAGAAGAGGTCCATAAACTCCTCCTCTCTATAAAATCGGGCTCACCTAAAGATCCCCGCCCTGCCACGGTGATGCATCTGGCCGCTAGTATAATCGGAGACGAACTGACCCCGCTAATAAACCAAGTGTTGGAGTCAGGTAGCTATCCAGCTTGCTGGAAGAATGCTATGATTAGGCCTATTCTGAAAAAACCTACCTTAGATCCTATGGAGCCTAAGAACTACCGTCCGATTGCCGGTCTGCCCATAGCGACCAAAATTTTAGAGAATTCGATGAATAAGGGACTAACGCAATATCTGGACACCAATGATTTGCTGGACTCAACCCAGCATGGCTTTCGATCATACCATTCTACCGAATCAGCTTTGATCGTAGCAGCTGCGGAGATTTGAGGAATAGTCGATAGAGGGGGTAAAACAGTTCTTGTATTACTAGATTTATAGGCGGCTTTCGATCACGTGAATCACACAGTGTTATTACAGCGGCTGCGGGAGATAGGGATTGGGAGTCTGGCTCTGTCCCTCCTATCCTCGTTTTTGGAGGGGAGGGAGCAGAGCCTGCATTGGGAGGGCATACAGTCAGACAGATTCCATCTGCCCTGTGGGGTTCCACAGGGATCAGCATTGTCACCAACAATGTTCAACATTTACGTGCTGCCACTGGCCAGACTCATTAGGAAGCATGGTTTTGCTCTAGTGTCATACGCAGATGACTCCCAGCTCATAATCTCGATAGCCAAACAGCCTGAAGATACAGCTATCAGGTTTCATACGTGTCTTGAAGAGATTATGACCTGGATGAACCGTAGATTCCTAAAAATTAATACGGATAAGACGGAGGTCATTGAGTTTGGCCAGGGGCGACCCCTGTGGAATGATTCCTGGTGGCCAATGAGAGCAGGAGAATGTCCCAGCCCTGTCTCTAAGGTTAGAAACCTTGGAGTTATTTTTGATTGCCAACTAAATTTCTCCGCCCAGGTAAATAATCTTACCTCTTCCTGTTTCTTTTTAATCAAAACTTTGAAAAAGATCTTTCCTTTCATTGAGAAGGAATTACAAAAGACAGTGGTACTGGCTCTCCTACTATCTAAGATGGATTACTGCAATGGCTTGCTGCTGGGGATTAACAAACTCCAGATGAGTAGGTTGCAGTCATTGCAGAATGCCACCGCAAGGTTACTCTTAAATATACCGAGAGGTCAACCAACTTCTGCTGGAATCAGAGCTCCCCATTGGCTTCCCATTCAGCAACGAGTGGATTTTAAGGCCTTGTGTCTGGTCCACAAATCATTCTATGGTGGGAGTGCTGAAGATATTCAAAAAATGTTTAGGCCCTATATCCCAGTCCGCTCATTAAGATCCAGCACGTTGGGTCTTCTCCACATTGATAGGATTAGGAGAGTACGATGGGGTGGAAGAACCTTTTCTAACTGTGCAGCGAAGCTGTGGAATAAACTGCCAACAGCCATGCGATTTCAGTCAAATAGACAATCCTTCAGGAAAGAACTAAAGACCTGGCTGTTCGCCTTAACCTAGGCTTGTGATATAGGCTGCAATACTTCCATTTACACCAGCGCCAAGACGCCTCGGCATTCGAGCGCCTAAACAATATATATCCTATCCTATCCTATCCTATGCGTGTGTTAGTGTCTGTGTTTGCCCATATCTTTATGTATGTTTCTGTGTATGTGAGAGAGAGAATTAGCACTGGTCTGTAGTCTTTGTCTCTGTATGAGTACATGTTGTGTCTGTAGGTTTGTATGAGTGTACTGATGTTTCTTTGTGTGGGTGTCTTAGTGTCTATGTGTGAAGTCCTGTTGACTCTACCTCTGCCTCTGCATCGTCGACATGTAATAGTCTCCACCAGACCGAGATGCCTAAGTGGCAGAACCTTCTCTGTGTGTATGTATATCAGTAGCGGCTGCTATGGGGCAGTAGCGGTAGAGAGGGGAAGGGTGAAAAAAAATGAAATATCCACTTACTTGCCAGCCGTCATCTCTCCTCTGTCCGACGCAGGAAAAAGGAACAACATAGGCTTCCAGACTCCCCTATCCAATCATGACGCTGCTGTGACCAGCATGACAGCAGCTTTTTGATTGGTTTGAACATCGTGGTTCGGCGCTAAGACAGGGAGTGAGAGGCTGTGCATGTTCTCCACCCAAGCTGTGCAAAACAGCCAGGTAGAAAGCAGGCTAAGTGTGCATGACTGTTTGGCCGGTCCGAGGCAGCCATCCAACCCATCAAGCACAATTAGGAAGTGTCCATCTCTCCTCCCCCTGCTCTGTGGGCAGCCCCGCCCACCCCGCACCTACAGAGCCGGTACGGAAAAATAAAATGATAACATATTGCTATTATCATTTTATGTTTCCTGTCGGGCAACCCTCCTCCGCCTTAGTGAAGGAGCTGCCGCTGTGTGACTGCATATGTGTGGAATCTAACCATTCCATGACCCACCCATGGTTCACAAAATTGCGAGAGGTGCCCTTCTAATCCAAGAGCTTCCTCAGTATGACATGGCCACCCCCTGCTCATGGCAGAACCCTCTCTGTGGGCAGATTTACTAAGATTTTGCATCTGTTTTGCATTACTTTTGAGGCCCAGCCCTGATGCAAAATAATTTTTATTTTTTACTTAGCCATGCAGACCAATTTGCGTGGCTTTGCATGGTTTAGTAAACACGAAGTATCGCAAGACATTGCAAAGTGCTGCCATGCATTCCTTTGCATTGGCAAGCCTTTCAGTGGGTGGTGCATGAGCGCTCCTATGCATCCACCCATGGATTTTGGCGCATTACCAGATTTATCATTATTGGTAAAACTGGGAATGTGTCAAAATGCTATGCCTCCCTAGCGAGGCGTAACAAGGAGAAATATCTTTATTTTACTCCTTATTTTCTCTTTCCACATGTGCTGCATTTTGCAGCACTCAAAGAAAGAGGAAAACACAGTTAAGGATTGTTTTAGTGCAAGACGGTGTTCCTTCCTGTGCAAAAACAATTCTGCTTGCACAAGGGTGAATGCATTGGCATTAATCAGCACGCAGTGCGCCAGCACTAGGAGACAGCAGAAATTCAACATATCTTAGTTGCATTTCTGTTGGCTTCATTTTACGCAACGCAGTGCAGCGAGATGCCTTGCTGCGTTGTATTACGTGAAATTTAAGTACATCTGCCCCTACATATGTCTACTGTATGTGTGTGGAGTCTAACATATGCATGCCCCACCTGTGCCTTCTCAGCAGGTCCTGGACACCACATGCTCCTGGCCGAAACATCTCTGTATGTGTGTATTATATGTGCGTGGAGTCACAGTCCTTCTGGCCTTCTAGCAGAGCCTCTCTGTATGCATGTGTGTATTGCATGTGTGTGGCATTACACAGACCCATGCCCCATCTGGGCTTCCTTACAGGGCCTGGCCACTACCTGCTTCTGGCAGAAACATCTCTGTATGTATGTATTGTATGTGCATGGAGTCACAGTCCTGGCTTTCTAGCAAAAGCCTCTCTATGATCATGGTGTGGAGTCACAGATCCATGCCCCATCTGTGCTTCCTCACCAGGGTCTGGCCACTTACCTGCTCCCGAGGCTGGCAGAAACATCTCTGTATGTATGTATTGTATGTGCATGGAGTCACAGTCCTGGCTTTCTAGCAAAAGCCTCTCTATGATCATGGTGTGGAGTCACAGATCCATGCCCCATCCGTGCTTCCTCACCAGGGCCTGGCCACTTACCTGCTCCCGAGGCTGGCAGAAACATCTCTGTATGTGTGTATTGTATGTGCGTGAAGTCACAGTCCTTCTGGCGGAAGCCTCTCTGTATGCATGTGTGTAGTCCACGTGTGTGGAGTCACAGATCCATGCCCCATCCGTGCTTCCTCACCAGGGCCTGGCCACTTACCTGCTCCCGAGGCTGGCAGAAACATCTCTGTATGTGTGTATTGTATGTGCGTGAAGTCACAGTCCTTCTGGCGGAAGCCTCTCTGTATGCATGTGTGTAGTCCACGTGTGTGGAGTCACAGATCCATGCCCCATCCGTGCTTCCTCACCAGGGCCTGGCTACTACCTGCTCCCGAGGCTGGTGCCCGAAGGCTCCCACTCGCCAGCCCCAGCTCTGCACGTGTGTGCCTTGCTGCCTTCATCTGTGTATATCCTGGCTCGCGACCCGAGCATATCTGCTTCCTCAGCAGGGCTGACCTCCCGCTGAACCCGACGTAAGATGCTCAGGTTGTATTCTCGGCTGTTGTGTCTATGTGTGCCGTTGTGTATCCGGTTCTACTCACCCATGACCCGCCCGTGCTTCCTCCGCGGCATCAAGGCCCGATCTCCCCTGAAACCCGAGGATGGCGCTGTACAATGATAAGATGCATAAGAGGTTGACTCAGCCGTGTGTGTGCGCGTGAGTATCCCCGCTCTGTGCTGATGTGTGCATACATTCTCACAGCTTCTTAGGCTGTCTGTCTTTTCTGAGCAGGGCATCATTCTCCCTCTCAAAACCCTGGAGCCAGCGCTGTAAGGTGCTCACGCGTCAGCCAATCTTCTCTGCGCGTGCCCTCCCCTCTGAATGTCTTTATTGATGTGTATCCATTCTCACAGGCCCTGAGCCTGTTTTTGCTGTCTGAGCGGGGCCTGAACCCTTCAAAACAAGGAAGGCGGGGCCTTAGGTGCTGGGGTGGCAGCTGCGGGCGGGTGTGTGTGCTGGGTCGGCTAGGTGTGCGTGCTTTTATACTGATGTATATCCATTGCCGCAGGCCCTGAGCCTGTGTGTCCGTCCTAAGCAGGGCCTGATCTCGCCTGGATACCTAAGGGTGGCGCCCTAAGACGCGCAGGAGGCCGCCTCGGCCGGGTGTGTCCGTGTGCCCTGGTGTGTATCTGGTCACACGTCATGAGCCTCGTTGTGCCTGCTGAGCAGCGGCCTCCACCGGATCCGTGAGGCTTGCTCCCTAAGATGCATAGATGACAGCCCGACTGTGTGTGTATGTATGTGTGTTGTTGAGGTGTGTGGTGTTCATATATGTGTGCCCAGAGCCGGCCTTCGCTAAAACGGGGCCCTGGGCAGAGAGAAATGCTGCCCCCCCCCCCCCTGCTGATGGTAGTGAATTAAACGAGGCAACAGGGGGTCCCTTTGTTTACTCTGGTCAGCGCATGGATGAGCAGAGACTGGCCCCTGAACACAAGCAGCCCCGGACCTCCCCAGCTCACCCAATTCACCCATCCGTAGCTCCCTCACAGGAGTGATGGTTTTCTTGATGTGTGCCAGTAGGGGTGAGAGGCTGAAGGGAGAGAAAGGAAGAGGGTGAAAGGGGCATTAAAAACATCACCCGCCCTATGATAACGAAATACTAAAACCATTCTAACCTAGCAAGTCAGACAGAAACGAGCAGGCCGGTACAAGGACAGGGACCTGGGATGCCACTGAACTCTGAGGCTGGGACCCAGGAGGGCCAGGGAGCAGCCCCACTGTGTGTGTGCGGCGTGCGCGTGCGCGTGTGTGTATCTGTATTTATGTGCTTCTATTCACCCCATGCTGAACCTCTCCGTGCTTTCTCAGCAGGGCCTGATCTCCCCGTAACCTCGAGGCTGGCGCCCTAAGATGCTCAGGTGGCAGTCCCTGCTCTGCGTGCTCTTTTCCATGTCGTATTTTAACCCCGAGAAGGCCTTGGCAGCGCCTGCTGAGAACGGTGAGTATGTGCCTGGGACTCTGTATGCATTTTGCTCGTGACCTTGCACATGAGATCACAGATAGAAGTCATACCTGCCAACTTAAATAACAATTTCATTGCGTGAGGAGGGGCGGGGCCTTGAAAGGGGCGAGGCCTCGTGCCAAGAAGTACCTATGAGGCACTTTTGAACCCCCCCTCTGTCCCCCTCCCAAGCCCCCTCCACCCCCCAAAAAAATTGCTTGCTGAGGCTGGTGCTGAGTTTCCCGAGTGTTTTCTGACCCCTTAATGGGCGTCGGCAGTTCAAAGCCTGAGAAAACGAGCTGGAAAAACACTAATTACAGTGGTTTTCAGTCGTTTTCCCTGCCACAGAGTGATATCGGCTCCTCACCGGAGGCCGTGTGATGGGAGCTGATATCGTGTGTCACACGGTGGTATCGTATTAGGGAGGAGTTCCATAAGTGCTTGTGATAGTCTCTGAAGAAGACGCAAGTCACCAAATCCAGAATTTCAGATTCCCCTTATCCGTTTTGTTCACATCACTCTAGGCAGTCTCCCTGAAGCAAGACTGTCCGTTCCCAGTAGTGTGCCTAATTTGGCCATCCGTCCCGTTTCTGGCTAGCATTAATTTGATGTCTTCAAAATTCATAATATCCAGTTCCTACAAAGGGTCAATACCACATGCTATGCCACAGTAGAAAGCCGTGTAAATAAAGTAGCTCTCTCACTGGATATTCTGTCAAAGAATCTATTGGGAATGATCATTACTTGATACAGTTTAAAAAAACAGTGGCCTCGTTTGCCTGTAGACCAGATTCTTAGGTGAGTCTTTTAAGCGTAATAAATCATGTGTCATTTTCGTTACAGTATCACTGTTATTTTATGATTACATTATTACCAATATGTGTCAAACCCTGTTGTCTAAGCAAATGCTTTGCTCTTAGAACACCTAATACGAGAGTTCCATAATCCCTCTATTTCGGTAACTGGTCATGCGTTATGGGTCCAATGAAAAGCTCACTTGAAGCGGTCAACAAAGAATTTTAACAGGATCGGTGCAGCTAGGCGGTTATTAAAGTTGTGATCTGTCCATATTGGGCTCAAGACAACCCACGTCAGAGTACTGCATGACAGTACACTATATCTTTCCCCTAAACTAGAGTGTCTGCCTCCCTCTATTCAGGAGATATGAAAACCCCAGCACACCCTTTCCTTCAGGTGGCTTCGGTGGCACAAGCTATGATGTACCTTACACGGTACACAGATGGGCCTGGAACTGCTGTGCCCTATTCCACCTCTCAGGTAAACCAGAGGTATCAGACATACTGTTGGACAGTTCATACTATAGCAGTAAAATTGTCAGTTTGGACAACATAAACGTCAAAACGTTGTGAGAATGACTCCACGCTCACCATTATGATATGTTAACCCTTATCCTGTCTAGCTCATAGTGCCTCTTCTGGACCGCTAATCCCTACAAGGTACCGGAGGGCATGTGCAACCTCAGAACATGACAACTCTAACTCCCCAAGGAAATCATAGAAACAGATGAGACTCTTTAATTAGTAACTCATGCAGGCCCAAAGAGACACAAGAAGTTCTTGAATTGGCATTTGAATTAGTTATTGAAGCATTATGATTCTTGTGTAAAATGTGTGCGCTGCAATGATTAATAGAAGAAACAGAACAGAGTAATCAGCATTACTAGAATCATAAAAAAGATGAATACTTCAGCCATCGTGCTGTTACATTGATTATAAGCATGCATTTATGGTTTCAATCTTTTCATTGAAGGTCATGCCAGAGTAATGTTTACATCGTTATATGCATCAACATTGACACAGTTAGTAAAATAATTGGCAGCATTCAACTGTTAGGGGGAAGAGAAAATGAGAAACATCTCAACCAACATAAGGAAAAGGGGAAAGACGAGAGACAACGGAAACAGGAGTAGCACATTCCCACACCAAGCCTTCCCTCCTCCCAACCCCAAAGTCCAGATCACCTTTGCTAAATGATTTAGACATAGTTGATTTACCTCATATGCATACATATATCTACTCATGTGGTGATGGCAGCTTCTGGTAAACGTAAAAGTCTTATATATTTCGGGCAAGTGAGTTCTTTGAAATCGTGCGTTAGGACAACCAATAAGGACGCCAAAGTTTCCCAAAGTTGTCACCTTGATTTGCGAGTGCCATGGATATTCTTTCCATGCCCATAATGAACCATGCCCTGTGAAGCCAAATTGTATGCGTGGGGAGTTGTGGTGGTTACCAAAAAGGGGGGAATTAGAGGTTTCTAGAGGTTAGGTTCACCCTCCATCTTGTACGTAAATCAAAAAAGAACCTGAATGAACAGGTAAAAGAACCTAACCTGGGGGTGCCGGAAAAACAATTGGATTCCGCTAATCACCCAAATAGAGAAGAAAGGGGCAATACTTTTCCTTTCTTGAGTCCCCTCACTCACCAGGGTTTCCCCACGGTGACATGCTTCATCTTTGGGGTCCTCTCAGTCCTCTACGGGCTGAGGCGTGCTGCAACTTGCGAATTTACGTAGGAGCACTTAAAACAGATTATGTGTAGTGCAAGTGTAGTGAAATGGAGTGGGACAAAGTGATTTAAAATAATCAACTAGTGGGCCAAATATATTTTATTCTTGCTCCTAGCTAATTGGTTAAAAAACGGGGTAATATGCTAAAGGCCCTAACTATAATGGATAGGTGTACCTAGCATATGGTCAACTAGTTTCGAGCTTCCCCAGCTCTTCTTCAGGACTACACCGGGACAAGCCCAGTGTACAAAACCACTCCTAGTAGACCTAAATAAGGTGAAGACAGTGAGACGCTGCAACTAATAGGCATGCGTTAGAATTAATACATACGTAAGTATACGTCTGGAGATATCTGTAGGGTATAAGAACACATATATTAAAGGATCAAAGACAGTCAATATGCAAAGTCGATAGAGTCATTGGTGATCACACTATACACCAGTCTATAGTACACTCTGTTTTCTAATGTGCCGCTATGTGGATATTCAAAAAGGCGTTAAATAAATGCTCCATGCAGGCGTTGTGCTACAAGGTGAGTAAAACGTCTTATGAATGCATATATTTTACATTAAAAAAAAATCATGCGTCTGACACAACATATAACACATACAAGACTAACAAAATGCACGACATTACATACATGTTTAGAAGCAACAATATGCCTCATGGTCAACGGAGGGGGTGTGGAGATCTCGTACACCTAGAAGGATGATATATCAGGTCGTTAATAGGCTTGATCGTTATTAGGATGGGCTCCGTATCTTTTTGCAAGCCATCGGAAGGAAGGAAAACGGAGTTAGGGTAAAAAGGTAAAGAGTACGACCTCCGTAATACTGGAGGGCGTGCAGGACTTCCCCACGGGGCTGTTGACTTACTTGTACGTTGAAAACCACACTCTGGCACACCTACTAGCGTCCAAGCCTCCCGGACCGCATACTACTTGGTTACGGGCGAGGTGTCTGATATCTGTTGGCATTTCCGCATAGAAAACAAGGAAGGACTTAGCGGTGGAGGACCTTGTCTGTGGTGGCCATATTGAAACGGGAAACACTTATGAGTGTGGGCAGAAGACTCATAGGTCGTTGGGCAATGTCATTGGTTATAAGACAATATTGTGAAAATTAAAATGAGAAAGAATGGGAGATAGTAAAACCAAATTTCGGTCAATGGGCCATGCGCGCTAAATGTCAAAAGATCTGACGAAAAATGCGGCCATGATGGATCAGGGTAAAGCCGGATCGGAGGTACTGTAGGCATTGGAATAGTAAATTCTTCGGCAGTGTGATCCTCTGCAATAACTCTAAAGTTAGAGTGGGAAAACTGTGTAAAGGTAAAAATCCATCGCCCTATTGCGTGGTGGAACAAAAATTATTCCAGGAATGGGTTTATAAACGATGTAAGGAAAAAAACGATGTAAGAAAAAAACTTATCAATAAAGTTACATGATTCAGGAAATGAAAAAAATGAAAAAAATAAAAATAGGAAATGGTAAGGATGATAAAAATTGTCTATTGCAACCCTAATTTGTGGTGAAATGTCCCCATGGTATGTCATCATTGAGCCCATTGATGTCGGACCGTAACTGAAAAACCCAACGTTGTTCCTTTTCATGTAGTTTTCTTTCAAAATTGGGGTGGTTCTCCACATGTTCAATGATCACCCAGCTGAAGTCATTAGGTGTGTGTTTTTGTTCAAGGAAATGCGTGGTCATTTTTGTATTGTTTCGTTTACACCTAAAATTGCTTCGGTGTTCTGTCATTCTTGTGTTCACTTTTCTTGTGGTCATCCCCACATAATGAAGGTTGCATATGCAGGTGATAAGGTATATCACACCTGTCGTATTGCAATTAGTGAATGATCGGAGGTTCCATGTTATGCCATTGTTACAAGTGATAGTTTTGGTTACACTGGTTAGGTGACATACGCTACAGTTACCACATGGGTGATGGCCCTCTGGTAATGGGTGGAGCAAGCGTACAGGTCCGACAGTCTTTGCAGGGTTAGGCCTGGTGTGTACCAGATAGTTTTTCAAGTTTTTTGCTTTCCTGTGACTGAACATAGGTTTTTCTAAATTCAGACCACCACTATTTAGGATACGCCAATTTTATTAAATTATTTTTGTTACTTGGTGTGAAGCGATGTTGAAAGTAGTGATACAGATTTGTCTTTTGTGGTTCTTTTCTGTATCCTCAGGTTTGTGTTCAAGGAGGGCTTCCCTGTTGTTGTTGTTGTTGGATGCTCTTTTCTGTGCTTTAGACACTAAATGTTGTGGGTATTGTCGTTGGATGAGTTTCTGTGAGAGGTCCTTTGCTTGGATGTTGTAATCATGCCGTGTGGTGCAGTTGCGTCTTAGGCGCAAAAATTGTCCAAATGGAAGGTTGTCTTTTAAACTTCTTGGGTGAAAGCTATCATAAACTAGGAGGCGGTTTCTTGCCGTAGGCTTGAAATGTGTAGTGGTGATCAGTAGACCTTCCTGTGCTGTTATATTAAGGTCAAGAAAAAACAAATTTGACCTACTCATAGTGTAGGTAAATTTAAAAAAAGGGTCTTGTTGGTTTAGCCAAATTAGGAACAACTCAAAACCCGCCTCGTCTCCCCAGATCAAAAACACATCATCAATGTATCTTTTCCATAATTTTATCTGGTCGATGTGCGGATTATTGTCATGGAGGATCTTGTGTTTCTCTAGATGGTGTACACAGAGCCCTGCTACGTTCGGCGCAACGGTACTTCCCATGCTGGTACCGTGCGTTTGTTTATACAGGGAGTTATTGAATTGAAAGAAATTTTCAGTCAGGGCCAGGCGACAACACTCAAGGACCACATGTCTGGGTGTGTGGTATTCCCAATTGTTTAGAAAGAGTACTTCCTCCAGGATGTCTAGCGTCTCCTTGTGTGGTAAACTCGTGTATAGGCTCTCCACGTCCAAACTGATAAGTATGCTAGTTCTGGGATCGAATTCCAGATTCTGAATCAAGCATAGGACAGCTTTCGTGTCCTGTAGGTACGTTTCTGTGGCTTGGACCAATGGTCGCAAGAAAGCGTCTGCAAATTTAGACAAAGGTTCCAAAATTGAACCTATCCCTGATACTATAGGTCTGCCGGGGGGCGTCACCATAGATTTATGTATTTTAGGGATGGTGTAGAAGTAAGGAATTACGGGTTTCTTGTTTTCCAAAAAATCTGCTTCCTTCTTGCTTATCCAATCATTGATCAGAGATTCCTCAACCAAGTTTCCGATCTCTATCCTTAGACGTTCTGTGGGATCATTTGGTATAGGCAAATAGTTTCTAGCATCAGCCAACAGTCGAAGACATTCTGTCTGGTAGTCAAGTGTGTTTTGTAAGGCTATTGCTCCACCTTTATTAGCTGGTTTTATGGTGAGATTTTTATCATTTGAAAGCTCATGGATGGCCTCTTGTTCGATTTTGCTAGTGTTGTGAAAGACCCTTATAGATTTCGGATCCATTTCAGTGATTTCCTTCATTACAGCTTTCTCAAAAGCTAGTAGCTCAATGGGAAGGGTATTAGGTGGGGGTGTGAAGTTGGATTTTTTGTGTAATCCGGTGTCCGTCCTAGTGGTAATGTTGGGTTCTTTGTCTCTGAAATAGACTGCCAATTTGATCCTACGAATAAACTCTTTCAATTCGCAGATCAATTTGTATTTGTCCAATGTTGCTGTTGGAACAAAACCTAGTCCTTTATCCAATACATTTTTTTGGATCGGTGTAAGAGTGAGATTGGATAGATTGACTACTAGGCTTGGTTGCTGCTCGTTGAGGGCATGTTCGGAGGGTCCATACTCCGTGTGTGGCTCCTCACCGTTTCCAGGGGTTGGGCCCATTGTACTTGTTGTCCTCGTCTGTTTTTTCCTCTTAGGGGGGTCCTTCCTCTCCCTAAAAAAGACTGACTCTGTTCCTGGTTCTGAGATTCCTCCCAATAGGGATAGGGTTGTGGTGGATATGGTTGATGAAATGGTGGTGGTCCATAGAAAAACTGAGGGGGAGGAGCGTATGGTGGAATGTTTTGATATGGGGACCAACCGAATCTTGGTCCGCCCCTGTTTCTTGAACGTCCCCCTCTTGGTCGTCTGTTCCTGTTAGTAGGGTTATAATTATTACCTGGATCAGAAAAATCTGAGCCAGTGTCAGAGCCATCGCTGTCCGTGTTATAACCTGGATTGCGATTCGTTGGAATATAGTCCTCCTTAGTGTAAGGATACATTTTTTCTTGCGAGAAATTTTTTTGGTCTTTTTTTAGTTTTATGTATTTTGCGTCTTTCAAGCCAATCTCAAATTCCGTCATGGTTTTATTGAGTTCTTCCAGTCGCTTTTTTAATTCTGCTGTACTCTGGTAAGTTTTCAGACGAATTTCTAGATCATGGATGCCAATTTTCATCTCCTCTGATAGACGTGTAGCTGTTTTTATGATTAGCACCAACCAATCTCTGGTACAGTGCCAGGATATCAATGACCAATCCTTCTTAAAAAGTTTATCATGTTGAAAAATGAAGGGTTCATTTCTGACTATCAGACCCCGTGGCGCAATGTTGGCCCTTACATACTCGGTCATCATGATTCCGTGTATTAAAGTGTTTATCTGTTCACGTTTGAGTTCTGTTAACTCATCCCAGCATTGGCTGTCTTCGTTGGTATCCCTGGTACTGGTCCCAGCCAGGGGAAGCATGGATGCTATAATTCTATCTACCTCATCTTGTGAGTAGGTGAGACCTGTTACTTCAGTCATAGTGGTCTAAGGATGTGTGTAGTGAAATGTCAGACAAAGATTTAATTACAAATAGGTTTCCCTCAGCTGCGCGCTGTAGATAGTGGTTACCAAAAAGGGGGGAATTAGAGGTTTCTAGAGGTTAGGTTCACCCTCCATCTTGTACGTAAATCAAAAAAGAACCTGAATGAACAGGTAAAAGAACCAAACCTGGGGGTGCCGGAAAAACAATTGGATTCCGCTAATCACCCAAATAGAGAAGAAAGGGGCAATACTTTTCCTTTCTTGAGTCCCCTCACTCACCAGGGTTTCCCCACGGTGACATGCTTCATCTTTGGGGTCCTCTCAGTCCTCTACGGGCTGAGGCGTGCTGCAACTTGCGAATTTACGTAGGAGCACTTAAAACAGATTATGTGTAGTGCAAGTGTAGTGAAATGGAGTGGGACAAAGTGATTTAAAATAATCAACTAGTGGGACAAATATATTTTATTCTTGCTCCTAGCTAATTGGTTAAAAAACGGGGTAATATGCTAAAGGCCCTAACTATAATGGATAGGTGTACCTAGCATATGGTCAACTAGTTTCGAGCTTCCCCAGCTCTTCTTCAGGACTGCACCGGGACCAGCCCAGTGTACAAAACCACTCCTAGTAGACCTAAATAAGGTGAAGACAGTGAGACGCTGCAACTAATAGGCATGCGTTAGAATTAATACATACGTAAGTATACGTCTGGAGATATCTGTAGGGTATAAGAACACATATATTAAAGGATCAAAGACAGTCAATATGCAAAGTCGATAGAGTCATTGGTGATCACACTATACACCAGTCTATAGTACACTCTGTTTTCTAATGTGCCGCTATGTGGATATTCAAAAAGGCGTTAAATAAATGCTCCATGCAGGCGTTGTGCTACAAGGTGAGTAAAACGTCTTATGAATGCATATATTTTAAATAAATAAAAAAATCATGCGTCTGACACAACATATAACACATACAAGACTTACAAAATGCACGACATTACATACATGTTTAGAAGCAACAATATGCCTCATGGTCAACGGAGGGGGTGTGGAGATCTCGTACACCTAGAAGGATGATATATCAGGTCGTTAATAGGCTTGATCGTTATTAGGATGGGCTCCGTATCTTTTTGCAAGCCATCGGAAGGAAGGAAAACGGAGTTAGGGTAAAAAGGTAAAGAGTACGACCTCCGTAATACTGGAGGGCGTGCAGGACTTCCCCACGGGGCTGTTGACTTACTTGTACGTTGAAAACCACACTCTGGCACACCTACTAGCGTCCAAGCCTCCCGGACCGCATACTACTTGGTTACGGGCGAGGTGTCTGATATCTGTTGGCATTTCCGCATAGAAAACAAGGAAGGACTTAGCGGTGGAGGACCTTGTCTGTGGTGGCCATATTGAAACGGGAAACACTTATGAGTGTGGGCAGAAGACTCATAGGTCGTTGGGCAATGTCATTGGTTATAAGACAATATTGTGAAAATTAAAATGAGAAAGAATGGGAGATAGTAAAACCAAATTTCGGTCAATGGGCCATGCGCGCCAAATGTCAAAAGATATGACGAAAAATGCGGCCATGATGGATCAGGGTAAAGCCGGATCGGAGGTACTGTATGCATTGGAACAGTAAATTCTTCGGCAGTGTGATCCTCTGCAATAACTCTAAAGTTAGAGTGGGAAAACTGTGTAAAGGTAAAAATCCATCGCCCTATTGCGTGGTGGAACAAAAATTATTCCAGGAATGGGTTTATAAACGATGTAAGGAAAAAAATGATATAAGAAAAAAACTTATCAATAAAGTTACATGATTCAGGAAATGAAAAAAATGAAAAAAATAAAAATAGGAAATGGTAAGGATGATAAAAATTGTCTATTGCAACTCTAATTTGTGGTGAAATGTCCCCATGGTATGTCATCATTGAGCCCATTGATGTCGGACCGTAACTTAAAAACCCAACGTTGTTCCTTTTCATGTAGTTTTCTTTCAAAATTGGGGTGGTTCTCCACATGTTCAATGATCACCCAGCTGAAGTCATTAGGTGTGTGTTTTTGTTCAAGGAAATGCGTGGTCATTTTTGTATTGTTTCGTTTACACCAAAAAATTGCTTCGGTGTTCTGTCATTCTTGTGTTCACTTTTCTTGTGGTCATCCCCACATAATGAAGGTTGCATATGCAGGTGATAAGGTATATCACAGCTGTCGTATTGCAATTAGTGAATGATCGGAGGTTCCATGTTATGCCATTGTTACAAGTGATAGTTTTGGTTACACTGGTTAGGTGACATACGCTACAGTTACCACATGGGTGATGGCCCTCTGGTAATGGGTGGAGCAAGCGTACAGGTCCGACAGTCTTTGCAGGGTTAGGCCTGGTGTGTACCAGATAGTTTTTCAAGTTTTTTGCTTTCCTGTGACTGAACATAGGTTTTTCTAAATTCAGACCACCACTATTTAGGATACGCCAATGTTTTATTATTATTTTTGTTACTTGGTCTGAAGCGATGTTGAAAGTAGTGATACAGATTTGTGTTAGAATGTGTCGCTGCTCCTAGCGCAAGGCCGATTTGTCTGCCACGTTTAGATTTAAAGGGATAGGTTAGAGGGTTGGGTAGTCCTAGTCAAACATAAGCCGGGAATCTAGGTATCTCTGTCTTGAGATGGGTGTCCATCTCATCTGGTAATTGTGTCCAGTACGGCTGGAGTCGGTACATTTGATGTAGCCTGGCGGGTGTGAGGTAGCAGTACGTGGTGATTTTAACTAATGTTTCCTTGAGGGAGGTATTACTGGCGGTGTGTTGGGCTCTATGGTGTATGTCGCTCCATTCTTTCCCAGTTAGCTGCCTCCCTAATCCTGCTCCCTTTTATGTTGCCCAGCATTGTAGACATGTTTGTGAGTTTGTATTAGGAACTTGTAGATCCCCGAAATTAGATGTTTGTAGTGCAGGAAATAAGCCAGTGTTCATATGCCGTGTGAGGTCTCTGTATGAATGGTTTATTGCTAGGGTGTAGGAGCCAGTGGTGTAGTTGAAGGTAGTGCAATCATTCTGATTCTTGTAGGTTAAAATTGTCACGTAGTTGTTGGAATTATATCACTCAGGCTTTATCTAATATATGTCCCATGGCCTGACATTTGGTGAATGCTTTGAAGTCTTGGCCAGGTGTGAAATCTGGGTTATCAAATAGCGGGGTCAATGGTGAGGGGAAAAAGATGAGTCCATGTTTGGTGCTTGTTTGGTCCCATGCTTCCATGCTTACTCGTGTGATTGGGGAAAGATAGAGGTTTTGGGGTCTATTTGGTTTCTTGAGGAAGGGGACCTTCCACAGATATGTACCTGCAACTGGTCTGTCTTGGAAGAGCCAGTGTTTCCCTGACTCTGGTTGGTACCACTCCACTAAGTATCGGATCTGCGTTGCTTGGTAGTAGTTTTGGAGGTCAGGGATACCTAGGCAAAAGCATACATTTATACTCCTACCTAGTGCTTCCTAACATTAGGTGGTGCAAATCGTCCAGAATGCCCATGCCCTAGGGTGATCTAATTTCCTAGTTACCTGTGGGTATGTTTCACCTAGGAGCCCGGTCTTGTGCAGAGTAGACCATCATCCTTCTCAGGAAGCTAAATAGGATTCAGCTGGGCTGGAATTCCGGCATGGGGCGACCTCAGCAGTGACAGCGAAATGCTACTCTGTCTAAAGAAAGGATTGTTGTTGTTTATATAATAAACTTCACACGTACTACCATACTGGAGTCCCAGTCAGGCCGCTATTATTGGTTCTACCCTTGCAGGGTTGTCCCCAAGTGGACAACAACAAACATCAACATTTTCCGAAGTGAAATGAAGCCTGGTACAGAATGTTCAACGCCCTGATGCCTAAGAAGAAGTGTAAATGTAAGCAAAACCATTTCAGAGATCCTATATGTGCGCGCATGGAGGTGTGTGTCAAGAGTCAACGTTTAAGAAAGATGTCAACTTTCAACGCAACATGTAAAATGGAGATGTTCCTCGCCTGATGCCTATGTAACCATATAACAATACTGCATAGAATGAGAAGAGACAGTTCATCTTAATCAGGAAACGTCAGTCCAGTGTGTTTTTATGTTTTTGATGCTGGAGAAGGGTGCCATATGTGCTGGCTGGGCATGACTGGAAATGGCATGGATATAGTACAGCCGAAGGTTATTTTCATATTCTGGCTAATGCTCTGGATTTCTCTGAATGTTAAAGAGAAAATGTGCCCATGGTAGGCAATAGGTTTTGAGTTAGTTTTGCCATTTCCAAAGCGCTTTGATGAGGAATGAATGCACATGTACAAGTTCTGTATTTTGAAATGACATGAAGAATAGAAATTAAGAGAACTGCCTAGGAGAGGTTTAGCCCCATTGGATCTAAATCTGATTGCTGAGGTGCATGTATTCTTGTTATAAACCTACTCACACCTACTTAGACACCGTGACATGATCCAAACACCCATTTTTACCATTCTAAAAGCATACATTTCAAAAGACCCGAAGCAGCTATTCCCACCTTTAAAAAAAATACCAACACGTATGTGCTAATTACATCTTGCACACAAAGCGCCAATTAAAATTCTCGTTTATAAACACACAATCTACTGGGAATGGATATGTTACTCTTATTTTAGCCTACTGGGTGCAGGTGCCCTGTCCGTTCTAGCTGAACCTAGCTACATAAAAGTGCCCAATACTTTAATAAAGTAAACCTAAGTTGAGAAATGAATCAATTGGTGGAATTGGCTGGGACCAACGTTCCTCTTCATTCAGTAATTAGGTCAAAATATACAACAATCGACATGCATTATCTAGAAGGTTTTATTTCTAGTAGTTTTACAGATGAAATATTCAATTTGAAATAACTACTAAGCAGTTCTGTGAATATATAATTAAGACAGGTGACCAAGAAAAAGCAGGAATGTTTTAAGGCTGTACAGAAACTTTCCAGTCCCTAACTAGAAGGTATGAAAGAATACTATACATAAGATAAACTGCACCTAATAGTTGGAGACGACACCACAAACAGTGGCTCTCTCACTCTGTAAAAGGTACAAGATCAGTTATCATTAGTGTATAGATTCTAATGAATATTGCATTTTAAAAAGCTGTTTATGCCATACAATATAATGTAATGCAAATACCGGGCATGTTGATGGTCCTCATCTCCATAGCTATTGTAAAGATTTACATCCTAAGAAAATGGGAATCTCCAATGGCTCAGATGAATGAGGACACCATAAAAAAAAATATTGATCATGGTGAGTCGTGAACATCTGATTTACAGGATTAATGATCAAGGATATATATTTTTAAAGAAATTTAAGGGGTCACTTCCTGCCGCCACCATTTTGCAAGTACTGTTCAGGGACGTACTTACCCAAGCTTACCCATACTATAGGGGGCCCCTAAGCCCCTACTGATTTGAGTGTGAGGAGCCCATTCAGCATATCTTGCAGGGGGGCTCCTTCACATTTTGTTACATTACTGATACTATTGACAATATAGTTGTAATTGTATTATAGTCCACTTGCATATTCAATAATAGACTGACCTTGACAAACCCAACACATATTGGACTACTACGCAGTTGACTACATTCCCTCGTGCAGTGCTTGCTCTGCCTTGATACCTACTCACCAGTGAATCCTCTCCTACACTATTCATATTTTTTTTTTTTAAACAAACAAGATCTTTATTAGTATCGCGGGCCATACAACTCATCCACTGCCTACATCCCGTCGGGCCGGCAGGGCTAAAGTACCAGTGCTGGGTGGTATGTGGGAGGAGGTAGAATACACAGCAAGCCGCCTACAACCCCATGAGGGGCCGGCCGCGTCAGGGGGGGGGCAGCGGTCTCTCCTACACTATTCATATATGTTGATATTTGAAATTGGTACTGTTGAAAACTCTTGGCAATAGTCTATCCTATTCCTACTGTTGCCCTGTAGGCACTAAATGTTTTCAAACTCCTGACAGCCCTCTTCTGGTCTGCCCACACACTGTTTTATTTTTTTACTTGTTTAGGAGCCTGACGGCATCACATCTGCTATTAAACATTTGCTAAGGTGATAACTGACCCCACTGCTCTTTACACAGATGCACGGACACTTGTCCATTGTTTTCACTTACATGATATGGTTAATTAGCCAGTGTAATTCCAGTAAGGATCCCCCCACTGAAAGAAAGAAGTCAGAAACACAACTTCTTTAGGGTGACTAGATTGCTCCTCTGATGTCCATCTCAAGTTTCTTTGGGTCATAAACCTCCTCCATACCTCCATGCCATTATTTCCCAGCACTTTCACTATAGTCTCCGCCTTGACTATTTGGCACAATATTTTGATTTGATGATGTAATTATTCATATTTTGTATAATTGTACAGGACCTTGCAATGGTAGAGAGAGCCTTCATCTAATGCTGCTCATGTTACATTAATGTTTAGTACTGTAATTGTCCGACTGTCTATAAAAAGAACTGCTTATGCAAAGAATTATTCAGAAAAAAGACATTTAAAGTGAAAAGGATATTGCCCTTGTTGCGGCGAATACTTACTAGCCATTTCCAATCCCAGCCTAAAGACCTTCCAGCTCAGATACCCTGTCAAATGAAATGGAAATCTCCCGGTGCTAGTTTGTCTGTGCAGCATTCGATTTTTATGGCCCTATTTAGAGTTTGGTAGACAATATGCGACATCAAAATGTGACAAACATCTTGTCTGCGACATTACTAGTTTCAAAGGCTATCATGCACTTGTAATATGGCGGACAAAACATCTTACACGTTAGTGAAGAAGTATCCCGCTTGCCAAACTCTAAACAAAGCATTTCTTTGTTTGATATCTTCAGGCCCTAATTTACTAAAGATTGCACAGACACTTGCACAATTCAAAGGAATTTAGTGCTTCGCACAAGGGTATTTAAAATGATAAATTATTTATTAACTTTTGTAGCACATGATGCAGTGCCGGTCCCACTATCATTCTTGATATAAAAAGGTCTAAATCCAATGCTCTTGACACCTGCTCCCTGGAACGGAAAAACTTGCGAATAAAATAGTTTCTTCGTCAGCTGTCCTGTCAAGCAATCTATTAGGATTGATCACTGCTTAAGTTAATAGCCTGTGTGTCATTTTTTTACAGCCTCACATTTATGACAACATTCTTACCTATATTAATGAAACAATCTTATCTAAGAAAAACATTTGCAGATAGATTATTGAATACTAAAGTTCCATACTACCTCTTTTTCAGTAACTGATCATACATATACTATAACAAAATTATGTTTTTACTTATTGGCTAGACTATTATTATAGACCTCTTGAGTGACCTTTCTCTTGATCAACACAATTTAGTTATTGTGGGTAACATGTATGTTGGGCACAATCAAAATTACTTGCATTCCAAACTGCTAGAAGTTTGTGAAAGGGGAGACATTTAAATTATAGAAGAATTATAGAAGAAGTACTTAATAACAATATTGATGATGATGATAATGACGACTATGATGATAATAATAAATAATAGCAAATAATAATCTTAATAATAGTAATAATAATACCATCATAAACATAACTTGTTTTGTATAGCACCTCATCCCACACTTCTGCCATTTCTGAGTAGCATAAATATGACATGTTAATGTTACCCAATGTAATGATAATTGTAGTAGTGATAGTAGTAAGAGAAGGTGTACTCCCAAGTTACAGTGTGAAAAGCAGACTCGTATAGCTCTAATTAGTGTTTTAATCAGTAGTATGTAAGATAAGGCAAGATCTGATTATACGCATCACAAGGGTCTCCTGGCCATTCCTACTTCTATGGGAGGAGACTAGACGCCTCTTTTATAGTGTGACAACAGATGCATACATTTCCATGAATTTCATGCCTGTATGAGCAAAAAAAAAATATTTGTATGAGATTGGTAAATAATGTTCACACTTTCAAGAATCACAAATTGAACTAAAGCCACATGGTAAAGAACGGCTTATATAATCAACTGCGCAGTGCAAAGAGACTTCATAGTCTCAGATGTAAGGAATCCCTCTCTAAGTAATCCTAAAAGAGCCAATACTTCGTATTTCATACCCGTATTCTCTTTTATCCAGTTCCTCTTCCCATACTTCCACCGTACTTGAGATATAACAGTGTTGGCATGGCACTTGGTTATTCTTAGGGCCTCACTTGCCATTGGGTGGTAACAGATGCACCCCCGCTTCATTTAGAGCGCGGTGACTTTCATGACGGTGGAGTTGCCATTCCAACAGTACAGTGGCCAGACCTCCACATTCTATGTGAGGGTCTTAGTCAGGGTGATCTACTCCAATCAGTGTGTGGAATGTGTAAAGATGAATTCATTTCCGTTGCTCAGTGTATAGGTATTTTCTCACACCTTTAAACAATCAACAACTCTTGGCTAACAATTCTGTATCACCCTGTATGAAATGGTCATGCCCACAAATGGTCTGGAAGCTCTGGGCATACTCGGTACAGTGGGATGCCAGGTGTTGAAGTAATAAATGAGTTGAAAACTTAAAACCGCTTGATAAATGGGGGAAATCACATAGAAACTGACGTGGCTTGTTCTTAACACGACGTTTGTTTTAATGTTTTCGAGTAATTGCAGATAAATTAATCTAGCTTTGTATCGAATTTCTAGGTAAAGACATGTGAGAGGAAGTGACAGCTTACTCATCATGCGTGTAGATTTGACAAACTGACTGGAAATGTGCAATAAACCCTAATCCATAAACGCTTTATTGTATAAACATGGCTTTCCCCTTTCTCCTCTTTCAAGATGGCTCTTCCCAAGGGCGGGTGCCCCTTGCTCCACCCTATGCCGTGGTCCTGATTTCCTGCTCAGGCCTCCTGGCCTTTGTTTTTCTTCTCCTCACCTGCCTGTGCTGCAAAAGGGGAGATGTCGGCTTCAAGGTGAGTGAAGGGAGAGTTGGGAGTAGGCATGGGAATGGGTGCGATGGTCAGAGACAGCCCAACGTCAAGCATGAGGTGGTGTTAATAGAAGTGACAGAAAAAACAAGCATTGACAAAGCCAATTGGTCTCGGTAATGCCCAGAGCAATCGGTGTTGTCAATGTGAGAAACACACAGGTGAACAGTATGTGACTTAAATCAACGTTGGACAAAAAACGTCAGGAAATCTATTTTTAATCTGTAAGACTGTAAGGGCTCGAAAGCACTATGATTGCTAGTTGTAATAGCACGTCAGTTATAATGTAGCCATTTGTCTGCCTTAACATCGGTCCAAAGTGCTGCAGGCAAGCACCAGTGCACTCACCCTCAGCGACGAGACTCTGCAAGCGAGATCCTAAAATGAGTCAAGCTATGGCTGAAACGCGAGCATGGCCTAAAGCAGCATCTCGCTGTCAGCAACATAGAAGAGGGACAAACAGGCAACCTAAGGGCAGGTATGAGGGTGAAGGCGGAGGAGCATTTTTTCTTGTGCTCGGCGGTTCAGTTCTGTGGAAAACACTGAAACGAAGCACCAATCTGCACGAATATTGTAAACTGAGTTGATAATTTCGGTGTATCTTTTGTAACTGTCGATGGTGAACGGATATGACTGTGGTCTGTACCCTTCAGATGTGGCATGAGATGTTCTGCACTTTTGAAGGTGTACAGACCGCTTACTCTGCATATTGCTACACAGTGTTCCACGGCGTGTCCTCGTTGCATAAGCAACATATTAAATAACTAGAACGAGGCAAACCAACAATTCTGGATTTATTTACAATTAATAAACTAACACCAGTAGGTGAATAGGAGCATGTCATGTGGTGGACCATGTCTTCACATTAGCTTATGCACTGGCAAAGATGTTAGATTGAGCAAGATGGTCTTTAGGCACACAATAGATGAAGGACTTTGTGATGCTTCCTATATTATATAACAGCAGGGGGTGCAAGTTAGGTTATCGCCAACATCTTCTCATTACTGTAGGGGAGCATAAAATAATCTGTATGCGTGATAGGGCAAAATAGGAGTCAGATTTGGGAGTTCAGTTATCAGATAATCAGCAGAGTAAAGCATGCATTTAAAAAAAATAATTTGTTGTTAAATGGATACACATATTTACACAGGTACTACATAAACCCAAGCAAAATAACTAAGTATAGCACAATATTCGCTGTAGATATCCAAAAGATACATGTACGGATGCTTTTGTCCATGGTCCATGACATGTCCTGTGATTGCTGCATTTAGGAGCAAAGTGATTAACAAAATAGGGCAAATACGCAGAATGTTTCTATAGAGCCCGAACTTGACCTGAAGGCATCAGAGTTCTCTACATGAGCATCAGTTGCGTTACACAAGGACACATTAATGTTTTGTTTGGCATGGGGAGCATTTGTGACTTGCCCAGAATCACAGGATGTTGAGTGTCATCGCCAAGACTCGAACCTGGTTCCCCAGATTGAAGGTCGACCGCCCTAGACATTAGGCCACATCCTCTCCCTGGTGGCAGTGGAGGTGCCTTTTGAGCCAGTTCAATTTCTGAAACCTCTGCTAGTTCAGTTACAGTTTCAGAGTCTGGAGTTATTGGCCAAACGGAGGATTTCATTGAGTTTCATAAGGAAGGAATCACCCAACGAAAACAAGGTAGACATCTTGCACACTTATCAGAATATTACCTGCAGATTGCTCTGAATACACATTTGGCCACAGGAGTGCAGTTGAGGAGTCCAACTGGTTGAAACTATACTGGAGACAACCATGGAAGCAGACACATCCTAATTATACATTCGGACTGCATCGATCTCTACCGTATTATGATGCACGGTATTGATCACTGATTTGCTAGGTGAGGAGAAGCAACATCTGTTGGATTCTGTGACATACGTGATTATCTTTAGGAAGCTCTGGGTTTCTTATGCATGTAACTTGGCAGTATGAAGGCTTGATGCCTACTTGAGGTGGGATGTTTTGTCTTATCTGCTAAATAAATAAAGACATACATCTAAGTGTAATGATATATTTTGCCCTCGGGTACTATTGGTAAATTATTTGTTTGTTATTGTGGGAGTTTAGAAAGCGGCCCATTACCCATAGCAGGATGCTCAATTAACCCTATCCAGGACAGTAGAAACTAAAACCCACTGACAGAAAAGCCCCCAGAGGGGGGTGGCTGACTACTTGACCTAATTGACGCAATGTCTTTACAGTTCCTGCGCCACGGATTCACTTTTAACATGCGGTTAAGTTTCAGTCTGTCTTTTGAGAAATTAAATAATCAAATGTTAACAATGATGTGCTTGGTTATTTTAGTATACTTATTTATCCCACACTTGCAACAAAATTACGATCATATATGGTTACTGAAAACCCTCATAAGTTACAGGCAGATCTTCCCCGTAGATGTGATCTCAGACCTCTGTGTGTGCCATGGGGCTTCTCATCTCCACATAGGTGGTGCTCAGCGTGTCACTGCATAGATCCACTATCCGGAGTTGATGTTGGGATTCTCCAGGCCCCCTTGTGCTCTGGTAATAGTGTTGGATTCCATGTCGTCTGCTCGATTAGCAGCACAATGGTTGATCTGTCCCAGGACTCAGATGGGGCACTCTGAGTGTTGAGATTCAAAAGGTAGTATATTAAAGTTAAACAAGGCTAATGCATACCTACACAAGGTTCAGAGCACTGGTGTTTGTACCCAGAGAGGGTGGAGGCTGTACACACAGGAGTTCTGGAGGCTATTGATTCTAGGGGTGTCAGTGCTGCCGTCCAACAGAAGGGCAGGCGCTGCCTAGCTGCCACTCTCAAGAACAAGCGACACCAACATTTCAAAGGGCTGTTATGGGCAAACACAAGGAGATGATGGACGGAGTGCTGAAACTTTACAGACACTCACCCCCAGTCACAGATCTGGGTTGAATCCATCATCATTCTTTAGCTCACTTTGCCACCTCAGTTCAGACCCAGCTATACGCAAATCATGTCTTGACCCTGTGCCACATGGGAACAGTCCAGCCCGAACTGCCAAGCCAGGTCTGCCCTGAACCGGAAACAGGCATCCTGGGACCGGTTTCTGGGTAACACCCTTCTTCAGCCAGGCTAGCTTGAATCCTGTGGCAAAGTGAACAAGGGACCCACGTCTGGGCATACCCTGCCAACCTAGGGCGAACATAGCAAACACAAGGATATGATGAATGGAGCGCTGAAACTTTTGTCACACTCACCGACCTGGGTTGAATCCATCATCATTCTTTAGCTCACTTTGCCACCTCAGTTCAGACCCAGCTATATGTAAATCAGTCTTGACCCTGTGCCTCATGGGAACAGTCCAGCTCATACTGCCAAGCCAGGTCTTCCCTGAACCCGAAACAAGCACCCTGGGACCGGTTTCCGTGTAACACCCTTCATCAGCCAGGCTAGCTTGAATCCAGTGGCAAAGTGAGCAAGAGACCCACGTCTGGGCATACCCTGCCAATCTAGGGCGAACAAAGCAAACACAAGGAGATGATGAACGGAGCGCTGAAACTTTACAGACACTCACCCCCAGTCACAGATCTGGGTTGAATCCATCATCATTCTTTAGCTCACTTTGCCACCTCGGTTCAGAACCAGCTATATCCAAATCAGTCTTGACCCTGTGCCTCATGGGAACAGTCCACCCCGAACTGCCAAGCCAGGTCTTCCCTTAACCGGAAGCAAGCATCTTGGGACCGGTTTCTGGGTAACACCCTTCATCAGCCAGGCTAGCTTGAATCCAGTGGCAAAGTGAGCACGGCACCCACGTCTGGGCATACGCTGCCAACCGAGGGCAAACAAAGCAAACAAAAAGGAGATGATGGACGGAGCGCTGAAACTTTTCAGACACTCACGCCCAGTCACAGATCTGGGTTGAATCCATCATCATTCTTTAGCTCACTTTGCCACCTCAGTTCAGACCCAGCTATATGCAAATCAGTCTTGACCCTGTGTCTCATGGGCACAGTCCAGCCCGAACTGCCAAGCCAGGTCTACCCTGACCCGGAAACAAGCATCCTGGGACCAATTTCTGGATAACACCCTTCATCATCCAGGCTAGCTTGAATCTAGTGGCAAAGTGAGCAAGAGACCCACGTCTGGGCATACCCTGCCAATCTAGGGCGAACAAAGCAAACACAAGGAGATGATGGACGGAGTGCTGAAACTTTACAGACTTTCACCCCTAGTCACAGATCTGGGTTGAATCCATCATCATTCTTTAGCTCACTTTGCCACCTCAGTTCAGACCCAGCTATAAGCAAATCAGTCTTGACCCTGTGCCTCATGGGAACAGTCCAGCCCGAACTGCCAAGCCAGGTCTTCCCTGGACCAGAAACAAGCATCCTGGGACCGGTTTCTGGGTAACACCCTTCATCAGCCAGGCTAGCTTGAATCCAGTGGAAAAGTGAGCAAGGGACCCCCGTCTGGGCATTCCCTGCCAAACTAGGGCGAACAAACCAAACACAAGGAGATGATGGACGGAGCACTGAAACTTTTCAGACACTCACCCCCAGTCACAGATCTGGGTTGAATCCATCATCATTCTTTAGCTCACTTTGCCACCTCGGTTCAGAACCAGCTATATCCAAATATGTCTTGACCCTGTGCCTCATGGGAACAGTCCACCCCGAACTGCCAAGCCAGGTCTTCCCTTAACCGGAAGCAAGCATCTTGGGACCGGTTTCTGGGTAACACCCTACATCAGCCAGGCTAGCTTGAATCCAGTGGCAAAGTGAGCACGGCACCGACGTCTGGGCATACGCTGCCAACCTAGGGCAAACAAAGCAAACAAAAAGGAGATGATGGACGGAGCGCTGAAACATTTCAGACACTCATGCCCAGTCACAGATCTGGGATGAATCCATCATCATTCTTTAGCTTACTTTGCCACCTCAGTTCAGACCCAGCTATATGCAAATCAGTCTTGACCCTGTGTCTCATGGGCACAGTCCAGCCCGAACTGCCAAGCCAGGTCTACCCTGAACAGGAAACAAGCATCCTGGGACCAATTTCTGGGTAACACCCTTCATCATCCAGGCTAGCTTGAATCCAGTGGCAAAGTGAGCAAGAGACCCACGTCTGGGCATACCCTGCCAACCTAGGGCGAACAAAGCAAACACAAGGAGATGATGGACGGAGTGCTGAAACTTTACAGACACTCACCCCCAGTCACAGATCTGGGTTGAATCCATCATCATTCTTTAGCTCACTTTGCCACCTCAGTTCAGACCCAGCTATACGCAAATCATGTCTTGACCCTGTGCCACATGGGAACAGTCAAGCACGAACTGCCAAGCCAAGTCTGCCCTGAACCGGAAACAGGCATCCTGGGACCGGTTTCTGGGTAACACCCTTCTTCAGCCAGGCTAGCTTGAATCCTGTGGCAAAGTGAACAAGGGACCTACGTCTGGGCATACCCTGCCAACCTAGGGCGAACAAAGCAAACACAAGGAGATGATGGACGGAGTGCTGAAACTTTACAGACTTTCACCCCCAGTCACAGATCTGGGTTGAATCCATCATCATTCTTTAGCTCACTTTGCCACCTCAGTTCAGACCCAGCTATAAGCAAATCAGTCTTGACCCTGTGCCTCATGGGAACAGTCCAGCCCGAACTGCCAAGCCAGGTCTTCCCTGGACCAGAAACAAGCATCCTGGGACCGGTTTCTGGGTAACACCCTTCATCAGCCAGGCTAGCTTGAATCCAGTGGAAAAGTGAGCAAGGGACCCCCGTCTGGGCATTCCCTGCCAAACTAGGGCGAACAAACCAAACACAAGGAGATGATGGACGAAGCACTGAAACTTTTCAGACACTCACCCCCAGTCACAGATCTGGGTTGAATCCATCATCATTCTTTAGCTCACTTTGCCACCTCGGTTCAGAACCAGCTATATCCAAATATGTCTTGACCCTGTGCCTCATGGGAACAGTCCACCCCGAACTGCCAAGCCAGGTCTTCCCTTAACCGGAAGCAAGCATCTTGGGACCGGTTTCTGGGTAATACCCTTCATCAGCCAGGCTAGCTTGAATCCAGTGGCAAAGTGAGCACGGCACCCACGTCTGGGCATACGCTGCCAACCTAGGGCAAACAAAGCAAATAAAAAGGAGATGATGGACGGAGTGCTGAAACTTTACAGACACTCAGCCCCAGTCACAGATCTGGGTTGAATCCATCATCATTCTTTAGCTCACTTTGCCACCTCAGTTCAGACCCAGCTATACGCAAATCATGTCTTGACCCTGTGCCACATGGGAACAGTCAAGCCCGAACTGCCAAGCCAGGTCTGCCCTGAACCGGAAACAGGCATCCTGGGACCGGTTTCTGGGTAACACCCTTCTTCAGCCAGGCTAGCTTGAATCCTGTGGCAAAGTGAACAAGGGACCTACGTCTGGGCATACCCTGCCAACCTAGGGCGAACAAAGCAAACACAAGGAGATGATGGACGGAGTGCTGAAACTTTACAGACACTCACCCCCAGTCACAGATCTGGGTTGAATCCATCATCATTCTTTAGCTCACTTTGCCACCTCAGTTCAGACCCAGCTATACGCAAATCATGTCTTGACCCTGTGCCACATGGGAACAGTCAAGCCCGAACTGCCAAGCCAGGTCTGCCCTGAACCGGAAACAGGCATCCTGGGACCGGTTTCTGGGTAACACCCTTCTTCAGCCAGGCTAGCTTGAATCCTGTGGCAAAGTGAACAAGGGACCTACGTCTGGGCATACCCTGCCAACCAAGGGCGAACATAGCAAACACAAGGATATGATGGATGGAGCGCTGAAACTTTTCTGACACTCACCGACCTGGGTTGAATCCATCATCATTCTTTAGCTCACTTTGCCACCTCAGTTCAGACCCAGCTATATGTAAATCAGTCTTGACCCTGTGCCTCATGGGAACAGTCCAGCTCGTACTGCCAAGCCAGGTCTTCCCTGAACCTGAAACAAGCATCCTGGGACCGGTTTCGGTGTAACACCCTTCATCAGCCAGGCTAGCTTGAATCCAGTGGCAAAGTGAGCAAGAGTCCCACGTCTGGGCATACCCTGCCAATCTAGGGCGAACAAAGCAAACACAAGGAGATGATGGACGGAGCGCTGAAACTTTACAGACACTCACCCCCAGTCACAGATCTGGGTTGAATCCATCATCATTCTTTAGCTCACTTTGCTACCTCGGTTCAGAACCAGCTATATCCAAATCAGTCTTGACCCTGTGCCTCATGGGAACAGTCCACCTCGAACTGCCAAGCCAGGTCTTCCCTCAACCGGAAGCAAGCATCCTGGGACAGGTTTCTGTGTAACACCCTTCATCAGCCAGGCTAGCTTGAATCCACTGGCAAAGTGAGCATGGCACCCACGTTTGGGCATACGCTGCCAACCTAGGGCAAACAAAGCAAACAAAAAGGAGATGATGGACGGAGCGCTGAAACTTTACACTCACTCACCCCCAGTCACAGATCTGGGTTGAATCCATCATCATTCTTTAGCTCACTTTGCCACCTCAGTTCAGACCCAGCTATACGCAAATCATGTCTTGACCCTGTGCCACATGGGAACAGTCAAGCCTGAACTGCCAAGCCAGGTCTGCCCTGAACCGTAAACAGGCATCCTGGGACCGGTTTCTGGGTAACACCCTTCTTCAGCCAGGCTAGCTTGAATCCTGTGGCAAAGTGAACAAGGGACCTACGTCTGGGCATACCCTGCCAACCTAGGGCGAACAAAGCAAACACAAGGAGATGATGGATGGAGCGCTGAAACTTTACAGACACTCACCCCCAGTCACAGATCTGGGTTGAATCCATCATCATTCTTTAGCTCACTTTGCTACCTCGGTTCAGAACCAGCTATATCCAAATCAGTCTTGACCCTGTGCCTCATGGGAACAGTCCACCTCGAACTGCCAAGCCAGGTCTTCCCTTAACCGGAAGCAAGCATCCTGGGACAGGTTTCTGTGTAACACCCTTCATCAGCCAGGCTAGCTTGAATCCAGTGGCAAAGTGAGCATGGCACCCACGTCTGGGCATACGCTGCCAACCTAGGGCAAACAAAGCAAACCAAAAGGAGATGATGGACGGAGCGCTGAAACTTTACACTCACTCACCCCCAGTCACAGATCTGGGTTGAATCCATCATCATTCTTTAGCTCACTTTGCTGCCTCGGTTCAGAACCAGCTATATCCAAATCAGTCTTTACCCTGTGCCTCATGGGAACAGTCCAGCCCGAACTGCCAAGCCAGGTCTTCCCTGGACCAGAAACAAGCATCCTGGGACCGGTTTCTGGGTAACACCCTTTATCAGCCAGGCTAGCTTGAATCCAGTGGCAAAGTGAGCAAGGGACCCCCGTCTGGGCATTCCCTGCCAACCTAGGGCGAACAAAGCAAACACAAGGAGATGATGGGCGGAGTGCTGAAACTTTACAGACTTTCACCCCCAGTCACAGATCTGAGTTGAATCCATCATCATTCTTTAGCTCACTTTGCCACCTCAGTTCAGACCCAGCTATATGCAAATCAGTCTTGACCCTGTGCCTCATGGGAATAGTCCAGCTCGTACTACCAAGCCAGGTCTTCCCTGAACTGGAAACAAGCATCCTGGGACCGGTTTCAGTGTAACACCCTTCATCAGCCAGGCTAGCTTGAATCCAGTGGCAAAGTGAGCAAGGGACCCACGTCTGGGCGTACCATGCCAATCTAGGGCGAACAAAGCAAACACAAGGAGATGATGGACGGAGCGCTGAAACTTTACAGACACTCACCCCCAGTCACAGATCTGGGTTGAATCCATCATCATTCTTTAGCTCACTTTCCCACCTTGGTTCAGAACCAGCTATATCCAAATCAGTCTTGACCCTGTGCCTCATGGGAACAGTCCACCCCGAACTGCCAAGCCAGGTCTTCCCTTAACCGGAAGCAAGCATCCTGGGACCGGTTTCTGGGTAACACCCTTCATCAGCCAGGCTAGCTTGAATCCAGTGGCAAAGTGAGCATGGCACCCACATCTGGGCATACGCTGCCAACCTAGGGCAAACAAAGCAAACACAAGGAGATGATGGACGGAGCGCTGAAACTTTTCAGACACTCACCCCAGTCACAGATCTGGGTTGAATCCATCATCATTCTTTTGCTCACTTTGCCACTTCAGTTCAGACCCATCTATATGCTAATCAGTCTTGACCCTGTGCCTCATGGGAACAGTTCCGCCCGAACTGCAAGCCAGGTCTTCCCTGAACCGGAAACAAGCATTCTGGGACCGGTTTCTGGGTAACACCCTTCATCAGCCAGGCTAGCTTGAATCCAGTGGCAAAGTGAGCAAGGGACCCATGTCTGGGTATACCCTGCCAACCTAGGGTGAACAATGCAAACACAAGGAGATGATGGACGGAGCGCTGAAACTTTTCAGACACTCACGCCCAGTCACTGATCTGGGTTGAATCCATCATCATTCTTTAGCTCACTTTGCAAACTCAGTTCAGACCCAGCTACCTGCAAATCAGTCTTGACCCTGTGCCTCGTGGGAACAGTCAGCCCAACTGCCAAGCCGAGAAGACAGAAGTCCTCGTCCTCCGTACCACCCCTTCTGCATGGGACAGCACCTGGTGGCCGACCGCCCTCGGAAGCCCATTTACCCCCTCAGACCACGCAAAGAACCTCGGCATCGTACTCGACTCATCACTCACCATGAATCGACAGGTCAGCGCCGTCACCTCCATCTGCTTCAACATCCTCCGCATCTTCCGCAAGACCTTCAAGTGGATCCCCCCTGAGTCAAGGAAGACAGTCTAGACTATGGGAAAGCACTCTACGCTGGCATCAACAAGTCCCTACTTCGCAAACAATACAGAATACCGTCGCCAGACTCGTCCTCGGCATCTTCCGACACGAATACATCAGACAACACCTACGAAGTCTGCGCTGGGTCCGTGGAGAAAAGAGTCACTTTCAAAATCCTCACTCACGCCTACAAATGCCTACACAACAATGGACCCAAATACCTTAATGACAGAATCAATTTCCACGTACCCAAAAGAAACCTCTGATCTTCCAACCTCGCACTGGCCGAAACCCTGCGCATCCACAGAGCCAGAGCAGGCTAAAAGATCCTTCTCTCGCTTTGCAGCCAAGACCTGGAACAAGCTACTGGCAGACATCAGACGCGCCCCATCCCTGAACACCTTCAGGAAGACCCTCAAGACCTGGCTCTTTGGCTAAACAGATCTGCGGTCACCCCCCACCCCCCTCAGCACGTTGAGACCCTCATGGTTGAGTAGCGCGCTCACAATTCCCTGATTGATTGATTCAACAATATATACAGCAGGTGGTGACAAGCAACAACACATACAGTGGGAGGGGCAAGCAACAACAGGAACATTGGGTGGGGGCAAGCAACAACACCAACAGTGGGAGAGAGCACGTAACACGGAGGGTGAAGCAACATGAAGAGCCGGGAATTTGGGACCTGAACCAACACGGAGGATGAGCACATGAGGGAGACTGTTGTAAAAGACAGCCACCCAAGTCAGGTGCTTAGACAAAATGAAAAAAGTAGAGCCCGTTAAGAGAGCAGTTGAAGGACACAAGAACTTGGGCCATTCTCCAGGGTAGAGGCAAACACAAGAAGCAGAAATTAATGTTGCGCACGCCAGCTTATGAAAAGCAAGCAAATGAATGTGACAATAAAGCCAACCAATGGCAAGCACTTGGCGGCCTCCGAACCCTCTGTATGTAAAAAAAATGTCTTGCAAGCAACTACACGTCTCAGGCGAAACCTAAAGTAATGACACACAGCTGTTAAAAGTGTGCCTGTGAATGAGTCTGCGTTGCCCGTTAAAAGAGAAGCATCCGCAGAGAGAAGTGTTTATACTGTCCAATAAAAGTATTGAAGCCCTCCTGAGAAATCCAAAGCCTCCAATTAAAACTATAGCTTTCTTGCAGAAAATTACTATAAAATAAGTGTGGCAGCAATGTGGGGAACGTGTGGTAATGTGCCGTTTAAAGCATAGCAGTTTTTTGCTAGGTGCTCTCTCATTAAAAAGCATGAAGAGTAGACTGGACTGTTGCGACCCCAGTGAGAAGGATATTTCACCCCATTAAAAGTACAGTAGCCCTTCTGAGCGGTACTGGTACCATGCCATTAAATGTACAGCAGAGCTTCGGAAGGTAAAGCTGGAGTTGACTGGGCATGACCATTCTGTTATTCTCCTCCTATCTGAGACTACCAACAAGTAATGAAAATACAATTGCCTGTTTGTTATATTTTTTATATCAGCCGTCTTCCAATATTTTGGCGGCACAGCCACTGAGGAACATGGCACTAGCTGGGAAGTGGCCCACTGATAGAGAGGGACAGGGAATGATCTGCTGTGTAAACCCAGCGATCACATTCTATGAATGAGGCTTCAGACGTCACAATCATCTCATTCATTTCCATGTTGGTGAAGTGGTTCTAGAAAAATCATTCTGCGCACAAGCATACAGTGTGAAAATGAAAGTTTGTTTCTCACTATATTAGGGCCAAAATGAAATAATACCGTGAAATTCTGCAGAGCTCTAATCCAGATACGTTTGTGTGGGCCAGTCACTGGTACGCTGCGACTCAAACAAAACAGATAAGAGTAGAGTAAAAAGTTCTATTTGCATTTGATATGTGTTTTTTTTTTCAAACTTGGTCTTAAAATAAAATGTGTATTAGGACTGTGGATTTTTTTCTTTTTTTAAATTTCGGTGAGATCAGTGGGAAACTTTGCAACTTCGTCAAGGTATCAGGGAAATTTTAATTTTTTTATTTCTGTTACTTTTGTGGCAATTTATGTCACCCATATCGTATTTAACATTAACAAAATGATTTTGCGTAAGCCGTACTTGGGGGAAAAAAACAAATCCGCCCAATGCCAATGTATTCAGAAAAGATTTGCAAAAGGTTATCTTTCAGAGAATAAATCGACATACTTTTTTCAGCGTGACTGACATTTGTTGTGATATGCGTTCAAAATTATTTTAAAATGCATAAAAAACACTTTGCTCGGACGAAGGCCAGATTGCCTACAGAATGTGAGCACAAAAATCTCATGCTACAAAATACCCTCGCCAGAATATCCACTTCCAAAATATAAACACAGATTTACTATTTTGAACTTGATATCTGTGCACCTTGAAGATGTATATTTTGTCAGTGCACATGTATGTGGAGTTAAGTATAGTAAATCTATACTCAGGGCTTTAAGTGGGATGAGAAAACTGGGTGGTCTCTCAAAGGGGCGTGGCCAAGACAATTAAGGGCGTGGCTTAAAAAATTAAGCTAAAAATCTGTTCTTAGCATAGTGTGCCGCCTGACTTGTATTTTGCTGTTTCTGTCATTGCATCCAGATATATGACACAACAAGTAACATCAAACCTACAACAAGCCAGGACTATTAGCTTTGTCAATAATTGTTAGTTACGGACTGCCAGTGCCAGGGCACAAAACAGAGCCCGATAGCGACCCGTTTTGAGGCCCCCTTAAAAAAACTGCCGGTGCTCCGGCAGACTTAAAGCCCTGTCTATACCTACCTTTGTATTCTATACTTTGCTGTTTTTCGATTTTTCTGGCTATGATATTTGGTAGTACCCCAAGGACCAATGTAAACCGGCAAACTTTGGCCAAGGGCTAAAAACACGCACTTTATACACCTTTGCTGAAAAAAAACTTTGGAATAAAGTCAGCCAGTGTGTATGTAGTTGACAGAGGAAGGAGGCTGCCCACCAGTGCTTAATTTGTAAAAAAAAAATAAGGGCCGGGGCACCCACTCATTTCTCCTGTTAGCGCCGCCTTAGACAAAACCAACTATTAACAATGAAAGTGGGGAAAGAATGTAGAATAATGGCCCGAGCTACCGACTTCAGAGCTGGTAAACCAGGTTCAAGTCTCAGCGTCGGCTCAACATCCTGTGATTCTAGGCAAATCACTTAATCTCCCCTTAAATTAATGTGTCCTTAACTGGTAATCCTGAAAAGCGCTGGTGTTTGTGATTAATTGCCAGTGCGGAGCATTGGAAACCACTGGCTCAAATTAAGCACTGCTGTCCACATATTGTCTGTTTCACAGCCATTGTGTTGGGCTACAGTAGTAAGAAGGATCATATAGTGAGAGCGAGAGAGGCCTTGATAGATAATGTTAACATGATATGGATGAAAACCTAGATGCATCGTGAAATCGAAAATTAGAAACTCATCAACCTTAATGGCCTAGAAATTATTCAATGGTCACAACGTATTGATTATACATTGCTATAGAGGTGGGTGAGCAGCTTAAATCTCGAGCCAGCTCATGTCAGATACTGGGCTCTGGAGTTGAAGTTGGAGTTGAACTTCCAAGTGGGCACGAGGCCCACTTAGAACTTCAACCTAAAGAGAGCTGAGTTTTCATGTGGCTTCCGACTGCCACCCTCACTCTACCCTCGTGCACAATGTGAAAAATGAAGCTTTAACATATGAGGTAAAAAGTAGAGACAAATAGATACCCATTTAGTAGCTGATTTGTACAATGTGAAACTAGATAACATGGGTTTAATCACGGCTCCCCCGCTTAAACAAACTGTGTGATCTAAAGAAACTTATGTTTCACCAATCCCCCTCTTTCTTCATTACCTCTCCTTATGTAATTTACTTTGTTCTATTGTAAACGCTCAAACACCTCTGGGTATGGCTATGTAAAAATGCATAAATAAACTTGAATTCAGTGGCGGCCAGCATGGCTTGCGGGTGGCGGGGTGGGCAGTTCACGCTGGTTGGGGGGGTTTCGCAGGTGTTGGGGGTTCATAGAATAAGAAAAATGATTGAAAAATAAAATAAACTTACCTTGCCGCCGGGTCCCGTGTCTTTACTCCTGCTCTCCTCCTGGAACTCGTGGAGCAGGAAGTATGCCCTACTGACCAATCACAGCGCTGCAACGCAGCGTTGTGTTTGGTAAGCACCCCGGCTTCCCTGACCAAACAGTCATTGCACACTTAGGAGTGGGCAAACCACTCCTCCCCTGCTCAGCTCCGAGAGCGCAATAATCGCCCCCACCCACCTGCTGCAAAGCAACACGAAGCATAAAATGATAATACCTCAAAGTTGTTATCATTTTATGTTTCTTCTTCCTCGCACTGCTTAAAAGTAGTAGGGCGACGCTCCTCCGCCATAACGGAGGAGCCGCCACTGCTTGGATTTCTCTTTCTTCGTTGTACAAAGTCTGCAAATTTGGCAGAGCCAGTTCTGCGGCTGAAGAACCAGATTCATACATAACGCCCAATATGTATGACTCATGAATCTTTAGGGTAGACCGATTCATACTTCAATAGTGAAAAGATGAGTAACACAGACTAGTGATATATCCAGCATTCTATAGAGAGTGTAGACTTAATTTAGAATAAAAAATCAATGGAAATCTTCCGATTTGCTGAGGAGGTTTTTGTTTCCCCTAATGTTAAATAATGCCCACATTCCTTTTTAAGTCGAGTCTAAGCAGCGCGCATGCGCTGCTGTAAGACTTAGAGTAAACAGTATTCGGAGATTAGTCCCACCTGCTTCCCTCCTGCTGCTTGCCATTGGTTCACGCTTATGTTGCGCCTGTGTCCAAGCTCGTTATTTGTTGGTGTTCCCTATATATCACTTCCGTTTTCTCTAAAGCAGCACCGACCAACTACAGTTATCTTTCGCTACTAGGTGTTTAGGGGTTTGGTTAGGGACTACTTCCTTTATTTAGTGTTAGGGATATTGTAACAGTGTGGCGCCTAGCACGGCACCTGCTTTCATGTTTGTGCTTGTTTTTTAATCTCACACAGCAAATGTGTGGTTACTGTTCACGCACACACACGCATGCACAACCCACACATGTTCGCCACACTATGTGCATATCTCCACTCTGGATTTTATTTTATGTTTTTCAGTCTTTTTTGTATAGCGCAAATTTAGCCCAAGGACATTTGAGCGCTTTACACAAGCATCAGGTTACATCGCGCAGTTCGTTTCTCATTAGCACGGGTGACGAGTCATTTTTTTCTAAGAACAGGGATGTTGAGCCGAGGCCACCACCCGAACCTCGTTCCACAGTGCAAGGCCGGCAGCTCTGGCCGTTAGGTCACATCTCCCCGCTTATACTCTTCTCTTCATGCGTAGGATGCTCCTCTGTGCTGGGGTCACCCCGGGCTAGCTACTACCACAATGGTTCACTAGTCCTCCTTGTGGTACTGCTATTTCCAATCGCGGCGCTGGCTGGAGCTGTGTGTTCTGCTGCAGCGGTGTGCTCTGCTGCAGCGTCTTCTCCAGTGTGGTGCTCCACGTAGGCAGCTCTCCAGAGGTTCCAGGCACCCGGTCCATCCCCAGATGAGCTGTATTCTCCACTGTACGAGTAATAACGTGGCAACTAGATAACATACGTTTGAATAATAAATAATTTTACAGTTGTTTAAAACAAGTAAAACATGCACGTGTATTCTGCATGTGTTTTACAAAAAGAGTATTGAGTGCTTTACCTCGTGCTTTTTTTCTCTTCTATAGTTTCCATAGATGAAAGGAAACAGTTGAGATTATAAGTGGTTACATTATTAATTCACTGTATATCACAAACACGTCACGACTGGCATGCAAAATGTTTCCGATCTAGCAGCACATTCATAAATCAGTGTAATGTATCCCAGTGCCCAGGGGAATAATTGACCACAGTTAAAATGGTGCCTGAAGGTAATGATTAGCAACTAGCTTTAAAAAACCATATACTTGATCTGTCTTGTTGTGGAAAGATGAGAAGGTCAGTTGTGTTTACAGTTGCTTGTGAGCCAGGTTTCATGCGCATTGTTACACCAGGTTATTTGTTCTGCCGAGAAATTACACTTTTACACCCCTTAAGATCTGACAGTAATGTTGCACTCTGCGCGTCGGGCAGGTTTAGACAAAGTTTGCGGAGTGTTATGGCGCTACTAATGCAACAGCCTGCTGTGATGCTTATAAAATTTCTTTGTTGTGATCTATGTTGAAAACAGTGTGTTGACTGTTGTAGTCAATCACAACAAGGTGGAGTATGCTCCCGACCCTCACACTACCTCCACCTGTTCCTTCACTGTCTCCCGCTTGGCCTCTCCACTCTTTCTCTATTTCCGTCTCACTCTCTCCTGTCGTGGTGATTAAGTCACAGTGTGACGTGTTTGGGATGACATTTGTGGCAGTATTTTGTATGTGTTAGGCTGAGTTCTGCCGTGACTTGTTTTTGTAATGTATTTCTCGGTCACGTGCATTTTAAAGCGTGCGTTTACTTATATGTAATGGAGAATGTGGCTCATGGCTGTGACTTATGTATTTGATGATGCATGTGCTAATAGTGTGTGCATATGATAACGTGCACGCAAGGAGGTAAGAGTCTGCATAGCATTTCTGCTCAGCATTTATTACTCTAAGCACAAGCATTTTTCAGGGCCTACAGTACTTTATTCGTTTTTTCCAGGGTTTTCCATTTCAGGAGTCAATAGTAGTGGTATATTTGTGCCTTCAGTACCTTGAAATCTAGGCCTCTACTAACCACATACTTCCAGTTAACCAATAAGTACGGACAGGTCTTATGCATTATGCATCATAAATAATCCAGCACATTTTATAATAGTATTACCTCATTATTGTGTCAGGACGAAAACTAAAATTAAGGACGCTTTATTAAAGTTGTTAACGCATAAACAGCACCTTTAAATACAGGTAAATACATCACCTTAATAATCTCTTATAAGGTCCCAAAGGCGAGACTTATTGGCTATGCCAATGCTTGTTTTGAGAAGGTGTGGATTGGGTGAACTAGATCGTACTAGGCCCGTACATGTGAGTATAACAAGTAAGGTTGTCAACCAAGTCTCAGGATATCGACAATTTCAAAGTTTAAAAAGAAAGGTGAATAAACTCCAAATTGTAGATTTTTCCCAGAAAGTTTTCCGGCAAAAATATTTTATGTTCCGCGCTAGAAAAGTCTATTGAAATGAAGTAAGGTAAACTGTACACCTTTTACAACTTCACAAAATTCTGACATTGTGTACCCTCTCCAATTGTTACATTTACTCTTCTACCACCCGCTTGGATTGTCTGTTGACCTTGTCTCAGGATTCCAGTGCCGTTTTTCTGTCTCTTTCTTCTGTGTTGGTCTGGCTAATACTGTTTGTAGATGCCTCTTAAGCAGGAATGTTGCTCAAGACCATTGCCTAGTGTTGTTTTATAACTTACAGTTGCTGTGTTTTGTATATAAACACCTAAGATGGTGGATTGCCTTTGCCACCTATCAAATATTTATATCTATATATATCTATATATATTTTGAGAAATTCGCGAGGATTCGTCGACCGGCGCCAAAGTTATTCAAAATAGAATGTTGAGGTTTTCCTATGGAAACGTGGTCCTAACTATAACTACCTACTGGCGACCGCCAGTAGGTAATAGATATAAATATATCAATTAGCGGTCGCCACTGGGTAGTAATAGTTAGGTTTTGGTTTGCTTATAACTTTTGCGTTGTTGGACAAATTTCACAAAACTTTTAAAAAAAGGATCATCCACCTCATCTCTTTCCTGGAAAGCTTCGGGCTGATCCATCAAGTGGCGGCCAAGAAAATATAGTGGTCCCAAAACAAAATTTCCCCATGCAATTTCCATTGACTTTTTGGAAAGTGATACCACAAAAACTGCAGAACGGTGTAACACCAAAGTTGGGAAGGAATCTATGTCCTGGTCCAGAAAGCGTACAGTTTAGGTTTTGTTGTAAATCTGTTCAGTAGTTTTTGAGAAATGAAGTTACAAAAATATTTGTATATCTTGACGGTTGGGTTAGAGGGATTCTCACAAGAGTGCCTCAAACCCAATTAAAAAAATAGAGCGTTATGACTGTCCCACTGGGCTTTTATCCCCTTGGGGCAATTTGCACTCGACTGAGTTTGATTTTGACATAAAATATAAGGGGGCAGAGTAGCGATACCCAGCCGCCCAGGCCTGAGTGATTCCCCCGGCCCCTATATATATATATATATATATATATATATATTACCTACTGGCGGTCGCCAGTAGGTAGTTATAGTTAGGACCACGTTTCCATAGGAAATCCGCAACATTCTATTTTGAATAACTTTGGCGCCGGTCGACGAATCCTCGCAAATTTTTCAAAATAGGTGGGGCGCTACGCTCCGCTCCTACCCTGAAAGTCTCGGGGGGATTCGTCAAGCGGGGGCTGAGATAAAAGGGGGGTCCCAAAACGCGTTTTTCCCATGCATTTTTCCATAGGACCTTTAGACAGGGCTACAGCCCGAACGGCTGAACAGAATTACTAGAAATTTGGCAGAGAGGTAGTCCTCAGGTCAAGGAAGTGCCTTTTGTAGGTTTGGTGTAAATCTGTTCAGTAGATTCTGAGAAAATAGCCTTTAAATCAATATATATATCTGAGCCAGCTTACGGTGCGCTTACGGTACGCTTACCGTACGCGTACGGTGGCGTGCGCGAGCGCGATTCTGATTGGCTCTTAGATCTTAGTAAACATTCGAATCGGCCGAAACCAGGAAGCGGCGGCCGCCATTTTCTCTCTCGCACTGAGAGTGATTTCTAAAATATAAAGCCCAAAAACATGTAAAGGGGCTGTTTAGACAGCTCCCACACACATAGCCATGTTGAGGGAGTCCCCAAAGATCCCCCAAGGCCAAAAACGGAATTTTTATTTTTTCGGTAATTTCGCCGATTACGCGTACGGTAAAAAATTTAAAAAAAAAAAAAATTATCCACACTCTCTCCACCCCGTGTGCAATTGGTGCCCGCAGGGCACCAATTGCGCATGGCTTATTAGAGATGAGATAAACTAAAATATTAAAAAAAATATTAATAAAAAAAAAAATTATCCACACTCTCTCCACCCCGTGTGCAAATGGTGCCCGAAGGGCACCATTTGTGCATGGCTTATAAAATATACGAAAAATTAAAATATTACCTTTCAAAACGAAGTGCATCATATGTCCTCCATGTGCGCACGGTGCGCGAAGCGCATCGTGCGTACATGGCCCATCTAGCGTAACGTGGGCACGCGGTGCACGTAGTGCACCGCGTGCCCACCGTGCGTGCACGGCACTAACTGCGTAAAGTGGGCGCGCGGTGCGCGAAGCGCACCGCGTGCTCACTGTGCGCACACGGTGCGCGAAGCGCACCGTGCGCGCACGGAACGAACTGCGTTAAGTGGGCGCGCACGCCACGAATGGCGTAATGTAACTTAGCATTTAAAAAACCGTACAAATTCACTGAAAAAACCATAGGTTTCACACACGTTATAGTTAGGAATTAGCATTTAAAAAACCTTGCAAATTCACTGAAAAAACCATAGGTTTCACACATGTTATAGTTAGCGGAAATTTTACTGATAAAAAACCAATGAAATTCCCCCGTTATAGTTAGTGCAGGCAACTATAACTCACGCGACCGCAATCTTCTGCTGATGACATATGTGTCTTTATGAAAAAAAAATATTTGTAATATATGTATAGCTAAAAATGTATGGAAGAAGACATGGGCAAATAAGTGTCTAAATACAGTATTAGCATCAGCAGAGGATTGCGGTCGCGTGAGTTATAGTTGCCTGCACTAACTATAACGGGGGAATTTCATTGGTTTTTATTAGGAAAATTTCCGCTAACTATAACATGTGTGAAACCTATGGTTTTTTCAGTGAATATATATATATATATATATTGCAGCAAACCATTCCTACAAGCGATCGTCTTCACCATCGATCAAGAAAGGGACGGTATATAGATATATCCACCACCAAGCTTACTTTTGTTATCAAGCACGAACCACACCGATCCGAGTATTTCTCAATGGAACTTTATATATATATATACAATCCCACTAGACTTTCACGGGATCACTGCTTAGAAAAAAAAACGCCAGCCAGCATTTTATAGTTTAATAGGAGACACCCAGGCCTTTCTTAAAAGTATGTGGGGAAGGGCCATGAGTGTGTCCCCGCTCCCTGAGCCAGTTCTGGCTCCAGGGATACCATCCCCCCAGGGCCGAATACTTGAAAGAAGGGAGGGGGCATGCGCCCCACAACCCGTACCACTAATGTACCCTGGGGACCCCATACCCTGGGGACACAAATTTGCCATAATAGGGGAGGGGCCATGTGTGCCCTCACCTTTATTAAAAAGGAAGGCCCTGGAGGATGGGGTCCCCAGGGCACATAGTGGCCCAAGTAGGGGGGCTGCACTCCCTCTCACCTTAAAATATATGTTTTGGCCCATGATGATGGGGTCCTGAGGCCACTATTGGTTTACGGAGAGGGGTGCGTGCCTTAATTTAAAAAAAGGCCCCAGGGAGGGGTCCCCGGGGCCCTTACTGGCTCGGGGAGGGGTTGCATTACTCCCAGCTTGGGGAAGGGGCCTGCGCCAATGGGTTCGACGCAGGGCCTGGCGTGGTGAGCATTGCAAGGTTCGCTGCATGTGTGGGTTGTTATCTCAAGTAACTATAACTTGTGCCCTGAGGTAACTATAACTCACACCCTCACCATGCACTGCAAATTTTCCCACATATTACATCTCTCATTTCATGTTCTATGACATCATTGTCATGACATCATCATTTAACCACTTCCGTGCTGCGCGAATGTTCGCGCTTTGTGGGCGTTTTAATGAGTGTGTGGGTTTTGGACGGCCCCGTCCGTCCTCCGCACACGCCCACCGTGACGTCGGACGGCTGGGGTCCGTCCGCAGCACACAAGGGGTTAAATGAAATCAATATGACAAGACTGTGCATGGTGGGGGCACAAGATATAGTTACCTAGGGCATGAGTTATAGCTTTTAAAAAAAGATCTTTATTTGTGATATTTAATATCAACAATAACCCTACAGAGGAGACAGAAACAAGCAGGGGGTGCAGAGCTTGTATACATATGTAATATAAACCCACCAATATGTATCATACATTCCAATTTGTACAGTAAGAAGACATTTCCAACACAAAAGGAAAAAAGAAGAAAATGAAATAAAAAGGAGGGAAATGCCAGAGGGAAAGATAATTTTGCATGTAAGGAAGAGAAAACAGTACATGTGCATGGACCACGGTTCAATACATAGTAGGGGCACCCTACAGGCGCACATGCGTACAAGCCTTTTGGAGCATTAATCTCGGGGTGCAAGTTAATCTTCTCCAGCTACCTCAGTATCTAAGGCTGAAAGTAGCAGATAGTATTTTAGTGGCTGCCATATGTCCTGTGGTCTTGAGGCAGGAGGTTGCAGCGACGCATATTTTTTACTTGTGGTGTCACAGTATATCAAGTCTCATATCCATGCCTCTACATTAGGGCTGGAGGCGCCACACCAGTGCAGAGACGCCTGATGCTTGGCCAACAACAAAGCGAGGGCAGTATAACGGCTGGCATTTGCTGGCAACAGTTTAACATAACCCAACAGGGCCCGCAATAGGTCTGGGGTAAGTGTAAATCCTGTCATATGCAACAATGTAGGATGGACTACCTACCAGAAAGTGGGTATTGGAATGCAGTTCCATGCTCAGTGAATAAAATCAGCATGCTCCACCGTGCACCTTGGGCAGCAGTGCAACGTGGTAGGGTCAGCTCTGGCCAGTAGTCGGGGTAGCACAGGCACGGTGCAGGTATTTAAAATGTAACATCTTGTGGCGATGGCTATTGGAAATCAGCCGTGTCTGCTCACAGCAGTAGTACCACACCTTGTCCGACAAAGGTCTCCCTAAATCCCCCTCCCAGGCAGCCCTCATTCTTTCCACCGCGATGGGCCTCAAACAGATAGATGTATGATATAAACAGGAGACTAAATGAGCATTATCCAGGGCCGTAATTATCATAGTGAGTGGGGAAAGTCAACAGGCTCCTTAGGGTAAGAGAGAATTGCAGTGTGAATTGTACTGTGCAGCTGGTATAAAATAAATCTGTCCATATATGACACTGCATACCATTCAGCCAGTGAAGAAACAGACGACAATTCAGCATCTGCAAATAGATCCCCATTGTGTGAAGCTGACATGTGGCTAGAGTACGCTGGGTCAATGTCTTGCCAGTCAATGAAAGCTAGGAATTATTGGGAAGGGAAATATGGGGGGAATATAACATTTCGAAGCCCAAATAGTCTTGTCCAAGCCCAATACGTAGTGGTAAGCGTCTGTATCTCAAGAAGGATTCCTGGCAAATCCTGTGGTATAATAGTCGAAAGGGACAGTGGGAGGGCCTGGATCTCATTCTCGCTTAATATATTGGAGTCAGGGATCTGGATGATACGAAAAATATGCAAAATGTGCCTGGGCAATGAGGTAATAAATGTAAAAATCTAGGACACCAAACCCACCACAACCATAGGGCAGAGTCAATGTATCCCAACTAATTCTAGGGTGCTTGACCACCCAGACCAACCGGGTGACCATACTATGCAAGGTATCAAAGAAGCTTCTAGTCAGGGCTGGGCACAAGTTATAGTTACTTGAGATAAGTGTAACTGGTGAATTTCAGTGGGTTTTTGAGTTTAAAATGTCACGTTGTCATTTAAACTTTCACTTGTTAATGTCACGTTAACCTTTGTGTTTTTTAGTGAATATATATATATATATTTGTTTGTTTATTTCTCTTATGTCTATTTTCTATTTTTTGTTTTTTGTTTCTTTCTATTCCCCGTCTTTATCTTTCATTTTTTATTTTATGGTGCGTCCATGTCCCACTTTTTTTATATCTTTCTTACTCTCTTTCTCATAAACCAGGATTTGTAGAAAGAAATGAGTGTTTGTTTTTCATTTCAGGATATAAATTAATCTTTAAAACGCAAGTGTTAGGGAGTTATGGGACACAATGTAAATATTGAGGTTCATTCTTGATGTTGACAGCAGATGAAAAGCATTAATTGTTCTGCCATCCTTAAACACAGTGGATGAACAGCACCAGTAATTTGCATTCTTAATGAGTGAGGGATTAATAAAACTCAGGCAAAAAAGGGGTGGTTGATCTATGTGTAGACAAATTAGATATTTTCACCACTGGCTAAACTAACCAAGACATACTGAATTTTGAGGCTTAACATAATCTAATTTAAAAGGCTTGCATTCGTTTACATACAAAATGTTGCTGCTTTCACAAGAAAAGTGTACCGATTTCTCTTTAAGTTTCTGGACCATGCAGTTCAATGTGCTTGTTTCTTTTCCTTCTTACCCTACTTTAGTCCTATTACTCTCTTGTTATATTCTTGAGATGGTGCTTCAGTTCTTCTACTTTCTTGCCGTTTCAGGATACTGTTTCTAGTGTCCTATTTTTCTGTACCCTCTCTGATGTTATTTGCTTCCCTTTATTGCCACCCTCTGCCTTTCCCTCCCTCGCACCCTTGCTTACCTTTCCCCCATCATCTCCTGGAGTGGACATTCTTTCGAACCTCCTCTCTATCTTCCAGGAATTTGAGAACCCGGATGGGGAGGAGTTCTCAGGGGAGTACACCCCGCCTGCAGAGGAGACCTCCTCTTCACAGTCCATTCCTGATGTGTATATTCTCCCCCTCTCCGAGGTGTCGCTTCCTGACCCCAACCCTCAGCTTCCAAAGTCAGGTACTCGCTTCCAGCAGCTCCACCCTTGTTTGTCCTTCTCCTGCCCATCGCTTGCTGTACCCATCAGAGATTCCATCTTCTCTGTCTTTCCATCTTTCACTGGTTCTAATGGCATCTCTTTTTCATCATCTGAATCCCTCTACATCTTATTGCTACATCTTGTTTCTCACATAGTTCAAATGCATATAGACAGCTTTATGAAGTCATCTATCCTTCATGTCCTGTTTCCATGTCTTCATTCACCAGACTCCAAATGTAGAAATTTCATATTTGGCATCCTTTCCAATGTCAACATTGAGTTTCCATCATGATTTTGTGAATAAATGAAGTTCTGTCGGTATGGTTCCCTGACTAGGGCAGTTTTAATGCCAGTTCTTTCATAGTGGATGAGCAGTGCAATGCATTGAATCTGTTCAGAATGAAACTTGGGAGTTGACATGTATGTTGATCATGTTACTCGATGAAATTATCATAAATGGTTGGAAACACAATGCTTCTTTATTTTTTTAACGGAGTTTTATATAGCACGAACTTGACCCGAAGGTATCGGGTATCAGAGCGCTTTACATAGCACCAGTTGTGTTACATGAGGACACATTCATTATTGTTTGGCAAGGGGGGAGATTAGGTGATTTGCCCAGAATCACAGGTTGTTCAGCATCATTGCAGAGACTCAAACCCGGTTCCCCAGATTAGAGGTTGACCGCCCTAGGCGTTAGGCCAACTCCTCTCCCTTCCTCCCTTTTCTTCTCTGCTAGGAATTCTCTTGGGTAATATAGCTCCTCTGAATCACAAGGAGACTAGTGCTCCATATCAGCACGACACCATATTTTCAGCCACTGGTTTTCGTTTAACGAACCAGTGTTTTCTTTGGTATTTATTCATTGGTAACAATGAAACCAACTGCACTGCAATACAGTGCTTTGTAAAAGGAGGAAAGCTCACAAATAGACACCCGGGGTCCTATTACGTACAGGGTACACTTTCCCTATATGCACCACGGCACACCTTCAAACAGGTGCACCATGTACAAACAGGGAAAGTGCGCCCTACTATGCTGGACTCACTGCCCTGAAGGCAGCCGTAAACTCATGCTGCCCTGAGGGCAGTGCATTCAAGTGAAATACGGAGGGGCTGCTTCAAAGCTACTCCGTGTTTCACTGTACAGGTGGCCCGGCCTGCACTTTAAGGAGGGGAGAGAGATCCCCGTCAGTGGGTGCAGTGAGTGACTGTATCCACCTGCAAGGAGATGTCTGGGGGCTCCATAGGACCATGACCCTCTCCAGAGGGCGACCATCAAGAGGTGCACTGACAGTGCACCACCTTTTTGTAGTGTGCTGTCAGCGCGCCACCTGACAGCTTCTTCACCTCTGCGCCTGCATCCATAATACAGTTCGGGCTGGACTGCTCTCATAGGGAGCAGGGTCAAGACTCATTTGCTTATGGCTGGGTTCAAATTGGAATAGCATGGGGAGCAAAAAAACGATGGATTTAAGCCCAGATCTCTGAACTGGGGTGAATGCATGACATTGCTCTGCATTCTGTCCATCAAGTGTTCTTTTTGCATTTGTCACTCCGAGTGGGACAGGTTTGTCCAGACCTAGGTCCCATGCTCTCCATGCCACTGGAGTCAAGATGGTCTGGCTGATGAGGGGGGAAACCCCGAACTGGTCCTAGGATGCTTGTTTCCAGTCGAGGGAGGACCTAGCCTGGAAGCTCGGGCTGGACTGCTCCCATAGGTTTTGCATATGGCTGGATTCAAACTGGAATGGCATGGGGAGCAAAAAACTATGGATTTAGGCCCAGATCTCTGCACTGGGGTGAATGTATGACATTGTTCTGCATTCTGTCTATCAATTGTTCTTTTTACACCCATAATACAGCATGGGCGCAGGGGTAAAGAGATTCCCCCATTTGCATGCAGCTACGCTCCCATGCAAACGTGGGACCCCCCCCTCTTGAGATAGCGCTGGCGCATCATGTGCACCAGGTCTATCTGTATTAAAGAAGGGCCTGCTCAAGCTTCTGCAGCAACTTCTGTGAAACAGGCCCAGATTTCTGTTTTTCTTGTTGTCGTATGGTCGCTAATACAATCTACTAGGTTCTTCTGCTCTAAACACTCCTTAACCCATATGGACAAGCAAAAAGGTAAACACACCCTTCAAAGGAGAAAGCCACTGTAAGTGTAGTTGGCAGCAGGGGATGGACACTTGTCCACTGAAAGAGACAATCACTGGAGCTGTCTGCAAGAGCACTTATCATAAGCAAAAACTCATCATCAATAGCTGAAAAACACTACCTCTCTCAGAAAAGAAGCAGGTGAGCCTAAGCTTACTTAATTGCTTGGAGGAAGAAAAGACGGTAGCCATTTCCCTTCACGAGAAGAATGCTACTTCAGTTTAAGTTACACTGAAGGATGGTAGCCCATCACTTAAATGAGATAACTTCTCTGAGCCTTCTTTATAGGATGGCATCACATCACTTGAAGCATATATTATGTCCCCATTATTTGCTCATAGGGCGGTAACCTTATTACGAGTAGAAAATCTCTCCAACTACTAAGAGAGCATGAGCTTACTCTGTGTTTCACTCACAAAAGACCACAACCACATGCTCTATAGAAAACCTTACATGTTCATCAATCTGCATATTAATGCTAATTTTGAATAGTTGCTAGTTTCCGTAGGATAGCCACAGCCTCAAAACCTCTTAAGTCAAAGGTGGGTTGGCCTGTTGGTAAATTGAGGGAAGTTTTTCACAGGCTGATGCCTCTAAAAGGCCTGGAGGGCTGAAATAGAGGCAATCAGTCCCATCAGGCCCAGACCCGGTCCAACAAGTGATTTACTCATCCGTAGATCTCCAATCCTTTCAGGAGCAGGGCGCGGTTGGAAAATTGTCCCAAATGGCCACACCATCATCGACCTGCTCCCATCAATGATCAAGGACACTTTATGGTGGTTCATCATGTCTGTGGACACCCATCAAACAGATTAATGTAGTCCAGTGGTTCTATTAACAAGCTGTCCCTTAACTTTTCAGGTCTGGTGAAGCAGCCAGGATTCAGTCGCCAGGACCTCAGCTATCTGCAGGAGATTGGGAACGGCTGGTTTGGCAAGGTCTGTACATCCTTTAAGGACTCTCGGCTCTTGCCATTGGATTGTTTTGGGCCGGTTGAGGGTGGAAGTACTGTTTAAATGCAGAACAAGAAAGTGGTTGAGCAGCGCCCAAGATCCCAATGAAACAGAAAAGTCTTCAAATAAAGAAACATAAGTGTAGAGGCTGGCTTGAAATAGAAAGAAGGGGAAAGAGATAAATAGAGACAGAGAGAGGTATAGAGATAGAGGGACATAATTGAAATATCAGGTATAGAGTAAGAAGATGAAAGATATGAGAGGGTTGTGTAGAGACTAGTCTGATATGCAATGGCAATATGGCCCACTCTGGAATGGGCATCCCTTTTGGAATAGTAGCCCAGTAGATATTTACTGTTTTTCAATTACACATTTTTCTGCATTGTCTTTGTGGAACATACGTTGTCTCTGTGCTCAGTGTTAGTGGGCTCTTGTTTTACGAGCTGTTTAGCTTTAAAGACAGTGTTACCAGAGCTAAACTCTACTTTGGTTTTTAGCGCTATTAAGTTCTCCTGTTTTTGCTATACAACCACCTTCTACCAAACATGATTGAGGGAACACTATTTCAGTGGGAGGGAGTATGCCATTCAAGATATTGTGCCTTCTCTCCTCATGGCTGTTACTTCATCCTGTTGGCTGTTTTCTCTTTGTAGGTGATTCTTGGTGAGATATTCTCAGACTACACTCCTGCCCAGGTGGTTGTAAAGGAGCTACGGGTCAGTGCCAGCCCTCTGGAACAGAGGAAGTTTCTGTGTGAAGCGCAACCTTACCGGTAAGACCGAGGGCGCCACTTAGTCTCACCGACCCGCCCATAGGCTATTTCACGGAGTCAGGCTGGGCCTGAGACTCTGTTAGGTCTGCCAGAGAGCTTGTTTTAGATGTTTTAGACAACCTCTCACTAAGTTCTAAGAAGTCACGAAACACAACAATGGTATCTAGAAATCTTTATTATAGCCCGCCGTAGCGGGCTATACCTGCTGTTAAAGGCCCGCTGCAGCGTTAAAGGCCCGAGCCGAAGGCGAGGGACTTTAACAAAGCAGAGGGACTTTAAAAGCCGGTATAGCCCTGCTACGAAGGGCTATAGTGCTATTAGAACATTCTGCCACTAGAGGGCAGAATGTTCTAACAAAACAAAGCCTTCAGGGAGCGCGAGGGGATTGAAATCCCCTCAGGCTCCCTGAAGTCTTTGTTCACAGCCAGAGCTGTGAACAAAGACACATTGGAATGTTGGTGCTCCGGGCTTATACCAGCCATTATAAGCCCGGAGCACTCCATTGTTTTTAATGGAGCTGCCAACATTCCAACGTTCTAATATAAGTTATTATGATAAAAAATGGACAGCACGTATTGAAACTATTTACTAGCTAATGCTAATAAAAACAAACACCCAATCTCCACATATTTTCAGGTTGTGCGCAGCCCTCGCTTTCCCAGCAGTTTAAGTTCATAGCATATTACCCATTCATCCTTTGCAGTTTTCCCTCAGCCTTGCATTCTCATGTCTCACTAGCAGCTCAAACATGTACTGCTCATGTAAACAGAAAGTTGTAACAACATGTTAAGAGACATTAGAACATTGGAATGTTGGCAGCTCCATTGAAAACAATGGAGTGCTCCGGGCTTATAATGGCTGGTATAAGCCCGGAGCACCAACATTCCAATGTGTCTTTGTTCACAGCTCTGGCTGTGAACAAAAACTTCAGGGAGCCTGAGGGGATTTTAAACCCCTCGCGCTCCCTGAAGGCTTTGTTTTGTTAGAACATTCTGCCCTCTAGTGGCAGAATGTTCTAATAGCCTTATAGCCCTTCGTAGCAGGGCTATACCGGCTTTTAAAGTCCCTCTGCTTTGTTAAAGTCCCTCGCCTTCGGCTCGGGCCTTTAACGCTGCAGCGGGCCTTTAACAGCCGGTATAGCCCGCTACGACGGGCTATGAGGCTATAGTATTTGTTTCCCAAGCTGTTTGTGGAAAGAAGTTGAGAGAATCGCAGTCATGTAACCAATGCTAGCAAGGAGAATTCGAGTCTGCAACAATGTAATTGACATGAACATTCCTTCATGTGCTCCTAAAGGCCTTCCTGATCAAGGTAGAGGTTATGTTCCTTCTGTTTAAGTGCCTTTACCAATGAACACCCTCTATTTTACAGAAACCCCATCCCTGCATCAGCTCAGAGGGCACCAGATTCAGCCTCATTGGAAATTCCCTCCATTACCCAGTCTACTTTATAACCCACAAGACGGCAGCTTCAGATCTTGAGCCCTGCCCAGTGGAATCTTCTGCTTCTCTTTACTTGTATTCTGCTAGGCATATTTTATTTCACATTTCTATGAAAAGCCACTGATTTTCCCACAAAGTCTAAGTTAAAGTTAATTCGACAGCCAGGCAGAAGAGGTAGTTTAGTCTCAGTATACGTTCAATAACTAATCACACTTACCCACTTCTGCTACTCAATGCAGCTAGTCAAGAAGTTCAAGGATGGTACATAGAGTGTACTCTGCCAGATTGTGCTGCAAGCGATAAGGACACATTTGCAGGCTTAACACTACAAAAACTCTAAATCAACCCAACAATGAAAAGTTGAGAACTCCCAGTTTCCCTACAAAGCAGTCTACAACTTGCGCTGCACTGACGTATGTCTTCACAGTTAGGGAGCCTGAGGTGGTGTTCTGTTTTAATGGATTGTGCTTTCACTACATAACTGGGGAGCTGTTGAGGTCTCTTTGAAGTTATTTCAAAATAAGAGGGCATGTTTAGAGGCTTCCTACAGAGAGTATATTCAACTATTGTAAATCATTGATATCAAAGATGCAACATTGTTGAGATAACTGAGACAAAGCTCTACCTTTGAACCACAAGATGATAAGATAATTAGAGTAACAAATGTTAATTGACGCAAGTTAAGGTATTGCAAGTAATAGTAATTGGATAATGTAAATTTAATGATCTAGAAGTGGTAATTTGAAGCTTTCTTGGCAGTTTTACTGCTCATATGGTATATGACATAAGTTGGGTATTCTCTGTATCATAATACAGATGTGTATCGTGTATTTGCAGATAAACAAGGATAGAATCAATGTTGTGTGTGCAAAATCATGCTGATAACAATTACTATTCAAAATGCATGCCCAAGTGCCCAGGATGATGACAATACCAGTGGCTTGAGGAGAACAGTACTTGAATGGTTGTGCAAAGATATCCTAAGAAAGACTTTTGATGGGTCAGGTTATTTGCACCAGTTGCAATTGTTGAGAGGCTGAGGAGGTGATCCATGTTGGTGCGTACTTAAGAGGTGTAAGTGGTAGCATACGACTAGATCGCTAATCATTACTAAACATCAAATGATGCAGAAGTGTTTTCAGTATTACGTGTCTACTGTGCTTTTTATCAAATTGAGTTTCGTATGGTGTATGTCATAATATAATTGACAAAAATATTGTCGTATATCAATATCATATCCTAAATATCCTTTACAAATAACATTGAGGGATTGGGTGTAGAGTTTCTATTATTGATCCTAATGTGACTGCATCTTTGTAAATACTATTTAGAATGCAATAGTTTTATCAAACAAAATTAGTCCATGATATACTTATGCCACACCGTCAGAGCTGAATTTAAAACTAGTAAGGACTTTTATCACACCGAGGTTGGTCTTCAAGTTTATGCATGTGCACTCTGTTGTTGGATTACAAAGTGTTCAGCACGCCATGTCCCGTTTGTTAAGTGGCATGTTGGTGCTTAATTTTTTCTTCAGAGCTGTGCTGCCCTTCCCTACTCTGCCCTATGCTCATCACTCAGTCGGCCCAGCAATCGTGCAGACTTGCTGAGAGTTCTCCCATTTCATGACCTGAGACGTCTGAGCTGGGGTCTAATGTCAAGTTAGGCACTCAAAGTGTAGCTCTCTACCCTCTCTAGCCAGCTGTGATTGACTGATCGTGGTGGCAGTGTAATAATAGTGCATTGTAAAAAGCTGCCCAGGATCCATTCTAGACTGGGGATCCTCCAAGTACCACATTCCATTACCTTTTCTTGTTGGGATATGAGCTCATGTCTGGAAGTGACACACTTTCATGATGGACCAGCTGAAACCAACCAAGAGAAACATCTTCAAAACATGATCCCTGCATAGGTTGATTACGCAGTAGTCCATGCCTGGATTGGCGAACCCCTGAACTGTGGCATTTCCTCCAGAAGTGAGCCAGAGCAGTGTAAACGTATGTCGGCTCCTCTTCTGTGCTTCCTGTTTCACCCTCTTTAGTGTGGGGATGGCATGTGGCATACTGCATGTGCATAAAAAAAAAACTCTGCTGGTTGAGGGACCTCAACAGCTGGAGGCCATGCTTTTGGTAGTGTACGTTGTAGGTGGTTTGCTGAAGGTGTAGGGTATAGTTGGCTGCAGGGTTCATGAGAAGGGTGTAAGTAGTGTGGGTTGTGTTGCTGGTGTATAGATGGTAGTGTACTATGCAGGATGCAGAATGAAGGTTGCGGTGCATGGTGCAGGGTTTTCAGGCATTGAGTTACAAGTGGGAAAAGTTGGAGCAGTGGATTAGGCAGTGGCTGATACAGTTTGTGAGTGTATGTGAATGTATAGATGGCAGATTAGGGTGAAGGTGCTGGAGTAAGTGAGGGTATAAGTGGTGTAGTAAGGTGCGGGTCTTGGTGAAAGTTGTAACATAGGTAGCATATGGTTTAGATGTATGGTATAGGTGGTGTAAGTGTAACCTGGTGGTCCATGGTGTACGTGGTAGTATGGGTGTAGAGTGCAGCTGAGGTCAGGTGAAGGTGATGTGGCTTAGTGTTTCTAGGGAATGAAGAGGAGGAAGCAACATTCACTGGATATGTGTGGTGCTGTAAGGGACATGTTGTCTTGCAGGTTGAGGAGTATGGTGTACTTGATGTAGGGTGTAGTTTCTGGTGATGGTGTGTTGGTGCTTATGGTGGTGGCATTTTAATGTGTGCAGTTTAGGATTGCCTAGAATTGGTTTATGAGTCTTAGTTATTTGCTGAATTTTCAGGATATCTGCTAGAGAAAAGTCAAGATAAATTGCTTTGAATGGTAGTAATTTACATAATTGGGGTTATCCTAAAAACCAGGTATGGCATAAAGTATGGAGTGTAGTTTATGGTGCAAGTTGCAGTTTAGAGTGCATGTGTAGGGAGTAAGATGATGGAGGTGTAAAGTAGTAGTGTGAAAGGTGTATTGCCTTAGATTCATTTTTGCAGTATAATTGTAAGTAGTGTGGCTAGAGCATGAGTGTGTAAGATATATGTGTTAGTGTACAGTGCTTGTGGAGTAAAACAAATAGGTTGTGGCAATGAGTGTAGGTGGCATAAGCAGTAGTATACCGGTATGTGGTGAAGGTGTAAAGTGATGGTCCAAGGTGTAGAAGATCATATAGGATGTTTAGTGTAGGTAGATGAGTGAGGTGAGGTAGGTGAGAGATTTGCTTAACCAGTATAGTGATGCCTAGCTCTGTGACTGTTTAGACATTGGAGAGAGAATGCACAGTTCTGTCATTAAAGTTACTAATGTCAACACAGGCCGTACAGAATATATCGTTTCCTCTACGCACAATGGTAGAAAAACAGCAATACAGAGAGACGAAGGAACAACAGAGTTGGCATTTAGCAATGACCTTGTCCTCAGCTGTGCCCACAGGGTCTATAGCAAACAATGTCACCTTTGATAACCAAGTCTCTCTATTTCCATTGCAAACCCAACACTCTTATCTCTGGCGCTTTATCTTGAACAATAAGAAATCCTGGTCATAGTCCTCGCTATTTTCATCTGGGTGATGCAGGAATCATACTGCATACCTCCGGCCATGCACAAAGCATCAGACACACCTTCAGTGTGGGTAAATACCCGTGAAGTCGTTTACTAGAGATGCAGAAGGCAGGAGGGCTGCATGTATCCGTCTTGGTAAAACTCCCTTTCACCGGTCTAAAATGAAATCACCACCAGTAAACATATGCAGTCTCCCCTGTGTATGTCAAGGATTTAGCATCGCCCTTTAAGTTTATTTTTATAAAACGTAGATATTTGGCCCACTCTTCAGCGGTTTATGCAAGATAGCGAGTGTCTTTATGAAGTAAGGGACAGCGAACATGCGAGGCTGTATTCTGCTCCCAGGAACTGTTAAATACAAAATGTGTAAATGGTGAAACCTTAACCACTCTGTTTACTTATGGTTCAGAACGCAGGATATCATCGAGGTAAACCCCAGGTTCTTAACAGTCCCCACGGGACCTGCACGAAGCCATGAAAGGTCCGAAAAGACAACAATTCATATATTTACATTTCCACTAGACACGCCAGAAGATACAGAAATGTTTGATGTATCTGAAGTCTGTTCCTTCATGTGTGGCTGTTCTCTTAGTGCAGGAAACCTGTGACCTCTTTGAAAGAAATAGAATGGGGTTCCCCTTTCATGCCCCATCTTACTTGTGGTTCGAATAGGGCCACAACAATCCTTTTGAGTGGAAAACACTTTTCGACTCATAAAAGAGCTTTTGTATATTGTAAAAAGGAATTTTACAGTGGCATACCATATGTTTTTATTTTGTGCATTGTGGGGCTGTCCATTGCAAGATGCTTTAGTGCATCAAGCCTTGTGTACTTTGCAGCAGACTCCTGTGAGGCGTACATGGGTATGGGGTTATGGAAAGGAATGGGACTAGGTTGGGATATATGTGGAAGTCGCATTCTCCACTAGTGTCTGGGTTCCCTCTTCTCTAACAGGAATCTGTTAAAGAATAGGTTCTCGGAGGCTTTTTGCATGCGGACAAAATAGATGGTGCAGACATCTAGGCGGGAGAGTTTCATTCTCAGAAGTTGGGTTTGCCTTTTTTGGTGAGTGGAAATTGAGACGGGTGTGGAGACTTGCTGGGTGTGAGGGACAAGGGAGCAACCAGAAAAATAAAATACCCCCACCACTTTAAACTATATCCCAAATGAGCGAGGAAGAGCACTGAATTAGGGGTTCTTTCTTTGCTTCTGAGTTTCTTAGTATTTATAATTTGGCCCCCCATTTTTTTTTATTTCAATCTTTATTTTTTTCCATCTTAATTTTCTCCTTCTATTTTCACTATTTTCATTTTTTATATTTCTTTCCTTCTTTCTGTTTCTTTGTTTTTGTCATTGCATTTTCTTAACATCTTTCCTTCATCATACCATCTTTCCCTTTTATACCTAGCTTCCATCAGTGTTTCTTTCTTTTATTTTTTCCAGCTATCTTGAGTTTGCAGCTTTCGTTTTTAAGTATTTCTTTCTTTTATTTTTTCCAGCTATCTTTTGTTTTCAGCTTTCGTTTTTATTACGTCGAGCCTCGGCAGCGCATGCGCTGCTCTGCGAGGCATACTGTAGTCAGGTAGGGACTTGAAGCTCCACCCACTCTCAGCCAATATTTTTCATTGGCTTGTGTCATTGTCCACTGTAAACCGTGGCTGTTCATTGGTCAGTAGCCTTGTCTAATTTTGTAGCCTCCCATGGTGACAACCCCTGTTACGTGTGTTGTTACTCAGTAGGCTTTAATTACAGCCCCCAAGCACTATTTTCTCAAATAGCTTTGTCCTGCCTGCTGCAGGCAGGACATGCTCAATCCTAACACTTTTTATTTATTTTTATAGCACGAATGCATTTGCATGCAATAGGTTTCGCTTTTGTGAGAGTTTAAGCTATTGCCGTTGTAAATGACAATGCGTTTTATTTATCTATTTTAAAAACAACGCATAAATAAAAGGCATTGTCATTTACAATGCCAATAGCTCAAACTCTCGGAAATGCGAGACCTATTTCATTACAAATGCTTGTTACTTGTACCTTCCTTCTTTATTGTTCCATTTTCCTTGTCATTGTTCTATCCTTTCACTGTATTTCTTCCCTTTTTCCTTCTTTCTCTGCTTTTTGCCTTTATCCATTTTTATTATGAATTTTTTTATTTACTTCTTTTCTTCTTGGCTTCTGTCATTGCTTCTCTTTTGTTTATCTTTCCAATTTCCATTATTTCTGCTCTCTCTTTATGGCAGAGTTTGCCTTATTTGGCATGAATAGACCCCACCATTAGCACTATGTGCAATTGCCTTTCATTTGTCTTTTGTATGAGCTTCTGTGTGGGGACTGCCTAATCTCTTGTCAAAGACAAGAAGGCAACAAATAGCAATTAAACCATTTAATGTAACAGAAGCAATCAAACCTCCCACCGCTGCTGCTGCTGGTTCACAACGCCATTGGTGAGTGTGTTTTTTTCTGTAGCTGGCCAGCTTGGTCTAGGTAGAGAGACATTGTTGTGTATGGAATGCTGGTCTGAAGAGGCCTCTTGTGCTCATTTTAAGCCCAGAGCTGGTAACCTTGGGTGTGCATTTGCTCATTGGTGCCCAGCGCACACGCAACTTACGTTGCATAGATATTACAATAGTATGCTTGAAAGAAAGCACTTGTGCCAGTGAGCTCCCCTTGTATTCCGTCATTTAATCCATCACATGTATCTAGTAGATTAACCAGAAGAAGAAGAAAATAAAAATCTAAAGTCAGCCATTGACAGTCTTCCTTTACAAAAGGTATATGGAGAGGACTTACAGTCCCTGGTTCATTACTGCACAGGGAATTCCAAGCTTCATGGAATATCCCAAAATTAAAGAGAATCTGTAGATTGGGAATAACCTGTCTTGAAACTGACTAATTTGTTTTCCTCTTCTGTCCGGAGTGCCTCACCCTACACAAAATTTGGCAGAGCTTTATTTTTTGGAGAATGGTGTATGAAACTGTCAGGACGCATTGTCCCTTTTGAAGCAAGAGTGGATAAAAGGGGTCTTGTGGCAGTGCATTTTTCATAGGTCATGCTGAATCTTTTGGTTTAGTGGACTAATACGCTTCTGTAGGGGCTGCGTTTGACCTCATGGTCACAGGTTCAAATCCCTTTGGGTCCAGTCAGCCTTTCATCCTTCTAAGGTTGATAAAATGAGTACCATCAAACATCTGTTATTCAGCGCCAAGATACCCTTGGGTGAACTTGAGCTTTACATATACACATGTTCTGTTATGGGTGATTGTAATTGAAAGAATCACACTATTGTAAAAAGGAATGTAAATGATATGTAATATGAAAAATACAGAATGTGATATAAACGGAATGTGGTGAGAGTGCATTGCACTTCAACCTTTAAAATAATATGCATTTAAATAATATTATTAAGGTTTACAATTGTGGTAACTGTCTATTTACTGAAATGCAGTTGATTTATTTACCACCTGTCCCCAGATACCATATTCCCTCCTCAATATAATATGCCTTACAAAGAAGTCACTCGATCCTGAATTCAAGAAAGATATTGATGCAATAAGTACTGTTTATTCATTGAGTTTATTCATGTTTAAATATTCTAGTCGTTAGTTGAGCTTTGTGGTGGTCTATGAACCTATGTCTATTTACTAATAACATTTTTTAAACATGGCTTCCATGTTTGAACAGAATAGTTGAGATGTGGTCAGATGAGGCCTTGGTTAGCAGCACATTGACCTTCCTTTTCATACTTTGTGAGCTCCTTAAAGTCATGATAACACTTATTCTTCTTTGAAAGCCCAGCGTAACATTGTGCAGGCGAGTTTAGCTGCCTGTATATGTGATATCCCATGTCTCCCATATCTTCAATGAAGTTAATATTCAGTCATGTTAAAGAATTAGACCACCTCTGTTTGAAACTAGTCAAAGTCTGGTCTATCATGGTATCATGGCTCTCTTAATCTCCTACAATGTCTGTCTTGTTATGTCCTCTTTTTCCTTGCTCTCAAGAAGCCTCCAGCACCCTAACATTCTGCAATGCCTTGGATTGTGCACCGAGATTGTACCCCTCCTGCTCATCATGGAGTTCTGCCAGCTGGTGAGTGTGCTAGAAACGTCTCTTTGGGATTGGAGCGGGTAACAGGAGGCGCGGTTCGTATTTTAGTTTTGCACTTACCAAGTAAACTTAATTTATCTGATACCTCGAGACAGTAGTAAATCTTACCTGAAGCTGACCGGCCCTTCAAGAAATCTCTAAATTTAAAGAGAGGATAATTGGACTTAAGGACATGGGAAGCAGTTGTGTTTTCTGTGCTTTATTAAAATATGGATAGTTTTTGATGTCTCTAAAAGCCAGTCAGATGGCACCCCAAGGGAAGATCCCATAAAGTTCCCTACTTCAAAGCGCTCTTTGCTAAAGAGAGGGACAACCATGGGGTTCCTAGACAGAGACATGGCCTTCTGGTCAGCATATATTCCGCCAACCTGGTTTGAAAATATTTCGTTATTATCTTCCTGAGGACATTTCGGATTAGAAGGTGGATCTTCTTGACCTTGATCCTTTTATTATTATTTTTTATATTGTTTAATTATGTAAAATCTTACAATAGATAAAAAATGATAATTCATATTATAACACATACATTGCGAGTAAAAGCATATTAGGATAAAAATATACTCGTTGTACTAATTGAGTACTACCATATTTTTTAAATATTGTAATTCTGAGTATTGTACGCATTATCTTCCACTTTTTAAATATATTGCAATTCTAAGTAGTGCAACATTTATTATACAGATTAACTATTAAACCCATACTATTATTGACTTCAGACAGTTAATTTTGTCTAGGAAGGTCTGTGCATGATACAGTAGTCTGTGCATGATGCATTTGCCTGTGCATGATTGAGTGGTCTGTTTATGTTCTGTTTTTTCTCTGCATGGTATACTTGTCTGCACATTGTTTATTGACCATTACAATGTTTATTGGTCTGCATGGTTTATTAATCAGTGCAAGGTCTAACTCTAGGTGCATCTTCTACCAGTACATGCTTGGTCTACTGTTCTGTGCATGGTGTACTGTGTTGGACATGGCCTGCATTGTACTGTGTTGGACATGGCCTGCTTGATTAATTGATCTGTGCATTGTTTATTAGTCTGCATATTTATTTTTTACATTTAGGATAACATAGGAAGAAATTATATTTGGAAGCCAAGGAAAAATCCACCTATCACTCTTTTTAAAAAAAATAAATTCACATAAATATGTCACAGAAGATTTTATGATGGTTTCCTTTGTTTAGTTTTATTGGTCACTTGCCAGTGTGTGGTGCAAGGTGACTTCATCCTCTACCAGATTGTCTTCTTTTCTATTCCAAAGATGAAAGAAAGCCAGAAATGCAAGTTCTCTTGTAGGAGTTTAATTAACAAAGGTCTTAAGTTATTTCGATTTTTTTCACTGGCAGTAGATGAGCCACACAGCTCACCAAAAATACCTGGATAGTTGAAAAAATGGGAAATGTGCACCTAGTTAACAAAGAATTTACATGATGAAGAGACAAGATGTAGGTGGTGGGGTAGGAGTCACTCTACAGAGCTCCCAAGCCTGTATTCTATTTTGCATCCTGCCACCGTCCTCATTACACCATCCTTGCTGGTTTACCGGGGAGGATGCAGATGGTTCCAAAGAAGCAGAGAGAGGCACTGGAGACTCCTGATGGTTTGTGCATGCCGAGCTGAGTTCCAGCCATTCTGGGATGCTTCAGATGGGGCACTGCAGTGCCATGATTAGCAACTGTAAGCTGGATGCCCTCAGCATAAGCTGGTAGGGATGGGCTGCAAGCATGTGCTTTTACTGGCTGACTGGAGGAGCTGCTGATCCTATGGTGGGTCGACGGGCAGCTGGGAGATTGACTGGAGCTGGAGGGGAATGGAAGCAGCACATGCATAGACTGCTGTCTATCAAAGCGCCCTGGGGCATGACACATCATGGAGGAGCGTGATAGGGGGCCAGCTTTTGAACATATCGCAGTCCTTCCTTCTAGTAAGGCTTATGGGTGATATTGTGCCCCTTACATTTGACGTTGACTGCACTGGGAGTGGATAACATTTTTTCAGTGCACTTCTGACATAGTCATGGCACCACAAGTTTAAATACAAAGTGATTTTGAAGTCTTTCAGCTGTATCAGGTTCTCTGGAAAGGCTATAGAAAGCACACTGCAATAGTTTAGATAACCTCTAATAATGTATCCTGTCAGCACAGTCCAGTGAGACATTGCAAGAGAGGAGTCATTTTTTGTAGGATGGAGATTTACTTACTGACACATTTCACCATTGTATGGTCTTTTGATCAGGGAAGAGTCTACTGTTCACATATGGTCTATTGGTACAAAAATGTTCTACTACCCTGTCCATTGTCTATTGCTCTGAACATACCTATAGGTCTGCACATGGTTTATTGGTCTGCACATGGTCTGTTAATCTGATCACATCCCATTGATCTGTGCATAGCTATTTTGTGCATGGGCTATTGGTCTGTGCATGATTTATTGTTCTGTACATGGTCAACTGTTGTGCACATGTTATTCGGACCTATGCATGATTTACCTGCACATGGTTCATTATTGGTCTGTGCATGGTCAGTTGGTTTACTTTCTATTGCTCTTCTATCGTCCTGATTGTCTGTGCATGGTCTATTGATTTTTACCTGTTCCACTGTTAAGCATTGGATCTATTGTCTTAGTCTGAATATGTCTTGGTTAGCATTAATCCATAACAACTCATGAGTTCTGAACGGTTTCTTGGGCAGTCAAAACTACTCAGAGTTACAGTGGTTGAACTATGAAAGTACGAACGCTCTCATTAGAGTTTGGCTGCTTTACATACCAGGGAAGTTTAGTACATCATTCTTTTAAATCCAACTAGTTAAGTGGGCATCTGCAGTCCAAACCTCTTGATGGCGTTTTCTGTAGATTTGGGTCCCGAAAAAGATGAGAGCAGTGAAAATCAGGTGCAAAACTAACATTGAGAAGTTCCAACTTGTTTTCGTTAAGGGTCTAAGTGTCTTTACTAGCCAGTACTCCTCTGCTCACTATTCTCCCCGCAATACACTCACATATTACTAGTCTAAGGCATTTTTAGGGATAAAGATTGGATAAGCCTATTATCAGGAGTCTGAAAATGTGCCTTCTCTGCCCTTGTGCTGAAAACAGAGGGGCTGCAAGAAAAGAAAATGTAGTAATCAGACCATATTTCTTTAAGCAAAACAACACCTGAGTGTGTTCAATCATTTGTCTATGCTTCTACGGTAGAGTTTACTTATTTATTTACCTATTTTAAGATTGTCTAGAATCTGCATATTGCTTTTGTGGTCATTTCAGTACACCGTGGTTGCACTTGTGCCTGAACAGTGTTAAAAGAGTCCAGTCACGTGGGAAAGTCCCCCATACAATATTCGTTTGTGGCCGCCACCACTGCATTCACGTTCAGCTGTGTGCGAACATGAAGAATTTGTTTTTCAGGCTTTTTTAAATCACACATACGTTGTCTCTGCCCCAAGATTTGTTTTTATTGTGTTCTACATGCTGAAGCCCTTAACCCCCAGAGTCATACCAATGTGTTTTATCCATTTGAGATTGTATTGGCTGATGAAGTGTGCAGGCGCTGAATGGATGTATAGTTGGTGGTTATTCTGCAGTTACCCAGTCCTTTGCCTCAATAGGCCTTGTACATGGTGCAAAGAACATTTAGCTTTCCTCTTGCATCCATCAGAAGCCAGTGAACTGCTTTGAGGGCTGATTTTATGTTATGAAGAGACTTTGCTTTATTGACAATGATACAGCATCCCTGCTCATGAATTTGGTACTCTCTACAGTCATTAACACAATGGACCATCACGCTTTAGTAGAGCACTTAGTACACTATAGTTGGAGTCTCACATGGACTGCTAGGCGGTTCCACCCAATTCATTAGGAATTGTTTTCCCACCGAGTGAAACTAGCCCATCTCATTTCTGACTTTAGCATTAAGGCTTTACCGTGGAGTCCAGCTAGGGATTGCCTTATCATCCGCCCTTTTCAATGTAGACCTCCTTTGTCTCATAGATCTCTTTTAAAAGTGACACGTCTGTACATTATATGCCTATCACACCTGAGTAAATATTACATTTTCAACCAACCCCAACCCAGGCATGGATCTTGAACACTTCTTATTTTAAGATCAGATTTGGATGTTGGACGATTATCTTCTGCTCAAAAACTGTATTGATTAATTTCGGTCACAAATGGAGACTTTCAACCGTTACATCTCCTAAAATGTTCAGTCTTATTCTCCATTCAGCAGATATAGCTAAGAATCTTGGTTTTATCTTGGATCCGAACGCTACCTTAACACCATCAATCAGGAGAGTGGTCAGCAATTGTCATTTTCAGCTTAGGAAACTGAAGCTCATCTTCTCATTGCTGTCCAAGTAGCACTGGGTATCAGTTATTGAGCCCCCATTAATTCTCATGGAAACTATTGCACTGCCTCTCTTCTATGTCATCTCCAAAAAGCTCAAATTGCCATTGCTGGCCTAAGTTCACAACACAGGCAGCCATGTCAGAAGTGTTTCCTGGGCCATCAACCTGAGAGAGGCCTCTCATATGACCAGCACCTGTTTCTATGTTAAAAGCATGTCTTGCAAGAAAGAGAAGAGACAAGTAGCTAGGCCATTTGGCACCGTTTATTGGATTTAGGCTTGTTAGTTTCCTGGTCATTAATAAACATGGAAGGCATTATCTATCCAGTTAACTCAGTGGCTTTTGTGTTTTTCAATCTTTGAAGATCAAAGACTTACTGGACCAACCAGAAGTCACAGTAGTGGTTTCTACATTTGCATGAAAACCTCTGCAAAAAATGTCAACCAGCTCTTCACGTTAAATTGTGAAATCGTGAGAGTAGATGCTACTATGTGCACATTTAATATTTTATTGCTGTTCCATTGTCCTCTTCTAAACACATTCCAGGATGCTTGAGTACTATCCGTGGTAGGACATAAAGACTGTATAATTGCATAGTGTGCATTTACAGGAAATAAGCGTATTGAAGTTTTAGGGCCCTCCCAGCTCACGTCAGTGAGGAGGTGAGCTGGAGAGAGTTCCATGTGTGTAAGTCTTCTGTTTGCAGAATTCATTGTTTCACAGGATGAAAAAAAAGGTTACTTTGGGAGACTGACTAAAAGATGCCTGCTGGTCTGGAGCAGGATTACAGTTTACTGATATATGTAGAGACAGCACTATGTTTTGCTTTGTACTCTAGCCAGATTTATGACTATAGATTTCAAATTAGCCATTATGGTAAACAAGCGTTGCACACAAAGTTTTGGATTTCTGATTGTTTATTCAGTGCCTTAGCTAGGAGCTTTTTTAGAGGCTGTTGAAGTCCAAGTGGGATATTACTATTGCAATGGCTAGTGTTGTCATTTGAGGCATGTTGAACATAGGGGGAACATAGATGGCAGGCTCTTTAGAAGGTAGAGTGCAGTTTTTGTTGCTGCATTGACTTGGGGGTTGAAGGATAGAGTGGTGTTGATTAGGGCCCTATGTTTCATATGTTTTGCTTTAGGGTTCATGGTGGTCCCATGGTTGATTTAGAATTTAACTCTATTATGGATTGATGTCAGTGCCGATGAGCAGGATGACTGCCTCTGCAGCATTTAGGCAGAGTCATGTCTGATGCACCCGCATCTGGGCTAGTGCGGGACACCCTGCTGTTTGTTGTAGGCTCACTCCCATTTTTCAGCTTCCGTGCTTCTGTGTTATCACATACCAGTGGTTAACTGGATTGATCGTCCTAATCAGATCAGGTAGATATTGCAAGAAAGAGGTGATGTGATTGAGTCATAGGGGCCTACTTATGTTTCTGAAGTTGGTTGACCTCGTACAGGCGTGACGGAGGTGAGCTGGCAGCAGACGTGGGACGTGAAAGCTTCTTTCTCCACACATGTTCAGAAACAGTAAGCAATCTCTATGGGATTGCATTTGGCTGGTCTCCTTAACTAATGTGGCAGGAGTGAACAGAAATAAAAAGCCTTATCTGAACAGATGGAACATTAAACACAACAAAGGACCGACTTCATTGGCATGTTTGTCCCAGTCTCTCTATCCAATCAGTTAACATAATGTGCCACCTTCATATCTTAAAAGACCCTTTCTACAAGAATGTCTTTATCTTGGTAAAGGTTTGGAGCCAGATGCTCAGAATAGAAATAAAAGTCAAACAAAAGTTTATTTGCACAGTTGCTTAAAAAGTGACTGGAGAGCAGCAACACCACTATTTTTCACACGCAATCTGCAGGAAATTTTAAAAAAGTGTTTTATACCTGTTCATGAAGAATTTGAGAGCAAATATTTGTAATAAGTTTGCCTGTCCAGATAGTCTGTAATTAGGGGTGTTGCTTCAGGGGATGTGTTTCTAGGTGATACGCCCCCCCCCCCAATAAATGTATTTTCTGATGAATAGTTGGGTACAGGTGGTTTTTTCGGGTATGGTGAGGTGTCTGTCGAATTTCACCTGGGATTTTTGCATGCAAACACTGACAAAAACACACACTCTCTCTCTCATCTCTCTTTTGAAAGCACAAATGTATTTGATTATTTTACAAAATATTGTAGTTTTCTCAGTTATTACATACCAATCCGCATTACTCTCCCTTTCCACTGCCTCTTAAGCCCCTGTCATGCACCTTGCTTGTCCTATAATGCATGTAAACATTATATGCCAGTGTGATTGAAGCTCACCCCCCCCCCCAATCATACTGAACAAGCTACGCCCCTGTCAGTAATGTCAGGGGCAAGGGCTGCATTCTTGCAAACCTCAGTGTCAAGTGGAGACAGTAGCGTAACTGGGGGTGTCAGATATTCACCTCTAGCCTATTTGAGAGGTTGTTCCCCTTTGTCAGTAGACACAGAAAGTTACTAATTCAGGCATTGCTCTTTCTAGACTGTATCTTTTACACCATCTAGTCCACCTTACCCAGCAAAGCAGCACTATGTTTTGCTGCAGTAACCTTATATGGTTAAAAAAGGTCTCAAGCTTTAAAGTATCTAACTGCAGGTGTGCTGTGGATAACAAAATCTAGTTTAGATTGTTCAGTGTAGTTCCAGGAAAGTCATATCATCTCAGAAATTCAGGACAATGAGTAACTATGTAAAAGAGTTCCATTTAGATTAATAATAGCAACATTTATTATATTTGGATATGTAGAAAGGGTATCATAAATGTGACACTCCTGGACGTGCTGAATTTAGCATACAAATTGTCATTTATCAAAATCTAAAACTTCTACAAACCTGTCATTGGGATTTTATGCTGAGCAAAAAATTATAATTTGACAGAAGATTAGGAAGAGATGACTTTTTGATCAATTCAGAAGCAATTGAACATTGACACAGGTCTGTGAAACAGGCCTACCATAACTCGTCGAGCCACATTTTCTTCATAATCATGGAATATTCAACGTACAGTTCTTTTGTGCTTTTTAAAACGAGGCCTGCATAAATTGCAGCGACTGATGTTTTAAACCAGAAAAAGGACGCTAAGGAGCAGCTGACACTATTTACGTGTTCCTGGCTGACACTTTCAAGTTCCATCTTCAGTAATAACTTCATGTTGGACTCCCATTTTGGATCCTGTTGCATCAAGGGATTGCTGGTAAGAGCGGTAGGGCTGGGTACGGGGATTTCGACAACCGACAACAAGGGGAAATTAATTATTTATTTAATTTTCCCTCGTGGTAATCTGCCAAATACTCCCCACCCCCACAACCCAGCCTGACAGCCCCATCGCTTTTACTTGCACGGGACGCGGCTGAGTGATTGATTATTATTATGAGAGTTTCTGTGTTTCTTTTGATGGTTGATGATATTATGTTGGGTCATGACTTGGTTACTAAAAAGAAGAAATAGACTAAAGCAATAGCCACCTTTGATTGTGAAGCAGCAAAGGCTTTGACCTGACAGACCCTGCCAGAGAATGCCAATGATATAGTTTGAATTGACACTGACAGAGTCAACTTTCAACTTGGGGTTCATGCTGCCAAAAATGTCCAATGGTCACAGATGCCCAGCATCCACAAAATCCACTAAAACCCAAAAATGCTGATCAGCAATCACAAACACAAAAGGCTACAAAAGCTCTCACCAGAATAAAAGCCAAATCTCTGTGGAACTCAGTGATATTTAAGAAATGTAAACATATGTAATATAAGTTATGGAAAGCAAATGGAATATTACCGGAATGTATTGAAACAACTATTGCATAAGGTATATATTAATAGAGAGCATAAAACAGAAAAAGCTGTTCAGTACGTGCCACAATACTCTGGATAACAAGCAGCACATCACCAAAACCACCCACTCCAAAGATACACATCTTCACAGCCAAAACCTTTAATTTACTGCAAGAACATGATGCCCCTGGGCTGGACTGAGCACTTTCAATATTCTTATCCATCTTTCTCACCATGTCTAGACATCAAGGCCAATTGAAAGGAGAAAAGCATACTCGCTTTCTCAAATATCTCCCCAGGGGCACCACATTAGCCAATATAAGATATCAACACACCCCTTGATACATGCATCAGAACCTTGAACAAATCATATAAAAATAAATTCAACACTGAAAATACAAGACTCTAGACTGAGACCCTCAACAGTAATGTACACCCAGGAACACAGATAAGAATAGAAAATGTGGTGGGCCAGTTCCCTTGACAACCTCAAGCAACTCAGAGCACTTTAATCAACACAGAGATCCCCCATCACTTAACAACAAGGCTATCTTTTACAAGACTGCCACTAACCAAGTGACTTACAGAATCAAAGCACTCTGGGTGTCAAGCATTATTTCAATCCAATTGCAGATACTCCAGACCACAATCAGTTGACAGGAGCAATGCCATAAATTACTTTTCTCACTGCGACAATTGGCAAAATATGATCCCATTGCACATAGCCAAAACGAAACAGACATCCACTTTGTCTCCAATCTCCCAATCCTGCCAACCCAAGTGGACTGAATTCACCCTTCTTTGTCATGCTGGATTTACCAGTATCCGCTACTCTCAAGCCACATTAGATTCTTCCAACACTCTTTGTGAAATCTCATCAAGAAGATGCATTCAACCTCATCCTCAACACCATGAACTTCTCTCTTAGTGAAGCAAGTGTAGCGGACAACCTCATGACAGTTCCATTTCTCCCTTTGCCCGGGAAATCTATCCTAGACAAGAAATATCCTGTCAACTGGTGCCCCAGAACTATCCTGTGTTTCATTGGAAACTTTATTGAGAAAGTATCATCCACCCAACCCCCAGGATCACATTAGCACGAATAAATCTCTACAAGTCCACTAAGTAGTCTTTGATACCCTCCTCCCAGTCCTGACCGATCTCTGATCGGCTCTACAGCCGTCTACCCAGTCAACCACATTCACTGATCCATACCATGGAAACTGATATGGGTCTCTCTGACACCACCTGTGGGAGTGCAGGGCGGATATATAGACGTGGAGGCTGGATATATTGTCTAATGAATGTTTTATGATCAGCAGTCGCAGTTTTTGGCTTTACAATAGGGTTGACATGTTCGTCCTCTAGGGTGGTCTTCTCTCTCCCAGTTTGACAGTATCCAGACGCTTGATCCACTCCTTCTTCTTCAGATCTGGCTTGTAGGGGGTGGGGTGTTGGCTCGTCCGTCTTGTTAGATTCACCCGGAGGCTCGCCAAGAGGAAAGAAATGGTGGCCGTCAGTATCGCTGCGACATTTATAATAACCCGTCACCTACACCCGGTGGTTTTCACGGAATATGGGAGGATATCATGGGCGTGTTTTTATCCAGGGAAGGGGAAGGAAGCCACTATGGGGAAAACGTGACAAATCTCAGGGCTTGGAGTGAGGGTGCCAAATGAAAACAATAGCGCAGTAACGGTGCTCAGGGTACGGGGTGGTCAACCAAAACAGTGTAAAGAGCAATGGGCTTGGCGTATCTCTGTGGAGAACTCTGTGGTGCCCGTGCGTATTTTAACCCTTCTCCCCTCCCTCCTCCCTCATCAACAACCCTCCTTCCCCGGGTCCCTTATCACTCACTGGCTCCGCCGCAACTCCCTGGAGTTGCGGCCGCTCTTCCGCTTCCTCCGGTGGACGCCACCACCCCTCCGTCCAGTGGTCGTCTGTCTCCTCTTCCTCTCCTCCTTCGCGGTGGATGCCGTCCTCTCGCCTGGGGTTCTGCTCCACATCCGGCTGTACCTCTGAGCTTGGTTTCTCCTACTCGTTTCCGTTTTGGTCGCTCTTCTCTCTCCCAGCGTTCTGCTCCACGTCCTGCTGAGCTTCCGGGAACCCACAAAGTCTTCTCCTTCCGCAGGTCAATGACGACCCTTCCGCTTGGGTTTGCCTCTCTTTTACTGATGAGGCTGCAGTGTTTCTGGGGTCGACTCCTCCCCTCTCCGCCTCCGGGCCGTGCTGTAGGGAAACAGGACAGGTGGGTGTGTCTTTTTTCCGGGTCGGTTGATGTCTGTATCTGCTCTCACAGTTCCAGCTTTTTATCGTGAGGGATCCTGGTCGCTGTAGTTTCGGGTAGGTGTGAGCCCCTGAGATCGCCTCCCCACAAACCCTCTAATAGTTCTTCCCTTACTTTGCCAGATCATCTTGATGAGAAGCTGAAGATCCCAGAAACTCCCAATTCTCTGCAAAGTACTCTAGGGTTCTGTCCTCTATCCTTTCCTCTTCAAGCTCTGCATGGAGCACCTCAGATCCAGGCTAGCTCACAATAACACCAAGCTCCATCAGTATGCTGGCCACACATAACTCTACCTCAAAATCTCACCACCTAAGAAAATTCAGTGTATCAAAACGTGTACCGAGCTAGTATCCTAAGCTCAATCTATTACCTAAAACTTACCCCAACTGAGACTGAATTCCTCCTTTTTGATCCCTGCTGGACACAATCTCAGATGCAAGTGTGGCTGTGAACCTAGATGGCTGACAGCAAATGTAAAATATATTAAAATCGCTCTTGACACAGATCTCTACCTCAAAGATCACAGGCCTAAAAAAATTAAGGCAGCATAAAAAAGCTTACTTTCTTAGAAAAAAAGTGAAACCTTCCTTATATAAGTCGACTCTATGACAGTGGAACCTTGGTCTTCTCCCATCTAGATGCAAGGCTGTGCTCAATGGCCTCCCTCACACCACATTGGCACCCTTGAAAGGCATCCTACCCGCTGTGATACACCTTATTAAAGTCTTGAAGAGGTTTGAACACATCACTCAAAAACTGAACGAGTTATCCTGGCTCGTCCTATAGGCTAGTATCAACTTAAAGGCCAGTTGCATCGCCTATAAGGCTATCAGAAACAATACCCATGCATATCTGCTGAGAACATAATCACCTCAAGTGCACAGTGCCACGCCAGAACCCATTGTCAGACTGAAGAAGAAGAAATAAAGGAAGAAAATGCAGGCCATCTCCAGCTACTTAGCCAGGATCTGGAATAACATACCAGTTGACATTAGATCTGTCCAGGCCCTCCTGCCATTCAGAAAGAAATCGAAGACGCAGCTCTTCAGAGAGCACTACCACATAATAGAGACCTGCCTCTTGTAAAGAATCCTCTATGTTATCCCAAAGCCTTCACCCATTGGTCAGGGCTCCATTACTATCTACCTAGGGTTGAACTATGCAAATATATTACATACAAACATACAGGACAGAGTTCAGAAACTTAGCATTTCAACCAGCCCAAGTTGATAAACTGATTCCAATTGAGAGGAGTAATAGTTACATCTGATATTTACAGTGTTAGTGAAATTCAGAAACTGATGACTTCAGTTACTTAAAAAATATTTCCTTTCAAACTTTATTTAGCACAATCGCATCATGGAAGTTCTAAGATAGTTTTTATGAAACTTCACTCATCCTTGTCTAAGGGCTGCAGCACATGCACAAAAGTCAATAGTAAGACAATCTGGGCAGTGAAGTAATCAAGAGGGAGTGGGCACATTTTGTTCTAACATAACCAACTTCAGGGCAGTCATTTGGTGGCCCTTGATGATGTAGTGATTGGCCATTTTTGTTGTATTTTCCTTGCACTTCATATTACTCCTGAGCTCCTTTATTCTGGTCTTCACTTTCCTACGTGTTATCTGCACATACTTCAGTTTGAAGGGGTAGGTTATCATGTATATGACACAGGCTAAGTTGCAGATCATGTGTTACTCAGTACCCAAGGGTTCGGTAAACCTAGATCCAGGGATGTTGTGTGTGTTGTTAAGTTTCACACTATGCATTGACCACATGGGCGGTGTTCTGTTATCCTAGGGTTTCTCTCTGTGTTATCCCAGGTGTGTACTAGAATGTCTCCAAGGTTCCTACTCCTTTTATGTGAGAAAAGGGGCTTTTCAAAGCTTAGTGACCCTGTATCCAGGAGATGCCAATGTTTCTAAATGATTCTTGTCACTTGGTTAGACATGGTATTGTATGTTGTAACACAGATCAAACTTGTTTCAGTTTTACTTTCTTGTTGATTCCAAGCTCTATACCTCTTTGGCTACCATGTCCTTTGCCTCGAAATTGTTCCCCCCTCTCCACTCCAAGCGTTTGAGTCTGAGGAGTTCCCCTGATCTGCCTTATTTCTGTGTTCCTGGTGCTACATAATCTTTGGCTGAGTTGGATACACCTTATCATGTGAGCAACGCTCTAAGTCTTTCTATAATTTCTGTCTTTTAGATTAGAGTGAGGAAATCTTTGTGCACTGTCATTTCCTTATTGATTTCCCCTAATTGTTTCTTGTAGGGGCAGTTTTGCTAGTTGTCCTGAGATGATTCTCACTAGTCTGTATTTTGATGGCTTGAACTTGTGATAATCGTTTTGATGTCTTTATAATCAGGATTAACCAGTCCCTAGTACAGTGCCATGCACTTAGGGACCAGTCCCGTCTGAAGATCAGAACTGGACAGTGATAACCAGTGAACCGTAAATTCTCACAAGAAAGTGACTACCTTGAGGTGTTGCTTGGTATTTTGCCATAATTTCGAGCCTGTCTCTTTTTGGTCCACCCAGGGAGACCTAAAAAGATATCTTCGTGCCCAGCGCAAGGCAGATGGCATGACCCCTGACCTCCTGACCCGTGACCTTACCACCTTGCAGAGGATGGCGTACGAGATAACCCTGGGGCTGCTGTTCCTGCACAAGAACAACTACATTCACAGGTGAGGCATTGTCTGCTTGCCCTTGGTTGAAGTGGCACAAAAATAAGTTGAAGCCAGTTGTTGATTGGCGCTGAGTGACATTGCTGAGACCAGGATTCAGCCCAATTTTGTATTGTATTGGTAGAGGCATGGTTATACCACCGTGATGCCATTGATGCATCAAAGGTTTCATAGTGATGGGTTGGAAGGCCAGTATGAGTAGAGCAGCGTCAGATTGTAGGCATGGGCACACCTCAGATGCCAGGTATAGGCTTGCATTGGTTCCCTATCTAAGTCCTGGAGGGATCTGATACTACAAATTGGGAGTGCTACTCCCACATACGCAGCCGCGCATCTTTAATTATTTACAATAGGTGCAGATCAGAACAGAGCGCCCTATAGCAATGAGTGTACTATTCCCAGTGCAGGTGCAAACTCATTCCTGCACTAGAAAGAGCACATTTGTGAAAGGCAAAGGGACTGTTTGAAGTCTCCGATCTGCCTTTCACCGTGGGGGTGGAAACCCATCCTGCTAGTCAAAGTGGGAATAAAATCCTCCTGCAGGTGGCTGTAGTAGAGTTTGCAATCTGTTGCACGGGTATGCCTGTAGAGTACCAGAGACACCCTACTGCCTTTTCGAGGGGTGCACTGACTGTATGCCACTTCTATGTGGTGCATAGTCATAGAGCCTTATAATAGTATCTATGCCTCAGGGTCTGCATCTGTAATACAGCACAGATGCAAATGCTTTGCCTTCATGGGGATGTGGAAATGCCCGTTTGAGCTTGCAAATAGTGCACTGGTGCAATACTCATAATAGAAAGAGCTACACAAGCATCTATGCCATTCAATAATATCAAAGTACTTTGGGGTAAAGAAGCAAAAGCAAACCCTATCGGTCCCCCAGGGCACTTACTATAATACAACACCTGGTGTTTTTCTCTGTCTTGGCATTTAATCAGTGCATCCCCACACCCTGACTGTTTAGTGGACAAATTAGTAATCAACACATTTGCAAATTCCTATCTACAAAGACCCTTTTTGAATTGCTTGTATAACCGCTCATATCTCACTTGTGGTTATAAATGAAATGCTGCATCACATTAACTGCCTTTAGGGTATTGTATCTAGAGGGGGCAGGTGTACAAGGGATTTTGGGCATTAATGGGAAGTAGAGAGAGTAGCTTCATTGGAGACCAAGGGGATTTTTTTAGTCTCTGGTGAGCAGTCGGACAGTTTTCCATGCGATTATACTCCATTCTTTTATGTTTGAATGTGTGTGGTGCGAACCTAGCCAAAAGGCAGTGGAGCATGGTACACGGTCAAAGCCCAACATAAAGTCAATGAGTAATAGGAGAGATAGCTGGTTTGTAGGCTGTTAATGCAATGTTTTTTAGTTCTTTAAAGTAGTGCATCTTCAACTCTTTCCTAAATTGGAGCAGCTTTGGGGCGGTTCTGAAGGATACATGTCGTGATAGCTTTGTAAATGCTGCCCATAGAGGTGCAGGTGTGGAGTCTATGAGACCACTTAGTAGAGCATTGCCACCATCCACATGCATGAGTACGAGGAATTGACAGCAATTCTGTGGTCACTTTCTGGAAGAAATAGTTTTACTTTTCTTGATGAGAGCTGGTCCCAGGCCTCCTTTTTTTTTTTTTTTTGGCAAGGTGTTCTTTGGCAGTGAGGTTGGCATTCAGGGTGAGTTCAAGTGACTTTGCATTCTGATTCAGGTTCATGACATTGAGCCAGGTTTGTACTGTTTCTTGTTTTCTCTGTGTAGGTTGATCTTCAACATCCTGGTCTGGATGATGTGCAGGCAGTGTTTGAGGAGTTGCATGTACGAAGGAGATGAGACTTTTAGGTAGAATTCCGTGTCACCAGCATGGTGATGAATCTTGATGCTGTTATCTGTGAGAAGAGCACCAAGCATCCCCTTGTAGAGACTGAAGATTAAAGGGGACAGTTTGGAACCCTCTGGGACACTGTTGATGGGGATCGTTTGGGCGCTGGAGGTGTCCATGCGAACAAACTGATGTTGCTAACTTCACCTTGCTTGCTTTGCACTAACTTGACTTTCCCCAGTACATCGATACATAGATACATTTTAGGGAAAGGTAAGGGATGTTGTGGTCATACATAGAATAAAACTGTTATTCGGTGGAAACATAAAATATAGTGCTTACCCCTCACTTTCATAGTGTATTACAGACAACAAAAATGCTGTGTACAGTGCTCTTCTGTTTTCGACACATTCAGAACTCATTGAAGGTTTCACCTATCCATATAGCTACCTATTATTTGGAAGCATAGTACCTAATGTCTCACAAAAAAACCTTAATGATTGAAGACCACTCTGGGACAGGATGTGGCTTAGCGGCCTGAGCTGCCGACTCAGTAGCTGGGGATCTGGGTTCGAGTCTTGGCGTTGGCACAACATCCTGTGATTCTAGGCAAATCACTCAATCTCCCCATGCCCATGGACAATGCCTTGATACCCTCACAGTTGATAAACCATGCTATATAAATAAACTAACAATACATAACAAAATAACATTTCTCTATTAATGCTTTTGTGCAACAGTGACCTGGCCCTGAGAAATTGCCTGCTGACCTCTGACCTGACAGTCCGCATTGGGGACTATGGTATCTCCCACAACAACTACAAGGTGAGTTTTACATTGTCATGTACTATGTGAATATATAAATAGGAAAGGCGATGGTGAGGTCAGGGGTACTGGATCTAGGGGTGTGGGAGGCGCTACAGCACCCCCAGAATAACCTTGCAAGAGTTCAAAAGGAGAGTGATCAATGAAGAGGCCTATCAAAATTGTTTTTGTCTTGTAGCATTTGCTGTCCATTCAAAGTCAAACATCAAATGCCGGCAACATCATCTTCTGACAAAATTATCCTTATTATTTTTCTAACATGGAGACTAGTGTTTACTTTTACCTTCTCTTATGGCAAAGTGAGAGAATTTTGCAACCAAGTGACAATCCTTCCGGTGTACAGAGAGTTTAAATGGAGAATGCTGCTTTATGTCAAATAATTTCTAACACACAAGACAATTGAAATACTTGTAAATGAATTGTACAAATATTTCAAAATATAGCAGCAGCTAGTTAAGAGCAATTAAGGCACATTGGGGGCAATTCACAAAGGTAACTTACTTACTAATGTGAGTAATTTACATGTGTGAGTTTACTATTATACTTTGTACAAACTTTACTACTTTGGATAGTCACAAAATCCAAGTGTAACCTTACTAGAAAGTCTAGACTTACACGTCTTCGCACCCTGAAAAATGATTAACGAGTGTAAATACCTACTGAAAAAAAGACAGTAGTAAGTTCAGCATCATACATGACCAAGCACTGGTTCTGCAACACCCACACATTGAAAATAATGGAGGCACGGACCCCATTGGAAATAATGTTAAATGAAATAAAATTATTTAAAACAGTTAAATAATGTAAAAAGAATACATATTCATTATTTAGTTATAAAATATTCTAATAACATTTTATTATGAAAAAATATTGTAACAGTAATGTTTTTAAATATAATTAAGTTACTTTTCATTAATTCGATACATCTCTGAATAATTTTTAATGAACATTAAAACATATATTTTTTAGTTTAGGTGTTAATTTGTTAATTAAGAAAAATACATGTAATTTAATTCATTTACATTTATTAAAGATTTAATTAAAAATAAAGTTAATAGTGTGTTAGCACTTTTTTCTTTTCTTTCTAAATTTACAATACATATATAAATTAATTTACATTCATATTTAACCTAAAAAAAGTTTGCAAACTGTTTCGAAGTTTAATAAACATTTTACATTTTCCCTATACTTTGCCATATTTTGATCTTCACCGCAAGTGTGGAAATCTTCCTATGGTAATGTATAGGGAACTCATTCAGGCTGACATCAATCCACATATACAAATAGGAACATACAAAGATTGGCAGGTAGTCACCCACACAGTGTATTGGCAGTAGTCTGCAGCTTTATGTTGTAGCTGTTCCACGTTGCCTTTGTATATTTTCTCTCTTAGTTCCCCTGTTTCAGAGTATGTGGAGGGCCCTAATCAAGTAGACCTCGAAGAATCTAGATCAGGTGCTCTCCCATCAAATTCATAGGCTGCTGCTGGGAGAAGAACTCCTCCTGTGGGAAGGTGTAAGATGTTGGTGCATTCCCAGCTTTACTTGCTCTTGTAAATCTGGGAATGCATCAAAAGCCATGGGAGTTCTGTGGGTACATCCACGCATAGCTCATGGAATGCCTTCTCAGGGCAGAGTAATGCAACACAGAGATTTGCGTTGCGCTGCTTTACTCCCGAATTCTGGAGCCGCTCAGAGCCATGCAAAGTGGCTTTTCCTGGCTTCAAAAATCTGTCTTAAGGTTTGCGTTGCTCTTGCACAATGTTACGTGGTGCAAACCTGCCCATAAATTGGCCCCACAGTAAGACAGATCAAGATATATTCAGACAGGAAAAACACATAATCCAGGCACTTTAATACATGCCAAGGCCGCTAGAGATACAAACTGAAATAATACAAATTTCCGCACACAAAGACTGAAACAATTACACCTAAATATGAACAGCTACACCTAGAAGGGAATAAATATACCAAAGTTGAACCAAAAATAAATATCTAGATATGAAGTGTTGTATCCTTATGTGGGCAAATGCTCTCAAATCAAACAAGACAGAAAGACCGAAGGAAGACACACTGATAGCAGTCATTCAGAAATAACATGTCTAGGTATAAATGCATAGAGCACAGCTCGAATATATCCAGTCTTTCCCCCATACATACAGACAGGAAGAAATCTAGTCAGCCAGGATGAAATAGGTCCGCAAAAAAGCAATATACCTGCAAAAGAACACATATATCTAGTAATCAACACATTGACTTAAAATGAAACAAATAAAGCAAGATAGGAGCAGATATATATATGGCTTATTAGATGATACACCATAAAACAGGAAAATATAAGGAGACAGAAATAGATAGGCCCAGATAGTAGCACTTACACAAACAGGTATGAATACACCTAGAGAGAAATGAATGTCCCCTTGCTGGAATACATACACTAGGATAAGAATAAATATCCCTAATGAGAAATAAAAGTATAGATATTGCTCAATTCGGATGTATTAATACGTACTCCTGGGCTTTAAGATCTGCACGCATACAGCAACAAACACACCTAGACTGGAATATATATAACCAAATAAGAACTCATTACATTCAGGGAGACCTAACCCCCAGACAAGAAGAACAAACATGCAAACAGAGACAAAGACATTAAACAAAACATATAACAAGACAGAATAAAATATACCCAGACTGTAATAAATGCCTTCAAATAGTCGAATATACTCAATGCCAGAAAAATACATCAGGAAAAAAATACACAGTAACTCTACTCAGGAAGCAATATGCTCAGATATTATTTTTGTGCGTTGAGATAAGAACACTAACCAAACACATCCAGACCAAAGGAAATACACACGGACTATAAGAAATGCACCTAGGTATGAAACAAATATAAACATATTGAAATACATGAACCCATACAGGACAAATACACTTAGGTCCTATCTTAGCTGATAAAAATTTGACATCGAGGTGTATGCAATTTATCAGATGAGATAATTATAGCATATTCGAGTTGTGGGGGGATTATATGCGGAATTTGGTGCTTACTGCACCAGAATCGACATGTAAATATAAATACCAGGCCTTTTCCCCTTGTTTAATTCAACCATTTTTGACTTGTTGAAGTTTAATGAAGGGTACGATTTGATTCCACACTGTAATTGGCAGCAATTGTAATTACGATCCCTTCGCAAACAAAACAGGTTTTTTGCGCAGGCATCAGAGTTTAACTGACCACTTGTAATCAGTCCCTTTTCCAGAAACAAGTACACCAAGCAAAGAAGCAATATGTCCAAATGTGAATTCCTACATCCAAACAGCAAGAAGGGCACCCACACAAAACACATCCAGCCACAAAGGAATAATTACATATGAGCTAATTACATTCAAACTAATTACATACCCAACAGGCAAACACACACTTTGACTCTATCACATACACCCAGATAAGTGATCATAGTCACAAACAAGAAGATAACCAAACAGAAAGACACATATGTAGAGAGATACAAATACTGCCAAAGAGTAACAAATCAAGCCAGACCGAAACAAATACAACAGCATTGGATCAGGGAATAGGTCTGGGATATCGAGTATGGAATATCACTCTACCTTAATGCTAAAGCCAAAATATTGAGGACAAATATATTGATAGGTATATATAGATTTCCTATACGTAATGCCACATCTACATACCCTGTATGTATGTATATATATATATATATATATATATATATATATATATATATATATATATATAGCTATATATAATGAAAAAAACAGGTTAAAGCTATGTTATAGCTAGGAAAGTGTTATTTATTCTATCTATACAAACCCAATTTAAACTATACAAACTTTAGAAATTTTAAAGTTATACTTATAACTTACATTTCTAATTTGGGCATCGCCGGTTATAACTTGCATTTATGTCATTTAAGATGTAATAAACGTTATTATGGCTGCAATGACTTCACATGTTATAAGTTATATAATATGCAGGGGTATCGCCAGTACATGGATAATGGGCATACAGTGGAGTGGTGTAGAGTGGAGAAGTGTAGAGTGGAGTTGCGTAATGTGGAATACCATAAAAGAGAGTTGTATATAATTGCACGGCGCACAGTGGAGTGATGTAGAGCAGAATGAGGTGCAGTGTAGTGGTGTTGAATGGAATTGCATACAGTGTAGTGGCTTAGAGTGGAGTGGCATAGAATGCAATATCATAGAGCGGCATAGCATAGTGTAGTGTCGTAGAGTGGAGTTGTGTAGTGTGGAATAGCGAAGAGTGGAGGAGCGTACAGTAGAGGGTCGTACATTTGAGTGGCATACAATGGAGTGGCATAGAGTGGAGTATTGTAGAGCAGAACGTCGTAGACTGTAGATGTGTACAGTGAAATGGCATACAGTGGAGCAGCATACAGTGAAGTGGTGTAGAGTAAAATAACATTGAGTGTAGTGGAGTGACTTAGAGTCCATTGCCATATAGAGGAATAACATAGAGTGGAGTGGTGTAGAGTGGAGTGTTGTACAGTCGAATAGCGTAGACTGCAGTAGCATACATTAGAGTGGTGTACATTGGATTGGCATAGAGTGGAGTGGCATACAGTGGAAGCATAGAGTGGAGTGGCGTATCATCTAGAGACGTGGAGTGGCAGATAGTGTAATAGCGCAGAGTGTGTGACATTGATTGGAGTGACGTAGCATGGAGTGTGGCACTTGAAACAGATATAGCGTTAAAGCGAGTGAATGAATGTGGCTGTAATGTGCCAGAAATATAGCACTTTATAAGATTGATAATAGAGAAATGTATTTATAATTTTCTGTATTTTTTTATAGCAGTTTTGGGAGCATTGTGCTTTTAAAAAACGTTTTGTAAGTAGCGCAGTCATTTTTAGGTTTTTACTCTGGTACTCCGCAGATGTTTTTTTGTGAAGATTTAATGTTAAAAATTGAAAATACACTGTAGTACATTATATTTGTAAAATATAGCGTAGTACACATTATTGTGAAATCTTTAACGTAGTTTTATATTTTGTATTTCTTTTAAATACTGTTCTCCCTAAACTGCAGGAAAAATATATAGAAAAGCATACATTTATTTCTCTCACTATTATCACTTTTGTAAAGAGGTAATAAGTAAGAAACAAATATAAAACCTGGAAGGTAGGAGAAGCTTCTGCAAAGGTTCTTTGGAATTTCCTGACTCCTTTGTCCTGGCTCCAAGCTTGATGAAGTGACAATTCAGGGTTGTTAAAACCTTTGTGTGAAGGCAGAGCACAGGCTATTCAGGGGCTGTACTCATCTCTGCCCCTCCCCCGTCCTGTCAGCAGATGGCCCATTCAGGCGCACCTAATTCCTTTATTGTGTATATATCTGGTAGGAATTCATAAATTCTTACTGTCAGTTTCTCCCAGTCACATGGCCCAGGCCAGACTGCAGGCACAAAGGGATAAGGGCAGGAAAATGCCAACTTTCTAAAAGTAGCATTTTCACAATTGTAACGAAAAAAACGACTTTACCATTAAATAGGATTTATCATTAAAATTTCATACGTAGCAAACATGACACATGCCTACCGGCTCCCAATTGGGAATTACAGCTTACTAAATGTAATAAGGAATCCCCAATGTTATCTTATGGGAGTGGTAGGCATCATTGTAGTGAAAAATGAGTTTAAGAGTTTATCACTTCCAGGACAAGTAACATTTTAAACTACATGTCCAACCTTTTAGTTACAAAACACCCTGACCTATAGGCTACCTAGGGGCCTACCGTTGGGGTGCCTTCTATGTAATAAAAGGGGAGTTCAAGGTTTGGCAAGGGGGTTTGAATCCCAAGTTGACATGGCAGTGTAATACTGCATTCAGGCTGCAATGGCAGGCCTTGGACATGTTTTAGAGTGTTACTTAAGTGGTTGGCACAATAAGTGCTGCAGGCCCACTGGTAGCATTTAAAATTATAGGCCCAGAGTATATGGTATGCCACATAAAATATGCCAATTTTGTATGAACCAATTTGGCCATGTTTTGGGGAGAGAGCGCAAACACTTTAGCAATGGTAAAGCCAACACAAAGGAATTCAGCAAAAAGTGGAGGGTAAAAGGCAAAATGTTTGGGGGTGACCCTGCAAGGAGGGCCAGGTCCAACAAAAACCTTCTGTTGTATACAACTCCACTCTACACTTTTCCACTGTACGCACCTCCACTCTACGACACTACACTCAACGCTATTCCACTCTATGACCCTCATTTCTAAGGCACTCCACTCTATGCAACTCCACTGTATGCACTTCCACTCTACGCCACTGCATGTACCTCACTCCCCTCTACTCCATTCTATTATACACAACTCTACTGTATGCTGTTCCACGCTACACAACTCCACTCTCCACCACTCCAATGTATGATATTCCACTTTACAGCACTACAATCTACCACGCTCCACTCTACACCACTCCATTGTGCCCCACACCAGTCTACGTTACGCCACTCCACAACACTCTAGTGTCTTCTATTCTATTGCATACAACTACACTCTGTGCCACCTCACTGTTCGTCACTCCAGTCTACCCGACTGTAGTCTGCGCCAATCCATAATGCACTTTTCAACTGTACACAGCTATACTTTATGCTGTTCCACTGTATGCTACTGCACTCTCCCAAACTCCACTGCATGGTATTCCACTGTACACTACTGCACTGTATACCACTAAACTGAACGCTACTACACTCTACGCTATTCCACTCTACTACACTCCACTTTACACCGCTCCGCTCTATTCCACTCCACTCTACACCACTACACTGTACACCACTCCACCGTACACTATTCCACTGTATGGCTCTCCACTTTGTTACCACAGTGAACAGCACTCCAGTTTACAACACTCACTCCACCCCAATCCAGGCTATTGTATTGTATGCCACTCCACTGTATGCCACTAGACTCTAATCTATTCATCTGTACGCCACTCCACTTTACACCACTCCAGTGTATTCCATTAAACCATAGGCTACCTGTAAATATTTATGTCGTTGATATATTGACTACTATATTAAGGTTTCATGATATTTCATAATCGATCTTCCATACTACAACTGAAACAAATAACCCATAGATAAAGGCATGGTATATTTATTTTTATATTGTGTTTGTTTAATTGTTACACGTCTGTCAGTGATGAATCTACAGCAGTGCTTAATTTGTAAAAAAAAAATATAAGTGTCAGGGCCCTTGTCAGGAGGCCACTACAGCTTGATCTACCCATTTTTCCTGCGAGTGCTGCCAGTGGCAGTATCAACACAACTACTAACCAGCGCACTCCTACAAGTGTGATGATTCAGACTATTTCAGGCCACTCAAAGCAATAAGAATAGCTTGGGCGTTCAGGTATTAGTCATTTTTTATGTAGATTAAATTAATAAACAACTGTGGGAAATTAGACAAAATTAGCCAAACAGCGGGATCTGGCAGATTAATGGTAATTGTGAGTAGTCAGTGACTTGCAGGCAATGGTGCCCTGAGTCTAAGGGTCACCAGAAATCTGAAACTCATTTAGATCGTAGAGCTCTGGGAATTTCCGAAACTAGTAGTAACCAGGCAGTACAGTTTTGCCAATGCTTAGGCACAAGTGACACTCTTGAATAGTTATGTAAACCAGAGCATCCAGGCTGAGGAGCCACAAGTTTTAACTTAGCAGTTTGTTCGTGGTGGCTCTTCCCCACTGACTCTCGTAATTAGTGTGCCCCACCTGGCGCTGACTGGACCCATGTATCCGTAAGGCTGTTTCAGTTTTTAATCTGCTTGAACACTCTGGACCTGATTACAATGTCAGTCGGAGTTGCCTCCGACTGACTTTGCTGCAGATTGGGAACCGATCGACCTCAGGTTGGCGATACCGACCACATTATTTGGATGCAACTGCACATGGTGTGATCACAAACTCCTATTTCTCAATAGGAGCTTGTGCGGCAGGTGGACCCGACCGCAGCACAAGCTCCCATTGTGAAATGGGAGTTTGTGAACATACCTATATCGTGTGACATGCACCTCAAGGTGCCTGCCACAAAGTGCAGGGATGGGGGCACAATAGGTGCCCCCAAGGCCCAAATGCTGAGGGCCAGAGGAAAAGGGGGCCCTGCTAGAGACCCCCAGTGTCACTTTCCAACAGCCTTTCCATGTCAGAGAGGCTGACATATAAAGGTTGTCAGAAACCAACATAATAATCATGACGGCGGAAACGCCGTCCTTAAGGGAATATGAGGCCTTTCCGACTGACCAACGGGCTTCAGGAGCCTGTCAGATTGTGTCCGTCGGTCCCTCTATCCTAATGCGTTGGTCGGACCGCAACAGTAGATGCGGTTCAGACCGCAACCAACAAGCCGTCGGTTGTACTCCGAACCGCATCGTAATGAGGCCCTAAGAGTTCTTCCCATGTTTCCATACAGAGTGTTGACTTGCAATATTGACATTCCTCCATTGATGCAACAACATTATTTTCCTTACCTTACGCAGGGTTTGGTCTTCTGAGGACAATCTGGCCAGTCTTTCAATTTACACTCTATCTTCTCTCACAAAGACAGAATTAGATTAACAGATGAAGCCTGGGTAACCTACACTAATGGAAAGTAATGTGTTCAGACAAGGAAACTAACATTCATAGAGGACAGACATGCACTAAGCCAAAGAGGGAGTCATGCAGTGAGACAGTGAAATTGACATACACCGTGAGAGGGATACTGATGTATGCTGACACAGGGAGGTAACCTACAAAAACAGACGTAAAAATACTTGCATCAAAGACTTACATACAATGAGACAAGGAGGCTAAGTGTGAAGTAAGAATAAAGGACAACCTACATAGCACTCGCACACACTGAAACAGGGAATCTGACAATTAAATGACAAGATATCTAAATGTGCATACATCATTAGGAGGGGAGATACTTAAATACAGATTTACAGTGTATTGCATTTGCAAATGCAATAGGTTTCGCCTATGTGATTAATTATAATTTTTGTTAGTTGTAAGGTTTAGTTTGGTGAGCAGTTGTGCAATATAAGTGAAAGAAACTCCGTAAAGGTGTTATGCTTTTTTTCTTTTAGAAAGGCAATATATTGTGCAGCAACTGTTTGTAATATAAAGCGCTCCAATACCTTCGTTTGATGTTTGCGCTAAATAAAACTGGCACTAAAATAAAATTGTGAAAAACAGGTTTAATTGAGGAGACGATTAGTTACATGTGTTCTTGAATGAAGTAACCGATGGTAATATAAAGCGTTCTTGTACCTTCGGGTGATGTTGGCGCTATATAAAACAGAGCCCCAAATAAAATTGTGAAAAGCTGGTTTGAATTCGGAGGCAATTTGGGGGGTGTAGGAGATCTATGCAACTATTGATGATAGCATTCCATTAAATTGTGTAAATTAAACCACTACAATTCATGCAATAACAATAGCTATAGATGTTGTATTGTAGAATATTAATCATATACATATATATATATATATATACAGAGTACTACACATTCAAAAAATGTATCTTGTCCCTTAAATAATTGGATGCTCTTGTTATCAAGCTTGCATATTGGTGCTTAGTTTATAAACCTCTCAAACATGCAAGGCTGAGAGGCATTCAAACCAGTGAATTAAATGTTGCGCACAGATCTCTAAATCAGGCGCTCAACCCACTGAGCTAGTTGGGTGTCTTTGTTTAAGTTTTAAATGTAGCCATTACAAAGATTATCTGGAAAAAAAACATGCGAGGTGTTGGGCATGCAGAAATGAAGAGAAGAGGCAGAGGACTTGCTTGAAGGTCTTTTAATGTAGCTGGTTATCAAGAGACCTCATCCTTCAGCAAACAGATACAACTAAAGCTTAGTTCAAGGAGCAACATTCTAAGCAAACTACATTCTAAGAAAGAACACAATAGGAATGTATGACATAGACATATGACATAAGCTTAATCTAGAACACTACATCACCTCCCTCTTTTCATCTACTAAATAAAAAAAATTAAAAGAAACAGAAGAAGAGAGAGAAACATAGGATCAACATCTAACACTTAATCTTGAAGACGAAGAGGAACCTTCCTCAATCTGACCGGCCTCGTTACATCAGAAAGTGAGGGAGCTGCCAGAAAGTCAGAGGAATTCTCTTCTGTGCACTTTGGAGGGCATTTAGCAATTCTGTTAAGGTTCCACACTCTATGATCTTGGGTTCTGACCGCATTACCTAGAAGTTTAGTTACTTTGATTGGTTGACCAAACTTGGACTTACCAAACTTTCTTTCAGGAAGTTTTACCCTGACCCAGTCACCAACCTGAACAACCGTTCTTTTAACAGCCTTTCTTATATCTTACACATTTTTCCTCTTTATCATTTTTTCGAACTCTCGATCTTTCCAACCCATAGTTTGGTCAACAACACCACCCACTTCCAACCTTCTTGAAGTCACCCAAAGAGGCTTCACTTGCGTGCTAGGTACCCTTCCTTTGAACAATGTGAAAGGAGATACTCCAGTAGAGGAATGAGGGGTGAACCTATACTCGTATACTTTTTTATTGACGGCTTCCTCCCAGTTATAATTAGACATCAAGGCTAATTGCATGGCCTCTTTGAGAACTCTTACAAACCTCTCAACTACACCATTACATTCTGGGTGGTATAACGCTGCACGTTTATGGGTAATACCTCTTTCCCTGAAGAATTCTTCCACCACTCTGGAGACAAATTGCACTCCATTGTCTGTCAAAACAGAACTTGGCAAACCCTCACACGCAAAGAGTTCGTCAAGAAAGCTAATAACAGAAGATGAATCTACACAATTTACAATCTTAATAACTAGCCACCTTGAGAACATATCCAAGCAAACCAAAACGTATTGATCTTGGGATTTTACTTTGACTGGCCCTAGAATATCAATGGCTATATCTATCCAGGGACCTGTAATGATGCTAGGTGCTGTGCCTGCTTGCTGCTGTTCCCCAATAACTTGCTGGAGGCCTTGTGAGGTAAGTAGATGCCTTTATTAACACTTATATCGCTACTCCGAGAGAGCGCCGGGCAACACGCTCCGATCGCCGTCTCTCGCAACACGCTAATGCTCGCGCATGCGCAGTAGCGTCCAAAATGGCCGCTACGCGCTTCGCCGTCCTTATGTAGTGCGCATCGACTAGACCGCGACACTACATATCTCCCCCTTTTCATACCACCCAACATAATTACCCCGACCTTGTGGTCAGTCCATTTCATAGTCTCTAAACTTGGATGGTCTCACCACCGCTCTCCCCACCCGGGTGTGTCTTACCGGTGTGGAATGTCCTTCTCGGCCTCCTTCTGCGACCGGGCCTCCACCGGTTCCTTCCGGAGTGCCCTGGCCCTCTCTCTCTTCTTTCTCACCGTCTTCCCGGGTCGTTTCCCCCGGGGACCATCCACCTGGTGTGTCTCTTTCTCTCTCCAGCTCTTCGCTCATGTTCTCTCCGCGCTCTCTTTTGGACGTACCTGAATCCCTTGTCGGCCCTTCCGTCAGGGTTTCCCCTTCCGTGTCCTCACGGGGCCATTGTATGATTTTGTTGCACTTGGCCATGCGATCGTGAGACCACACGTTTCCGTCGCTGAGCAACGCTGCCCGGTCGTACACCTCTTCTACTCTTAGGGGTGGGGAGTACTTGCTTTCTCCCTTCCGCTTCAGGACTGCCAGCTTCACTCTGACCCACTCCCCTTTTTCCAACGCCGTCTCCTTCACCCTCTTGTTGCGGTTGTAGTGTTCCGTATAAATGCGTTGTGCCTTCTCCAGGTTGTGTTGCACCACCGCCGGAGACCATTTGCTGGTGATGGTCTTCTCCTGCCACGCAACATTGTCTCTGGTGAAGGGTTGCCTTCCTCGTAAGATCTGGAAGGGACTGTACCCCGTACCGGTGGGGGTGATGCGGTACGCCCATATCGTGCTTTGCACTTCTTTCTCCCAGTCTTTGCCCCTCGTGATGGCCGCTTGTATGGAGCCCATAAGCACCCTGTTGAACCTTTCTACTTGTCCATTGCTGGCCGGATGATATATCGAGGTGTGCCGAAGTAGTATGCCATTCCTGTTTGCAAACGTGACCCACTTGTCCGAGGTGAATTGGGGGCCATTGTCACTGATTATGGTCCTGGGTATGCCTTCCCTGAGGAACACTGCCTTGAGGAAGCGCAGTATTTCGTCCGTGTCCATGATCTCGTTAATGTGCACTTCTGGCCATTTCGAGTACTTGTCTACTAACGCACAGAGGTATTTGGGGATCCCCTGATCGTCTAGTATAGGCCCTAATATGTCCACTGCGACCTCTTCCCATGGGTTACTGGGGTTCGTGAACTTCCCTAAGGGTGGTCTCATTGGCTTCAGTATCTTGTCCGCACCTTGGCACTGCACGCAGTCTCTCACGTGCCTCTCTACTTGCATGTCCATTCCTGGCCACCAGTACGTTTGTTTAGTCCTGGCCTTTGTCTTCACGATTCCCAAGTGACCTTCATGTAGTATGGATAGCAGGGCCGGTACTATGGTCTCCGGTGGTACCACTCTGTGGCCTCTGTAGACGAACACCCCGTCATTCCCCACCGACAGCTCTTCTCTGACCTCGTAAAACTGCCGGGCTTTGGGACTTTGTCGTCTCCGTTCTGGCCACCCTCGTACAATGTACAGCTTGATGTCCTCCATATCTTCATCCGCCGCATACGCGTTTGTCCACTCCTGCCTGCTGATGGCTTTTTCCGGGTCGTCTGTCAGGGCTACCATCTCGTCTTCTTCTTCCCTGCCATTGGAGGCACTGTCCATCGCGGACGCCCTGCTGAGGTAGTCCGCTATCTTGTTTCTTGAGCCCGGGATGTACTCCACGTCGTACCGATACTCCAGGAGTTTCAGCGTCATTGTCGCAATCCGGGGTGTGGCGCTGGCATGACCATCCGATGTCAAAACCTTCACTAGGGGCTTGTGATCCGTCTTCACTTGAAATCTGGTGCCCCACAGGAACTGACGGTACTTCGCCATGGCCCATACCACCACCAGCATCTCTTTCTCGATCACACTGAACTTTTGTTCCGACGCCGTCAACGTCCTCGACGCGAAGCTGATCGTCTCCGTCCCTCCTTCTGGTCGTTCTTGCATGAGCACCGCTCCTAGCCCTTTGTCACTCGCGTCCGTCATCAATATGGACCGCCCCTGGGGATCGTACCCCTGCAGCGGGATCGCTTGGCTTATTTCCTGTTTCACCGTGTCAAACTCCTCCTGCGTCTCCTCAGTCCATACAAACGCCGTCTTGTCCCTCGTGAGTTGCCTCATACGGTGAGTTTTCGTGGCGAAGTGGTGGACGAACTTGCTATAGTACTCCGCCATCCCTAAAAATGACCGTACTTCTTCCTTGGAGGTGGGCGGAGGTGCGTCGCAGATGGCCTTCACGTTCCCTTTCTTCGGTGTTATCCCCTGCGCTCCTATCTCATGCCCCAGGTATGTGACTGATGTCATCCCGAAGTGACATTTCTCCCACTCCGCCGTCAGGCCGTTCTCCTCCAAGATCTTCAATACCGCCGACAGTTTCTTGTCATGGTCTTCCAGCTCGGTCCCCATCACTAGGATGTCATCCTGGAAGTACTGCACTCCCTCGATGTCCTTGAATAGGCGGGCCATCAGCTTCTGGAACACCGCAGCTGCCGAGGCAAGACCGAAGGGCATGCGGCAGAATTGGTAGCAGCCAAACGGCGTGATGAACGATGTCAGTTTTTTGCTTGTCGAATGCAGCACTACCTGGTGGTATGCCGATTGCAGGTCGATGGTGGAGAACCATTTCACGCCTTTCGTGCGGGCCAACATTTCCTCTTTGCGTGGTAAGGGGAATTTTTCTACCACGATGCACTTGTTTAACTCTCTGAGGTCCACACATAGACGCACCTTGCCTGACGGTTTCATGGCCACTACCAGAGGCGCCAACCACTCCGCGCTGTCGATGGGTTCGATGATTCCCCCGTCTTCCAGTCGGTGGAGTTCCTGTTGTACCGCCTCTCTCACCGCAATCGGTATGTTCCTTACCTTGTGCGCTACCGGACGGGCGTTTTCTTTGAGGACGATCTTGTGGGAGAACTTCTCTAGTTTCCCGATCTTCCCGCCAAAAACCTTCGGGTGCCCACTCCGCCATTTCTCCGCCGTCGACTCCTCTCCGTCCAGGGTCACCATCACCTGGTTGTCCCCTCCTGGATTCAGCTGTACGCCCAACTCTCCTTGGTCCATCCAGCCCAGGACTGACGGCCCCTTCTCCGCGACGTACAGTTTGCAGTGGGCACTCCGCTCTTTGAACTGGAACAACAGCTTCTTGAACCCCACCATCGGGATGGGTTCCCCTGTGTAGGTGACCGGTCGAATGTCGGGGGGTTCTAGCTGTGCGCCCCATGTGGGTCTGAATCTCTCGTTCCACACCGATCTCTGGACGATCGTGTACGGAGACCCTGAATCCGCCACGATGGTGATGCTTACTCCTCCAATGATCATGTCACACTGGGGCTTGCGTGTTCTCCTCCCATCGATGCCCAGCACCTGGTCCTCTACACACAGGACTTCATCATCTTCCTCCAGACCTTCTGCTTCTTCCCCTGCGTCTTGCGCCACAAATTTCACCGCATGCTGTCTCCCTTTCCTGCGGCATACTTTCTCGTAATGACCTACTAGGCCGCAGAACGCACACTTGGCCCTGAAGGCAGGGCACCGTTTGTCGTGCGCTGCGTGGCTCGAGCTTCCGCATCTGTAGCACCTCATCGCTTCACCCTTTTCTTGCTTCCATGCCTGTCCTGGTTTGGCCTTCCCTCTGTACTCCCCCGGCGCTGTTTTACCTCATCCGTGCTGGTCCGCATCATCCACCTTATTGACCGTGAGTCTGGGGGCTGGGTCTCTCTTTGCCGCCTCCGCGCAGCGCGCCTGGTCAGTTCCGCCCTTTTTACTATGGCGATCACGTCTTTCAGCGTCGCATCCCCACTCGCCCACAGTTTATCCTGCACCGTCTTGCTTGTCGTGTGCATCACGATCTGGTCCTTGATGAACTCTTCCTGTAACCCTCCATACTTGCAGGTTACCGCGAGTTTACGCAGTGCCGCCACGTAGTCGTCTATAGATTCCCCCGCTTCTTGCTTCCTCTGCTGGAAATTATAGCGGTCGATAGAGGTGCACACTGCCGGCCGATAGTGGTTGTCCAAGTCTTCTATGGCGTGTGAGAACACATCTGTGTCCCCTACCTGTCTGGCGACCGGTGTGAGGTTTTGAAACACCCGTATTCCTTCTGGTCCCAGGTTGTGTAAGAGTATCCTCTTCCTCCTGGCACTGGAGAACGCCTCCTCGTTCTCATCTTCCAGCGCTTCTAGGTAGTTTTTGAAGTACTCCCTCCAGTCTTCCCACTTCATTTGGGGTTCTCCCGGACGTGGAAGGAACGGGATCGGCGTCGTTAACGTTGATGGCTGTGCACTCATTTTGGCTTCCGCCTGTTTCCTTGGGCTACCTGGCGCGTCTGTCCCCGCTCCCCTTCTTCGGGTGCCTGGGACTACGTTCGAGCTGCCTGCGCCGTCGTCACCCGATTCCGCCAGGGTCTCCTCTGCCGTCCTGCGGTCCGCCTGCAATGTTCCTCCACCTCGTTGCCGGCTCCTTTACTGCCCACGTGCCACTCTCTGGCGTCTGTCTGCCACTGCTACGCTCTCCCGGTGCGTAGGCATCTGTCCTCGACCCCCTCGGTCCTCTTACCGTGTGGGGTGACGTCCCTCCTTGTGGGCACTCCTCTCTGAAGCAAGTTGGGGGCACCTTCCTCCTGTGCCACGCAGGGTTCTCACCAGCCCAGTCTCGTCGCCACTGTAATGATGCTAGGTGCTGTGCCTGCTTGCTGCTGTTCCCCAATAACTTGCTGGAGGCCTTGTGAGGTAAGTAGATGCCTTTATTAACACTTATATCGCTACTCCGAGAGAGCGCCGGGCAACACGCTCCGATCGCCGTCTCTCGCAACACGCTAATGCTCGCACATGCGCAGTAGCGTCCAAAATGGCCGCTACGCGCTTCGCCGTCCTTACGTAGTGCGCGTCGACTAGACCGCGACACTACAGGACCAGTTGCTTGTTTTCTGACAATCATGGGTTGAGTTCTGCATTTAAGAACTTTGTCACTACTAGCGCACTGAGGATAAGAGCGCACCAATCTTTCAATGTGAGTGTCCATTGCAGGCCACCAATAGATTTCCCTGAGCCTTTCTTTTGTTTTAGCGATGCCCATGTGGCTAGCGTGTGCATTTTCTACTAATTTTTGGCGTACAACCACAGGAACAATTAGTCTACTTCCCCTGAAAAGGAGACCATTGGAGAAAGACAATTCATCTTTAACGTTCCAAAAACCTCTAATCTCTTCATCACACAGACGCTTTTCACACCAACCGTCACGCACAAAGCATATGACACGTTGAAGAATGGCATCATCTCTCATTTCTGCATTCCATTCTTACTCAGTGACCAGACACACTTTCAAATCTTCTCCAGAATCTTCTCCAAGAAAAGAGTCATCATCACCACCATCAGAGACAGTGGTGCCACCAAGTCTCGACAAACAATCTGCGAGAATATTGTTAGCTCCTGGCAAATAACGAACAGCCAACTCAAAGTCTGGTAGAGCAACTACCCATCTTCTTATTCTATGCGAGACACGATCAATCCCCTTTTTTTCAAATACTTCTTTTAAGGGTTTATGATCAGAGACTACGGAGAAACCTTTACCCCACAAAAAATTCTTGAGTTTACAAACAGCCCAATATACAGCCAAGGCCTCCTTCTCAACAACCGAGTAGTTACACTCTGCCCCCCGAGTGGTCTCGAGATGAATAGAATTGTGTTGTCTACTCTTTCACCAGGTTGTAACAGCACAGCACCCAGTCCCTTAGAACTGGCATCAGTCATAATGTACGAGTCTTTCTTTGGGTCAAAGCTAGAAAGGTTTGGTGCTTTGTTCAGGCAATCTTTAATCAGGTCAAACTCATCACAGCAATACTTATCCCATGTGAATTCACTACCTTTCTTTAATAAAGACCTGATTTTTTCTGTTTTTTGAGCAAAACCAGGAACAAACTTATTATAAAATTCTGCCATCCCCAAAACTTTTGTGAGTTCGTCTCTGCTTGCAGGATAGTTCAGATTAGAAATGGCTTCTACTAAGGAAGGTTTAGGTTTGATCCCTGACCCAGAGATCAAATGCCCAAGGTACTCGATTTCTTTTACATCAAATTTGCATTTGTCTAACCTGAGAGTGTGACCTGAATCTTCTAATCTAGATAGAACTTGATTAACTCTCTCATTGTGTTCTAGCAGACTTGAACCATGAACAAGGACATCGTCCTGGTAGACCTTAACTCCACTAACATCATGTAAGATATTCTCCATTACCCTTTGAAACACTGATGCGGCTGCTATTAAGCCAAACGGCATGCTAAGAAATTTATAGGTGCCGAAAGGTGTGATAAAAGCCGTCAAGTCTTGGCACGAGGGAGGGAGTCTGACCTGATAATAGGCTGAAGATAAGTCTAACGTAGAAAAGTGTGTGGCCCCTCCTAAGGAGGACAACATTTCCGCTATATTTGGAAGAGGATAACGGTCAACGACCACTGCCTTGTTCAGTTCCCTCATATCAATGCATAACTTGGCCTCTCCGTTGGCCTTCTGAGCCATAACAACAGGAGAGACCCATTCAGTAGCTTCAACCTCTTGAATGACCCCATTGTCCAGCAATTTTTTTAATTCATCTTTCATTTTTTCTTTGACTAACAAAGGGACGTTCCTGACTTCGGCCACCATGGGAATGGAATTCCTTTTCAATTTGATAAGATGTAAGTACTTTTCAAGACACCCTAGTTTTTCATCGAAAACCTTCGGAAATTTGTTTATCCAAGTGCTGCGATCAGAGATCGACACGATGGTAGGTAGGTCTCTTAAACGCACTGAAGGAGATTCATTAGGGTCTAGAAAAACACCAAGATCACGTTGATGGGACCAACTGATCAGGGAGTCTCCCTTCATCGAGACATATATCTTCCCTGCAGTAATCCTCCCTTTAAAGACTATCGTTCCCATAAAGTATCCCAATAGATTTATGATTTGACCACCATAACCTCTTGGAGTAATATCTGGCTTAAACAACTTTACTTTGGTGGTTAGATGTTTTTCGTAAAATGTTTTGGGGACTAGAGTAATTTTCGCCCCAGAATCGAACAACATGTCAACATGGTTGTCATTAATTGAAACTTTTTCCATGGTTCCCTCCATCACCTGACAACAAATTTGAGATACAATCAGATTATCGTCATCTTGCTCATAAACGTCTACTTCTCTTACATTTTTGGGGCTTTTGTTGGATCTGCAGCACTTAGAAAAGTGACTTTTTTTTTTTACAAATAGAGCAGATGGTTTTCCACCCAGGACAGTCTTTGAAGTTAGCTACATGTCCTGCATTCCCACAACAAAAACATTTTACAGGGAAAGTCTTAGTATTCCAGTTTGAGCGTGTGACTTTGGAGGAAGCTGAAGCACTCTGTAGAGGCGATTTGGAAGGTTTATCAGAATTTTCAGATGATTCTGCTTTTATCTCTTTAACGTCAGAGTTAGAGCCCTTGTCACTGTCTGCAACTTTGCGTATGGCTTCAGAGCACGCCTTGGAATGCTCGTGCAATTTCAATGTGGTGATGACATCTTCTAGGGACGGATTGTCCTTTTGCCAAAGAGCGTCTTTTGCTTTATCTATAGACAAACCCAACATGAGTTGATCTCTGAGCCTTTCATCTAAACTACCACCAAACGAGCAAGTAGAAGCAAGCTTGCGCAAGGACGTGACATATTGCTCTACTGATTCATTATGTCTTTGAACCCTCTTTCCAAAGTGAAACCGTTCTAGTATCATGCTCATTTTGGGAAGATAATGTAAGTCCATTTTCTTAATGCAAATCTCAAATTTGTTGAGAGAGTTGTCCTCCCATCTGGTAAATCAGGGAGGTGCTCAAAAACTTCCTGTCCCTCTGAACCTAGACAATGTAGGAACAGAGCTGACTTTCTTTCCCCACTCAGGGGCATACCACAGACCCTAGCATAATTAGCAAAGACTTTTTTCCATTTTAGCCAGGGTATGAGTGGTTCACCTGGAGCGGAAAGAAAGAAAGGAGGAGAGGTGACGTTTTGCATGACAGCGACAAGCAAGAGTGAGGAGCACAGTAATTAATTTAAAATCAGTATCCCTTGAACAAAAGTGCTGGTTCTAGTGCATGAGGGAAATTATTTGCGTAAAAATAGAAGAAAGCAATAGCTTAAAAGACAAAAAGAAAGTTGCAATGAATTATGACAAATTCAAGATTACTTCTGGAGAACAAACCTAATAAGCTAAAAGTGAAGAAATCAAGCAGCGTGGGAGGTAAACTGTTGAGAAGACGTCGATCTGCAGTTTCTAACTTCTCTTGAAAAGTACATAAAGCTGTGCAGATCAGCGTGTTATAAAATGAGTAAAATACACTTGTAAAGTATAACGATCTTCTCTTAAGCGAGGCGATCGTACTGGAAATGAGCTAATTCAGCCTTGTTCTTTAGGTTCTTCCTGAAATGATCTGTAGATCAAACAAATAAAGCTGTGCAGATCAGCGATAAAATTAGTGAAACAAACAGTACCTTTCAAAGAATTTGCAGGAGATGTTCACCGTGTCAATGTCCATCCTCCCACTGCGGGAGCTTCATTTGGTAGGGAAATGCAGTGTCGCGTCAGAGGCGTTAGAAAAGCGACGCTGAAATGAGACGTGGTCAGGCAACGCGGGTTTCCAAGCAACAGCACCCAGCCTCTTCCGATGACTGTGGGCTGCTGGGCCTCAAGCAACACGGGTTGCTAGGCAACAGCGCCCGGAGTACTGGTAGGCCTCTTTTAATGACTGCGCGTCTCAACGCCGGGTCGCTGGGTCTCAACGCCGATACTTGTGTGGAGACTTCAGACACGACCCCGTAGTGTGGAGGAGAAGCAGAGAAATGCGTGTCTCGGACCACCAACGTCGGGTGAATCGTCGGAGACACGCGAAGGAAGCAGGAACAGTGAAGCGCCGTAGAATCGCAGGCCTCGAGCTCCGAACAGCGAAGGGGTGTCCGTCTTGACAGGTGAATACTAGTTGAAGGCCAAATTTTCGAGAAGGAGTGTATGAGAGGTCAGAGCTTGTTATAGTTTTATAAGGTTGAAGTTAGAGTGAATGTTGAGTTGAGGTCTCTTGTCCCTTGGGTTGATTTCCACTCGTCGCCAAAATGAGGTGTTGGGCATGCAGAAATGAAGAGAAGAGGCAGAGGACTTGCTTGAAGGTCTTTTAATATAGCTGGTGATCAAGAGACCTCATCCTTCAGCAAACAGATACAACTGAAGCTTAGTTCAAGGAGTAACATTCTAAGCAAAGTACATTCTAAGAAAGAACACAATAGGAATGTATGACATAGACATATGACATAAGCTTAATCTAGAACACTACATCATGTATCATAACCAGGGCCACAGGATTATGTGATTCTGCAACTGTGTTTATTCCCCACATAATTGCATACTTGCTGCAGTGGCCACATCATTTATCATCTTCTGCATAATTTGCTAATTTTAACAACGCCCCCACAAAAAACATATTGTAGATCTAATGAATCAAAAATGACTAATTACACAACCACATGTTTTGCCATGCACGGTCAGGTCTTTTGATGTGCAGATGCTGACTGCTGCATCTAGGTGTTAAACAACATATTAATAATGTGAAAACTTTGCCCAAACAGAGCTATCAAGTAAGAATGACAAAATGGAGAAGTACTGCTTGAAAATGTACTGCATTACACGACAGAATTAGCCTTTTGTTGTAGCATAATTTAGTCAACAATGACAGATAATTTGTTTTTCCCCCGATGCATAATTCCAGTGGCCTGATCATAACAAACAGGTGAAAGCAGTGCATCATAGTACTAGACAATAAACCTCATCTTTCAATAAAATAATGCTTTCAGAAGGACTAGGTTCCTCCTTATTGAATTAGATGGCTACATAAAACTCTTACGTAGTCATTTAGACCTAACTGGTGCGATTCCGGAGAAAAACAAATCCCATGCAAAAATTGTGTTTACACCTGGTGCACACATGGATTTGTGCTCATTTTAGACATATGAATATTAGGGAACAACACGTGAAGGTAGCAGCTGAATATAGCAAAAAAAAAAAAATGTTTGCTTCAATGTAAAGGTGATCATGAGCGAGGGATTGGCAAACCACAATAATCCTCACTGTTTAAATGCACCCAGATATATATTCTCCCACGTCACTGGAACTCCAAAGCATCCTCTTTTTGGAAATGGGAAACTGGCTCCTTGAAGCGTAAACTCTCAGAGCAATGTAAATTAAATAGGCAGAACAATTAATGATGCCAGTCAAGAGTGAAAGTCTGCTCAAACGAGTATAACACACCAGAGGGCTAGAAGGGTCAACAGGCAGAGCAAAGGCAAATCCCTGGCTCCGGGGTAACCTAATCCTGCCTGGAACTCATCCTCTCTGGAGGCTGCAGGATAATGAGAAGGATGCACGTCAGGCCCTTCAGAGGCACCAGTGGTCCAAGTGAGAAGACCCTCCTTCCCCACACATCATCAGCAGGAGAAAAAACATATCTATGATGATAACTGGTGGGTGTCAACACCAACGGCTGTTTGATGGCACTTTCACCCTTGCCTCCAATAACACTGAGAGTGATACGCTTACTCTTATGACAATACAGTTTATCAAGCCCTGAGGTGAGGGAGCACAGAATCGTGAATGGGGAGTTAACACAAACCCGTTTCCGGTCCTTCACTCTCCCCCGAGTGGCACCATCATGCTGGCTAAGACCTTCCCAAAAGTCCCATGCCCCAAACGGGGACCAGAACCAGTGTATGTTAAGGGGCATGAGGAGTAAATACAGGTGGGGGTTACCGTGCATGTATGGGTGTGGTGTACCCCCTCTAGCCGCCTCTGTGCAGGCTTCATGTTCCAGTTGTAAGCCCCCCTTTGTCAGTAAGCCATGTACACATTACTTACTTACTTCAAAGCGTGGCATTGTAGTAAGTTCAGCAAGAGAATGTCTTCCGACAAGGGCATTGAGTCTCTGGGACCGTCAGAAAGATTGATCAGCAGTCCTCAATCACATTGAGGTATAGAGGCTGATAAGAGAAGTAGTCTGGGGCAGGCCAGCAGATTGTAGTGGCCCCATTTTATAGACTAACAAAGAAAATTAAGCATGTTGTAATTGGCAAAAGCGGGCGATACAGCTTCTATACATTAAAGGCATTGGCCAAAAGAATAAAGAAAAGGGGATAGTCAAAGGGAGAGGAGACACAGAAGAGGGACAGGATAAGATACCGATCTTGTTTTACAGACTAAAAATAAAACAACTCAGTATGTGTAGTAGTAGGTGTGTTAAAAGTGAGCAATACAGCTCTGCTGCATTAGAGACATTGGCCAAAGTGCATAAGAACGAGGGACAGCGAAACTTGGCAAATCATTAAAAAAAAGTTCCACAAAAGCAGATGAAAACAGTACTTGGGCCACAGGACACTGATAAGAGAAACACACGAGGAGCAACAGGAAATAGTATGCTATAGCCAATAGAAACAGAGTAAAAGTAAAGTGGCAAGCACACGAACCAATAAGAAGTTAAGGCGGGATATATTAAATTCAATAGATTTCAAAAGCTCAAGCGCTGTGCAGGCTAAACCTAGAAATCATGCAAGTGCCCTGTTCTCAAGGCTACCAGCATGGTTTTGATCTGCCTGTCTTGGTCAAGTGTGTGACATGGTATTTCTTCTGTTTAATGGCGCAGGTTTGATTTTGTTCTGTGTCCGATTTAGATGTATGTGTGTCAATTCTGCTATTTCCTTTGTGTTCGGGATGCGTGAGATATTTTCATTTGTGCCTGGTGTTTAAGTCCATACCTAGTTTATTCTATAATTTGCATCACGGTGTGTTTTGTTTGGAGGTGTCACAGTATGTTATGTCATTGCGTTATGGGTGTTATGATATTTTCTTGGTGTTAGGAGGCAGGCATGAATTGGGTGAGAGTGTCATGTTTCAATGTGTACCAGCATACGCTGCCTTTTTAAAAACGATTGCCACTATATCGGGGTCCAATAGTAATTGGTGTCGTGATTTGTTCTGTGTCTGTTTAGTATGTATGCCTGTATATTATTCCTTCTGTGTCAGCGTATGGGTGTGATTTGGGACAGCTTGTCCTGTTTCAATCTATATAGATATATGTACTGTCTTTGTTTTGGATGTGCTGCTGTGATTTTTCTTTCAAATGACTGTTGATGTATTATTTCCTTGGTGCCTAAGTGTGAGTGTGTGATTTGAGTCAAAGTGTTCTGCAGTGCTCTATTGTAGAGAAGAATGAGTGTTGTAATTTTGATTTGTTTCAAGTTGGTATGCCTGCTGTTCAATCAATAAATCAGTCATTTATAGAGAACTATTAAATCACCCCTGAGGGTCTTGAGGCGCTGGGGCTGTTCGCTGCTGTGTAGTGGTGATTACTCAAACAGCCAGGTCTTTAGGTCTCGTCTCAATTGTTGGAGTGACGGTGCAGGGGGAGCTTGCTCAGGCTTTGGCTGCCAGGTGCGAGAAGGAGCGTCCTTCTCTAAAGGCTCGACGGATACATGGGGTGTCTGCGATGGAGAGGGAGGCTGATCAGAGGAGTCTGAACGGTTGGTGGAAGGTTAGGCATTTGTTGATGTTTGCTGGTTCTTCGTTGTGCAGAACCTTGAAGGTGTGGGTCAGCAGCTTAAACGGGCATCTCTTCTCATGATACGCGGTGTGATGTGGGTCCTTTTTGAGACGTCAAATATGAGTCTTGCTGCTGAATTCTGGATTATGTGGAGTCTCTTCGGTAGGCGTGAAGTGATTTCCACGTAAAGCATATTTCCATAGTCCAGTCTGCTGGTGATGAGGGCTTGTGTGACGTTCCTTCTGGTGTGTATCGGGAGCCACCTGAAGATCTTCCATAGCATATGAAGGGCGTGGAAGCAGGCTGAAGATACTGCGTTGACTTGCTTCCTCATGGATAGCTTGTCGTCTAGGATGATACTGAGGTTTTGGGCGTGGTCTGTTGGAAAGGGGGGTGTACTGACCTCCCCTGGCCACCATGAGTTGTTCAATGGCGAGAGGTGTTGTTCCCAAAGATGAGAATTTCAGTTTTGTCCGAGTTGAGTTTGAGACAGTTATCCTTCATCCAGGCCACCATGTTCATCATGCATCTGTAGAAGTTAGCTTTGGTGTTGGAGGGATCTTCAGGCAGAGACAGGATGCTGTTGTATTGCTTCCTTTGTGTCAATGTGTGGGTGGGTCTTTGGTGAATTGTCCTTTTTTAATCTATCCCAGTGTATGTTGTACTTGTGCGAAGCATACCGTGATTTTGCTCTTCTTCTGTTTAAAATGTTTGTCAGTATTTAAGTTCCTGTGTATCATGAAGTGGGTGTGATTTAGACTGGAGTGCCCTATACATTAGTCAGCGGAGGCTGGCACGGATCGGAGGTAGGGGAGCAGGGGGAAAGACACGGGAAGCAGATAATAAAAAAGAAAAGAAAAAGTGTAAATGCACCTTCTAGCTGCTTCCTCGCTGCTTCTCTCCTCCGTAGTCCCTCGCTCAGCCTGAACAGTCTGCATGTAGAACATGCAAAGTGCACATGACTGTTTGGCCGGCCCGACAGGGCTGGGCAAACAGTCATTGCGCACTTAGGAGGGTACTACCACTCCTCCCCTGCCCTGCTCTGTGAGCAGACAAGCCCCGCAAAGTTGCCTCAGTAGGACCAAATAAAATGATAATAACACAAGTTATTATAATTTTATTTTCCCTTTATTTCACTGCTTAAAAGTAGTGAGGCGACGCTCCTTTGCATTAACGGAGGAGCCGCCACTGACACACTGACAGTGCTGTGATTTTGCTGTGTCTGATTTTATTGTGTTTTCTTCCTATATATTTTAGTATATGGCGTGCTTAATTCAAGGATCCTGTTATATTGCTGTGTTTGCTTTTATGTTTTTCATATTTTGTAATATATATTTCCTCTGTTTGCGTGTGCTTTGCATTGAAGTGTACTGTTTTAGTAGCAGTCATTATTTTGTTGTCTCTTTTTTCAGGAGGATTATTACATTACCCCAGACCGCCTCTGGATTCCTCTACGCTGGGTGGCTCCAGAGCTGTTGGATGAAGTGCATGGGAACCTTGTGGTCGTGGATCAGAGCAAGGAGAGCAACGTCTGGTTGGACACTGCACATTCCTTTTTGCTCCACCCTGTTCTTTACCCCTTCCCGTTTTGCTTTTCTTCTACATCCTTCTCTACAACCATAGTTACACTCATTCTTCCCACCATTTTTCCTTTTTAGGTCTGACCTTTGAGACAGTTTTAGCTGTCTTGCTATTCTATTGTTTCCCCCCAAAAATGCATACATAATATACATACATAGAGGGGCTTTTAGATTAGTGGGCTTCATTCATTCGTCGTTGAATTGCCATTCATATTTAGCTTCCACCCAATAAATCATACAGCATGAGCAACAAGCTAGTTGTCTTTAGCCATTGGCTTCATTCACTTTAAGAAATTGCAAAAAAGTTGCACGCAATGTTGACTTCAGCTTAAAAATAGTTATTTCTCGTTACTCCCAAAACTTTTTTCATAGTGTGCTTTTTAAATTGTATTTTTTTAATGCTGTCAGTTATTTTGCCTGCTCTGTTGTTGCCCAGTTAGGCAGTGATTTATTTTATATTTCCATTTTAGGATCTTGCTAGAAATTGTTCTTTCCAAAAAGGGGTTGAAGCCTTCCCATTGTTAACCATTTATTGGCTGTAGGGTCCCTCTACTTTGTAGCCTCCTTAATTGGCCAGTGCTGGCCAAACGTAAATTCCGATCCTTTCTGTAGGGCGGGGACCAAGCACAGATTAATTAAACCTAATCAGTGCCAGTCCACCGCTCACGATTCGATGGTACTATTTATTCCCCCCTCCCACTCGCCCTGCCTGCTACTCCGTCCACAGTGCTTGTTTTTTACAAGGAAACTTGACACTAACAAACAGACAAGACAATCTTTTTATAAAAAATAAAACTTGCAAGGACATACCTGTTTTTTTCCAGATTGTCTCAGTGGTGCAGGGCTCCGGCCCATCCTTCAACTCATGCAAATATAGTATTTACTGGAAATAGCCATGTGCCATTGGTCCCATAATGTTTGATTTGAAGCTCCAACTGCACCCCGTACGTGGCGGAATGGCATGATTGCAGTGAGGTCTGGTGCACGGCCCCTCGGATATGCATGTCTCCAGTATTTCAAACACTAGTGCAATATATCAGTGTCTGGATGCCCACTTTAAAGCCCAATTAAGAGTCAGACAGCCATGCACTGGCAGGCTGATCTTGTGTATGTGCCCAGGTACTAAACGATGATCTGGTGCTCCTGGCTGAATGTCGCCCAGCGTAATAGATTGACATGTCACTAGTTTTTTTTGTTCAGCAGATTGTAGTCCCCAACCCCAGCCCCCTGTGCAGTAGGTGTTAGAAAAATGACTGCCCGGAGGGTTTGTATTGCCATCCTGTTGTCAGAGAGGCCGAGTGCCTTTTATCAAAACAAGATAACAAAAATCTAACTTCAAATTAAAACCAATGGAAACGTATGCTCTGCTGCAATCTTTCTCTTTATAATTGCGATAAGAATGCCGTACCTTATGTGGCTAATAGAAGTTCCATTACAAATCCACAGGGACGCCTAGTAACAGCCTGTGGTACTGCACCCTTTTCTTGCTTTGTGAATTTTCTTTTATTACTTATGCTACTGCTGCAATATTTTTTGGCAAAAAAAATAAAATTTCACAAACATTATCATTTTAATCTCCCATAGATCAAACTTTCACTAATGCAAGACCTATCGCATTGCAAATGTTTATTTCATTTAGCTTTTGGCTTGGCAGGGGTCTGACCCTGTGGCGCTACGGTTTGCGGTTATGTGGTCCTTCCCCCATCAGAGGGGATCAGAATGACCTTCTGCTCCCTGTGCAAGGACGCTACGCTGCTGTGGGGCTCCAGAATCGCCTGAACACATCGGGACTGCGAGGACCGGGGAGCATTGCGCTCCGCTAATCAGGCTCACCTGCTCCTCTTCCCGTTGACCATCTCGCCCACGCCACGCCTCGCGGCCCCCGCTGCGCGGGAGCCGCTCGAAGGCTCCTTCAACATTTAAAAACTCGGCTTGTGCTACGAAGGTTGGGTTTCCCTTCTGCTCCCTGTGCAAGGACGCTACCCTGCTGTGGGGCTCCAGAATCGCCTGAACACATCGGGACTGCGAGGACCGGGGAGCATTGCGCGCCGCTAATCAGGCTCACCTGCTCCTCTTCCCGTTGACCATCTCGCCCACGCCACGCCTCGCGGCCCCCGCTGCGCGGGTGCCGCTCGAAGGCTCCTTCAACATTTAAAAACTCGGCTTGTGCTACGAAGGTTGGGTTTCCCTTCTGCTCCCTGTGCAAGGACGCTACGCTGCTGTGGGGCTCCAGAATCGCCTGAACACATCGGGACTGCGAGGACCGGGGAGCATTGCGCTCCGCTAATCAGGCTCACCTGCTCCTCTTCCAGTTGACCATCTCGCCCACGCCACGCCTCGCGGCCCCCGCTGCGCGGGAGCCGCTCGAAGGCTCCTTCAACATTTAAAAACTCGGCTTGTGCTACGAAGGTTGGGTTTCCCTTCTGCTCCCTGTGCAAGGACGCTACCCTGCTGTGGGGCTCCAGAATCGCCTGAACACATCGGGACTGCGAGGACCGGGGAGCATTGCGCTCCGCTAATCAGGCTCACCTGCTCCTCTTCCCATTGACCATCTCGCCCACGCCACGCCTCGCGGCCCCCGCTGCGCGGGAGCCGCTCGAAGGCTCCTTCAACATTTAAAAACTCGGCTTGTGCTACGAAGGTTGGGTTTCCCTTCTGCTCCCTGTGCAAGGACGCTACCCTGCTGTGGGGCTCCAGAATCGCCTGAACACATCGGGACTGCGAGGACCGGGGAGCATTGCGCTCCGCTAATCAGGCTCACCTGCTCCTCTTCCCGTTGACCATCTCGCCCACGCCACGCCTCGCGGCCCCCGCTGCGCGGGTGCCGCTCGAAGGCTCCTTCAACATTTAAAAACTCGGCTTGTGCTACGAAGGTTGGGTTTCCCTTCTGCTCCCTGTGCAAGGACGCTACGCTGCTGTGGGGCTCCAGAATCGCCTGAACACATCGGGACTGCGAGGACCGGGGAGCATTGCGCTCCGCTAATCAGGCTCACCTGCTCCTCTTCCTAACGACCCGCCCCTCTCTTATTATTTAACCATGTCCACGTGAATCCGCAGTGCGGATCGCAGCGCGGGCGAAGCCCGGGCCAAGGGCGGGCCCGTTGTTGCCCGTTCGAGACCGAGAGAGACCGGACCGGGCTACCCCTCTGTCACCTACGGCTCCAGCGCGTATGGGCTTATTACATGTCATTTCTATTGCATGTGGTTGTACCGTTTATATTGTCTTGTGGAGGACATATCGCTGCTAAATCAGAGTAATTGCGCACTGTGTTGCATCCTAATTAAGCATGGCAGCTAAAGAGGGTAGGAACCATGCGACCAAAAGCAATCTCACTGGTACATTAGATCAATTCATAGTTAGAGCCAACTCGGTGATTGACCAGGGTATTGTCCTTATGGAGCGCAGAGTGTCGCAGGATCTGGCCCTAGCAAGAAGATCTTCTTTGGGCCTCCTTGCATCTGCACGTACCCCTAATGGCACTGGTAGCAATGCCCTTCCTCTTACTCAATTCATTGATGAGACTTCAAGCAGTGAAACTTCTAGTGACAATGAACCCGGGGTCAACTCTAGAACTACATCCCCCCCAGTGACTAGGTCGGGACCGATCCTACGGGAAAAAAGGGCCACCAAGGTAGGGCTGTCCACAAACTCCAAGCTTAAAACCATTAGGCAAGTTCGCTCTAAGCCAGGGGAAGCTAAATCTGCACATCATGGTGCAGTTTTGGTGGCCGACTCGATGGCTAGAGATGGTCAGGGCAGCCGCTCCCTCCCTCCAGCTTCGTGTTCCTCGTTTAAGTCTCCTGGGGATCATTCAGCTCAGGCATCAGCTCCTCCTGCATTGGTGACACAGTCACAAGAGGATGTAGTAGTACCGCAACAACTAGATCTAATGCTGCGCGCGCTACTGGCACCCCTGGAATCCAGGTTGGAGGGAATAGCGTCCCTTATTACCAAGCTTGAACAAGGAATTAAGGAACACACTGAGGGTGCTAACAATAACAAAGTATTCCCCGCATGCTTTTGCAATTGCCACTGTCCCACCATAGCCGGGGCTTTACCAGTCCCGGCGGCCCACTGCGCAGCTCCACGGCTACCATCTGTCCCGAAAGCTACATCACTGGCAATTCCATCCACACTTAACGCTCCCTCACTAGAACATCATGAAGTTAGGTCTCTTACTGACCACCACGCAGACAGTAACACCTTGGGAGAGGCCACTTTGGGTAATAATAGTGACAATATGAGGACAGTGAGAAAGCGAACCCAGGATAAGGCTAATAGGATGACTTCTAGAATAGACTTGCCTCCGGAAGCTAGCCCTTATATGGTTGTCCTAACAGGGGTTCCTGAAATGAATGATAATAGTATTGAGGAGTTCTCGAACCTAAAAAACAAGGCAATCCACTGGCTCTCAAACCACAGGCCCCTGCCACCGCAGGTTAGTTGTGAGGTCATTATGGTTAGAAGGGTGGGGTGGGTAGGGCACACTCCTAAAAACTTAACTGGCGATTGTGTCATAGTTAACTTCCGGGATGCCAGGTGTCGGCGTGTGGGTATTGCGGGCCGGAAAGTCAGACGAGGAGGCCAGATATAGTGGGCTATAGTGTTGTTTTATTGAACAGAAGTTCTGTTTACACAGGTGTAGGGTTTTGATGTAGCTGTGGAAGAACTCCTCGTCGCGGTCGGGTCGTCGGGGTCGGTGTTTCAGGGACGTCTCCGTTCTGGGTTGTAATCGGCGACCCTAGACAGTGTGGAAGTTCCTCGGAGGACCGGAAGAGAAAGAAAGAGGAGCCGTTAGTCCTGCTGGGACTCAGATGAAGACGCTGGCCCCGTTACCACAAGGTGAAGAGGAGTAAGCAGACTGTGTGGGGAAAGGGTAAGAGGGGGAAAGGCAGGGGTTGGTAAAGGAAGAGTGCTCGGAAGGTTCGTGAGAACAGGGTCTGTACACGGTGTAGGGTGCTGTACATAAGTTACAAGGTGGCGGGACGGGATGGTGAAGAGAGAGAGGCTATATATAAGGGAAGATTATATGGGTACATAGAGTACTCTAACAGACTGAGGGTATGGTGGAAGGTACTCACGCGCTCCGCCGTAACTCTCCTCCGAGTTACGGCCGCTCTCCAGCTTCCTCCGTGGGACTCCACCACTCTTCTGACCACTCCTCGAGTTCTCCACTTCCGTCTTCGTTCTCCACGTGCTCGCCAGCCGAGAGTTCCTGCCACGATCTTTCGACTCCTCCAGTCTCTTCGGATCCGCTTTTTCTGTGGGCGTCTGGTTGTAGGTAGGCGGGACTTCCGGGGCATCGGGCGACTCCTTCCGCACCGTCGTCACTCCTGATTGGACCCTGAAAGAGAGAGAGGGGTGGGGATTCCGTTGTCACGGACGCTTTGGAGATCCTTCGGAATCGGGAATCCGGGAAGGGACAGTTCCGGAGAGGAGGTAATCCGGGTGGTGGGCGTGAGGGATTGGGGACCGGGGGAAAGGATCCGTCACATCCCCTTCCCCTAGGAATGTTTCGTGTACTTGTTGAGGACACGGGATAACGGGACAGGTAGTCCGCGTTCCCTTGGTCTGCCCCTTTTCGGTGTACTGTGGTGAAACGATAGGGTTGGAGGGCAAGGAACCAGCGGAGGACTCGGTCATTATGTCCTTTGTTTCGGGCCATCCATTCCAGAGGGGCATGGTCGGTGTATATAGTGAACTCACGACCCTCTAAGTAATAGCGGAGACTGTCCACTGCCCACTTAATAGCCAGGGCTTCTTTTTCTACCACAGCGTAGTTGCGTTCTCGGGGAAATAACTTCCGGCTGAGGTAGAGAATGGGCTTCTCGTTACCAAACAGGTCCTTTTGGGATAATACTGCCCCCAAACCCTGTTCTGAGGCGTCAGTCTGCAAAAGGAAGGGTCGCGTATAATCAGGGCTCACAAGCACGGGACCGGAGGTCAAAGCACGTTTGAGGTCGGAAAAGGCCTCCCATAACAAGGGTGTTGGGTTTTGGAGCAATGTCTCCGTGGCTGCAGAGTTTTTTAACAGGTCTGTGAGAGGGGCTGCTCTTTGTGAAAAATTGGGTACAAACCTCCGATAATACCCTAGGAGGCCTAGGAACGCACGGAGGTCTTTTTTCGTTTTCGGGAAGGGGAGGGAACGGATGGCTTCGGTTTTGGTAGATTGGGGTCGGATGAGGCCCTCCCCCAGGAGGTAACCCAGATATTGTACCGTTTGTGCGGCCAGGGTGGTTTTGGCGGGATTGATTGTGAAACCATATGACCCCAGGGAGGTGATGACCTTGTACAGGTGGTCCAAGTGTTGTTCCCAGCTATCACTATAGATGATTATGTCGTCTAGGTATGCCCCCGCGTACTGGGTGTGGGGTCTTAAGACGTGGTTCATGGCTCGTTGAAAGGTGGCGGGGGCCCCATGAAGGCCGAACGGGAGAACAAGGAACTGATACAACCCCTCAGGGGTAGAAAACGCTGTTTTCTTTCTGTCCTCTTGCCTGAGGGGTATCTGCCAATACCCTTTACAGAGGTCTAGCGTGGAGATGAATTGCGCATTCCCTATGCGTTCGATCATCTCGTCGACGCGCGGCAGGGGATACGTGTCAAAGGATGAAATTTTGTTGACTTCCCGGAAGTCAATGCAAAATCTGACTGATCCGTCGGGTTTAGGAACGAGGACGATTGGAGAGTTCCAGTCGCTTACTGAGGGTTCTATTATGCCCATCTGCAGCATTAGTTCGGTTTCTTTTTTTATTACCGCCCGACGGGCTTCAGGAACTCGGTATGGCCTTTGCCTGACCACCTTCCCGGGTATTGTGGGTATAGTGTGTTCGGTGAAGGTCGTATGACCTGGTACCGAGGAGAACACGTGCCGTAAGGGGTATAGGTGATTTTTGAGGTCGTGACAGTGTTGGGATGTTAGCCCCGAGTCTATGCAGGGGGCAAAGGAAAGGGGTACCTGTTCTACGGTGGTAGAGAGGACGGGACGGGGGCCTTCCCATTTTTTAAGCAGATTCACATGAAAGATCTGTTTGGTGCCTCGTGTAGGATCCAGTTCTATTTCATATGTGACAGGGGTTACCTGTCGAAGCACGGTATACGGGCCCTGCCACTGCCCTAGGAGTTTGTGATCAGAGGATGGCATCATCAACAGTACCAAATCCCCGATGGCAAAGTTCCGGGTTTTTGTCCCCTTGTCATACTGTACTTTCTGTTTATTCTGGGCATTTTCCAGGTTTTGGTGGACGATGTCTCTCATCATTGCCAAGTGGGTTTGTAGGTTGGATATATACTCAGGGAGGGGCCGAGTGCGGTTAGGCTCGGCTTCCCAGGCTTCCTGGGCCATATCTAACAGGGTACGTGGTGGCCGGCCATATAGCAACTCATATGGTGAATAGCCTGTACTACTCTGGGTTTTGCAACGTATAGCGAACAACGCTAGGGGCAACATATCTTCCCATCTTTTGGCTTCTAACCCCAGTAACTTCTTCAGTGTTTGTTTCAAGGTGGCATTGTAGCGCTCCACCAGCCCGTCGGTCTGGGGGTGGTAAGCCGAGGTCCGGATTTGTTTGATACCTAGTTGTGAACAAACCTGTTTCATTAAGGCTGATACAAAGGGGGTGCCCTGATCGGTTAGGATCTCTCGGGGAAATCCTACTCGGGAAAATACGGAGATGAGGGCTTTCGCTATGTTCTGGGTAGTGGGTTGTCGTAAGGGCAAAGCTTCCGGGAAGCGTGTGGCGTAGTCTACGAGGACCAGGGCATATCGACAGCCGCTACGAGAGGGCAACAAGGGGCCTATGAGGTCCATCCCTACTCTACTAAACGGGATGTCAATGATAGGGAGAGGTTGTAGGGGTACCCGAGGGGGTCGATATCTACTGTTTTTTTGACACACCGGGCACTCCCGGCAGTATGTTTTTACTTGTTGGTGGACCCCGGGCCAGTAGAATCTCTCTAGAATGGTTTGGCTGGTTTTTTCGTCACCAAAATGTCCGCCGAGCAGATGGCTATGTGCGAGAAACAGGACCTTCTCGCGGAAAGGGCCGGGGATCAACAGTTGGGCCTTTTGCTGGGCCCCTCCCTTTCGGTATAACAACCCCTGTTTCTTGAAGAAGTAGGGACCTACGGTAAGAGGATCCTCGTTTTCTAACGCCTTAGCCCAGGCTTCCTGCAGAACGGGGTCTTCTTGTTGGGCTGCTCGAAATTCTTGGTCTGTCTGCCATGGATGTTCGTCCGGGATCGCTGGGAAGACGTCGACATAGTCCCTTTTCTCCTTCTTTTTCTGTGCTTTGGTTTTCAGGAGCTTGGGTTGTGTTGTTGGAGAGGATGGCCCCTGAGGAAAGGGTGCTTCTTCCCACCATTGGTTGAGGGAATCCGTTGAATCCTGAAGAAGTCCGGGTAATCCGGGATAGTCACTCCCCAAAATGGCTTCTTCGGGAAGAGAGGGAATAAGTCCTACGGTGAGGGTGGTTCCCGGATCCTTTGGATGTTGGACTTGGACTTGGGTGGTGGGATATCTTCTCGTATCGCCGTGCACACATTGAATGGCAACCGTTCCAGAGGGAGGTTCGGCGGGTGTCTGCAGGGCCTGGGGTCGGAGAACACTCTGTCGACATCCAGAGTCTGCCAACGCTGTGAGGGTTTGTCCATTTATGGTTACGGGTCGGTGGAAGGAGGGTGGTTCAGAACCGGGTACGGAACAAACGTAGTTCCTGGCCAGACCAATCTCCATGGGTTCTTCTTTGTGGGGACACATGCGAGCGATGTGACCAAAACCTCCGCACCCGTAACATTGGGGTCCAGGGTTGGTAGGTCGCGTAGGCACCGGTGTGGGAAACAAATGGGTCATCACGGGTCTTTTAGGTAGAAGAGGGCGGAGAGGTCTGATGCCGGTGGTGAGAGGAGGTTTCTGGGGATGTTCCTCCTTGCCTCGTGGGGTCTCCTGTGCTCGACTGTAGGCACTGGCTATTTCCACGGCGGTATCCAAGGTGAGACGGGCATGTTGACGTACCCACCTTTGGGTACCGGGGTGTAGAGACGAGAGAAATTGTTCTAGGTGGATCTTTTCCAGGATCTCTTCCTTGGTGGACGTTTCGGGTTTCAGCCACCGAGATGTCAGATCCTTGATTCGGAACGATAGTGCTCGAGGAGTCTCTTGTGGTCTTTCTTTGACCTGACGTAACCTCACCCGGTAGGCCTCTGCGTCGATGCCCAATCGTTCCAATATGCACGTTTTGATATCCGCATACGGAGTGGTGCCTTGCACGTTGGCTTGTTGGTAAGCGGCTTGTAAATCACCAGTCAGTAAAGGGCCCAGGTAATGGCCCCAACGGTCTACAGGCCATGACGCAGCCTGGGCTAACCTTTCAAAATTCGTAAAGAAGAAATCCGGATCTTCTCCCGGCACGAACTTCTGGAGGACCACCGAGGGTAATGAGGTTGTGGGTCTCTGTTGCTCGAGGGCGGTGGTCAATTTTCCCATGGCTTGTTCGTGGGTGTCTCCCTGGCCTTTCAGGACATCGTGGAGTTGCCCACGATCGTTTTCGGCGGTTTTCAGGAAGCGTTCCATCAATGTCCCTAATTGTTCTTGGGAGGTAGCCATCCTTTGCAGTACGGCCTCCATGTCTCCAGCTGATCCCACTTCTGACACCACCTGTCGGCGTGTGGGTATTGCGGGCCGGAAAGTCAGACGAGGAGGCCAGATATAGTGGGCTATAGTGTTGTTTTATTGAACAGAAGTTCTGTTTACACAGGTGTAGGGTTTTGATGTAGCTGTGGAAGAACTCCTCGTCGCGGTCGGGTCGTCGGGGTCGGTGTTTCAGGGACGTCTCCGTTCTGGGTTGTAATCGGCGACCCTAGACAGTGTGGAAGTTCCTCGGAGGACCGAAAGAGAAAGAAAGAGGAGCCGTTAGTCCTGCTGGGACTCAGATGAAGACGCTGGCCCCGTTACCACAAGGTGAAGAGGAGTAAGCAGACTGTGTGGGGAAAGGGTAAGAGGGGGAAAGGCAGGGGTTGGTAAAGGAAGAGTGCTCGGAAGGTTCGTGAGAACAGGGTCTGTACACGGTGTAGGGTGCTGTACATAAGTTACAAGGTGGCGGGACGGGATGGTGAAGAGAGAGAGGCTATATATAAGGGAAGATTATATGGGTACATGGAGTACTCTAACAGACTGAGGGTATGGTGGAAGGTACTCACGCGCTCCGCCGTAACTCTCCTCCGAGTTACGGCCGCTCTCCAGCTTCCTCCGTGGGACTCCACCACTCTTCTGACCACTCCTCGAGTTCTCCACTTCCGTCTTCGTTCTCCACGTGCTCGCCAGCCGAGAGTTCCTGCCACGATCTTTCGACTCCTCCAGTCTCTTCGGATCCGCTTTTTCTGTGGGCGTCTGGTTGTAGGTAGGCGGGACTTCCGGGGCATCGGGCGACTCCTTCCGCACCGTCGTCACTCCTGATTGGACCCTGAAAGAGAGAGAGGGGTGGGGATTCCGTTGTCACGGACGCTTTGGAGATCCTTCGGAATCGGGAATCCGGGAAGGGACAGTTCCGGAGAGGAGGTAATCCGGGTGGTGGGCGTGAGGGATTGGGGACCGGGGGAAAGGATCCGTCACACCAGGATAGCAGACTACATCTGCAACTGGAAAAAACCACGCTTAGACACCACTATTGGGGTTCGCCCCCTCTCCTACTTCTACCCAAATGATCGTATGAGAATAGAAGAGAGCGGTTGGATATATATTCCGCATTTACAAAGGGGAGGTGCTGGGAAATCAAGGCATCTGCCCTCTGATGCAGACTGGGCTTATCCTGTCTGTTCAAACAGGTTTAGCTGCCTCGACCAGGTCGATTGACTGGCCAAGCCAACCCAGGTAGCTCAGGATTCTATGGGGGATAGTATTCTAGGTTTAGAGCCCTTTGGGCTGCATGACGAAGGGAATTTGACTCTTGACACCATGGGGTGCACCACTAGTACAGGGGAGACCAGACTCAGCAGTATTAATGGCAATCCCCAAGCGTACTCCCTGCAGTTTTCTGCTTCCCTTCCAATGCCAGCCACCTCCCATAGTGCTATTTTCACCCTTATAGGGGGAACTGATCTTCCCCAGAAGAGTAGCATTTCCTCTGTACTAGATCCCCCATCCCAGCACACACCTCGCCACCAACATATGAACTTACTGTCATGGAATGTGGCAGGCTTAGCAAATAAGATGGCATGTCCTGAATGGGGCTCTTTTGTGGACGCTGCTGATGTGGTTCTATTGCAGGAGACCTGGGCCAGGGAGGTGGTTCATAGAGCCGGGTTTGCTTCCTTTAACATCGCAGCTCGGTGGGGAGGCAAGGGCCGCCCCTCTGGTGGCCTGACAACATGGATAGGTGTACACCTGGGTTGTAGTGTGGATTTGATCCAGACCAATTCGGATGACATCCTTTGTGTCCAACTGTCCTGGCCCAACTCATATAAGTTGGCAGTTGTGAATGTATATTCACGCCCTACTGCTATGGCTAAGGAATCTAACACCGTATGGGAACTATCATCTTTCCTGGAATCTTTGGACTATGATGTTAACTGTGTGATCGCAGGAGATTTCAATTGCCACTTTGAGCCCCTCCCAGGGCTGGGTGAGGGGGCATTGCAGGAAGAAGATGAGTTTTGGGGTATCCCACAGTGTAGGTCCACTTATGCAAAGGCATGGACCCCACTGGCTATCCAGGTTATGACTCTAACCTTGCAGTTTTCAGTTAGGGCGGTTAATGGCCGAATGCCTTCGGACATTCCATCCAAATGCACCTATAATAAAAAAGACCATGAATCCCATCTGGACTATTTTATGGTCCAGACTAGGTTATGGTCCAAAATTATAGATTTGGAGGTCATGAATAGAACAGACAGCGATCATAACGCCCTACTGATGAGAATGGAAATGCCAAACTCTGCTATAGCCCACACGGAACCAACCGCCGATCTAGGATTGGTTCTTACCAACAATAGGAGGAGGGTTAAGTGGGAAACCCTATGTGAAAGGCGAGATGCACTGCCAAGCTTATACTCATCTATTCTCCCCCTGCTCAAGATGGCAAGTGACATCTGGGACAAAGGGCAGTCTGAGGATAACTCTGCACGCTTCCTCACTGTCCACCGGGAATTAGTTGATACCCTTGCAGGCTTTTTAAACCCCATAGTTTCCGACAGGAAACCAAGGACTACCCAGCCCTCCTGGTATAATGCCGCATGCAGGAGTGCTAAAACTGCCTTGATTATTGCTATTAAAACTGGCAGTGATAAGCTAACAATCTGCTCACTTAGGGCTGCCCACAAACAAGTCTTAAAACAGGCAAGGATAGATTGGGATTGGGAGAGATGGGAAAGTTTATCATCAGCCCTTGCTAATAAGGAATTGAACAGATTCTGGGCCATTGTGAATTCTGGGTGCGCGGAACCCCGCAATGCAATCGAAGCTAATCTTGACCCGGGGGTGTGGGAATCCCATTTTAAAACCTTGTACGCTGCCACCTCTGATCTAGATCTCTTGCCTTTTCGGCTTCCGTCTGCGGGGGATGCCGAAGCTTTGGAATTCACTGTAGATGATGTTTTGATTGCCATAGGGAAACTGGCACTGGGTAAAGCACCGGGCATAGATAAGATACCCGGGGATTTGCTCAAAGATCAGCCTAAGATATGGGCACCGTACCTTTGTGCACTTTTTAACTCAATTTTGCACGGCACGGAGGTCCCAGATTCGTGGCTGGGAGCGGAAATTGTACCGATATATAAGAAGGGTTCTCCCTTGCTCCCCGTTAATTATAGGCCTATCAGCCTCATTGACGTCCCCCAAAAAATAATGGCAAGACTTATTTTAGATCGCTTGCAGGACTGGATCAATGAGAATGATATCCTTTCTCCCTATCAGGCTGGCTTCAGAAGTAAAACATCTACCATGGATCAGATCTTCCGCCTAGTAATGTTGTATTGGAAGACTGTGGCGTTGGAGGGTGGCAGTCTCCACATGGTATTTGTTGATTTACGCTCTGCGTTTGACACTGTTCCTAGGGGCAAACTTTGGGCTGTTTTACGCGATCTAGGTGTACCCATCTCCCTATTGGGTATATTGGTGAGGCTACATACCGAGAATTTTGCCCAGGTCAGGTGTGCAAGAGGAGGTGTACTGTCTGACAGGTTTGCTGTAAACAAGGGAGTCAGGCAAGGGTGTGTCTTGGCCCCTACTCTCTTCTGTATTTATGTGAATGGACTGATTGCCAGCCTGGACGCAGTCCCTAACAACGATGCACCCAGGTTGGCAGGTAGGAAAGTAGCAGCTATAATGTTTGCGGATGACACCCTGCTCCTTTCCAAAACACCAATGGGCATTCAACGTATATTGGAGGGATTCAGCAACTTCTGTAGGGAGCACGGACTACAGATCAATGTAGATAAGACCAAATACATGATTTTTAATCCCCCAACACACACTAGGCCACCACCTACCCTTGATTCAGTTGCACTTGAGAGAGTTCACACCTTTCAATATCTTGGTGTTACCCTAGGTGAAAAACTTTCATGGGGCCCACATCTTGCAAAATCCCAACTTAAACTGACCCAAATATCTGGGGGAATCTTAAAGATGACAAACGCCTCTACTTTTAAACCCATCAGCCCTAGTCTTGAAATCTACAAGATGAGGGCCAGAGCGGCTGCACTATACGGAGGGGAACTATGGGGGCACGTTACTAGACCAGGATTGTCTAAAGTTGAGAACAACTTCCTGAGACAACTGCTCGCGCTCCCCCAAAGTACACCCCTACTACCGCTGAGGCTTGACTTAGGTATTCTTCCCATCCAGGAGGAACTAGCTATCAAACCTCTTAGGTTTTGGAGGAGGATCTGGCTGACACCTGAGCTGGAGCAGTATAAAACAGAGCTCCAAGAAATACTGAGATTAGGTAGGGCAGCACATATCCCCTGGCTTTCCTATATCAAAGATGAATTTATGAACATGGGTCTTGCAGATATGTGGGTGAACCCAGCAATAGCTTGCAGAGAGATCTCAGGGAAAACATTCACTGAGTTATATCGATTTCGATGCTCTAATGCGTGGCTCCATGATTCAAAGAATGGTACCATGGTGAAAGCATTCATTGAGATCAAATCTGTTTATTCATTTGAAGATTTCATGGATGTAATCTTCCCTGTTATGGCTAGGAAGCTATATATACAATGGAGGTTTGGTGCACTTCCCCTAGCGTGTTTAACAAGCAAATGGTACCCGACTAGGTCCTCACATTGTATTGGCTGTGGTATGAGTAAAGAGGATGAAAGCCACATCCTTTTTTTCTGTCCTCTCTATACCAGAGCGAGGCAGAATTGGATTGTACCTATCTGTAGGAACCTTGGATTTAGGAAATGTTCCGACGCACTAAGGGTTTTTAAGACTGAAACTGCAGGTCACATTGTATTTGCCTTAGCCAAGTATCTGCATGCTTTCTGGATTAAAAGGAGTTTTATACTATCTAATACCGCCTAGTAGCCGGGCATGTTTTCTGCTTGTGTAAACTCAGTTTCAGATACAATGCTGTGTCTTAACACTAATATTAACACAGACATTGATTTACATTCCTGATTTGCATTGGCTATGTCATTTTAGGTGCTCTTTTTTAATATTGTAATTTTAATGTGTATAATATGCTGTGTACTCTTTTATGGCTGAAACATTGCCGAAATAAAGATTTAAAGAAGAATGACAAGAAGCAAATAAAAGGAGTTGCTTCGCAAGAGCCACTAGGACATTGTTCATTGCCCTCTTTTACTGAAGGTTAACTTCATCAGAAAGACTCTGTTCCCAAGAGATGAGTTCTTCTCCAGCCATATCCAAGAATATATTGTTTCCTCTCTGCATGATGTGCAGACTATTTGGAGTGACATAGTATGCCAATATTATCAGTAGACACAATTGCATTCAGTGACTTATATGGGTTTTTATTTCTCTGCCTCTGCGGTTTCCTGGGTTGGTTAAGATGCTTCAATACAGACCCCTGAAGGACGTGTTGTGCTACAGGCACGGCAGTACCATTAGAGTTTCTGCTGAAATTAATATTTATAAGTATATTGCGCTGTGGCTTTTTTTTAAATGGAAAAAGGAAGGGCATTTTGCTACCCACTCCAATCTATCCCACTCCATTACAATCTACCCAACTCTACTCCACTCTTCCCCACTCCACTCGACCCCAATCTAACCCCACTGTAATCTGCCCCACTCCAATCTACACCAATACACCCCTCCCAACCCCAATCCACACCATTGATTTTTAGCCATGCTAATCAGCAGCCACATTGGTGTACAACATGTCTAAAGCAGAGTCCCAAAGCCAATAGCTCTCGCATAGGGTAGAGCTATTGGCTTTGCCAATGTTTGGTAAAGTTGCTGTTATAAAGTTCAAGTGGCATTGTGACATTGTACCTGCCAGCATTTGAATGCTGAGTTGTTGATGCTTTCTTTTTGTTGCCTGAACAAAAAATAATACTGAAAAGTACTACACACACACATATCGTTTTGTTCGCAATGATTTCCCCTATCCTTCAATGTGTTCCTTGCTTATTTTTATTGTGTGACACCCTCATGCCCTATATTCCTTCTTTAATCCATCTTCCTTCTTTGCTTGCTGTTGTTTTTATATGTTTATTTATCCTTCAGCACATCTCCAGAACTGCCTCCTTCATAACTAATTTTCATATCTCAAAAGCTGCGTTGCTTATCACTTCTTACAGCTAAACACTTGCATTCCTTGCCTCACCGCACCCCTAAATAAACACATCCCTCAATATTCCTCACACCCTAGCACCTGAATCCTCTCCTGTGCTCACTCCAAAACACCTGCTTACATCACCTACTTCTCTCATCTGTACACCTCACCACGCTTCATACATCAGCACGGGCCTCCCTCACCTGTCTTTACATCCAAAAACATAGCTTCTATCACACTGCACGCATCTAAATGCTAGGCTCCCTCAATATCACTCAAGTCTGCCACACAGCTGAAAATCTGCTTTTCTCACTGCTTTACCTGCTTTACTCAGTGATACATACATGAACATGTGCCTCCCTCACCAATCTTCATACCTGAACACTTACAACCCCACCCCTTCCCACACCTAAAAACCTGTAAACCTCACCATTCGTCACATGTGAACACTTGTCTTGTTTAATGCTCTTCACACATTGAACAGCATACTCTCTCACTCCTCACACCTGATGACTTGCCTACGTATTACTTTTGACACACAAACACCTGCCTCATTTACCACACCTCATAACAAATGGCTGCCTTCCTCTGTACATCACACACCAAAACTCTACCTCACTTACCTTCCCTCATACAGGAACTCCTGCCTCCCTCACCATCACACCTGTGTTCCTCGTTCTCACAAAGCTGAACATATGAATTCCTCATCACTCTTCAAAATGAAATACATGCCTCCCTCAGCACTCTTCACACTTGCCTCCCTCACCACTTTCAGCATCTGAACACCTGCATCCAGCACCATTCCTCACATCTGAATACATTCAATCTTTTCCACTCCTCACATCTAAACATCGTCTCATATCACTTCTCACCTCTAGATTCTGTTTACATCACCAGTCCTCACATCTGTTCCTACAACCAGCCTTCACCTCACTCCACATCTGTATAATGATTCTCTTGTCCAGTTTGAACACATGAAAGTGTCTCCCTGATGTCATGCCCTTGACATGCCTATTTATTTGTCCTAAGGTCTCTTGGAGTGACTATATGGGAGCTTTTTGAGTTTGGCAGCCAACCTTACAGACACCTTTCGGATGAAGAAGTGTTGACCTTCGTCATTAAGGAGCAGCAGATGAAGCTTGCCAAGCCCCGGCTTAAGCTGCCCCACTCGGACTACTGGTGAGCAGTCTAGGAGGGATGGGCATTTGTGTTCAGAAAGTTCTCCCCGTATGTAGGGGTGTGTATTTAAATGACAGCTTTGATTACTTACTGATAATGCCATCACTCCAATTCTGTCTTTCTTATCCTAATGCTTCATATAAGAGCATAATCTTTCTAATCAGATTTCTGCAGTGAAAGTCCCTTCATGCCCATGATTACAACAGGGAATGCACTAAATGTTGCATTGCTCCAAACTTTAGCGTTGTTTTTACCCAATCATCAGAACTAAGTCATAAGCCAATGTAGGGAGGGGTGGCACGCCTCAAGAACTTTGATTAATCAACTTGATATGAAAGTATTGAGATGACCATTAGGTCATCTAAGCATTATTGCATTGACCATCATCCATGACTTAGTCATTCATACCAGAAAGATAATATACCTGGATGAAGAGGTTGTGGTTGTTTCCTAGTAATAATTCAAACAATGCAACACACCAGCATATGCTAAACATCTAAATGTAGTTAATTTTCCACAGTAAATCCAGAACACAAAGACTCCAAGGATGTGTCATCTTCCACCTCCAACTGATTCTGGGGAAAAAGCTTGACAGGTCAGGCCTACAAATGCCCTCCAATCAAGGCCCCTGACCTTCTACCAATATTATAGCATACCTAGACTTGCCCTGGGAATCTTTATAAGGCAAATCTTAGGCCAAGGAAATCCACCCACCCATGGACTAAGTGTATTTTTGACTGACCTAAAACTAACAAGGACACTGCCTCACCTACTAAATTCAGCAGACTGGCCCAAGTGCATAATTACTGCACACCTGATAACTAGCCAGCAGGACAGTGCATCTTATGCTGCTGTTCCTGGTATCTGCATAAATTCACAGCCTCTTCAAAGGCAAAATGTGCTTCAGTACCAGCCTATGTTAAACTTGTTCAGGAAAGGAGCACTGCACATGAGGTGTCCTAAAAAACCAAATGCCTTGCATCAGTAATGACCACCAGGAAGAAAACATTATTGGACACACATACCGTGAAGATTCTTCCAAGACAGATTCTGTTTCTTCTGAGTGAAGAGAATTAAACACCAAAGCCACATCTCAAGATGGAACTGATGCAAAATTACACGATGGGCTACTATAAAACCATGAATAAGATTAAAGGCATGCCACTTGATTGATTCCGAATCCACACCATTGCTCACTCATGACCCATATTCTCCCACTGACTCCAGATAGTGGCCAACTCCAAAGTTAAGCCTCCACCTGAGAATCATAATGTAGAGAAGATTCACAATGCAAGAGATGAACTTCCATTGCCACACACCAAGCCCAATAATGGTTACAGGATTTGAACATAGGTGACTTGCAAATTACCTGAACTGCCACTGCTACGTCTATGTAAATTCTTCTGCTGTAATGCCAGCCTCTAAAATTCCAGAACAAGATCTGGCAATGGAAACTTGAAGGGATAGGAGATGAACAGAACCAAGTGCCTTATTAAATACCATCTACCTTCGAAGAGAAAAACAGGGCTCTTCCTCCAGAGAGGGACACCAGAATCACCATTGCTCCATCCACTGGTATTCCTGCAATGAGGGGTATCAGGTTTTGGGGCATTTAGTGAGACTCTTGACAAGGGAAACAACTATGCACTCATCTGCTAACCACCTGCAGTTTGGCACAAAACAATGGTAGCATTGCACGCTTTCAGTCTGCAATTAGATCTGCGAAGGGAGCCCCAACTCCTAGTCATATTGCGGCAAGTATGTTTTTTGGACGGACAATAACTCTGTGAGGATGGTAGGACCCCAGTCAGCCTCTCCACCACAATATTTTTTACCCTCATGTTGATGCTGATAAAGACAGGAAACCCCTAGCTACCAGGATGCCACTGGGAACACCAAATCAACAATGCTCTGGAGAAGGTTTCTTCAGGGCCAAAAGAAGCATCAACATCACTTTCCAGTTATAGGACTTCAGGCCTCGGTCCTCTTGGTCAAGGGCTTGCTCAGAATTACTTCACCGACTCAAGACAGAATTGCTATAGAAGGGACGAGATATTCTCACATCTGAGCTAGGTTTCTTGGTATCAATCAGACTTGGAGAACCTTCTAGATCTAACCAGACAATAGGATCAATATCTCAAAGCAAGACTACCTCAGCTTCCAGAAGTGTCTTAGATGTACATGGCACAAATAATCACTGACATGGCAGCTGGGTCCAGCTTGACAGGTTTTGACCCCTGGTTTCTCATCATGTGCCCTAGTGTCTCTCGCTATTACCTGATTTCTATGCCATAGCAGGGGTGAGAATTGTTACCATTGTATCTCTGCCACAACCTCCTGGAGAAACAGAGTACCAATGAATTATAGACCTTGGGAAGGTTTTTATTGAGGTATGCTTGGTTGATTAATTTGAGTTCGGAAGGCTGCACACGACCTTCATGTTATTAAATGACTAAAGAATGAACCATTCAGTCAATCAGAAAGAGCTGGGCCGCAAGATGCCCACCAATAGACATTTGTGAATAACTGCTATGTTAATTAGAGGCCAAAAGGAAGGACTGAATTTTAAGTGAATACTTTTAATGGAAACCCGCCACTCCCTTAAGGAGAGTAAAGTCCTCCAGGGAAGTCTGAAAATCCCACAGCAGGATTAGAATGATCGGGTCTCTCCATTTTGAAATCGGTTATCCAAATGAACAAAATGTTTGGTGTCATGGCGAACTCCTCTCCCTTGTTAACGTCTAAACTAAACATTATATGTATAAACTTAGGGCCACCACTAAGGAACCAGATGGGGGGTATTCTAGAACAACAGGTCTAGATTTATTAGGATCAGTTTTCTGGCAGGAGAATGGCAAATTCTGTCAGGGTGAAACAAGTCTGTCTCCTAGCCTTATAAACATCCCTGCTGACAAAAAGGATAAACTGACTATTCCCAAATCTCCTGAAAGTGTGACAGCTTGTCTGCCTCTCTTCCCAGTCCCCTGTTCAGAGGATTCTCCTATTGGATGCTCATCACCCCCTAGAATCATACCTAGTTTCAACATGCATTTCCTGATTTTTCAGACTAGTGGTTCCATTGCCTGCGCAAATTGAATTGATGATTGACAGTGTGCATCCCTCTCTGGTACTGCATTGCATGTGCGACCGATTTGATTTATCCTATGTTGACTCTTGCCAATGGCTCAGTATAAAACATAGGGTTCCAAGTGAATACAGTATGAATGAATGGCATTCTTAAAGCGTGCATAAACGATCAACCTCGGGCCGGATAGCACTCACACTAATAGAGAATAAGAAGGGGACTCGGCAAAAAAAAGTTGGGTCTTATGAGCCTTTCTAAACAATTAACAGGTTTTTTATGACAAAATTACAGTGGAAGGGCATCCCAGAGGGCTGGTGCCACAAAAAAGGCTTATTCTCCTAGTCTTGCTCTTTCAAAACAATGATATGTCAACAATAGCAAAGACTACGAGAGACAAAGGAGAGTGTCTAGGTAGCTGCTTCCTGAAGACGGTAAGACCTTTCTCATAAAAGACTTTATGACAGAAGCACAGCACGTTAAATTAAGTTAGCTTTTCAACTACGAGCCAGTTGAGGGTTTGTCGAGCCTCAGAGATCCCGTCATACATCCACAAATTGTGTAGAAGGCCTGCTGGCCATGTTCTGGACCTCTTGAAGTCTCCGTGTTGAAGTAGCATGAAACGCTAAGTAGACAGAGGACACTCCATTGATTTCTGTTGCTAGAGTGAGAATCTTTTCCACCCAGAAGACTAGACTCTTGTGCGTTTCATCTGGTATGGGTGCATTTCTCAACGTGGAGGGCTAAAAAGTTGGTGACCAGTGGGTGTCATTTCCTAGCAACAGCATTTCAGATTTTGATCACTTAAGTCTCAAGAAATTGCCATTCATGCATTGAAACTTGGGCAAAATACATCTTGTCATTGCTTCTTGGATGTCAGAGAACGATTTGCTGAATCTCAAAATAAGCTGCCTGACATCAGCATAATTGTCACTACAACAGACCAAGCAGAGAATAGGGTTTTGAATGGGCAAAAGAGTTCCCACTTATCATGCCACACCAAACGCACATCTCTTCTAAGCCCCAACACTAAATGTTTCTTCAACCGTTTTTATTTTAGGATATACATATTTCTATTCATACAAATTTAATTAATGGACATATACCTCAGTACTTAAAGAGATTTTTTTTAAATCTAGTACAGAGACAAATAGATATGGCACAATCGATTCAGCCTCCTATCAACATTCCAGAATTACTCAAACTACTGTCAAGTCCAGTTGAATTAAACACAAGGCCCCTGCTGTACACATAAAGTCCAAACATCTTCTATGGCCAGCAGCAGTGAGTAATTTAAAAAGCATCGACGTATGTTTCAGTGGCTAAACTCCAAATTTAAACTCCACCTTCATCAGAACCAAACAAAATAACCAGTGATGCAATATAATGACAGTTTTTCAGTCGTTTGAACTGAATTGCACGGAGGTCAATTGTCCTGGTACTCATGAAGGAAAGGAGGGAGGAACAATTCATAGATCTTGATTTACTCTAAGTTCCTCAAATAGCATTTTAAAGGCAAGTAAGGCAAAGATAAAGAGATGTGGGTTGCAGGTCTTTTAAAGCTCTCACCAATTCAGACTTTTAACTGCTCCAAAGACGAAAATCCCAAAAATGAAGAGGTGAATCAGGACTGGCCTCATGGGCTGTTCCATTAGGTAGGAGAAGGAAAGGATATGCATGTATCCAGGGAGCAAATAGGACCGTGGCCGTCCTATAGATCAGCGTAAGTGTCTACTCTAAATGCAGTGTGCCAGAAAAGATTTGGATCAGTAAGGAGGAAGAATTAGAGACTGATTTCTTCCAGAGAGAAAGGAAACAAGCCTGTCACAACAAACCCTTGCATTTGACTAAGATAAGATAATGCGCCAACTGTATCAAATGTGGCTGGCAAGTCAGGAAAATGTGGCAGGTGGGAATGCCAAGATCCAGACCCAGTGTAAGATCATTCAGTTCGGAGACCAGAGTGGCTTCTGTCCCCTTGCCTAACCCAAAGCTCATGTGGCTAATGTGTAGTAGATGTTGAGCTTTGAGATATTTGGCGAGCCCGCCAGCTAGAAACGTTTCATGAGTCTTGGATACCGCACATAAAACGGTGATGGGCCTGTAGCTGGCTTTGACTTTGGGATCTAAGCTAAGTTTTCTATAGAAGGGGCTTCAATACTCCTTCTTTCCAACCTTGCAGGAATGTGCCAGAGACAAAGGAAAAATTGAGAATAGAGGTAATCACTAGAATGGTAACAGAAGAAGGAGATTTAAAACCTTAACCAGGTTGGTATCATTAGGGGAACCTGATTTCAATGAGAAGATAAATCCAGAAACGTCTGGATGATGAAATCCCATACACCAGAGTGTGTTGCAAAAATAATCCTGATCTACTGTGCCACATCCTTCTTAGGGTCTAATGAGAAGAATGGTGTGTCTTCCTCCCTAATAAACTTTCTCTGACAGCCTGATTAACAATGGCCCAATACATTCTGATGGGTAATTACCAAGAGTGATATTGTCCTCATCCCTCATTACATTTCAGCATGTCAAACCTGCCAGATTTAAAGAGTGAAAAATATACCGGCATGGAGATTTGGGTGTGGTAAACACCAAAATGCACATGTTATGTGCCAAATTCAAGGCAAAATCCGGTGTAGGAGATTGTTATCACAACCAATAAAATTCTGAACACGTTTGTGTAGGATTTTATGGGATGCAATAGGTATCCACTCTGACCTCAGGACACTCCTAAAAAGGCCCTAGGAGTCTGGATCACTCTTGTACATTTTCCTAATCACATTATGGAGAGTTCAAGAGGAAGTAGTTGAGGGGCTACAAGACTCAAATGAAGTTGTGCAGTCTCTCTGGCTTCTTCTTGTACATTTTTGGGGTTTCTTCTTATTTAGAACCTCAGACAGGGTCTTCCCCATCAGATACCACTTAAGTCGCTAACTAAAATGATGTGTTGCTGGGCCCGCAGTCGCGATATTGGATCCTATAGCACCAAAATTAAATTTGAGGCCTTGTATTCAAATGTTTAAGAAACATTGTTGGAAAGGGCATGCATTCTCATTGTGGGTGTCACAATGGTGGATTCTTTTCCTGTACAGATTAAATTAGTTTCTTAATTAAGATCACCTTTCCTTTATACTCACACTGCAAGGGTATTTCTTCACATCTGCTTAATTGAGTGTACATCTGTTCTAGGTATTGTCTGGTCTCTTAGGGTCTGATCACTTGTAGAAACATTGCACTCTATAAGAAAACATGAGGAAACCTAAGACATTACACAAATCCCTACAAGGGACAGTGGGTAGGGAAAGCAGAGTCACCAATGAGAAGCCTTGTGTCTAACTGCTGCCTTGATGGCAGCTTGCCATTTTAAAATGCTTTCTCACTTTTATGGTTTTTGCAATCTATAAATATGTTAATTGATTGGTTTAAAATAGCTCTGTGTATCCTCAAAGACCACATGGGAGACAACAGGATGTATGGCATATTATATGTTGCTATGCAAAATAAGATAGTCAAAGTGGAACATAAAGAATAGCACAAACACATGAGTCCTAAGGATCGGTTGCTGCTCGTGTGTTGCAAAGTGCTGCAAACAGGCCCAGTGATCTACTATGTATTATAATGGCATATAGGCTCAACTTAAAATTAGGCTGCATCACATGAGAACCTACACAAATCTTTGTAAATGTTGGCTTCAATCAGTGGTGGCCCATCTGTGTGGGTGTCAGGACTATGTTTCCCATCATTTTTCCAGAGCATGATGAGTGTCTGTCAGACTAAGCAAACGTCAGCCTGATGCACACTTATCATGTCAAAGCCAGGCACTTTAACTTCTGCTAATGTGCAGCCACTCTGCAGTCAAGGTTTGCCGAGCTGAAGGTCTTACAGACCTGAAGTCAGCAATATCATCAGCTCAGAAACGACTTGTGAGGATACTCCCTCTGAGATTAAGGGGAAGCAGTACTGATAGAGTCAGCCCTTTAGTTTAAGCCCTGAAGTTCATAGGGCTGATTGTCAATCGCTGACGCCCAGCTCATCACAGCATTGGTGAGATCAGCACACCTCACTTACCCACGCACCCCACCCTGTGACAAGTTTTTTTTTTTGTTTTTTTTTTCTTCAAAACCTTTATTAACACAAAGGAACAATACAGGCAGTATCGATCTCCCAGGACGAGGGCGCAGCTCCTCGCGCAAGCAGTTGAGGGCGCTCTTACACAGCCATTTAGCCGACATCCCAGGGGACCGGCGGCATTGCACCTATCTGCGCTGAAAGTAGCCCCCAGCAAGGTCCCTACGCCGGCCAGAGCCGTATCTACCCCCATACCCTAGAGGAGCGTACGCGTGTTGAGCAGGAGCTCCCACGCGCCAGCCTCATTTCGCCAATCTGCCATAACCCCGGTACGTTCCAACCTTATCGCTACCCCCCCGCCCACCCCACCCACCACACACGCACTGTCTTCTCCCATGCCTCTGCCGTATTCTCCCGCATCCATCATCGCACAATCTCGGCGTGCCCAGTCCAAGTGTCCTCCCTCCGTCGATCCACATTTATCCTGGCAGCACACATACCCCAACGTGGGCCGTTCACGAAACTAACCCAGTCCAACTAGAGACTTATCTATCCGCACACTCCGCATGCAGCCCCCTCTACCACCCTGTGTAAAGGGGAGCCTCAAAGGCGCACTTCCGCGGTATTCTGATCATGTCCAGGGTCCCCCACCGCTGTTGCGTGCCCACAGGGTTCCACATTCTGTGTCCCCCCCTGACTATCCAACTCAGGGTCCCCGGGTGTCAGCGTCGTTCTGTACAGCCCCCAGAAATCCTTGGGACGGCTTTTAGGTGGTAGCAGTTCACTATATATCTCCGCCTGCGTGCTGCAATACAGCATGTCACTGGCCCATCGCTTTTTAGTAGGTAGTGGTCCTCTCATCCAGCAAATCGCCACAACCCTCCTGGCTATCAACAGTGCAATATCCGCCAGGCGGTGCAATGCCGGCGGGAGGGGTCTGGAATACCCCAGCAGCGCCAGAGCTGGACTAGGGAGAATCTCCACCTCTAGTATCTTACTGAGCTCTCGGAAGACCTCCGCCCAGTACCTGGCGACCCCCGGACAGTACCAGGCCATGTGCATGAAATCCGCCACAGGGTAGTGGCAGCGCTCACACTCCGCAGATTGGCGCAGTCCGTACCTATGCAATCGTTCCGGGGTATAATATACACGCTGCAAGAATTTAAAATGCACCAATCTGTGTCGGCCGTTCAATGATACCTTCTTGGTGCTGGCGCAGCAGTATTTCCACACCTCGTCTGTGATCTCCATATTAAGATCCGTCTGCCATGCCGTTCTCGCCGCGTCGCACCGGTGCGCTATACTCTGGTCCCCCAGTCTTTTGAGTGTCGTGACCAGCTTGGCTGACGCCGTGGTCTTTATTACATAAGTGAGTTCCAGGACCTCCGGAGGCTCCGCCATATCCGGCCCCAAGAGGGCCGAGAGCGCACCGCGCACCCTATGGAACTGAAAACGCTGTAGAGGCGTGGGGGCCGGCGACACCGATCCAATCTGGTCCCACGTCTTGGCCACTCCGTCAACGAACAAATCCGCCATCCGCGAAATGCCCAGCTTACTCAGCGCCCGAGTCACACCCTTTTCTCTCAGCGGGGGGAGCCACACCGCCCACTCCACCGGCAGTAACGGGGAGTACAAGATCTCGCAGCCCCGAGCCTTCGCCAACTCCCGCCAAGCATGATTCGTGGCCTTAAGGGAGTCTAAGCTTCCCACCCGACGGTCTACCGGCTGAAAGGTGACTGCCGGTAAAGGAAGCGGGTCCGCGAACAATTTCTCTAGGATAACATGGGGAACCCCCGGGTCAGCATGTATCCACGTATGCAGGTGCGCCGCCTGCGCAATTCTGTAGTACCTTTCCAGGTCCGGGGCCCCCAGCCCCCCCAGTTCGTACGGCAGCGTCAACACCTCCCATCGGACCCTGGGCTGCTTGCCACCCCAGGCCAGGGTAACAAGCGTTTGGTTTAGCTGCTTGAAAAAGGCCCTAGACAGCACGACCGGGATATTATTAAACAGGAAGAGGAACCTCGGTAGGACCACCATTTTCATGATAGCTATTCTGCCCAACAATGTCAGGGGAGCCGATTCCACGTCTCCACATCCTCGACTAACTTGGTGTACGCCACTCTGTAGTTTTCCCGGAGGAGCACCTCCGGGTCCCTGTGCAGCTGAATCCCCAAGTACCGTACCGAATCCGTTGTCCACTGCAGGGGGTATTCCAGTCGGAACGGCAGCGTCGCCGGCGATAACGGGAACGCCACCGACTTGCTCCAGTTCACCTTAAGGCCAGACAGCGCCCCGAACCTGACCACCTCCCTAAGAATGGAGGGGAGATTCACCTCCGGGTCCCTCACATACAGCAGGGTGTCGTCGGCATAGGTCGAAATGCCAATCTTATAAGTGGGAAAGCTGATGCCCTCATACCTATGGTATTCCCTAATGGCGCAGGCCAACGGCTCCGCCACCAGGGCATATAGGAGAGGGGAAAGGGGGCAACCCTGTCTGGTGCCCCTGCCTATGTCAAAGGCGTCCGTGACTCGATCTCCGATCCGCAGCCTAGCTGTGGGGCGGTAGTACAAAGCACCCAGCATCTGTAGAAAGGGTTCACCCAGCCCGTACTTGCGCAGTACCCGCACCATGAATGGCCACTCTACAGAGTCAAATGCCTTTTCCATGTCCAGAAAGAGCGCCAAGGCCTTACATTCCGGGCGTACATGTTGCATGGCACCCAACACCGTACGGATATTATATGTGAGGTTTCTTGATGGGATAAAGCCCGCCTGCTCCAGGGCCACCAGTTCCGGCACCAGCAGCGCCAGGCGCGTGGCTAAGACCTTAGCATACAGCTTGGCGTCCACGTTAAGCAATGAGAGCGGCCGGTAGGACCCGCACATGTTAGGGGTCTCCCAGGTTTCAGAACAGTAACCAATAGCGCCTCTCTCATGGTATCCGGCATACACCCCTCCTGGCATATCTCATCAAAGAGCGTGATCAGGTGCGGGAGGAGCACGTCCTTGAAGGCCTTATAGAAGGCCACTGTCAACCCGTTAGCGCCCGGTGCACTGCCCGACCTCATGCCCCCCAGTGCCTCCAGGATCTCATCCTGTTGTATGGGCAACATCAGGAACTCCCTCTGCGAGTTAGACAAGAAGGGCATTTTAATGTAGCTGAGGTAGTCATCTATTTCCTCCTCCATCTGCGCTGACTTAGAGGAATAGAGGTCGGCATAGTACTCTCTGAATTCCGCCACGATCTCCTCTTGGTCAGTGATCACTGCGCCCGCGGGGGTGATCAGCTCCTCTACTACCAGAGGCTGTCTGCTATTACGCAATATCTTCGCCAGCAACGAGCCCGGGTGCTCACCTTCCCCATACGTACGGGCAGTTGCATACTTGCCCATGTGCTGCACCTCTCTGTCTGCTTCGCTATTGTAGTCCGCGACCAACTCGCAAATCCTTGCTTCAACCCCGTCAGCCGGGGACCGCAGTAGTTGCTCTTCGAGCTGCGTTAACTGCGTTTCTATGGTCCGCATACGCTGTCGGATGCACTTAAGGACACCAGAGTGTTTGGCCATAGCCATGCCGCGTATGTAAGCTTTGAATGAGTTCCATATCGTGTGGAAACTCTGTACCGAGCCCAGATTCTTATCGAAGAAAGACTCTATGTCGTCCGCCAGCTCCCCCCGGAAGGCCTCGTCTAGCAACGAACACCCTGTGACAAGTTAGGGAAGGTCTTCCGCTCATTGGTTGACCCTTGACAATGTTAGCCAACAAGAGGAGTTGGCGGGGTCTTCAGATTCTTGCTTCCCTGCCAATGCTTACAGCTCCTTCCTGGGCCATTAGGCTTCTACCTCTCCCCATCCGCTGGTCCTGCCTTCTACTGTTGCGGCCCAGAAACAAAGTGTTTCATGGAATGTTTGGGTCGGTGTGTGTATGTAAGAATGTATGTGTATTTTCCCATGTGGGCTTTGTGGATAGGTATGTGTGAATGTGTGCATGTATGTGCTTGTGAATCGGAGTGTGGTTGGGAGAATGTGTGTGCTTGTGAATTGGGGATTGTGAGAATGTGTTTGCTTTTGAATGGGTGTTTGTGATTATTTACAGTCCTTGTGTGTGTGTGATTATGTGCAGTCCTTGTGTGTGTGATTATGTGCAGTCCTATGTTCTTTTGAATGGATGGGTGTAAGTAAATGTGTCTGTGTATCAAGGAAGTGTTCTGATACCGCTTTACCCTGCTAGCGGAGGAACTCTTGATTCTTCTCCCGAATATTTAATATAGCGTCTATCATTATTTTAAAACTGTTAGTTGGGCTCTGTTTTTGTTTTTAAAATTGAATGAGCATATAATTGTGGTTTTAAATAGTTTTGGCACATAACCTCATTGCACTCACCCTCTGTGTTCTGTGTAACGTGCTGTGTTCAATGCTCGTAGGGGGTCTTTTACGCACAGTCGGTCCCACTTCGGCAGCCATTTTGGGTCAGCGTTCTAGTCGCTGAAACCCAACCTAAGGGATAAACAGACCGATGAAGCAACCGCACAGCAGGCGTGCCTAAGGCAAGCCCGTCTGTGCCCGTTGGCGCCCGGCCGGGTCCAGGGGCCACGACCCCTGGTGCCTCTGCCCCAGTAAGGTACTGTTACAGCCTGGCTCAGTTATCTCTCTTCAACTTTATCCCTGAGATGAACTGCCTTCACTCCCTTGATCCTTACAGCTCCGTCTTGACCTGCCAGCATTGCCCGTTTGGGCTCCGGAAATCTCTCCACCTTCCAACCTCTGTGGAATTGCCCGTAAAAACATTCAAGATTCTTTTACTTAATTGTAGATCTCTACCTAAGCATTCCACTGAGCTGCACATATTATTGACTACTGAAAATCCAGATATTTTGTTTCTCACTGAAACCTGGACTAATTCCAACTCTGGTCCTGATATCATTCAAAGTCTTTCGCCGGACTATCTAATATAAAGGTTGGACAGGCTGGAGTAGCCATTATTTACAAAAATCATTTGACCTGTCGAACTTTTGGAGGTCCTTTGACTGAGTGTAAGTACCTCAATTTCTCAGTAGGTTTGACCCCTCTGCTCTCTCTCTCTGGCATTCTCATATACCAACCCCCTGGACCTTCAGCCCAATTCTTATCTTCCTTACCCGGAGCAATCACTAATTTAGCCAGTACGGTCTCCAATTTTGTTATCCTAGGGGATTTGAATATCCACTTTGATGATCTAACATCTAAAAGTGCCGTAGAATTCTCAGCCGATCTCGCAGCCCTCCAACTCTCGCAGAGAGTACTTTACGCTACTCAAGTGAAAGGACACCTTCTTGACCCTTTCTTTTCAAACCTGCAGGAGCTGCACTGCTTGAAGCCCACACCTATCCCCTTGTCTGATCATTATTTGATCTCTCTCTGTTGGTCCCCCAAGGTGGCCATCCCTTCTGCTCGGCCTGTAAAGAAAACTACCCGCTGCTGGCGGAAACTGCAGCTAGAAGAATGGGTCCTCTCCTTAGATGGTAGTGTACCTTCAATGAACCATGATCCGGAAGTAGCCAACAACCAATTTAATCACTGGATGGAAGACACTTTAGACCTAGTTCTCCCAAAAAGACCTATAAAGTGAATGTAGGCCTCAATAAATCTGCCTGGTGTACTCCTTTGTTTCGTAAATTAAAACAGATTTGTATAAAAGCGGAGAGAGCGTGGAGGAAAGATTTCTCCCCCTCCAGGAAAAAAGAATACAGAGATACTTTCAAAGTTTACAAAATTGAAATTAAAAAAGCCCATGCTTGTTAATATAGCGAAAAAATCTCTTGTGCAGCCAACTCATCCCGTGAAACCTTCCGTATTGTTAAGGAACTCACACAAGGCATAGCTGCCCCTGACGTCCTCGAGCTAACAGACGAACGTTGTAACGAGCTCACGGATCACTTCCATAACAAAATTAAATCTATTCAAATTTTGTTTACTGAACCTGACTTAAACTCCTTTTCCAAAGTAACTATTGTCAGGAGGGAGATTCACCTACTGGAAGCATTTCCTCCCCTGGACAGAGAAACATTTCTCACCATCTCTGCCCTGGTCAAGAGTGGATCCCCTCGTGATCCTGTCCCCCCTAAAATTCTGAGATCCATAGCCGGCTCGGTGGGTCCATTCCTCACAGACATGATCAATTCCTCATTGTCTTCTGGAATGGTCCCTTCTTCATGGAAGAAGGCGTTGGTAAAGGCCTTGTTGAAGAAGTCCAGCCTAGACCCCACCTGTCTTGCAAACTATCGCCCCATTTCGCTCTTGCTGAGAAGTTTGTCAACATGGCTCTCTCTAAGCACCTGGAAGTGGGTAAACTTCTACACCCATCCCAAACCGGGTTCCGCCCCTTGCAAGGGACTGAGACAGCTCTAGTGGCTGTCGTAGAGGACTCAAGAAGAATCCCCGATGCACGGGGCTCTTTAGCCTTGATACTGTTAGACCTCAGTGCGGCATTTGATACGGTGAATCACCGTATTTTAATTCACTGACTTAAGGAGTTGGGTGTAACAGGAACAGCTCTGGATTGGTTGTGCTCCTTCCTGGAGGACATATCCTACCAGGTCTTTGGGGGTGAGGCTATCTCAAGTCCCAGACCTTTGTATTGTGGAGTGCCTTAGGGGTCATCCCTGAGCCCCTCTCTTTTTAATATTTATATGGCCACCCCTTGCAGAGACTGTTTCACCATTCGGGGTGCATATAATAATGTATGCCGATGATACCCAATAAGTGGTGGCATTCAATCATAAAAGCGCCCCTCCAACCTGCCTGGGCCCTTGCCTCGAGGAGGTGATGAGATAGATGTGCCATTCCCATCTTAAATTGGAAGGCAGTTGCTTCCTGCTTTGGCATCCTAAAATTGTTGCGCAGGGTGCTGCCTTTGCTTCCCCCTTTAGCAAGGAAGCTCGTGGTCCAGGCGCTTATGTTATCATGCCTGGACTATGGTAATGCTCTCTATCTTGGTGCCTCTGGTGCGGTCTTTAAAAAACTCCAAACCATGCAAAATTGTGCCGCCCAGATACTTGAGGGTGTCCATAGCCGTTAGTCAGCTAAACCCGCCCTCAGATCCTTACATTGGCTTCCTATCCAGAAAAGGGTTCATTTTAAAGCCCTCTGCACCACCCATAAGATGCTTGTGGGTAAGAGACCGGATATCATCTCATCTCTTGTCCGACCCTACAAAGCCCACAGACAGCTACGCTCAAATGACCTTCATTTGGCGTCTGTTCCCAGAATTAGGAGGTTCAGAAGCAGCAGCCGGCTTTTTTCCTTTATTGCCTCCAAACTTTGGAATTCTTTGCCGCTGCAGCTGCGTAAAGAATCAGACCACTCCATTTTCCGTTAGAGGCTTCAGACCTGGCTTTTTCCACACTGATTGCTACAGTTTATTACGGTTCGGCCTAGCGCTGGGATGCCTTCGGGTAACCAAGCGCTTTATAAATGCTACTTCACATTTCATTTCAAGTGAGCATGCACATGTCTGCCTGCCACACAACTCTTTATATTTACCAGGCTCCACTGGTCTCAGTGTCGGGCATGCATAATAATGACTACAAGACTGATTGATTGACTAATTGAATGCATATACAAGGCACTCACTGTTGTACTATATTCTATTGCAACATTTACTACCCCTATGTGGGGCGCTGAATCGCTTGCCTGCTTGAGTACCATGCTACACTGTGTAGGATGTGCCGTTGTCTTTGTTTTGATCCCATGTGAGAAGTGTTTCCATGACATTCATGATGACCACTGAGTTGCGGTTGTGGTATTATGTGGTGTAGTGCTTATTAGTGTGATGAATGAAGAGGTATGAGCGAGGCGCACAGTTTATGGTTTTCAGTAAGCTGGCAGCTTTTAGCAGGCATGCAGGTTCCTTTATGGTATTTCATATGATAATAGTCCACTTAGTTGGTTACTTCACTAGGTTGTCCATTCTGAGATATTTTCTTTAAAGTTTATGGTCCTGAGCAGGCATATGTTGAGGGGAGAAATATTAGTGAAATTCTGCTGGGATAGACTTTATGAACATCATCCCATATCTGATTGTCATTGTGAGGTGTCAAGAAGCTGTCGTACTGTGTAGCCTTTCTGAACCTGAAGTGATGGACACATTTTGCGCACCCACTGGCCTTATTTATTTGTTCCCACTTCTCCATGTAGCCATTGCTCTCAGGCCTTTTGTAAAGGCCAGGTCCTTCTGTCTCAGTGCATGCCAGGACACAAATGCCTGATAGTTCTTTTTAAATAGAGTAGAACTGTCATATTAGTTGAACCCAGATCGACCTTTGTAACTTTATATGGGGCAAACATGGCCAAAAGGGCATTAAATTGCATTTCTACAAAACCAGAGTACATTACACATTTCTTTTCTTTTAGGTACATAAAGAATACGTAATTTGTCTAGAATCACAGAATGTTGAGCTAGGGCCAGTAATCTAACCTAGTTCCCCTGTTCCAAAGGTAGCAGCTCTAGACGTTTGGCCACAAGTCCTCTTGTAGATTAGCAACTTTAACAAGGAGGTGAATATGTTCAGTCCCTACAGCAAATTATCCTATAGATGTGCAGTTTTAGTATGTGTAAGGAAGACTTGTAATAGAAGTCCCCAGACATGTTAAGATCAGGGAGTGATGTATGTTTGTCATCCTTGTACCAGAGCCATCAGAATCCCTCAACTCATGCTCTTGCAGAAATAGATAAAAAAAAATGCTTATTAGGAGTACTGCTGACAGTCTGTAAGCCTTGCAGACCTCTAGGAAGGGGTACTCTTAGAAGCCTTTCTGAATTCCTTCATATCGGGAAACCCTTCAGGGTAATAGACCAGCAGGTACAAATGTAAGTGCTCCATTATGATCCTGCGAGATGCACCATATAAAAGTGTGGATACAAACATGTATACATGTAAGAATCAGCCTTTCAATGTGTTTCGCTTGCATAGAACTAGTTGCAGAATGTATTAGGAAGATTTATTAACTCAAGAGCAAAACAGATCACTCCTGATAAGGATCGGGTAGCAGACTTTGAGCTTCTCCAGTCTCAAGACCATGCATGCTCTGCTATCCACTCTCGTTCCTTTCCTTGTGACCCTATTATTTTTCCATCATTTATGCCGTGAAGGCGGCAGCGGGTGGAGTCTTGTGCTGCTGGAATGCTAAGTAACAACATTTGAATGAAAAATTTGCAATATGTGAAAAATGTTACACTTTCTTCTAAATAATTTGAAAGCGGAGGTAGAACAGTAACTTAGACTCCCATGGTATTTTGGGAAACTAACCCCGGTATTGTAGGACACAAATTAAAACTGTAATTAGACTAGCAAGGCAGTACCATCCAATACTGCCTCAAGGTCCCCCACAGACACCCACTAAGTGTAGGAGCAAATGACCTGAGTGCATGGAGTTTCAAATTCACACACTACCTCCACATTCACCAGCAATCACTAATAGTAGCACCTTTTGGAACAGGCAAGGACCTTCGACACTGTTTAACCTGGCCAGATTTATGCAAGATTAAGAGTGGAAGGAGAGCAGTCCACTTGTTCTATGAGGGCAAAGGCCAGCATGAAAGAACTCTTTCATTTCAAACTCGCTGTATTGTCAGATATTAGCTTTTTTTTAAAATTGGCTTTCCTCATAAACTTGTGTCATCTTGTTTCTACCCTTGTTGATGTGAACCTCAGAGGCAATTCAGTTAATTTGCTTATTTGTCCCTCCATTTTGTCCACCCGGCCCTCTGCAGGTATGAGGTGATGCAGTCCTGCTGGCTGTCTGTGGAGCAGAGGCCTACTGTTGAGGAGCTCCACCTGCAGCTGACGTACCTCCTCAATGAGCGAGCTAACCAGGCAGATGAAAGCTTCGAGTGGCGCTGGAATGAACTTAGACCCAGCAAGATGTCCTTAGGTGTGCTCCGGCGTTCTGAAGAGATCTCAGCCTTCCCGCTGCTGGACAACTTCACCACAGATGGCTTCCACGCTGATATGGATGACATTCTGACAGTCACTGAAAGCAGCCGGGGGCTCAACTTTGAATACATGTGGGAAAAAGCCCGCATGGGTCGCTGGAAAGAGTCACCCCACTCTCCAGATTATCCAGCCAGCAACGGGGGCCTAACTGTGCCTGCCAATCCCTTCTTTGACTCTGGCCACCAGCATTCTCGACAGAACTTGGAGACACCTAGTGTAGTCCCTGTTATCAGTGCTCGGAGTCCTTCAGTAAGTAGTGAGTACTATATCCGTCTAGAAGAGCATAGTGAACGGAACAATGGTGTGGAATGCACAGTCTGTGCCCCCAGCCCTGTATATGAACGGCAATATGATCTTGAAGACCAAAGGGGCCACCACAGGCACATGTCTCTCGGGAGCCCAAACTCACCCCTAGAGCCGCTCTTCTCTTCAGACTGGGACCCACTCGAGAGCAGCAGGGATAGTCCAGAGCAGGCCCCTGCTCATATGATATTGCATGAAGTGCCTTCCCTTGTGCATGGCTGGACACCAAGTGGCTCAAACCCCTTCATCACTATTGCCAGGGACTTGCCACGCTATGTCAACCCTTTCCGTGGGCCAGGGGAGAGGGACATTGCGAGGCACATTCAGGAGACATCCCTTATGGAGCCTATAGGTGACATGTTCTCTGGAAACTCCCTTCTCAATGTCTACCATGACCTGGAAGACCACCCTCGGGGCTGGGACTGTGATGGGGTGGAAGGGAGAGGGGCTGGAGAGACTCTGGCTGAAGATCCAGCATCGTTGTGTGAGTTCCTAGAAGACAGGGCCTCACCATGGGACTGTGAGCCGTCTCTCATGGAAGACCAGACATCAGAAGAGAGCAGCAGCAGTAGCAGTGGTGGGCATCGCCGGGGCTCACTCTCCTGCCCTCTGTGCAACAGAGGGCTGCGGGGCAGCCTGCAAAAGTGTACATGCTCTATGCTTCGAGGGGATGTGGTCATTGACTGGGCCCATCACCAAGATCTGGATCATGACAACTTTGGGCTGGATGACACTTCCTCTCTCAAGGTTGAGCAGGGATCTCTGTCAGAGTGCTCCATACAGGCCCGGGTGTTCGGGGAAGGTGATGCTTTGCCTGGAGGCCCCCCTGGCGAAGGCCTGGCCTCATCAGAGCATGAGGAGTTTTTTGATCCACTCATGGGTACTGCGGTGAAGAGCTATGACATCCAGGATTACCCAAAGAGGGGTCAGGTAAAAACCCATGATACTCTTCAAAAAAGCAGCCTCCAGCATCCCTCTTCTCCCTACATTGGCGTGTCAAACGCATTGTCCAACTCTAGCATCATGATCCCCATAGAAATCACTCCACTGTCAACTCTGGCAGAGAGCGCCGAAGAACAGACTATAGAGATACTGCCAGATATGCAAAAAGAAGAAGACTCTGTAAATCATAGTGCCCTGTCTTCCACAGTGGGCAATCATAATGAACAGAGGGCAACACTGGACTCTGTAGATTCTCTTGATATACCGTCCAACACCAGCTCCTCTGATATGTGCAGCCCAGCTTCTCATGACTCCTCACCAGGGCAAAAGTTTGGAGACAGCGGCTACGAAACAGAGAACACCTTCTCTCCAGAGTTTGTTGTCAAGGTAATGGAGGAGGATGACGCAAAGACCCCAAAACTCACCTTGACACCCATTTCTGAGTCAACTAGTGATTTCACTCTCACTGAGGACATGTCTGAAGAACAAGCCACCCCAATTGATGAGTCACTGCTGAGACCCCTAGAATCAGGAATCCCCCACAGAGACTCTGCCTACTTCTCAGATGCTGACACTGAATCTGAGAAGCACTCAACAAGAATCGGTCACTTGATAAATGAAGAAACTCCTGAAACACTGGACCAGGGTGGTGGCCAGCTGCAAGAGGAGATGACAATTGCAGCAAATTTAGAGCATGGGCAGCCTTTTCAGCAGCAGATTGTAGAAGACGTGAAATTACATCTTGATCCTGTGAAAGAAGTTACATCAAAACAGGACAGCCATGAAAATAAGGAATATGAGGCCGTTTTACCACTTATAGAGAATGGAGGTCTTCCTAATGAAGATTCTGAAAATCACATTGAAAGTCATTCTTTGAAATTTCAAGGGGATACAAAGGATGGAACTTTAGGGGAGGTGACAGCAGACATTGAACCCCATGGTACAGAGACAAAGAAAGAGAATGGTGAAAAACAATCTTTTAATATTGACTTAAAGGTCAAAGAAGAAGGAAGCATGAAACCCCCAAAAGAAAGTGGCTTTGTGGTGCAGATTTCCAAGGAGGAGCTCTTAGTTTCGTTGAGGGAGAATGTCACCAAAAATGTATTGTCCAGCAAAGACTCTAAAGCAGCAGGTGGACCCCATGTCTTCTTGAAAGACCATTCTGTACAGAAACTGTGGTCCATGGAGCCAGAAAGAAAGGTGCCGTGTGAGGGCCCAGAACATAAAGGAACATTGTGCCCAGAGAAAGAGGAGTCATTGGCACCCTCAGTCATTTCCGATACCAGGCCGGATCCATGCCCTGACACCACCAACAGTGAGGGCTTAACATGCTGCAACTCTGAGAAGCTGTGTGAGCATAGTGGGGAGGCAGACAAGAAGGGTCAAGTGACTGACAAACTGCCAGACAGCCAGAATGGTAGTTCAGCGCAAACCACCAGTACAGGCTCCTCAACTGAGGTCTCAGACTTTCCAAGCCCTCCCCCTATGGAAGTGACCAGGCCACAGCAACAACCAAAGCTTTTCTTGGATTTAACAGTTTCGGGTAATCACGAGAGTGAGAACATCAAAGGTAAGAAAAAGGCTCTTGTGATTAATAACTGGACTGCTAATGGACCAACGAGATGAACACCCATTTAAGGAATCATTTAATATAATGCATGTTTAGGCTCAAAGTATATTATAGTATATACAAATGTTTGTTATTTATATTTCAGAACCAGCTGCCTAAATACTCAAAATCAGCAGGCCAATGTAGTGAGGCATTCAAGCAAAACACAGAGATGGATTTACATAGGCAATTGAGGGAAATGCAGGCAGGCCCTTTTAATTGAAATCTGCCTGTCCTTCGATTGAAAATGCAACAGTCCTTCTGGTCAAGCAGAATGGGCCTCTAATCTCTTGATTATGCATGTCAGCGTCAACTAAAGATATATGTGATGAAATACCCCTTAGCATACATTATAAGGACATTGCAAGTAACCAAGGAGTTTCATGACCATATAATGGAATGAGACCAAGGCTGAGTTATTTCATAAGGTTATGGAACTCTGAGGATAGAATGATAGGTTACCTTCACACAGGAGTCACACTCTGATCGGTAACTTTTTCAGTAAAATGTCCATCTCAATCTTGGGATGGAGACTGTGCTAGTGGTACTTTGAAATGATATTCTTGGTTGGATCACTGAGGACCATTTGGCTCCACTGGTCTTTTTACACGTGCTGGCAGCATTTGATACAGTGGATCATCATCAGGTCCTTTTGAACGCTGTTGCCAATGTTTCAAATACCTATCAACTACCATAGCTTGTTTTCAATGTTTTTTCTTTTGCATAAATGACACCAACATTTAGAATGCAGCATCTGTTGATGAGAGCAGTCTACCAGAGATTGTGGGGTTTCACGTAGCATCACAATCTGCCTGTTCTCTTTTAAATATATTAGCCCCTCTGTATGAGGAACTAAGGAATCCAAATCTGTTTTAATACTACGAATGAAACAGGGTTTCTTTCAGTAAAACAAGATTGTCTGCCAGCATATCAGGCCTTGATGAATATGAAATGTTTTCAAATAAACAGTGCCAAAATGGGGACCATGGTCCTTTATTTGAAGGGGAAAGTGACTTATCAAGCTCTTCCCCATCTGCATATTTTTGGTAAATCTATTCAACTTTCCACGAAGGTCAAAAGTTTAGGTGTGATATTAGACAGTCTAATAACTAAGGCCTGCTGTTAATAAAAACTGTTTAAAAAATAAATCTATCTACTTACTGATACATACTCTTCTCTTGTAGTTGATGCAGAAATAAATTTGATGCCAAACAACTGTAATACCATATATGCAGGTTTCTAGCATTTACATTGGCTTCAGGCAATCCAGAGCACTGGAGTTGTAGGGATAAGAGATCATGTATCATGAGTGCAGGAGAGAGCTCTAGTGGCTGCTTATCAGAGAGCACATTCACTTTAAATTGTAATAATTAGCCCATAGTTGTTGAAATGATGGTACTGGAATGGAACATTTCAATGTCTTAAGTGCCTATACCTCCCATGAAAGCTATTTGATACTGTGTTTACAAAGGTGTTCTATGCCAGAATCAATATTTTTATAGATGTACCTTTCTGGATTGGGTGAAGCTGTTGACCAACTATAATGTAAGAACACCATAACTCCTTAACTTTGAGGAATGGTACTTCACTAGTCATATGCCATTGATAACAGCTGTATCTCTAGTGCAGACAGAACCCATAACAACGTTTTCACCCACTATTGGCATTTTCTCGCATACTTTTTTCCTTATGAGTTTTGGTCAGAAGATTAAGGTCTGTCATTGATTGTAATATGATTGACTTTTTTCCTGATTGTGTGTCTGTCGCACTGGGAACAGTTTGGAGGTTTTGCCTGTTTTTAAATTCAGAGTGTAAAAAACAAACAATTTGTTGTATCCTTGCACCAAACTCCAGTGATTATAACTTTTCTGCCTGGAATGGGGAATAACTTAGTAGGCCTAGTAATACTGTCCAGTATTGCCGGCTTGGAGAGTGCGGAAAATGTCATAATGAGGGTCGGCAGTGGATGAGGAGGTGAGTTGGTGGGATGCTGGGTCAGGGCATGTTTCAGCCACCCTATCCTGCTGTAGCGGGTGGGCGAGGACCTGGCTGTGCTGTAGGTGTAGCCCGGAACTAGAGCTCCTGCAACCTGGAAAATGTCTGTGGTCTCCGAACTCAAAATTATCAGGTCTGAACTTTTCCGGTCCATATAAATCCTGTCCCGCAGATAATTGGAATTGCATATAGTGGAATTCCACCTTGTGTTATCTCTACGGGTGAAGTTGCTTAATTGTATTGAAGGCTTTAGTGCTTCCTTTTGGGGGCAATCAAAAAGTGACTTCTGTAATATGTACACCTGGATATCCAGCTTCCTGACTACTGGTCCAGGATAAGTACAATAGTTGAAAGAGTATTCATCCTTGTTCCAATTATTTTTAGGATTGGTAGGTAGTTCCTGACTGGCAAATTATTGGAGAAGGATTTCCATTCCTTTTAAGATTGGAGTAAGCATAAGCCTATTTGCTTGTATGTTTGCATGTCACAATATTAAGTACAATAATAACAATCTGCACATATATCGACTCCACAAAATCAACTATAAAAATATCATTGAGGGAAGAATAACAAGAGAAAAACAGACATACTGTTCTTATCCCTACAAGTAAATACTTCTTTGATATGTTGATAGTTGACATTGTGGAGACGATATAAGTGCAGGTCGATATTCAGACTTCATTATTGGAGTGTTACACAGCTTGTATTTGACCATGGGTTGGTATGGATGGATGCCTTAAATATGACTATATTACTTCTGTTGTTTTGCTCTCCTCTCAGTAGAGTATGATGCCATATTTAAATGTAAAATAAAATTGGGTCACTTGTGAACAATAATGAAATATCTTAATATTCCTTAAAAGTCTTTGGCTGCATCCAGGGCACCAGGCTGTTCTGCCAGATGGTGTTACATTGTTACACATTGGCCGCTGCTGTAGTGGAAGTCCTGTCTTTATTTGCAAAGAATCTAATGCAATCTCTTGTTTCCACCTGTGCCCTTCTCATCCCCTTTGAGGTACCATCATTGAAGTCAAATATCCTCCAGATAAAAAGAAAACAATTTAAAGTGACTTACATGGTCAAAAAGACTTCACGGTCCCACAGCCAGTGAACTTTGCTTAAAACAAGTTCTACTCTTGTTGTAAAGAAAATTAGTCTTTTATTTAACTAAACAAGGGATTCTCTAGAACAGGACAAGAGTGTGGGGAAGGAAAGTCACAGGAGGCATGGCCAAAATTAACCCAGCAGGAACATAGTAAAACACAGATCACAATTCCTAATTTTGCATGTAAACTGTTTGTTTGAGCGAGTATGTCATCTCCTCTCCTGACTCATACAAAGACTGGTATTTCAACAGCACTGTACTTATTAATATCAAACTCTACTCTGTTTACCTACTTGAATTTCATAACAACAACACTCTTTAACAGTTCAGCAATTCTCAAGTAGTTTCTCATATTCGCTGAGAGACCGTCTCTCCTGAAGGCTATTGATCTACGCACTGTTTTATAGTCTAAGGGCTAACCCACTCTTCTGAGAAAATATGGGGACACCAGCATCAATTAGACAAGACCCGGAAGAGATCCAATATAATTTCTTTGAGAGGCACTTTCATTCATTGAACTTAACCATTCATCATAAATTAATAAGAAAATTAAAAATAGAAGAATCTCAAAAGAATTGTGCTTGCTGTTAGTTGTAACCTGCTGTACCTCTTTGATCTTAGTAAACACAGTCCTTGTTGCATATTTTGGCAGTTTTGAAATATTTATCTGGCTCACATTAATAAAACGTGATTACTTTCATTTGGCTAGTGGGTGTTTGTAAGCTGTCCACATGCCTATTTACATTCTTAAATAATTAAGAGGGTTGAGCCATAGGATCAAGACTCTCTGAGTCTTGTCAAGACCTTGTGAGCCTTCATAAGACTGAGTTCAAAGCCAAAGAAGAGCTTTTGAAGACAAGATTCAAAGTCAAAACTATAAAGGTGTATTTAAAATTCAGATAATTACAGAAGGCAAAAAGTAATTTGTTAGGGAATTAACAATAAATCTCTCAATAAGAAATCAAAATAATACACAAGGCACACCATAAAGTCTAATTCCAAAGCAAATAAGCAGCCACAAGACAAAGAAAGTGTAAGTATAAAGCAAATAAAGGGACTAGCACAGAGTCTGCACAGTTTCAAAGCATAAGAAAGTCTGGCGCGTATCCCTAAAACATCATCTTTTATTGGGTTTAGTGACAAAATAGGGGTGTACTAGCAATGTAACATTCTAGTATCCCATCATTATTATAATACACAAGATGCATCAGATAAGATACATCTAGGAACACCTACTTAACTGCATATTACTGAATGAGGTGCGCATAGGAAATGAAGGGAATGGTGACATTTATTTAATATCGAATGATCAGCTAATGGACCTTCCCTAGAAAAACTAGAACACAGGACATTGAATGAGGAACACACATTATACAATTTATTTATACAGAGTCCATGGAATAGGCTTCTATTACATTGATGTATGGAAATGGAAACGCACACAAAGATATGCATGTGTAAACACTCATTCACATAAAAAAAAGTACACATTTTGCTCTGCACATATTATTTATATGTCAGTGCAAGCTGTCTGAGACCTAGTCAGGCTAACTAAATCATGTCTAAAGTAAGCTTTATTTTCGAATTAGTAAAACACTGTTAGACTCCCAACTTTGATAATTTTATCAAAATAATTATTCTACTACACGATACTACAATATAATAGTTCATTCATCCTTATTAGCTACTTTGACTTCTTCTGTAAGGCCTTCAATTCTTCATCCATTTTAAATCGCCAACGTCGATCTTTCTTCGTCTGGGTATTTTCTTGTTTTCACAACCACACTTTGAACTTCTTTTAAAACAAATAAGTTCCAAAAGCTTAAATATCAATACTATACCCATTATGATTAGAGTTAATACAATAGATCCAGTTAACACTCTTTCTAGTAAACCCCCAACAATCTCACTAATCCATTGACTCATTTTATTAAATCATTTGCCAGTTTCACTGAACCATTCACCAACAGTTTCCCACACACCAGTTTCTCCTCAAGAATGAACTTCACTTGAAATGTTAGTTATATTATCAAAATACCTTTAATACACGTGCTGTCATCCAAAATATTGGTGCAGCAATGTTGAACCTTAATTACACGACACATACCGCCTTCTTTTGCCAAAAGCATATCTAAAGCAAATCTATTCTGAATCACAATTGCACAAATAATAAGCATTCCTACATTAATTCTAATTAATGCTCCTGCTGTAGTATAAGCCAAACGTTCTATGAATGTAGGCACCATTTTAATCTTAACACACCGAACACAAGAACCTATCCCACTACTTTGAATGCTAAAACAAGCTGTTGTGTTACAAATGTGATAAAAGCCTCTAAATATAGGTTCTTGACCCAAAATACAATTTCTACTAACTATATAATTAGAACTGAAAATTAATTTATTCATGTCATAGCTGATTTATCCCATCTATCAGCTCTCATTCGTTTTCACACACAACTGCTTACCTCTTTTGCGAAATCCTAAGTATACAATGTATCTGTGAATGCTTAATTATTTTCTCACCTTTTGCATGAAACACCATTCATTCAACCCCACCCATACTAAATTGCACTCTTATTTCATTACATTCTCTAATAAAATTCTTAACTATGATCTTCACTAATGTTATTATTATGTGTATGATTGTAGGATTTAAAACATACCCCACAGCAGAATATAGTCTCAGTAAGATTCCATTTAGTGAATTTGTATTTTTCGCTAGGTAAAAAACATAAACATTATTTTGCAGCCAAGCTAATCTAAGTCTAAAAAACAAAATGCAAAAATTAAAAAATTACTACAAAACGTTACACTTAATACCATATGGGCATTATTCAAATAGTCTTTTAAATAATAGATGTAGGCAATATCTTTACGCAGGCAAATATATCTTTTTCTAACAGTCTGTTAAAATTTCAAGTTTCAAATCTGTGTAGAAAAGCATCTTCCAAGGTATGTGGACATCATTTTTCTTTTGAATACGGGCAGGAAACTGTTTCACTATGAGTGTGAAACTTTTCCTCAATTATAATCTACAATGGTAAAAAAGTTACTCCTCTCAAGAAGCAGGTGTATTTCTAAAAATGTGGGCAAAAATAGAAATTCGTAACCTAAGAGAGTTCTGCAAGTACACTTAATCTTCTTAAACATTTCAATTTAAAAAATACCAACCAAAGTTTAAAAAAAATGTAGATCCATTTCTTCATCAGGAAAGTATGTTGTTTATCTTCAGACTCAGTTCATGTGCCAATTTATGGAGGTTCTTCAAACAGAATTAAAAAATCTCTTACATCAATGTCTTCTTCTTATGGCACTATTCTTGTCAAGTATGCCCATTCAGGAGCTTTGTACTTCTTGTTTGGCACTCTTACTTGATCTTCTGATTACTGATTTATCAGTCTCTTTGTCAACCAAGTCTGTTACTGCTTCAGATGATTTTTCTTCATTTCATTTCAGACTTGTTAAATCTTTGTAACGCTGTCCCACCTTTGGAAAATTCAGCTTGGATCAAGTTTTCATCTTCTGGTTAATTTTTTTCACCTGTCCAATTTTCATATTTTTTGTGTCTTGATTTACACCACTTGTAACTCAGCAGTTTGATTTGCTCTTGCGGCTTGATTTTTGTCTTGTTGACAAGTTTAATACAAGCAGAGGTTTGAATGTGAGTACCAATTCTTGCACTTCGATTTTTAAAAGTTTGTTTTTCTTGATTTTGATTTTGTTTTTCATGAACTGTCTTCGTTTTTCTAGAACTCTTTGTTCTCCTCCCCTCTGGATCCACGTAGCAAACTCGAGCTTGACTCTGTGAACCAGCAGATTGTGTCTCTAGTTCCTCATCTGTAGTTCACACTCTTTATGTAAGAGATGTGTGGATCTAACTCTACACTTCACTGCAGTGTTCGTCACCAACTTGACTACTGGGGCTCAAGGCAACATTTTCCTACCTTTCTTCACAACGACCCAGTGTTCAGGCTCCAGGTCATCACAGGGTTAATTGCTTGCTGAAGGTGTAAAAACCTGCGGCCGTGTGAAAGAACCTTCTGATTTACCCATAAGATTTATAGTCACTAGTATCTTCCTTCCCACATTTACCTGTTGACATATTACACACTTTTGACAAACGTTTTCTGCAATTGTTCAAAAATGAGGATTGTATCAATACTTTTTAAATGTGTCCACCATCCCGTCACTTCCCACCTGTGTAGGTGCGTTCATATATCTTGCCATCTGCAGTAGCATTGAGTTATTCAACACAAACCTTCTATCCGTTGGTCCCCAAATATAACTTTCACCTTGTCTACACCGCACTTTTCCCCAGACTTTATTTTCATCCTGTGATGTTTCACATTACAGCTGACTTAGGTCCTCAAGAGTTTGAACTGATATGGACCAGACATGATTTACAGTTTTCACTTCTGTTTCAGAATTTTCATTTGATTGCAATGTAATAGACAAAGAGCACAGCATATTACATCCTTATCTGTAATGTTAACTTCCAATGAAACCATGTTATCTTCACTCTTATGTGCAGAACCTTTCATAACAGCAATATTCTTTTCCAATTTCAAGGCATTGAGTAGATCTGATTTTTTTGAGCCCTTCTTAATTGGGGAGTTAGTGGATGTGATGAAACCCTGCTGGAACCACAACTGCCCAAAATTGTGGTTCACGGTTGACTAACAGTGTAGACTGCAAACAACTAAATTCACTAGCTACACAGCATGTTCTTGTAATGACAATGAATTCTGCTACTTGTACTGAACACTTTACACAAGTAGGATGCATCCACTATTAATGTCAAAGTGGAAACTGCATATGCTGCTTGTAGATTTCTATGATGCTCTCTTAAACAAGAACATTCTTACAAATAAAATAAGGTCAGCCAATTGGTCTTGGTTTGGTACACAATTCTGTCACATCAATACAATTGTGGTCAAAGTCATTAATTCTTTCACCAGCTTTCTCTGCTTCTTTTTATTAGCGAAGGCAAGAGTGTGGCAGGATTTTTTTACATGTTCTCAGTCACCAAAATATTTTGCTCATACTTTGTCAGGCAATTGTTTGTGAGATGCTGAGTATCTGTATGAGTCTATCATATTTCAAAAGAATGTGAAACCAACACAATAAGTGTGTACCCCATCACTATTTCCTCACTCTGACGACTAGCGAAAGCAGTGGCTGCAATATTTTTCATGCAGCTTTTCAATGTTTCCTCTATTGTATCTAATGTTGCAGAAAAAAATGTAATGGGTCTTTTCAAATTTTCATGTTTCTGAGTAAGATTAACCTATCTTTCTAGATATGGACCATCCTGGTCAAACTAGGTCCTGTAGGAACTCCAAGTGTGGCTGCAAATTATTGAATGTTTGCTGCTGAAATTTTAAATTTGGCTGAAATTCTGACATTATTTTGCATAAATTGTTGTAGGATTGTGGCTGAAGGCACATTCCCATTGAACTGCCTTACATTCTATTCTGCTTGTTCTGCACAGACGCTGCTAGGGCTGGGGCCACTGACTGCATCATCCTATTCTGTGCTATCTGATTTATATTATGCTGCATTTGAGGACTCCTTTCTAACTCCATTTTAAAATGCATTCAAAATAAATCTACAAGTTTGGTTCCAGATTTTGCTTGCACATTCTTAGCATTGTTATTAACAATATTGTCATTGTTAGCAAATCCTTTCCCTTTCCCTGTACCTCACAAACTCCCATTAACACCTTGCACAAATTGCAGACCTCCTAGTGATGGTGCTTGAAAAACGTCTTCACCAGCCTTTTGAAAGAATTTTGTTTGAGCCATCAACTTTTCTCTAGTCGATTTCTTTCTCACATATGGTAAAGAAGTGGATATGGTGGGGAAACAAGTAACCCCTTGGGAGAGAGTGGGCAAGGATATAAGAGCTAAGTTTGTATTAAGAAACATTAGAAATATAATTTTAAGATTAAGCCTTACCCGAGCTGGACCTGATAATATGCCTGCGATAATTATAAAAAATCGTCCTGATTGGTGGGCAGAGTTATTGTACAGGTTGTTTGATAGAATTTTGGATACAGGGATTATACCAGAAAACTGGAGAGGGGCAATTATCAGGCCGATACATAAAGAGGGAGAGATAAAAAGCCCAAAAAACTATAGGCTGATCAATCTCTTATATGTGGCCGAAAAGGTATTTGCAAAAATAATCCTGAGAATTCTAAAAGATTGAGTCGATCATAATGGTATAGTTCCTCCGGAACAGGGGGGTTTCAAGGAACAGCACTCAACAACTGACCACTGTTTCTTGCTCTGGTCCATTGCATGTAAGTCTGTGAAGTCTGTGAAGTCTGTTGCTTTGTAGACTTCCATGCTTTTGATCTTGTAGATAGAAATCGCCTATGGGAGGCATTGAGAAAATTAGATATCCCAAAATACCTCTTAAGGCTAATTCAGGAGCTGTTTAGGAGGAATTGGGCTCAGGTTATTTTGTATACCCGGGAGACCTTAACACAAAAAATACAAGTGAATAATGGGTTGAGACAGGGTTGTATATTAGCCCATCTACTCTTCTCTTTGTTTGTTGCCGATCTGCCTGTGGCCCTAGCTGCCGCAAATGCATTTAGTCCCAAGAGGAATAGTAAATATGTGGCATGCTTGCTGTATGCAGATGATCATGTGATCTTAGCCCAGACTGAAATAGGCCTGCCAAGGAAATTAGAGAAATTTGAGAACTATTGTAGGTGGAAAAAAGTTGTGGTAAATATGGACAAAACTTGAGTGCTTTGCTTTGGGAAAACTAAAAGCAAATTTAATTGGCACCTAGGCTCCGAGAGACTAGAAGTAGTTAATGAATATAACTAGCTTGAAGTCTGGGTTGAGCGGTCTCTGAAATGGAATTTTCACCTAGAGCCCCTAAAGACTAGGGCTTTTGCCTCGGTGAGTGGGCTGAAAAAAGGTAATAAGGCCTTTGAAGAAATGTCATGTAGACCATTGCTAAAAGCCTATGAAGCAATGATCCCCTGCAACTTCAATATGGAGTTGAATTGCTATATATTAGCGGTAAAACAGGTGGAATGCTGAAGAGGGGAAATGCCTGAAGTATTTACTGTCACTTCCCAGTTCAGCCATGATCCAAGCAATGAGATTAGAAACTGGCATGATTTCATGGAATATGCTGGCTGCAAAAGCCCTTATAAGATTCTGGGGGAAACTGAGAGGGTAGGATGGACAAACAATTTCTCAATGGTGCAAGAATGAAATTGTGCAAAGTGAACTAAAATGGGTAAAAAAAGGTTAGGACTAACCTGGCTTCCGTTTGCACTGCTATGAAAGTAAAGCAGCTTCCACAGTCTTCACAAATAGAAATCTTCAAGAGTGAGCTAAAAGCGCTAGGTAAAGAATTGTCCTATGAAAGTGACTACCAATACTTAAGAAAGAAAAAATCCCTTGTAAGGTAAGTAATACGGCAAAAGCAAAAATTATTGGTATAGGAGGGAACTGTACTTGTAGGTTGAACACCAAATGTGATATGTTGCATATTTTGTTGGATTGCTTAAAACTCAAACAACAGCGGAGACAATAGTTACGCCCAGTATTCTTGAAATATGAAATTATTACTCGAGGGCATGCCGCAGAATTTTTAACTGAGATGCGCTTTTTACAAATAGCACGTGCTATTGGAAAATTCATGAGGGCAGTTAGTGCAGTGTCTATTGAGAACGGATAGGAGTACGGATGTATTTTGCAGAATTATTTGCAGATTTTATATCTATATTATATTTTATCTGACTAATTTATTTATGGTTTTATTACATGAAAATTATTACTATATATGTATTTGTTACCATATTTTAATGCTGTATTGTTTAAAGGCCATTGGTCTAAATACACATATCTTTGATTGATTGATTTCTCACATCTCAAAAATAATTACAATATTTCACATATGCCTAAATCTCATCCAAAGATTTGGCTTGCCTGCACATCACAACTCTGCTGAAGATTTGTACTCCTGTTTTGGCAATCCCACCACAAAAGCAGAAACAAATCCAAACACACCTGCTTTTGCTGGGCCATCACCTCCACTATTATGCCTATAAATCTGAATCAGTCTCTCACAATATGCAAAAATTTACTCATCTGCATTTTGCCTCGCTCTCATGAATTTCAACTAGTTAACCTGTCTCTATTAAAAGCTTTCTTTTAAAATGCTCAATAACCTGAGGATACTTCTGCATGACCCTCGGTGAATGCTTACAACTAGGAGACATTCTCCACCTTACATCATTGGGCCATTGCATTACCATCTTACACTCATTCCACAAATGTTTAGGCAAAACAATTGAAAATAACACATCCAAATGTTCCCAAATCATCTTTGAGGTGGTCACAATTCATTCTGTATTTATCTCAGTATGCCACTTTTCTGTCTCCTCGCTAAGCTTTGGAAAATTCATCATGAATGTCCATAAATCCTTCGATGCACATGTGGTCCTCCAGGCACTTCTCTTTATGGAAACTCTTTTTCAACTGTCACTTCGCATTTAGAATCACTCACACTTGTGACTCTTTTTGATGTACTCCTTTTCAGTTTCTCAGACTTATCAGAAACTTCGGTCTATTCATCTCTGCTCATTGTGACATTTTCCCAGTCTCTGATCACATTAATTCATCTTTATGACATTTTATCAATATACATTCCTGTTTCCACCATTTTACCTAAATCCTCTTGAAGTTTAAAACATTAATGTCTACCGTTTTCATCTCACTTTTCTGAAGACAGACCAGGCAATGGTTTTTCTCTCCTTATGCTCGACTCTCCTGCTCCCTACTTCTTACATTTGCACATAAGTCTTATTATATCGGGGTATTTTTACTCCAGTCAGCAAATGATCCATGAACTCAGCCTCTCCCTCAGAACTTTCTGTTTCATTTACAATTGTATTTTTATCTTCCTTTGTCTTGTTTTTTCCTGAATTAGCATCAGTCGCAGGAAACACACCACCAATTTCTAATATGTTCTCACACCACTCCTTTTCCCTAAACACAGTCTTGCTTCTAACCAATTATTTGTGCCATTACCAACTTGTTCCTTCAGCTTTTTCTGATGTTTCTTCTCATTGGCCACGTAATCTCATTCTTTCAATGTCTCAATCTGCACAGGTCTCAGTTGCAGTTTCATCTCAAATACTCAAGTTTCTTCACACCAAACGTAGCATTCTCTGGAAAATGCTTCTTGTAACCTTTAGTAGCATTATGCCGTTCTTTAAGCCACAGACGTGTGTAAGCCATGATTCAACGGCATTTCATATGCAGCACTTCTCACTGGAGGCAGAACTTCTCCACTACTGTATTACTTTTTGGATTTTACCACATATGCACCCTTTGTTGACTCAGTCAAACTTTACAATACACATAGCTAATCACAATGCAGCTTCAAAACAAAACCTTAAACACAATTCACAGTGTTGATAATCAAAATACATAAACCTTTGCCTGCCTACTGGGACATTGACGAGCGCAAGGAAAGTTGTTTTATTTTATTTTTTATTTAATTTTACCTATCCTGTCGTCTGTCGAACCTATCACCGTTCTTTAGCTCACTTTGCCACCTCAGTTTAGACCAAGCCATATGTAAATCAGTCTTGAACCTGTGCCTCATGGGAACAGTCCAGCCCAAACTCCAAGGCCAGCTCGTCCCTGGACCGTAAACAAGCATCCTGTGACCGGTTACGGGGTAACATCCCTCATCAGCCAGAATTGTGGCAAAGTGAGCAAGGGACCCACGTCTGAGCATACCTTGCCAACTTAGGGCAAACAAAGCAAACACAAAGAGATGATGGACGGAGCACTGAAACTTGTCAGACACTCACCTCCTGTCACAGATCTGGGTTGAATCCATCATCATTCTTTAGCTCACTTCACCAGCTTAGTTCAGACCCAGCCATATGCAAATCAGTTTTGACCCTGTGCCTCATGAGAAAAGTCCAGCCCAAACTGCAAGGCCAGGTCCTCCCTGGACCGGAAACAAGCATCCTGGGACCACACCTCAGCAGGAAGAGCCATTCATTTACTCAGTTTCAGCTGGTGAAATTTGAAAGTGGGGGGCGTAAACTTTCCAGATGTACGTTTAATAAAAACCACGCATATCTTTACATTATTTTGCTCCCATCTGTGCTTAGATTTCCCATTAAGGTCTTAAAAACATTACTAAGTGCTGTACCTGTGAGTTTAGGCATTGTAGAGGAGTTGTTTGAGTTATCAAGGCTCACTGTGTATGTATTGCAAATCAACCATGTTACCGTCATATGATGCGCAAAGCCTAAGTTTTGGGTTTTCAATAAAAAGAATTTAAAAAAATACAGCACTTAACGGCACTTTCGATTTCACTTTTTTGTGTGAGTACCTATCTTTCATTTAAAGTAGATGACTGCAAAACTATAAAACATTATTCGACTGGTGGTGTGGTTGCTGCTGCAGTCATAGGTGTTTTTTTACTGAGCTAGCTGTGCATAGTGAAGGCACTTCCTCGTTAAGTGGAGTTAGAGAGTTGTTTAAAAAGTAAATCAACGGATGATAATAATAATACCCAGTGTTTAAGTTGTTAAAACAAAACTAGGCAGGTGTCTATATTTTTTATTAAGCGTTCGCCACCCAAATCTACCATGAGCACCACCCACTTTCATCTCTGGCACTACCCATTTGCACACTTGGCATGGCCCAGATATGGATTGTAGTGAAAAAGCAATCCCATCTACCTACGTGAATGTAGGTTTGATGAGCAGAGTGGTTCAAATCCATGAAAATCATTTAAAAACTAAATCAAATAATGCTTTCACGTTCTGATTTCAATTTCACTTTGCTAAAATGCTATAGGACTCAAGGTGATGCTCTCCAGTCTAGTGGAATTACTCTGCTTTTTGTAAAGACTAGGACTTTACAATGCCTGGAGAGTCACAAGAAGGCAAGGACTAAAACCATCACAGACCAAGAAAACAACTGAGTAAAGTGCTGCTGAGGCAAATAAAACAACAGGAAACAGTAAAGAAAAGGTAGTTCAAAGAATAAAGGATACACAATAAAACTAAAAGAAAGAGCATACATAATTCAAGGAAGGGAAAAACAAATGGGTTTGACCAACTCTACTAGAAGGAGATCATAAGGATCCCATGATGCCTTTAGACCATGAGCCCTCTTCAATGAGGTGCAGCTTGAGCCTCAAGGTTAGGGATGCGCAAAGTTGTAAAGACTTTTTTCTTGCAGCTTTGAAGAATAATATATTTATTTTAATGTTATAAATGCATCTTCTCTTCTTGCTTCCTTAGTAACAAGACTGTTTGTCTAACTTTTTCGTATATCTTTTTGCCAAAAGACTTACGAGAGGACTGTTTCTCTGCAAGAATGTATCAACCCTGCTGCGGCCCGTATCACAGACTTTGTTTTCTCAAACTGCTTAGGGTCACATTGGTGCTGTATCCTAGAATACCTACAACCCCTTTTTCTACACATTGGATGTTGCCATTTGTCTTGAATTGTTTCATTTATTGTGGAAGTAAAACATTTTCTTTTTTGTACGCCACTTGTAAAGAATCTTTCGTCCCTTCTGCCGCCTCCATTATTTTACTATTCATTAATCATTCTCTTGACTAGATGATTGATTCATTATGTCATGAGTTGGACTTTTAACAACGTATTGAATTATCCCCTTGTTCGCACCTTATTATTATTGTCTATATATAACCGAGCTTGAATGGTGTTATTGGGCTGCCCTTATCCTCTATACCTTCACAAAGGGCAACGTTTTCCAACTTGGCTCAAATTTATGGAAGAAGTTTGCTTATTGCCTTCCAACAACCCTATGCCAGAGTTTACAGGACTCAATTGAACCACTGAAAATTGTTCTGGACATATCCCGATACATCATTTTTAGGCCATGTCTGTCATTAAAGAAAAGAATCAAACATATGAAGAATATTTAACAAACGGAAATCACCTGCTGGAGCTTCCAAGAACAAAACGATATTGGGCAGATGATCAATTTATCTATCTCCATGCATTTTTGAAAATATGGAACCTTTGAATGTCTCCATTCGATAGACTAAGATGGTCTCACTGTTTTGTGAAGTTAGCCTTTCTGTTCTGAATTGTCTTATTCTGTTATGTCGTGTGTGAGCACGTGGATGCCCATTTGGTGTCTTAGTACAATGTGAGAAACAATTGCTGATGATGATTCAAATCTCTGGTGTGGTGACCATTCATGCTCAAATCTTAGAAATTGTTGAGGGATTTACTTCTTCCTTTGATACAGTTCTAAAATGTGAATTTTTTGAAGTAGTTCTGTATATTTATTGAAAGAATTATGTTGCCCTTCTTCCAGAGGTGATAACAGTCCGAAGACTGGTTGGATAACAGAAAGAAGTGATGGTAGATGTTATGATTAGGCAAGCCTTAAAGGGGCTTATGCGCTACAAGAATAATTATTTGATAACACCATAGTCACATTTTCAGTTGTCAGTCTTTTTAATTGCAGGCAGTGTCAAGAAGACAGGGTTATCTGGATCCCAGGGTTTGGTCATCCTAGAGTGAGGCAGTGTAATTAGAACTCAGAAAATAAATGAGTGGTTCTGAGCTAGGGCAGAGAGAGCATTTCCAAGACAAGCTCCAAGCAGCTTGAATAATCTGTTTCAAAGAGGTTACTGGTGATTGAGTACAGTGTAATAAAGCAGTGGAGGTTGGATAATCATAGAGATCATGATAGAGTCTGATGTGTGATTAGTTGTGCTATGTATTTCTTTAAACATATGGGGTTTTGAACTGCCCCCATACATTATCCATCTTAGTACTGGTGTGAAAAAAATCAATGTGTGTCCATGCAACACAATTTGCAGTTTTATAAAAAATGGAAAACGCATTTTGTGGGTGTCCCACAGGAGACTGTTGCTATAGCCAAGTATACCGAAAACTTGTGTACCGATCAATGACTTGGCAGCATGGAAGTAATGCTAGAGTTCTCTTGTACCCAGCAGCTATAAACAATTATTCAAGTTTCACAAGAGTCCTAGCTGTTGCAGTGTGGTCAAGGTGTTGGCAGAGCACATCATAGGTGAAGTGGTGTAGCAGGCCCATTTGGTTGTAGGGATGGATGATCTGAGCCTTAGTGGTGTTAAGAATAAGGGAGCAGATTGCCATACACAGTCTGACAGACAAGAGGACGTCTGAAGTGTTATTAGTAGGAGGGTGTGATGTAACAAAAAATAGAAAATTATCTGGGTACCATCCTCATAAAAATAATATGAGGAATTGAAAGAGGAAATGTCTCCAAAAGGGATGCTGTAGAATGGGCACTGAAGAGGACCAAATGTTGAGTCCTGGGTGACTCCAGCTGGTATAGAGGTTTTTGACTGGTGTGTAGAGAGTTTGGAGCACCAGGAGACTAGGAAGAGTGAAGAAAAATAATGTGTCTGTTGATGGCCTCGAACTGAGTGGATAATTGTAATGTAAGGGTAATAACGAGAAAGGGTGACTCTCCTACACCTTATCCTTTTTATTTGAGTAACTCCTCCTTTATTTCTGAAATTGTACTTTATAATCTTAAGCGGTCCAAGTCTTAAAAGGACCTCTGTGGATCTTCAATGTCTTGCTACACATGTCCTACTTTGCTGCTTCAGCAACAATGAAAAATACAGGGAGTGATGCGCATTTGGGTTTTTCTACCCAAATATAATTATTTTAACAATATAGCGATTGTGCGTATTCTGAAGTCGGTATTCTTGTAGGTTGATGTTATGATATTAAAACTTCAATATTGCAGTAGTACAACTCAGAAGCAATATGATAATGTGTGTACGTATAGACATATAATATGTCATAGCAGTGAAAATGAATGCGGCTAAGTTACACGTTTTTAGAGATTTCAATTATTTGCACTAATAAATGCACGTTCACACATTTATTACTACAGGGTCAACTTCAAATTTATTGTGATTTTACCCTGCTGCACAAATTGAACCCCTTGCGTCCCACTTTTGAGTAAATACCTTTTCACCTTTCACTTGAAAAAGGCCATGGCATAAGCCACATATGCAGATGTACAGAGCCGAATATGCTATTTATCGCCATTGCTGAGGGAGTGGAGTGGTATCATGATACACTTGATGATTCACTTCTCGTGATTCATGGCCTCTCCCCACTCGCAACATTGTAATAAATAGTATATAGCACAGTTCACATCTGCATATATACCATATGTATATAAATATTCACGTAAAGCACCAGTTCAATTCAATTCAGGAGGTTTTATAAAGAGCACGACTACCCGAAGGGCCTCCCAGCACTAAGCAGCATCAGGTACAGAACAAGCTGGTCTTATTTAACTGAATAAGGCAGTTTTTAGCAGTTTTCTGAATTTACCTTCAGACTCTTTCTTCCTAATATACGGTGGCAGCGGGTTCAAAAACTTAGGGACAAGGAATGCAATGGAACTCCCTCCTCTCCTAGCACTTGTAACTCTAGGTACTGCAAAAACACTGCTGGTCGGTAGAGCGCAGAGCTCTTGTAGGATTGTATGATGAGAGTAGGTTTTGAATTAACATAGAGGAAATCTAGGCTATGTTCTGGTAACGATCTGCTATTAATTAGGTATAGCTGCCAGACTTTGCTGTTTTCCTCCTCTCCCATAGGCCAGTGTTTGGCCTTAGTAGGTTTAGGATTTACCACAGTCATTTTGCATTCCCTACAGGTCAGGTCATGATTACAAGGGCTAATAATGTGTGTACATGCCTTATCCTTTGTGGAGTTAAACATGCAAAGCTCCTTTGCCAAATTGCTGACCCTACTTACACCGAAACCGGCAGGGAGCCTGGCCCCTGGACCCATCCGGATGCAGATGGGCGCAGACGGGCTTGACTATGCCACATTCGATGAATGTCTGTGTCCCACTGCCCATTAAGTAGCTGGGCTGGGCCGAGTCAGAAGTGGAGCAACTACTGCGCTAACAAAAATGGCACCCAAAAATGTGCAAAAAGTGAGGCACTAAACACAGCCACTATCTAACAGATCACCTGATGAAAGAGGATAAACGGTCACCCCCTTTCTGTGCAAATGCTCGCAACTCAAAAAGGGCGGAAGGAGCCTCAGTGATTTACTTCAGGTCAAACAGTGAGTAGAGCTAAGTGCAGTAACTGGTGCAAATGACGGGGTGGATTTAAAATATTTAAAACAACCAAAATAGATCATATCTAAACATAAAACAATCACTTAGAAGCAGGCTACATTTTAAAAAACATTTGTTGTAATAATAATCACTTCACAGCATGTACCTGAGCTATCTTTAAAGTGAATTCACGGTCAAAATACAAAACCTAAAAACCACTGGAAGTCTCCAGTTTGTGTTCTGTAACCCACTCAACAGCCATGCAAACAATACCTCGCTTACAAAATGCAATGCTCATGACTTCAGCCTTGATGGGACAAATGCAATTATAGATGTCAGAAATAATCTTTCAGATGAAATTACATATGTGTTTACTAAAAACACATCAATACAAAAATAGTTACAAATCTGATTACCAATAACACTATGAAAGAGATGACCATAAATGTAGTAATATATTTGTGTACAAATTGTAGGGTCTTGCACACGGCAGAGGTCAGTTACTATGCTTGGTCTTGGCCAAGGCTTTCGCCCAACTGCTGTGATCGGCTTTGCATGGGCTAATCATTTAAAGAGACAAGCTATATATTTTTCATTTCTGTGAGTGGTTCTCCAAAAAACATTTTTGGGGGGTGATGTGCTATATTTTGGACTTTGTGTTTTTGCTTTTTGTGTCTTTATCTTTTTTGCAGCTTTGGTTGCAAATGTCCGCCACCAATAAAATGTTGACTTAAGTTTCTTTACTGATGAAATTTAGATTAATGATCGTACATCCTTTGATTCCCAAATAAGAAATTCTAATCCCTACACCAGAAGTTGGTCTTGAACTCGATGCAGTAGAGTGCATCGATGCACCTTTTTGTGAACATTCTAGGGTCGTTCTGATTCCTGAGAGGGAATTGAATTTGATGACGCAGTCAAGGTTAACTCATCAGCTCACTTACAAAAAAACCTTTCTTTTAATTTTTGGTCAGACTACACACACAGAACCATTTGGATTCATGTCGGCAAAAGCATTGACTTGACCAATGAATACTCCAGGTAATTGCTCATCTTCTTTGCCATTCTTCTCTTTCGCAATGTAAATCTGCTCATTTCAAAATACAACTCCACTGCATGTGCTATAATAAATGCACTGGCCCCATGAAATTAAAGAGAGTTAAAACAAAAACTGTCAGGTTAGTGGGTCTCCCCTGAACTGATTGATGAGCAAAAGGACATACAAGCTATGTAGAGAACGTGGTGTTGTACAAGATATGTATAGATCATGGTGTTGTAATCCCACTCTCTAATCCTTTCCCATCTCAAAGCTGCCCAGAAGACCTACACGACATTTTAAAGCCAAAACATCCTTCATTTAGTTGAAATTGACTAAGTGGAAAACCAATCAAGACTGCTCTTTGAAGCAGTCAAACAAACCAATAATCTAACAACCCTTGTTTACTGTGCAAACTCTTCACCAAAGATGAATAATTGAACAGCTGTGTCCAAGAGAAAATACACAGTCTTATTTTCAGTCCCTCATTTACCTCAATTTATTCACAAATTCGCTCCAGAAGAAAACACTCACTGTATCATTTGAATATGAACTAGTTAACAAATGAATGACATTCAAACTATCTCTACCCTGCTACTATGCGGATCATATCCCTACCACCATCCTTAAAACTATCTGTGAATATATTCTTCCTTACTGGACAAAATAGAAGGGTCCTTTCTCTTACAAGGAACATTTCTGAACTGTATTGAAAATGATTATGTCAAACTCTTAAAAAATAGTGCTGACCCTGAGGACCTAAATAATTATACCCATAAATGGTCTTCCCCTTTTTTTTAATTCAAAGTTGTTGAGAATTTTATGGTCTCTAAATAGTAATGATGCACCCAAGGAAACAAACTATTTGATAATTACGAGTTAGGGTTTAAGATCAGTTGCAGCAATGAGAAAACCATGATAAATATTGTTGATGATGTCCGCTGTATCCTGAGTGCAAGTAATTTCTGACTCCTAATTCTGATGGATCGGTCACAGGCTTATGGTATGGTACATCAACACATCACCTTTTCACAAATATTCAACTGAACATAGGAAGTCATGTGCTCAGCTGTTGTCTTCTTGCCTTGAAAATTATTCCCAGCAACAGAAGATTGATGACTCTCTTGCAAAGCCCTATGCTCTGCATCTTAGGGCCCCCAAGGTCTATCCTTGCTCCCGCTCTTTCAAATATAAACATGGAACCACTGAGAGAACTTTTACAAAGCTCTGGTATTTTTAACATTTATGCAGCGCTGGATGTCACAGCACCAGACTAAACTCTGATAAAATAGAGTGCCCTTCCTGCACAAAACAATCCTGCCTACAACACAGGTACCCTTGCAAAATGACGCAAGGGTGCCTGTGTTGGCGCTAGAAAACCAAAAGTGCGCCAGCACTAGGAAAGGAATGTGCCATATAATGGTAAATACAGCCCTTTCACAAAGCGCAGCATAGCAAGGTGGCTTGCTGTGTTGTGCTGGGAAAATAATGCTAAATTTGTCCCCAAGTGTTTTTCAGCATCATTAATCAACATAATCAAGAAAACCCAATTCTAGCTACATGCTCATAACATCTAAAAATAGATTTTAAAATGCCAGTAGAAACTCTGATCCTGTCCAAACTAGACAATGATAATGTTCTTCTTAGTCGTCTTCCTAAGATCAGGTTTCCCTTCACAGTGTAATATGTGCAGTATCCCAATTATCTCCAACACCTGAAAGTTCGACCACATCACTTTGTTCTGATTGTCCTTCCATTTGGCTATAGTGTGGCTTATTCCTCGCAAGTATTGCGACTATACCATAATGTTCCTGCTCAGACAGAAGTGCCAAAACTCCTTTGCCAAATCTGCTAGAGCCTTTGAACATGGACCCCCTATCTTGTATATGTACCTTACAGCTGAAATGTTGTCCATTCTCAAATGCATCTCACCTGATCCCTGATAAAACTCTTTACTGCAAAGGAGCCTGCCAACAATTCCAGGTAGTTGATGTGCATCTCTCTTTCCTGACTTGTCATTTTTCCCCCGGTTGTCAAAGAACCACATCTTGCTCCCCAACCCTGTAGGCTTGCATCTGACTCTATGACTACATCCGGGGACGGCCTGAAAATGGCCCTTCCATTCCATGCCTCTATATTCTCTAGCCACCACCTTAATTCCTCCCTCGTTTCTGAGTCTGTCTGAACTCTGTCTGAATATCTGACTCCTCTGTTTAAATATATCGTCTTTTACCTCTGTAGTGCACGATAATAAAGGGAAGCTGGGAATACTGCATGAATGGAGGCAGAAAGAAGGCCTAGAATTCTCGCTGTTTGTCTCAGGGTTAACCACTCGCTTGCTAGCACCCTCCGAACCTCTCCGCAGATTTTCCTTACTTTCTCCATGGGCAACCTCAATATATAACCCGAGCTGCAAATCTGAACCCCAAAAACACAGTCTCCTGTGTTGGCTCTAAAAAAGACGTCTTCCTGTTCACCACAAACCTCAAGCCCTCTATCACTCGAACTGCCAGTGTCGTATGATCGTGAGTCAATTCCTTGCTTTGAGGCATAATTAGAATGTCGTCTAAATAGACTCTCAGCCTCACCGCTCTTGTACACAACCATGCAACTATTGGCCTCATCACCTTTGTAAAGCAACAGCGAGCCGTAGTTAGACCAAATGGAAGGCTTTTGAATCTCCACATGGTCCCTTTCCATTGCAATTTCGAAAGATCCCTCTGACCTAGAGAAACAGGAACCGTCAGGTAAGCATCTTTCAGATCTAGGCAGGTTAACTAGTCTCCTTTCCTTAGGAGGTCCCTCAACAGGTCAATTTCTTCCATCTTGAAAAGATTGTATTCCACCCAGTTGTTTAATTCCTTGAGGTTTATTACTGGTCTCATGCCCTTGTCTTTTTTCTCGACAATAAACAGATTGCTCACAAACCCTGCAGAGGAATCGTCTGACTTTTCTATTGCTCCCTTCTCTGCTAAATCTTGAACCTCCTGGACTACCATTTTTTTCTCCTCCTTTGCAAACCTCAAGGGGGGTTGGTCGTCTTACTTGAACTGGCGTTACCACAAAATCTATCTGATAACCACTTACAGTTTGTAACACCCAAGGGTCAGAAGTTATCTCTTTCCATCTGTCTAAAAAATGGGCGAGTCTGCCACCCAGTTTTCCCTGTATAGACATATGGTCGCTTGGCAAACATACCTTCTTGCCTTTGCCTTCTATCTTGTGGAAAACGTCCTTTTCCTCTTTGCCTTTGGGGGTAGAAACTAGGCAAAAAGTTTCCTGATGTCTGGTAGCCACTGGGTCTATAACCATGTGAGAAAGAACTCTGTGTAATTCCAAACCCCTGGCCTGGGAATCGACCCTACATTCTCCCGGGCGTTCCAGAAACCTTTTTGATATCTTTTTGCACCTTCTGTATATAGTTAAATGCCCCTGCTTATCGAGCCATCTCCTTTAGAAACTCTTCCCCAAAAAGGAGGCCCTTCGCCTCTGGACCTGATTCCTTTCCTGACAATTCTTCCAGCTTGGGGTCAATCTTCATAAGCAAGCTCTTCCTGCGTTCTGAGCACAGAGACGCGATTTAATTTCCCAGTAAACAAACCACTCTCTGCACCCACTGCCTCAGCTCTAAGACATTTACTAAGCTCTCTTGGAGGTAAGCCTTCTGACAAAGGTCACAAATGTTGGTAAGAGGGCCAAAAACATCTAGTAGATGATCCTGACAGCCCTTCAAGCCTGTATCACGCCCCCGTCGCTACCCAACTTATTAAGATATGTCAACATCTTAGCATCCAACTCGGGGGTGTAGGCCACCTTATTTGCTAGGGAAGGCCTCCGGCACTCGGAACAGATTCTAGTACGAACTCCTTTGGCATCTCCCTCTTTAACCAGAATCCCACGTACTCAGCCACATGCTTTATTGGGTCCCATTGAGGGGATAGTGGGTGCTGAATCATATTAGGGTCGACCATAAGGTCGCCTAGCGAGTCCTTGACCTGCTCCAAGCTTTTCTTCTCTCTCCTCTCTTTCTTAACCCTCTTCGTTTCAACCCCCTCATCCTCTGAGGTATCAAAGTTGGAAGAGCAGGAGATTACAATATCCCCACTGCTGGAGGATTCAGCACAGGTAATAGCTCTGTGATCCCCTTGAGCGGCCTTTATAGCCTTACCATATGCGTCTTTTGAGGCCAGCCTGTGTTTGCCTTTCTGGTTAAAGGCCCCTCGTTCCTTGCTGAGTGTCTCCTTGGAGAGGTGTTTCCTCTTTTGGGTGGACTTCTTACCACTACCACTTATCGTGGCCACCTTCTGCCACCTCTTCAATTGACCAAAATTGCTCCTTGTCAGCCTTTCTTCCAAATCTACCTTCCAACTTATCAATGCAGTCATCCAATTTTTTCCCTAACTGTGTACCTAAACCAGAGACTGCCTTGTCAACACACTCTTGAACTTTCCCCTCAACGTTTCCATCAACAGCTCTGTCCTTCTCCATATATATCCCTTAAGATAAACTAGCACACAATAAAAAAAACTTTCTTTCCCTGTCAAAATTACCAAAATGCCACAAAAATAATCCTCTTCTCAGAATTAAGCTGAGTAACACTGAAGCTAGGTTGCACCTGTGACCTCAAGTGTAACTAACAAGGAAAAAAACGGTTCACAGCCTCTTTTGACAGCCCAAAAGATGGCTGTCTAAGTCAAAATACTAACTCCTTATGAAGGACCAATCCAAGAGGGCTGCTGCCTCACTTGACACTAGAATGGTGTTCCCAGAGGATCAGAAACTTAAAATGGTCCAGGGATGATAGGCATGAGTGCAGAGGCACCGGAAAGGGTGAGTGATCCTTTGTTTTATTAAAAGACACCTAATCAGGTGAAATTTATTTGCTGTACACACCAAATATGTTTTCCCCGTGTGGAATTGAGGAATCTTGTGCTTTTGTTGGTTGCCCGTGAGAGCCAGTTGCCGATCGCGAATTTGGCTGTCGCCGGAGCAAATGCTTTTCCTAAAGTGTGGGTGTGCGAGTCCCTGCTGCTGATCACTGGTATGGGAGAGCTTGCGCACAAAAACTGCTAACACTTCTCGAAGGCCTCTCTGGCTCTGAGGGCTCTGGAGTCCTTGGGTCCAATTACCGCCAGCAACTTGGGCGTACCAGAGCCTTCGCTCCATATGCTCACGCTGCCTGAAAAAGTATAGGCCTGCGGGAGTCGACGGTAAGACTCTGGTATAAACCAGACATGCTGGAGCCGGTTGAGGTAAAAAAAGCCTGTCTAAACGTGCTAATAAGGCCCGGGGTTTAATTAAAGGAAATAAAAACTAGACGAACAATACTAAAGCGCTAAGGATTCTATAATCAGGATCCTTTAGGCAAGCTAGCCTTATGTAGACCTAAAACTAGCACACAGGCACAAACACAGTGTCATCCAAACCCCAAATGAGCGTTAGAAAAAAGCAAACTCATCTGTAGCTGTGAGCAGCAACAAAGAAGGAATTTGGCTTCCACACAGGGAACAAAGTAGGTATCAGAACACTAAAATGTTCCTATTCTAAGTTCTTTGCATTGTTATGTAGTTGCTGCTGTGAGTTGGTGTAACATCCTCATGCAGCTGGAAAGGAAGACGCAGGACACGAAGAAGTGGGAAACAGGTTCAGGTTTATTCTAAGAAGAGGGAAGACCCATCCAGGCCACAGCCATTCAGGATAACAGCTCACTAGTATTTCAAATAACAGCATTCTACTCAGGAAACTAAGAACATAGGTAACCATGGCACCGCAGCACCATGACATCATAGACTTGGGAGTCTCAGATGCCACACACCTTCCCCCGTTAGCAAGAGAAAAGAGAAGAGAAGAGAAGAACAAAATAAAGTACAAAAATCATGAAACATAGTCACTTAAGTAACGAGGCATCACAACAGCCCTAGAAGACATGCGTGGGGTAGCAAAAGAATTATTAGTAGAAAGAGCTCCAGAGGAATCGGACTAGAACATTCAGAAATTCTACATAAATTCCAAATCCTGTGGTCCTGAGTCCTAACTGCATTTTTAAATACCTTAATAACATGCATAGGCTTTGAGAATATAACTTTATAACCTGGAAGTCTGACAACAACCAAGTCACCAACTTTAACTTCAGTGTTTTAAACAGATTTCCTGGAATCAAAATTCACTTTCCTAGCCAAACACATGTCCTCTTCTTTCTTGCGCCAGTTCAAGGCAGGTTCATGAGAAGAGGAACGTGAGACAGACTCTTCAAGGGGCCTTACCCAAAACGGTTCAACCATAGTGCAAGGATCTCTACCTTTGAAGAGAATAAAAGGAGACTGACCAGTTGAACTGTGAGGAGTTACCCTATAATTCTCCACCATTTTTAGTACTTTTTCCTTCCAGTTAAGTCCAGCATTCTTGGCCCAGGAGATGGTCTCCTTTATCACCCTGTTGAATCTTTCAACCATGCCATTAGTTTCTGAGTGATAAAGAGAACACTTTTTGTGTTTAATGCCCCTGTTCTTTAAAAAGGACTCCATTTCCTTCGAGACTAACTGAACCCCATTTTCAGTGTGGATGGATTCAGGATAACCTTCCCTGCTCTAAAAAAAATCTAATTACCTGAATGGTCTCTACACTAGAGGTAAACTGGACTTCTGGCCACCTAGAAAATAAGTCCAGGAGAACCAAAATGAAGACTTGCTGTCCATTAGAATGAACAGGACCCACAATGTCTAGAGCTACCTCTTTCCACGCACCACATGGCAGCTCCCTAATAACCATGGGTTGGACCCTCAAGGGTTTGGACTTTTCACTCGTAGCACACACCATGCATTCTCTTACAATCCTTTCAACACATAGGTCCATGCCCGGCCACCAGTAAGAAGATCTAAGCCTCTCTTTGGTCTTAGACCTACCAGAGTGGGATTCATGAGCTAACTCCACCAATTCCTTGCGAAGCTCAAGAGGAGGTATTAGGCGTGTGCCACGTACAAGCATCTCATCAAACACAGCTAATTCATCCCTGACTCCCCAGAACTTGGAAGCTTCTTCAGAAGCTCGTTCAAGTACCATCAAACTGTAAATTGCCGTTAAAATAATAATAATAATAATAATATGAAATTTATAATGCGCTCAGCTTACCCGGGGCATCCCGGCGCAACAGACCAGAAGGAGAGACTCAGCTAATCACTACTATGGAAACAAGTGGGTCTTAAGAAGTTTCCTGAATGGTAGGATCTTGGGCTCTGAGCGAATCTTGAGGGGCAGAGAGTTCCAAAGAGAGGCCACTTGCACAGAGAAACGCCTGCCCCCAGAACGAGCTCTTCTTACTCTCGCTAACTGCAAAAGGTGTTTTTGGTCCGAGCGCAGCAGACGTGGGGGTTTGTAAGGACGGGCCATGTTAGCAAGGATGGGGGGGCCTTTGCCATGTAAAATTTTGTGGGCTGTACATAGCGCTTTAAATTTCACCCGCTCCTTCACGGGGAGCCAGTGAAGCGCTTTGAGGGCCGGAGCAGCAGACTGCCTTCTGGGAACATCCATAAGGACTCTCGCAGCTGCGTTTTGCACCTGTTGGAGCGTTTTGAAGGTCGCTTCAGGAGCACCGAGAAACAGCGCATTCCCATAATCGAGCCTCAATAGAATCAGGCCACGTATCAACAGCTTCCTTGCTGGATCAGGAAGCAGAGGTAGCACCTTTCGGGCTGATCTCAGTAAACCAAAGCAAACCCCTGCGGTCTTCCTGGCATGAGTCCTGAAGGACAGGTCTTCTTCCAACCATACTCCCAAGGACTTGATCTCCTTCTTGGGGGATGGTGGGTCACCAAGAGACCGGGGCCAGCAGCTCGCAATAATGGAGGGGCTGGAATTGCCCAGGAGCATCAGCTCGGTTTTACCTCCATTAAGCTTTAGGGCGGAGATAGACATCCAACGATAAACATTGGCAAGGCAGTCGTGTAACACCTCAGGTTGTTCCGCCAGCTGAGTGAGGCCCACCACCAGCTGAGTATCATCAGCGTAACTGACGATCTTCACCCCTGAAGGGGCGACCACTCTTTCAAGTGGAGTCATATATATATTAAATAGGGTAGGGCTCAGCGATGAGCCCTGCGGGACTCCACATTGAAGAGGGATTAGGGCAGATTGCTCTGACCCTTCCCAGACTTGGTAGAAACGGTCAGAAAGAAAAGATCCCAACCATTTCAGGGCCGTCCCTGAGACACCTACCTCTGACAGACGTTGGAGGAGCACCTGATGACTCACGGTGTCAAAGGCAGCACTCAAGTCCAGGAGGATCACTGCCACTGACCCTCCTGTATCTAGAGTGCTCCTTGCCTCCTCCACTACTGCCAGCAAGGCAGTGTCTGTTCCATGGCCGGGGCGGAAACCAGTCTGGGAATCTCCTAGCAGGTGGTTAGACTCAAGATGGTGAGAGAGCTGACGGTTGACCAACTTCTCTGCAATTTTAGAAAATCCAGGCAGAAGTGAAATTGGCCTGAAGTTGGTCAAATTGGATGAATCCAGTCCTGGTTTTTTCAATAGGGCTTTCACCACAGCCTTTTTCCATCTCTGGGGCACTGTGCCCTGAGCGAGTGAAAGGTTCAAGAGATCAGTCAGAGGAGTTGACAAGGTGTTAGCCACGAGCTTAAGATGTTTTATGGGAACTGGGTCACTCGGGGAGCCACTCTTCATCTCCAACAGGACTTTTATCACCTCCTCTTCCGAGAAGGGGCCTAAAGATGCTAGCTCAATCGAGCGACTTGTGAGGCTAGTAACCGGTTCATGGCTTTGAGGAATAGTGGGTAAGGAGGATAAGATTTTCTCTATTTTTGAATGGAAGAAGCTGGCCAGTTCCTCACATTTTTCTTTGGGATTATCATGCAACACTGGAGGGACCGGGGCTTTCAGAAGTTCCTTGAAGATTTTAAACGATTCTCCAGAAGAATTGCTTGCTCTCTCAATCCTGTTGCTAAAGAAAATCTTTTTAGCGTCCTTCAGTGCGCTCTTATATTTCCTCAACTCCCTTTTGTAATTGGCCCGGCTTTCTTCCGTCTGCTCTCTCCTCCAAGCACGTTCAAGCCTTTTACAAGAGGTTCTGATGCACCTACGTTCGGGGGTATACCAGGGGGCAGAGCCAGTTCTTCTCTCCCTGACAAGCCTCCTTTTATTCGGGATCAGTAAGTCCAGAGAGTTAGTCAGCCATTCGCCCAAGAGCTGATCAGCGGTGTTGGGGTCATCTACGGGGTGAGGACAGGTTCTAGCTAGTTCTTCCGCCCAACTGTCCACCGGGAGCTTCGACCAGAGTCGTTCCACAAAGTGCCCAGATCGTAAAACTTGTGGTTTAACAACATGCGGTGTAACTTCAGTCTGTGAGAACAAACCAGAGCTGTGCCCCAAATAATGAATTAGAGCAAAACCTTCCTCTGTTTTTTTGTAATAGCAGTTTCGTAAGGAGAACATGGAGGAAAAGCTGTCAATTTGATGCCAATCCAAAAATCAGGCACATACAGCAGAGACTTTGAAGCACTCACAGGGGCCAACAGAGGTAGCGACGAGCTCATGTCGAATCACACACACCAAGGAAAAGAGGTGTACAAACGCGGCGAACGCTCCCAGTCACCTACACAAAGTGAAGTAAAAGTACAGTACCTTAAGGATGATGTGCTAGAAGACACATAGATTTCACCACAGATTTTCCCTTGATTTCCAGAAGGTAGTTGATGAAGAGGCACAGGTTTCACCACAGTTGATGATGAGGCATAGAAGACACATCGGTTTCACCACAGATTTTCCCTTGATTTCCAGAAGATAGTTGAAGAAGAGGCACACGTTTTACCACAGTTGTTGATGTGGCACAGATTCCACCACAGATTTCCACTCAGATTTCCACTCAGATTTCCACTCAGATTTAAGGACAAAGTAGTTGATGTTGAGGCTGTTGGGTCCTCCCTCTTTCCAGCTGCCGACTACGCCAGTGTAAGATCCTAATGCAGCTGGAAAGGGAAACGCAGGACACAAGGAAGTGGGAAACAGGTTCAGGTTTATTCTAAGAAGAAGGAAGACCCATTCAGGCCACAGCCATTCAGGATAACAGCTCACTAGTATTTCAAATAACAGCATTCTACTCAGGAAACTAAGAACATAGGTAACCATGGCACCGCAGCACCATGACATCATAGACTTGGGAGTCTCAGATGCCACAGTTGGCAATTAAAGAAACATGCCATCTTCCTTCTTTTTGATGCGAACAACACCAATAGATCATAACGTGACGAAAAACACAAGTCCAATGACCATCTCGTAGAACAACTCCAACAAACTATTTCTTCTTCTATTTCTCCATTACTTCTTGTAGTCTCCTCCTGGAATAAAACCATAAGACACATTATAGGGTGCGGAATCAAAGTGAGGGATAATATCAGCCTCCATTTCTTTAATAAAATCATGATTTTCTACCCACCCTAGCTGTGGAAAATCTGAATTTTCCTTCATTGCCTTCACATTAAAGCCTTACTGACTATGCTCACTATCCGGACAAATATGCTATATCCTGAGGCCCAGGATCCACTCCACAGTACTGAAACACTACACCTGGAAGCTTCGAAAAAGCCCAGTCTTTACAGGATGCAACTGTAGAATATGGTACTTTCTCAATCATGTGCTACGTAAGATTCCATCACATCAATATTTAAAGAAAGAGCTTGGACGATTATTGATCATCTAATACTTAAATGCCTAACTTGATATGAATTAGCTTTATTTCGACAATACGTCATAAAAGCAATCTGTACATAAAATATAATATAAAACATTAACAGTTAGTTAAAATATCTTAAGAACATGTGCAAATAATCATACAAGTCAGTTTGTCCCAATACATTATAAGAAAAATTCATGACATGAAAACAGTAGCAAAGATAGGTAAGGGTGGACAAAAACGTTAAAATCATGGGGCAAGGCCAAATCTCGAGACTAACATGCTGGTATCACTTCCAAGAGTGGGCATAATTCTAATTTCCGTGATTTTCAGTCAATAGTTGTGATCTTATAGACCACATCCATCTCAAGAACTTGGCTACCGGCATTGCATAGCGGAGTGATGGATCAGGCCACTAATTATCAGGGCAATGCTGCATTGTCTGGTGCCCAGACTCTTACAGGTCTGTGCGAGCCATACTTTGCGGGGGCCTGCATAGGCGAGCCAGACAAACAGCACATGGGGATAGGTTTCTGCCTGTGCTGTGCAAGTGGGGCATTTATTGTCGCCTAAAATGGCCCGTTAAACTGTAAAGGATTTTAATGGAAGGGAGACCACAATAAATTGAAAGTACAATTTGCGATCAAAGAGTTTTAGGATTGCGCCTCAGTAGTGCTCGAGGTTTGGACAAGGTTTGATTGTTAAATGCCTAACTATTTCATGGTATTGAAGTACAAACTTATTGGCACATCTAAAAAAAGAAAAGGAATCCTGGATAGTTCCGAAGTGTTAGGTGGAGAGTAGCTCCTTTATATGGAACGCTTTACAAGATCTACAGATTTGTGAGTGGGGGTGAATGTTTGACAGTGTTCATCATTCTGCCCATCATCTTTTTGTGTTGCTATAGTCGCCCAGATGTGGGTCCCGTGCTCTCTATGCCACTGGTTTCAAGCTAGCTTGGCTGATGAGGGGTGATACCCCGAAACCGATCCCTGGATGCTTGTTTTCCAGTTCAGGGAGGACCTGGCCTGGCCATTCGGACTGGACTGTTCCCATGGGGAGCAGGGTCAAGACTAATTTGCACCTGGCTGGGTCCAAACTGGGGTTGGCATGGCGAGCAAAACAACGATAGATTTAACCCAGATCTGTGATTGCGTTTGAATGTTTGACAATGTTCAGCATTCCGTCCATCATCTTTTTGTGTTGCTACACTCTACAACCCCACAGACACTCCAAATATGATCACCTCAAATGTCTGTTTCTCTAGTAGAGTTTTTAAGCTTGAGATTAGCACAGTGCCATCCACGCTGAGCTAGAAATGCGACAAAGCCTTTTGTCATTTTTGCAGCAGAGTCTTTATGCACAGAATTAAGTAATGCTATCCACATAGAGCTTAACAATGGCAAAGTCTTTAACATTATTTTATCATTACCAGGCACAGAATTACAGATTTAGAATGGTAAAACTCCTTCCAGGCCATTCTGGAATGAATAATAGCAGCTCCTGACACATGAGTTTATTTATAGTTAGAGCTCGCCAGAGACGCATAGCTTTGTCCTGATACAAGGGAGCAATCTGAATAAATCCAAACAATCCCCTCTCAGACTAAGTGATCTGCATAAATTATGCAAAAAAGAAGTAGGGAATTCTCGATTGTTCTCATGTTATAAGTGGAGAGCAGCTCCCTTATATGGAGCACTCTACAACACCAGCGGCACGCTCACCTCAAGCATCTATTTTCTGTTCTTCAATATTGGATTAGCACAGTACAATCCACACCAAACTAGAAAAGCGAAAACGCCTTTTGCCATTTGTTGCAACAGAGCCTTAATCCATCATTTTCTCTGTAAGATTTCAACACATCAGTATTTCAGAAGAGAGCTTGAACGTTTATTGATATCCAATACCTCAACTCCTAACTATTTATTGAACTAAAAACCTATAGGTACTTCCACCTTTGTTACACTCAGCTATCATCAATTAACTCTATCTCATATGTCATCTATTGAAATGGTCTTTGAAAACAAATATTTATTTTATCTAGCTTGTTGAAATACCTTCACATTTTTATCTGCTTTGTAGTCACAGCAATTCTGAAAACTGTCTCTCCGCCACACCCACTTATGCCTTTATAATGTTGTGATGCCTCTGGGCCTGGTTTGCACTGAACATAACTCCTAAATAAAAATAGAAATACTGCATACTGACATACGGGGTGTGGAAATTAGTAGTTTCATGTCACCAAACTTTGAGTTGGAGCAGGTAATTTAATGTGACTGGTGCATTTCATTGGTGATATGTAGCTGAGACTTTATTGTGCTAAATCCATGTCAATGGAAGTTGAAGGAGATACATTATTGTGTTAAGTGGAAGAAGTTATTTGTTATGACAAATGACATGGCAGTGACTTTCCTGGACTCTGGGTGTTTCACTAGTGATTTGGAACAGGTAAATTATTGCACTCAGTTCAAGATTCATGTGGAGAGGAGTAGATACTTTATTATATCAAATCCGTAGAAGCAGGCACTGTATTGTGAGCAATTCAAGTTAGTGGGAATGAATAGTGGGTACTTGAATGTGCCACTTGAATTTTAATGCTCAGTGGGAGCAGGACATTTTGGTAAAAATATACTTCAAGAGGAAATCTACACGGGTATTTTTTCTGTCTAGTTCATCCCTAAGGAAAGTTCTTATTGATGTTGGCTTGTTTAATGATAAGTTTCTAAACATCCCTTGTTGCATTTATTGTTTCTGTGCCTTTTACAGCAAAAGTCGCCCGGCTATCACTCTCCCTTCCCCCGCTGAACCTTCAAGCATTCCCGAGCCCCACCAGCCGGAAGTCCTTCTGGGACAATAGAGAAGAGGCCTCCGGTGGCCGTTACCAGCCCGACCCTTCGTACCACAGGGAAGAGGAGGAGGAGGAGGAGGAGGAAGTTGGCAACCTAGTGAAGCATCCAGGGCGAGGTTCAGAGGCTGAGACGGGAGGCGTCCCCATCATTGTAACGGAGACAGACGATGCTCGCAATCTACGCAGCTTACTCAAGTCCCCCAGGTCGGCAGATGAGGCGGACGATGAAAATGACCGGAAGAGGAAAATGGTTTCCTTTTTTGATGATGTAACTGTCTTCTTGTTTGACCAGGTGAGCTTTGCCTGCAAAATACTTGTGCTGCCAGACTGAGCACTACATCACAATTTCAATGCCCTTCAGTAGGCATGGGTGCTTTTACTCTGCATATTTATATTTTGGTGTCCTCATATTTGAAAATAACGGTATGTTTTTCAACAATAGCCGATAGTTTCAATACATATCAAGTGCCCATGAAACTCATAAAGCAATAGGCTCCTTATGTTATGTGACTGTTATAAAGCACAACTTCTGTGGTCACAGCTTTTTGATACATTGAAAACAACTTAAATGTACATATTAGAGAACTCTATTTGCAACTGACATTCTAACCTAATTTGGGGAGATCTACCAATTGTTCTTATTGACAGTAACATTCCATCTTCACTCTCAGAATCCAGTTTCACTTCTACTCTCAAAACTTAGCTTCCCCTCCAATCACCTTTTGCCTGAATCCTCGCCTTTAACCTTGAACAGCCCTCCTCTACCTTTTGGCTGGGTTTAACTACACCTACAAAGGGGATAAAAGAGTTGTCAATGCAATAGACCTTGTAAAAAGGTTTTCAAAATATGAAAAGTCATGAAACGTAAAAATAGTTGATTACAAGTTTATCTAATGTAACCAACAAGGTATATAGTTCCTAAGGAGAAGATGCAGGTGGGGGTATGTGATCTTGCAAGTGAACCCTAGTGTGTGGGTGTTCACAGAGACAGGAGAAGGGATTCCTCCTTATCGGAAAGAGACCCTCACACACCCAACAAGCAGGTGTCTTGCTTCATCATTGGGTCTGCTCCTACTCGGGTTGGCCCTGCAATACCCGATCAGGTGCCCATGATGGGGCCTACTTGGTGGAGATCTTTATTCCTTAAGCCGTTGGGTGCAGTGCGTGTGAGGGCCCGAATGTGAAATATGAGTGTAGGTGATGATATTGTGTGTTTGTGATTTAAAACAGGGAATAGTGGTCCACTCAGAACAATTTTAATGAGTTGTGGTCAGTACCCTGGTTAAAACTAGAAAAACACACACTCCCACTCTAAGGTATGTGGGGATATGCTGGTGTAATAGGTCAACATGTTTCTTGCCTGTGTATGTATTGATGGCAATTCTTCAGGACCAAAGAAAAGAATCTACCCACGCTTTTTGGTGGTGGTCAAGACCTCATTGAAGTACATATGTGACCACCCATAAGGCACCCTAAAAAGTGGTGATGGCAGATCTAAACCCCAACCGCAAAAGAAAACATAATATGACAGTAGTTAGATATCATATCTGTCTAATAACCGTATGCAACGTGCACCATCCAACAAACATGGTGTAAAGCACACGTGCGGAACACAGGTGAGCTGTGGCATGCATCATCTGTGATCTGTGTATTACTTAATACACACTATCAACATTAAAAACAATAAAGGGTTAGCATATAAAAAGCAGCAGAAACATTTTAGCAACATATGGAGTCGTGGAGTATCAACAGTAGGCCTGTTCTGGTTAACTCACCCTACTCGAGTCATGAGATTACGACATCCTGTGCTGGTAGAGGCAGACACTGAAAATAAGTGTTCTATTGTGTTGAGACAGGGTAAAAACAAAGTAACAACCAGACTGTGAGGCCAAAATCTCAAGATGGTACTAGGGTGGTGTCCTCATCAACACGGTATTTACTAATGATGCCCAAGGCCTCCCCCAGGCCATGTAAGGCGGGGGCATGCGGGTACGTGGAAACCTCTAACAGTCAAAACACATCGTGGCCAGATGTTGAAAGGACGGGGAGCCTGCCTCCTCAGTGTGGTCGATCGCGTCCCAACAACCCACATTGTAGGTTGATGGAGAGCTGATGGCACGCCGTGGTGTGTGCAAGGCCTCGTATCAACAAATGACTGAACGTAGTGCCAGAACCAAGATCAACCACATTAGTGGGAACTGCTCCCTTACACCAGAGTAGTGGCTAGAGCACACATGCAGGGCACAGGGATGCCAGTGAAGCAGTCGCCGCTGCCCTAAATGTTTACCAGCGCTGCTCTCATCAAGGGTCAAGTAGCCGAAAAGTGCGGCGGTCTCGAGGATCCAAAACCAGTCCGCCACCTTCCATGCTCGGGGCGTCGTAGAAGGGGCAAAGCGTGCTCGCCAATACTTACAGCTTAAGGTGTGGAGGACCTTCCGTATCCCTACCCCTGCGCTGCTTCCAGACCGGGTCGCTCCGTTCACATGGAAACTGGAGCAGTTATACCCAGCGGGAGCCGGCAACAGGATGTGGAACTTCCGGAGCTACCGGTTCTGTAAAGTCAGTATGCTAGACCGCTAACCCGGTTTCGCGGGCGCCATGTTGGGTTATCATGTAGAGAGGACGAACAACCACCAGAGTAGAGCGATGCTGAGAGTGATGGATCACCTGTCCAGTCCAACGGCTGTCTCTACGAACCTGGTGAGGTCAGTAATTAAGCATGAATGTCCCTATAACGTGTAGTGGGACTTGAGGTGTGAGTGTAACGGGGACTGATGGAGGCGGCTTCAAAAACGGGCTTGTGTGGGCGTCAAGTCCCCGTTGGCAGTGTATTTGGCAACGATATGCAGGATCGAGTATGACAAGGTTAACGAGAATAAACATGGGTAAGGTACCAGTGGATGTGCGGTGACCTAACTTTATTTATTTAATACCAGGATTCGTGTTGTTTGCAAGGAATATAGACAGTATGCGGGTCGAGAGTTGGTAGTGGGGTTGGTTTCATTGACCCACACAGGGGAATTTATTGGTTGCATGGGGTGCATCAAGCAGTGACAATGTCTGCTAGTTAGCAATCCAAAGACATTTGTAAGGTGGCCTTAACATTCATGTGGTATGCCAGTGTCCTATTTATCACGAGTTCATGTTCAAGTGTTATTGATTGCTTGTATGAGCACCAATTGATACTGATTACGTCAAGAGGCTCCAGTGTATATCCTCATTGAGACCATGCTTGTCAGTGGACTGGCGCTGGATCCATCTTTGTTCAAGGCGGAACAGTGACTTTTTAGACATACCTGGGTGTGATTCAAGAACAGCCCATTTAAAGTTTTAAGTTTTTAAGTTTTATCTCCCTTAATGAATGGTATAATAACAAATATGATGTTTGGATGAAGGTTATAGAACATTATTCATACAATATTGAATAACCGTTATTTCACTTTAAAATATTACAATTTTGATTTCATATTTAGATTCACTCAACTGTGAAGACATTGATACATTTTGATTCTTCTCCGTTCCATTTTTAATGTTATGTTCAATGTGTCTGTTTCAGGTGTGTAGTTGGGTTTTGTCATTTATCTATAAGAAGAGTAGTAATTGCTCTAGGATGTGGCTTTATTTCACATAGTTTCCTCCTCAAATTCGCAATGATTCTCAAATTAAATTTCCCACAACGAGGAAACCTTAGACCCTTGTCATGCTCTGTAATTTCATGTCAATGTTTTAAGCCAAACACATGGATGTAATCCTTTGTCCACCTAACAAACTCCTGAGGCGGAAAGCCGGGAGCGCTGCTTATTTTAATTGCTTTTTAAAATTGTATTGTACTGCTGTGTTTGCTCACTCACCGGCATCTTGCCACGATCTTTGCCTGCCTTCAGAGGTCCTAGACAGCCGATTTGGGCGCTGCCTTGGGGAATCCTCCCTCGCTGCCTCCATCTACCGCGAGCGAGTAAGCTCCGCCCACTTTACCGGCCACGCCCCCTTCCATCTGTTATAAGGGCGCGCTGATTACTAGCGCGTCCTCCTAACAAACTCCTGAGGCGGAAAGCCGGGAGCGCTGCTTATTTTAATTGCTTTTTAAAATTGTATTGTACTGCTGTGTTTGCTCACTCACCGGCATCTTGCCACGATCTTTGCCTGCCTTCAGAGGTCCTAGACAGCCGATTTGGGCGCTGCCTTGGGGAATCCTCCCTCGTTGCCGCCATCTACCGCGAGCGAGTAAGCTCCGCCCACTTTACCGGCCACGCCCTCTTCCATTCCCTCTCTCCCTTTGATTAACTCATAAAGGATGTGTATGGGCCGGAGGCGCAGCGGACGGGCGCAGCGGGCGCGACGATTGCGCGCCGAAGGCGCGCCTAAGGCGCGCCTATCTGCGCCCGTCCGCGACTGTCCGGGGCTAGGGGCACGTCACTCTGCCTCACTCACCATCTATGCCCCCGACCACCTACGCAGCCTCCAGGGATCATGGTCCCTACCATCCTCCACCTGCTCTCGCATTTCGTCCCTCGGTCTGTCTCCCGTTGTTCCTCTTGACATCCCCCCTCCTCTAGTCGTTCCTCCCCACTCCCCTAGTGACAATGCTCTCCCTGCAACCTCCAAAACCCTTGCGGCATTTTACCTTAACACCCGGTCTGCTGTAGCCCATGCACACGAACTCTCGGTACTGCTAGACCTTCATGCCCCAGATCTTCTTTTTCTAACGGAAACTTGGTTCTGCGATGACTCCCTCCCTGCCCTAATGGCCACTTTACCAGCTCCATACTACGCCCTCCGAGCAGATCGCCTTACTGGCAGAGCCGGGGGCGGCGTGGCGGTCATCGCACGTACCGACCTTCCTTTCCAAACCCTGTCCCTGCCAGACATCGCGAATACCGAGTATCTGGCTATCCGCACTACATCCATTACGCCCCCTCTTACCTGCTTTCTTACCTACCGTCCTCCTCGATCCACTTTATTGTTTCTCCCTGACTTTCTGGAAGTCCTAGCCACAATCACCGTTAACAACTCCTCTATTCTACTTCTTGGTGACTTCAACTTCTGGCCCTCTGATCCAGCGGAATGTTCATCTTCAAAAGAATTTTCAGAAACTCTCCAATCCCTTAACTTTACATCTCATATTCACTTCCCTACCCATATCAAAGGTCACACATTAGACCAGATCTGGTCCCTGAACTGTCCTGTGGAGTCCCTCTCTATCTCGCCTTGCACATGGTCTGACCACTACCTGATCTCATTTGCCCTCCCCATTCACCCTCCGACCAACCCCCCTCGCCCTAAAAACATCTGGGTTCGTGCTTGGGGACGAGTTGATCCGGAAAACTTATCGTCCCTACTTACCACTTCCCTCCCTTCCCTGCAAGGCCTACCCACCCTCTCCCAGGTCAAGGCCATCGAACAGTGGCTCTCCTCAGGCTGCGATTCTGTTGCCCCTCTAAAACAAATTACCTCCAAGCGAGAGAAGGATGCCAACCGGTGGTTCAACGAAGAGCTCAAGGCCACCAAACTAGCGGTACGTCTCGCGGAGCGGGCTTGGAGGAGAAATTACTGCCCCTCTCTACGATTAGAGTTCATTAACATCTTGACCCAATACAAAAAAGACATCTTGGGGGCTAAAACCACCTACTTCTCCTCCAAAATCCTCGCAGCAGAAAACCAGTCGAAGGAAATCTTTTCGATCGTGCACAACTTGGCGTTTTCGGACAGAACAACTCTAAAGCTCGTCCCTTCCAAAGAACTCTGTCACTCCCTCAATAACTATTTCATTCAGAAAAAGCCACTATTAAAGCCAACATCCCTCCCCCTTCCCCCACTTTTGTTGACCCCCAGTGTCCCTTTCCTAAGGGAGAACTCACCACCCTCCCCTTTCTAACTAAGGAAACCCTGACATCCATAATACCCCTGGTCAAATCCGGCTCCCCACTAGACCCCTGTCCTGCCCATATTCTCCGCCACATCTTTATCACTTGCCCAGACCTCCCCCTTCACCTCCTCAATAGCTCCCTTTCTCAGGGCGTAGTACCGAACCCACTAAAATCTGCGGTTATTGTACCCATCCTGAAAAAGCCGGGCGCGGACCCCTCAATCCCCGCCAATTTCCGCCCCATCTCCCTCCTGCCATTCCTGGCAAAGGTGCTCGAGCGCCATGTCACCTGCGCTCTGAGCTCTTTTGTGGAGAAGCATGGAGCTCTTGCCCCCCGCCAGGCCGGGTTCCGCCCTGCACACTCTACGGGGTCCGTAGTCCTTTCGGTCCTGGACAACCTCAGGGAGGGTATGGATACTAACCAGCCCCAGGCCCTGGTGCTCCTCGATCTCTCAGCCGCTTTTGACACGGTGGATCATACCATCTTGCTTTCCCGTGTCAAGGCGGCGGGGATCGGGGGCACCGCTCTGGTCTGCTATCCTCCTTCCTGAGCGACCGCACCCAGGCTGTCTGCCTGGGCGACTTTACTGCGGACGTTCGGAAAGTTCAGTGCGGGGTCCCCCAAGGCTCCTCCCTTTCCCCTCTTCTGTTTAATCTTTATATTGCCCCTCTTATCTTTTCTCTGCAACAAATGGAGGTCGCCGTATTCAATTATGCGGATGACCTCCAGCTTGTTTTTAATCTGTCTTCTTCCCTCTCTTCTGTTCTAAATTTCCAATCTATTATGCTCCATATCCGGGACTGGATGAACCACAACCACTTGAAGCTCAACCCAGACAAGACCGAGCTGGTGTTGACGGGTGGTTCATCCAGCCCCTGGTCCTCTTTATTCTGGCCCCCCTCTCTTGGCCCTTCACCTATCCCTTCTACCTCAGTCAAAACACTAGGCATAAAACTCAACTCTCAACTCACTCTTCACTCTCAGGTTAGTTCTGTGGTTTCTTCTTCTTTCCTATCACTGCGCACTATACGCAGGGTGTCCCGTTTTTTTTCCTTCACTGCTCTCAAACTGATCATCTTGGCCATGGTGGTTTCCCGCCTGGATTACGGCAACGCCCTATATGCAGGTACGGCGTTTGCAACAGATTCAAAACCAGGCGGCCCGCCTGGTCTTTAAACTCCCGAAATTTCACCACACTACCCCCCTCTTGAAATCTTTGCATTGGCTTCCTGTTCGTGCCCGGGTCCAGTTTAAGCTCGCCTCCATCACCTTTCAGGCTCGACTGGGCTCGGCACCGGCTTTCATCTCTTCTGAGATTACCCCTTACGTTCCCACCAGGGAACTACGCTCATCCACCCAGTCCCTTCTCACTATCCCACGGTACCGGAGAAAGAAATGGGGAGGCTCGAAATTTGCGACCCTTGCCCCGCTCCTCTGGAACTCTCTTCCTCTTGAACTCCGAACCCTCACCCTGTACCCGCAATTTCGGAAACACCTCAAGGCTCATCTGTTCATGAAGTCCTTTAACTAACCCTCCTGTAGGTTGTTTTTGTTTTTCTGCTCCGGTCCTTTGTTAGTTGTAGCGCCAAGAAACCGCTGGTGTATGTGCGCTTTAAAAATAATTTAAATTCAAATTCAATTCAAATTCAATATGATGTATCCTGGTGTACCCTCAGGTGGTGTATCTTCTCCTATTCTAAGAGGTATGGTCACATCTCCTTATATCAGTTTTTGCAAATGTTTGAAAAGCCTACATTTTTATTCAATCTAATACTTTGCAAATGTTTTCCATAAAGCCAGGAAATGAAATTCTCTCACAATTCTCTAGTTTGGCATTCCCAGCCAATAACAGCACAACGTTCTATGACGTTGTCAACTATTCTCAGCGCAGCTTTACACCAACTGACCAATCACAGCGCAACACACTGTGAAGCCAGTCTCGCTCCTTGCTACAACTCACCCTCCTTCACAATTTTCTTTGGTGCATTTTTCTAAGCAAATGCAAGATAGTATGCAATTGTTTCAACATAAAGCTGTCTCTTCCACTAAATGAAGAATGTCTCTTACTCAAAGACAATATAAAATAATCTTATTTCTATACCTATATTTCTCATTCACTTCAAATTAAATCTCGAACAGTGGAATTTTACCCTTAATTGATACAGTTATTCCCAGTGCACCTGAGCTCAACTACACCAATTGTTCACCACTAACATTCAAAAAGAAGTCAGTTTCCAAAAGATGTTGTTGACGATGTCTCACAACAAACACCACAGCACAATAGACAACGTATTTACTGTCTTCTACACTAAGACCACCACGTAGGTATATATATATATATATCATGGGATCTTAGGCCACAAACGGACCAATTAGCAACTTCAAATTCTTTACAATCAAGTGCCACAATCATACATGAACTTTAACCATTCCTTCACGTCGCTTAATCAACACACAGTCATTTTAAACACCTCAATCTTAATCCAAAGCAATTGCAATACACATCCTTTTTAAAACACACACTCCGTTTGTGGCTACAAGTCGTTAAAATCCGTCAGTTACTCCATCAATCCTGCCAAAGCATGGGATTTTTGGGATTTGGACTGGTCAGGGAAATCTATTTTGGACACCCTAAATCCTTCACGTCACTAGACTGAACCACTACTCTGCTACCAAGGTTTGTTGCAGCAGAAGCCCAATACACTTATGAACATAATCTTATCACTCCTACTGGGCCCATACGGGTAGGATTTCTACTCAGGTTCAATACTTCACCTCAGAGGCGATGGCCCTCTGATGGACTTTTCTCTGTTGTAGTGAGGGGAGAGGACACAGGATGTCCAACTGTTAGGTAATCAATGAGGACCGTTGATTTGTAGACAACTCACAAATTGGAGATCAGGTTCAGGTAAATGACTCTCAAAACCATGCTATAGAAATAAAGTATTTCAATTGGTTGACCAAAGCTCTTAAAGAAGGTTAGTCTAACAAGAATCATGCAAACCAAACACTCTGCTTTGGCTACACAGAACAAGAGCAAAAGAACCTGGTGTTCTGAAGATAGTCTGTGACTATCTCTGTTATGCATTTGAAATCAGCATAGTTTCTACGAAAGAACATTAGACACAATAAGACTCAGACAACTGATGAGACTGTGGTTATTACATTACAGATTCAAAATCAATGCATATAATTAGCATTGTAAGAAGCTCAGTCATGAATCTAACAGTTTGAAATACAAAACCGCACATCTAGTTGAAATAATCTATCCCTAAATAAAAGAATCCATAAGAGGATGTTTTTTTAGTAAGCAAAACAATTTATATCACCAACAAAACAAGAAGTTGGTTCTAAAAGGTTCTCTGAGCATGGGCAAGAATATCAAGTTAAAGTCCACTAGGTGAAACGTCTGTGGGAATAGGCAAAGGGGAATGGAGCATAAATCAGGAAAGTTCAAGTCTGTTTTTTCACCAAACTGCTTTAAATCATCCGACGAGCAAGGGCAATAAGTAAAGGGGCATAAAAGTAAGTTTAGAAGGCAAGTTGGAGGCAAGGAAATTGAAATTGTGTCATCTGAGTTTAGTCAAAGCTCTCCTCAAAAAAGGCATATCAAAAGCATTGCAATGTTGACGCCGTTATGGTACACCCAGAAGTTGGGCATGCTATGCTATCAGCCCGGCTTCGACAAATGGGACCTAATTTGTATCTCCGCGGTGAAAGATTTGGTGAAGAAGGGAGCCATGCTTACGTTTGGGGACCTTCAGAAGCAATATCACCTGGCCCAGGGGGAACAATATAGGTATTTACAAATCAGCCATGCGATACGGGCGGCCTTTCCGTCCCTCAAAGATATACCATACTCGTCCCCACTGGAGGACCGACTGTTGGAAGGGCCCCCCGTTTCAAAGGCAATATCCCTGACCTACAGGAAGCTAAGTAATAATCTACCAAACACCTTTCCAAAACTCAGAGAGCGATGGCAGGACGACCTAGGCCCGATAGATGAGGAAGATTGGCAGTCGGCTCTCATGTCCCCCCGAGAGGCGGCCATTACCCTCAGATTTTGGCTGATCCAGCTCAGGATACTCCACCGATCATATATCACAGGGGTAGTCCTGGTGAAAATAGGAGCTAGACCAGATGATCTCTGTGTGCGGGGATGCGGACAACAGGCCACAATCTATCACATGATATGGAGTTGCCCAAAGATACATACCCTATGGGAGGAAGCGTCAACCCATATGCAGGCAGCTTTAAGGAAAGAAATAGTATTGAAGCCACAATTGGGTATATTAAACATATAGGAGGCGACTGACCTCACGAAAGTGGAACAGCAATTCACAACACTGGGGTACACATTGATTAAACGAGAACTGGCAAGGAGCTGGGGGGGCGCGGACCCACCACTTGTTGCCATATGGGCTAAGGAAATGGACAGATGTATGCTTGCGGAAACTGAGGTTTTTAAGATGAGGGGATACCCCAAAAAATGGGATAAGAAGTGGTCACGATGGAACAAGTACAGGGGAGAGCCCTGTGTGTCGCCTACAGTTGAACTGGAACTGAATAGACATACTGCATAAGAAAGTCCTACTGAATTGTACTGTACATCTATGACTGCCCAACTGAATTGCTGTATATCCTGAACAGGTTGTCCATGTTTTGTACTTGTGGCTGTAATGAAAAACCAATAAACAAAGTTTAAAAAAAAAAAAAAAGCATTGCAATGTGAAAAGCATGATACATATCCCTCTTCCTGTGTGAAGCAGTTATATAGTTCATATCTGCCACCATGACATCAATGGCTGGTCCTCAGTGGCCTGATCGTCATGTGATCATCCTTCCATCTTTCCAGGTACAAATTGCTACTCCAGCATATTTTCTCACACATATCATGAGAAACAGCTGTCCTTCAATCCTCACAGGTTAGTTGACAAATAGATTTCTTATTTTGCTACTTTCCACGGATACAGGGGATAAATCATTACCCTACCATTCACACAAAAGGGGTAAAAAAAAAGTATTTTTTGTCTATAGGAATGACGAATGAACCAAGAACAAATAAAGCAACATTTGAGGAAACGTATCAAAGTTTAAATTCAACATTTCATATTTTAGTATAACAAACTCCTAATTTAGAGAATGCAATAGAGAACAGAGGGGTTGAGGCAAAGATGTACCACACTTCCCTATACTAATGTTTTTTGGAGAGTAGAATATTCTCTATGGTGCAGCGAACCCTGAAGTTCGTTAAACTCCTAATTTAGTTTAAACATATGACATAAATCACACATCTCATATATAAGCATTTTGTAATGTTGTCAGTAATTGTTACACAGAAATGTTCAGTTTCAAATATGGCCTACTGCTACTATTTTAGAAAGTAGCACCATGTAACGTAATTCTAAAAATCATTAAAGTAAAATCGTGCTTGAACGCAAATGTTCTTTATCATATTAAACACTTATATTGAAAATTTCAGACATCTACCGCATTTAGTTTCATAATTGCACCAATATCGTGTTTATTAGGACACTGTGCAATGAAGTCAATATCAATGCTAAGTCATCATCAGTTTTCATGACATCTCTTGTTAAGAATACAAGTAAATCTATTACTAAAACACCTTAAATTCACTAGTTGATTAATCCTACTGTTTCCACCTAGTCAAGCTTTCTTGTACGGTGCTGGTTTATCAACTTTTTTCTGTCTTTATTCTAGACATGTGCAAAGTGCACATGTATGTTTTCGAGATAGGTTTTAAGTGTTGTGCAAAGCAAGATCAGCTTTTATGCTGCTTCATTAGGAACAATGAGAAACAGGCTTCCATGGTCTCAAGCACACTACAAAAACTGGACAATTAATTAGACACTTTTTGGATTCCCATTGCAGGAGACCCCCACCAACGAGCTGAGTTTTCAGACTGCTATGGAGAACGATCAGATAGTGCTTGATCCCGTCGTCGATGCAGGAATGGATGGCTTTCCATCATCTGATGGATTCAGTAAGTACTCTTTCCTTATCAGTTTTTTTCAGAACTGAGAATTTGGGGATTTTAGAAAATATAATACACACGGCATAAAATAAAGTGACAGCCACGTGCTAGTAATGTGTTCCATTGGGGTACTGTTGCAGGAGTGTTCTTCTTAAATGGTTTGGATCTGTACTTGTTAAAATTTTTTCATTCTCTGTATTGCTACTACATTCTATTTCCAGTGGGTGTTATCCATGTAATAAAGGCCATTATTCATTTACCCCAGCCCTTTGTCCTGCCCTAATTTTGGGCTTGGACTTGTTAATATATTTCCAGTGTGCCTTATGGTATTACTATGGCTTTGTCGTCAAGTTATGTTATGTTAAAACAACTTAAAAAGCACACAAATACCAATAGTGTGGTGGATCTGCACAACTATGCCCTCTAGCTGTTATATTAACGGTGTGAATTGTCACAATATGGCCTCCCATTGTTAAGTAGTGCTCTTATACGTATCACTATAGCCCTCTTTGTTTCTAGTAATGCTGTGGACTTGTTGAACTGTAGCCTTCTATTGTTATGGTAATGACATGGATCTGGCACACTAGAGTCCTGTCATACTGCAGCAAAGTGGTTGTAAATATAATGCCACACTAAGCTGTTGATTCAGCCATCATCACTAGATGGCAACTCTAGTCATTGTGCTGCACTGTTTTTTCGGAGGCTCGGTTTTCACTTTAAAGTGCACTGCTAATGCTCTGATTTTATTTATGCTTCTTGTCCTAATCCTGTAGTAAATTAATGCTTGCTAAATTCTCAAGTGTATCATTAACACATTTATGTAATGTGTTTCTGGTCTCCACCGCTGGTGGTAATAGAATTCCACTATGTGCTTTTGACCTCTTGACTGGATATTGCAATGTACTTATTTGTTCACTTTTTCATAGGTGGAAGCTTCGAGTGGGATGACGACTTTCCCCTGATGACCCAGAACTCTTCCTTCGTGCCCATGGTAACAGATCCCATCTCTTCCAAGCTGCAGCTTCCCTTGCCTAGCCCACCACCTGCCTTGCCTCTCCCATCGCTGCAGGGGAAGATGATGGATTCTGGACTAGTGGAGACCCTGAGATTCTCCCGCTTCACCGTGTCCCCTGCCTTGGATCCCCATCTCTCTCCCTGTGATGGTGACCTGGAGACCTCTGCTGGTATGTTCCGGGCTTTTTTGTTCATCATGTAAGACTTCCAGTTATCTGAAACTGAACACCTTAGTGGTAGAGTGGCCTCTCTGGAGATGTGGGTGTTTCCTAATAATCCTACCATTTTTCACATGCATTAGCCTAGAAAGAATCAGTTACATGTCTACCTTTGCTCTATCTGGAAATCTACTGGTTCTCCTGCTGACCAGTCTTCCTCCTTGTAGACCTCAGAGATGGGAACGTGTGTAAGGAGTGATGAGGAGTCAGCTCACCTTGCCATTAATGTCTCAGGCTGATGCGGATGCAATGGTGACAGAGTTAGCCTCTCTAGTCATTGTTAGACCATCATAATTGTAGACCAGAGCATGGTTAGAGTGCACTCTCTGCCTCCTTGCCATTGAGGAAAACTCCTATGAGTATTCTGAATCAGGTATTGTGGTTACTGAGCCAATGTCTGCGTATGGGGATAAGGAGTGAGACTCAGTTCTGAGATTTTCAGCTTTACTTGTAATATTCAGTATATGAAATTTCCTTGGATTTCTCTTAAAGCATCTCCCACTATATCTATGTACCCCGTACACACACACACACACACACATACTTATATACCCGATTATTCCCTATAGAGATAATCTAAAAATGTGTTATTCTTCACATTTGCCTTTTTATTTCAGCTTATTTCCATGAAACCTCCTAAAGCCCTTTTATTGTTTTAGTCCCGAAAAAAGTGGAAGGCCCCAGCACAAAACTATATATGGAGTGCTGGTTGCTGGACACGGTGCTGGGAGGCCAAGCCTCAAAACTATATACTGTTGAACATGTCCACAGGATCCATGGACGACCGCTGCTGCCATGAACACCACCACAACCAATCATTGCTCGGCTGCTTAATATATGCAACCGCAATCACATCCTCCAGGTCACATGGGCACACGATCCCTGGCAAATTGAGGGAAGTGCAGTAAACATCTATCCAGATTATACAAAGGCAGTCCAGTGTCAATTTGAAACCTAAATAGCTGTAAGGAAACATGTATGTACTCTAAATCAGAAATATACATTGTTTTTCCCGGCAGTGCTGAAGGTTATTGTCCAGGAGAAAACGCATTTCTTTAATACAGTAAGGGCGGTATGGGTGTGGCTGGAGAGTGCAGGTTACCCAGTGTCGTATAAACCGGTGCAAGACCCACCAACTTCCTGGCTTGTGTAAAAGTGAAACGGTGTGGCTGCCGGGGGTCCAAACTCTTTTACTAAGGACCAGGCTCTTTCAGAAAGGGCAAGAGTGGTTGACGAGGTACAGCAGGGACGCCCATGGTCGGCTAACAACAGGTGGTTGCCGCTACATGAGGGCTCGAAGGCATTGGAGGAAAGCACTGGAACTCGGGGGGGGGGGAAGGACCTACAGCTGCCAAAAGTAACACCAATGACAGCAGACAAGATAGCCTGGAACATGATGTGCTGAAAGGACTTCTCTGGTCTTGAAAGGTTCGGGAGTCTGTAGAGGAGCTACAGGTGGGACTGTAGATTGGACTGTCTGTGAGGTGGAGCCTTGAGGGGCCCAGCACGATTCCCCATCTACATTAGGTGATGTGTACGTTTTTGCAGGGGGGTGGGGTGACAGGCATCTCGGGCATTGAAGGGTGGGTAGTTCTGAACCCATTGAAAGAGGTGGTGGGTGGGAGTTAGGGGATCATATGACAGAATTTCAAGAATTGAAAGCAAATGGTCATGGACGGGATGCTCTAACTGGTCCATGCATGACAGGCACATTGGATATGGTTAAGAGAGGTGATACAAGGCTGAAGGTACTGTCATAGAACGTAAATGGGCTGTGCGATAAAGTGAAAAGAGGGGGTTGTTATGACCTACCTGACTTGACAATCTCCAGATGTGGTTCTCTTACAGCAAAAGCTTCTAAAGGGCAAAGCCTGCACCTTCCTTGGTAGAGGCAAATACAAGGTTCTAGTCCATTCGCCAGGGGCCCTTAGGCATACTGGTGTGGAGATCTCTACGATTTCAGGTGTTTAGGTCATGGTGCGACATGCGCGGATGCTTGGCATCGGTGCAGGGTACGTAGCAAGGAGAGGAACTCATAATAGCGTCCAGGTACCTTCCACTGGGCTTACAGTCCATAGGGCTGGCAGAGCTAGGGAATTGGATGAACAAGATACCAAAGGTCCCTTTGTTTGTGGTGGGCAACTTCAATTTGATGCTACACAGTGACATTGATAGAATTATCAGGGCACCCCAGAGAAGATGTGCAGCGCTCTTGCTGAGCCATGCATCCCGGAATGGGGCAGTATTCCTATGTGGCCAACTCAATGCTGTCGCTATGGCGCCTGGATTATTTCCTGGTACCATTACAGCACATAAATAGATTCAGGGAGCCAAAGTACCTGCCAAGGGGTATATCCAAATACTGTTCACTCAGTAGTCAACTGTCACAACCAACACTGGGCCCCACAGGAAGCTGGAGACTTAGACTGGCTAGATGATTAAACGGTTCATCCAGGAGGTGACAGGTGTCTATTTCAGGAACAATGAAGGGTCATAGAGTCAAAAACAACTCTCTAGGAGGCCTACGGAAAGGTGGTGAGGGGCCAATTGAATTGGGGTTAAATGAGAGAAGGAAAGGAAGGGGAGAGAGTTAGAAGAGCGGCTGATTCAGTGGGAAGCACAATATGCCCATTCCCCGGACGTACACCTCACTGCCCGAATAGTGTACACGAAGGATGAATATAGGCGTCTAACACATCAGGAGGTGAAACAGCTCTACAGGGCGAAACAACACAGGCACCATGAGGATGAGAAGCTTCTAGCATGGCTGACGAAGAGGGAACAAGTCCAACGGTGTACCATTTTTACAGGGGGACTTTCAGGATGGGGAAATTACAGTGGCCCTAACTCAACTGTAGAGTGGGAGGACCAAGGCCCAAATGGTTTGCCACCGAGTTTTTCAAAGGGGTTGTAGGAGAGTAGGATCTGCACTTATGTTGCCCCCACTTTTTTCTGATGATTACACTGGTTTCTGGCTATAGTCTGGCTGGGTCCCTGCTAATCAGTGCCCCAGCCTCTCTGTTCTCTCTAAACAACTTGGAGTGCATATTAGATGCACTAGTGATTGGATACTGTAGTACCTTATGAGCCCCTAGTATATGGTACCTTAGGTACCAAGGGCATAGGTACTTCACAGGCCTACCAGGGGCTGAAGCATGTATTATGCCACCCCTGGGAAGCAGACTAAATCTGACACCACAGGTCTGCTACTGCAGCCTGGGTGAGGTAGTGTTAGCACTCCTCACTGAGGTATAGGTTCCCTATATCTCACCTTACACACACGTGTAAACCTATCAGTCACCCCTAAGGCAGGCCCTATCAATCCTGAGGGCAGGGTGCTTGGTTTCCATGTGAGGGGGTGCCTCTGCCTGAGCAGGGCCCCTCTGCAGCTCTCAGAGTCTATTCTCTGTAGCTGTTTGTGGATGCGGTTAAACCCTATACTCTTAAGTGCATTATAACCGAGCGGTAAATGCTAACTTTGGGATGGCTGCATCAAAACATGTCGTGTTTGGTGTCAAATGCCTTGGAATCATACCCCCACACCAGTAACTGGTGTGGGAATATGATCCCACCCTTCTAGAGGGATAGACATGTACCTGCTGTGGAAACACGGTAGAATCCTGAAAGAGCCCTGGCATCACAAAATAGATGCCACCAGCACAGACACTGGGCTGCCCTCCTGCTGCTGACCGAAACTCGCAGTGGAGGAGGCCCAACAATAGGCATCCTGTCACAGGGAGGTGTAACAACCTTCCAGACAGGATTTAGTGTATTGGGGTTGGGTGGGTGCACTCCTAGAGTGCTTTGAAGTCCTGCACTGGGGGAGCAGTAGGCTCCTCTGTGCATATGCCAGCTCAAACCGGTTCAGGGGCTACCGGCCCCTGCTCTGGCGCGGAACTGGACAAAGGCAAGTGGGTGTAACCACCCACTCCCCTGACCCTCCCATAGGAGTGGTCATAGAGCTAATCCCTCCTACCACTACCTTTGGAAGACTGAAGAATCTCCCTTGGAGTCAAGGAGTGACTCCCCTGCTTGGCAGGCACCAAAACTTTGCATCAACGGTTGCAAACTTTCCCGCTCCCGCCGAAGTTCAAAGTCCCTGCAGCCCCGAAGTGGATTTCCTGACTTCTCGAGTCCCCAGCAAAACTTAGGCGAGTGGAGCCCATGAGTGACGAGGAACAGCAATACCTGGGTACCGTGCACTTTTGTCGAGTGCAACCACTTCACGACGTTCTACGAACTTGTGCATTGGACCACGTGTGGTCCAAGCCTCCAGCAGGATTTCCACCGAAAATCAGAGGCCTACCTCGTCCCGAGTGACCGTCGGCTCCTGTGAAGTGAATCCTCCCGAGGCATCTTTGCGATCCCTTGCCGGTTGGCTTGTGGGTCCCCCGAAGACTTTTTCATTAAACCAAAGGGCTCCCCTGGTTGCTCCAGGCCTGCCCTGACTTACCCTTGCTGGGTGAGTCCCTCAGACCTTGCTGGTCTGCACCGCTGACTTTCTTCACATTCCACTAGACTTGCTGTTGCCAAGGCTTGTTGGCTCCAATCCGGTTGCCGACACCTCAGTAAGTTGCAGAGTTTGTGGGACACTCCGAATCCAGCTCCTGGTTGTCATCGACGCCTCCTGGACCTCGTGGCTGAAGAGTCAAGACACCCGTGATCACATGAAATCACCCGACGACTGTGGGCATCCATCTTCCTGGCCCCTGGTCACTGGCTAGTGACTTTGAACACTGTCTCCTCTGCTTTCAGGTCTTCTTTCTTCAGAATCCAGCCCTGGATTCCACCGGACACTTCTCTTGTCTTCACAAGCAGCAAGTCTTCTTTGGCTCCCATTGAAAACAACACCGCGACCCGACACCAAAAGACACCTATGCACCCGGCTTCCCTGGGTGAGGTAACTTGTGCACTCCGGTACTCCTGTGTGTGTTGGCCCTCGAACTACTTACCCTGTGAGTGACTTGCTTGTAGACTCTCCCGAAGTAACCTAGAACTTTAAAATTCCAACCGCGACTTGCTCCATTGAAGTCTATTGGGATCCGCGGCTGTGTTCTCACACTGCATGCGTCTCCCGTGGGTCCTTTACTTACCTGCCTTGGGTGGATTAGTTAGGCCCCAGCGCTTCTGAAGACCTTAGGCCGTCTGCCTCCTCAAGTCTTTCTTCTTATACCTCTTTTTTAGTATATGGTCCCAGCCATATAAGTGTTTAATTTGTTGTGAAACATTGATTTGTGCATATGTTCCTGACTTCTAATCTCATAAAGAGATTAGTAGAGTGTGTCTAGAAATAAATACATATATATTTTATATATATACCTGTGTGGTGTCCTTTCATTTGGTAATTCAAGAGATTATAAGGTAAAACAAGCTGCTTTACATTCCTCAGAGACTTAGCCTGAAGGCTGCTCTCCACAGCTACCACTAGGATAGCTTTCTTTAAAAGGTTGTCTTAAACCTATCTAACATAAGAGTCGAATTGGACTGGTGCAAGGCGGCCACTTTAACTAGTGACCAGCATATTCCAGGCCAACTTCTCCCAGGGGTATGAAGTAGGGTAGTGAGACCCATTAGCAGGAGGGTGTCACATATCTGGGGATCTGCCTAACCAGGGATAAGCAGGTGTACTATGAAAGGAATCTGGGGCGGCTGGTAGAGGTATTAACGAGAAGTACAGCAATGGCGGAACCTGCCTCTGTCCCTGCTGGGCAGAGCAGCACTTTTAAAAATGATATACCTGCCCAAATTCCTCTATGTACTCCAGAACTCTCCCTTTCAGGTCTCAGGCCATTTTTTCTCAAGGCTAGATGACGAATTGCGACTCCTACTGTGGAATGGATGGGAGGAGGAGGGCGGCGAGAATAGTGCTACCCAAACTGACGAGAAAGGCCTAGTAGGGTTCCTTAGATACCTAGAAGGAAGGGGCAAACTTGTGACTCTGCCCATGCCTACTGCAGCAGCAGTGGTGGCCTGGGGGAAGGCAACCTAAAATTTGGGATGGTGGGGTACATTAACCCAAAAGACACCATTATGAGACACAGAGGCCCTGGCGTCATTGCGTGGGGTTTAATGCTACAAAAAAATGGGATGGTTTGGCATCTCAAAACTAGAGGACATCTAGAACAACACTGGCATGCCGACTTTCATTGACCTACATGAACAATATAATTTGATGTGTAGTCAATACCTGTGCTATTTTCAGGTTAGTCACATTCTGCAGCAATGTATGGACACCTCATCAGAGGTCCCTGACGAGAGCCCTATTGAGTATAAGGTCCAGGGGGCTCCCTTGCATGAACAGGCCATATCCACTATTCATAACTCATTATTGGCCAACTGTCTCCAGCCAATGGCAAAGTTAAAAGAGAAATGGGAAGCAGATCTGGGTAAAATGGAGGATGACGACTGGGACACAGCCTGCAGGTACGCTGTGAAAGTAGCAATCCTGGGGCTTCAACTTGAACTCCTACATAGAGCTTATTACACTAAACTCGATTGTGTGGCATGGGTAGAATAGAAACAGATCGCTGTCTGCCAGGTGGTGGCCAAAAGGGAACCCTACTGCATAGAGTGTGGGAATGCCCCAAACTAAGACTGTTCTGGTTGGGGATACAGAGTAGGCTATCTTCAATTTTGGAAGAGCAGCTGAAGCTGGGACTATGGGAGGTACTGAAACAGATTTGCTATTCTCTTCTGCAACATGGCATTGATGGTGGCTATGCGGAACATCATTCAAAGGTGGGGAGGGTAGACCCCCTGACAGTGGGCCAATGGATAGCCAACATGCATTGGTGTATGCGAACAGAGTAGCAGATTTACATAGCCCGGGTCTGTCCCCAAATTCTTTTCAAACTATGGGGTCCGTGGAGAAAACAGGAGGGTTGAGTGTTGCATGGCCTAGGTGCAGTGCCCGGTATCTTGTGTGTCAGGTGAGGGCTGGGCCAAGATACAACGGCCATGTGAAGTTAACTCTGACATTTACAAAAGATTTGGACAAACAATCCAACAGCCATGGTGACGACCGGGATATATGATGGGGAGATTTTCCTGCTTCAAGGGTTGATCATGTATGCTGTCAGGATGGAGGGAGGGAGTTTTTGTTTTACTTTTGCATGCTGTAATAATGCAAATAAAACACACTTTACAAAAAAAGGACAAGCATTGTTTATGTAGAAAGAGAAACAGATAAGAACTAGGAAGCAGGCGTAGGTGCAGATTAGTGCAAAGAGAACAATTGATGGACAAAATGCAGAACAATGTCACAGATTCACCCGAGTACAGAGATTTGGACCTAAATCCATCGTCTTTTTGCTCACCATGCCATTCCAGTTTGGACCCAGCAATATGCAAATCAGTCTTGACCCTGCACCCAATGGGAACAGTCCAGCCCGAACTGCCAGGCCAGGTCCTCCCTGGACTGGAAACAAGCATCCTAGGACCAGTTTCGGATTTTCAGTCCTCATCAGCCAGTATAGCTTGACTCCAGTGGCACGGAGAGCATGGGACCCACGTCTGGGCATACCCATCCCACTCGGGGTGACAAATGCAAAAAGAACAATTGATGGACAGAATGCAGAACAATGTCACACATTCACCCCAGTACAGGGATCTGGGCCTAAATCCATCGTTTTTTTGCTCACCATGCCATTCCAGTTTGGACCCAGCCATATGCAAATCAGTCTTGACCCTGCGCCCAGTGGGAACAGTCCAGCCCGAACTGCCAGGCCAGGTCCTCCCTGGACTGGAAACAAGCACCCTAGGTCCGGTTTCGGGCTTTCAGCCCTCATCAGCCAGTATAGCTTGACTCCAGTGGCATGGAGAGCACGGGGCCCACGTCTGGGCATACCCGTCCCACTCGGGGTGACAAATGCAAAAAGAACAATTGATGGACAGAATGCAGAACAATGTCACACATTCACCCCAGTACAGAGATCTGGGCCTAAATCAATCGTTTTTTTGCTCACCATGCCATTCCAGTTTGGACCCAGCCATATGCAAATCAGTGTTGACCCTGCGCCCAATGGGAACAGTAGCAGATTAGTACAGGAATTAATAGCTACATACAGTCATTCTGAATGGTGAAAGGTTACATCAGCAGGGGTGTGCCAATTAAGGAGCAGATTACTCAAAGTTAATGCAACATAGCACAGCAAGGCAAGTTGCTGGGCTACATGAACAGGAGAGGGCTTAACAGCACCATATTTACAAAGTTATGGCACTGTTCAGCTTGTTTCTTGTTGGAAGGGATAGCTTCCTGCTCAAAAACAATCCTCATAGGCATATTCATCTTTCTATGTTCTACGGAAAGAGGACAAAACAAAGGGAAATGAAGAAATTTCTCCTAGTTACGCCTCTCATGTATGCATTTACCTTTATCTGTCTTTGCAACTGTGGAAAGAAAACTCCTACAGATCTCTCCACTAAAATATACCAAGGATTACTTGTGAGATTTACTTGTAGTTGTTGATCCAATTATTTGTGTCTCATTTCTCACTTCATGTTCTCTATGCTGCCTTTCAGACACCATCGAAAGCTGAGGATTCTGTCCGGACCGGTGCCGCTGCCTCTCTGCTGCCCCACGGGAGATATTTAACTCACACCTCTAGGAACATGCTGACAAACCATGCAGAATGCCGCTTCTCTTTCTTGCCTCCCACCTTCATCTCAACCCTTACACCAAATTCAATTCCAATTTTTCCAGTTGATAGCAGTGAACAGTTGGGTCCAGTTTCTCGGTTTAATCAGCATAGGTCATCTAGACAGACCCCAAAGAGAGTTACCACACAGATCTGTGGAAATGTTGGTCATCTCAAGGTATCTATACGGGGTGTTGAAATATTGGGGAGAATGAAGCTCAGAGTTGGAAAGGCGTAGTTGGCTATCTGCCTACATAAGTGCCTATGAATGACATTCATGGCTGATGTAGAAGAGGTAATCGACACCCTTTGGGTGCAGCAAGGGGTAGCATGCTATCTCCATCTTGCCGTTTGGCACTCGCGGTCTTGCCGGTGATAACTCTGGTCTCTTGGCAGCGGTAGGAAACAACTTACCCTTCCTCAGCCTCTCAGCAGCAAACAGGCTGCTGTTGAGGAACAAATGGTGGGACAAGGAGTGTAGCCTTTGATGTCATAAGATGTCAAAGGGCACTTGATATCAACATTTTGGTGACCGACATCCCCGGAGCTTGTCAGGTCTCTTTGTTTCTCTATTACGTATCTGCCTCTTAGAAAGGCACCCTGATAGATGTTTTTATTATGGCAACATGAACAGTGTACACACCATTAGAAAGTATAACAGTAAATCTATTACACTGCTGAATATTGAGGTTTAGGTTGTCTCATGGCTGAGGCCACGCGTGTGTCTTTCGACCACCCTCATTTAGTAGTGCAATAAATAAGATGTCAAGCAATCTATAGGCCTACAGATTCATTTTGAAACTCCTCCTGCACCAGCAGTGAGCATTATATTGACAAAACAGCTCAGTGAAACGAGGGCCTTGAGTGAGTGCACGAGTCATGTTGGGGTGCATACTGTTCATCGCAGGTGTTCCAACCAGAAACAAGGCAATAGTCAGATTTATTTACACATTCTGCCGTAATAAGATGCCTTTATCAGGATTTTTTAATCTGAGCAATATGGCAAAATATATGTGTATATAATATTTTTATACATGTATATATTATGAAAGGTTGCATTTTGGATCAGCCTGAGGAGGTATGGGTTGCCAGTATTGAAACTATTGCCTTGGCTTTCAGTATGGGGCTTGGCAAGGGTCTGTGCCTTGATTGCATGTCTTTTTATATAGGCTTGCACCCTTCTGGTGAAGACACCAAGGGGAAATGGGAGAGGATACCCTTCATCAAACCCTTGGAGGTGATTTACACTTGAAGATATTTCTGCACATAGGGTGTACCAATGGCGGGATGGCATAATTTGCAAATGATACGAAGCTCTTCCTAATGAGTACCGACCCGTGCTACAGTGCACACTGGCCTTCGTCACTTGTTTCACTCCCAGTGCTATGACCCTACTGAGGTTTGATTCATGTAGGGACCTCCTTCACAAGTATTATGGTCATCCATAAAAGTATTCTAACACAATATTGCGTTTTAAATATCGACCTGCCAGCATATCGTTTCCAGAAAATTACCTAGGACATTATCATGAAATTTCACATCTACGTGCCTTAACACTCACACTCTCTCCCTCTCTCACACACACACACACACTCTCTCTCTATGTATGTATATATATATATATATATTATGTACATATATATGTATATATACACACACCACACACACACACACATATATATGTCTATATATATATATATATATATATTTCTACACATATACACACACACACACATATATATATATATTCTTCAAGATGTGGATGTGGACTAGTACACCTATACTTATTTATACATACTTTCACAATATAGTAATTGATATCCAGCACTCGATACTTTGGCAGGACGATATAGTGTCACTTGCTATTGTGACATAAAACCGTCTGTAATAGTCTCAAAAGCAAGGAAGAGCCCATTCCAGCATGCATAGTATTGGTGGGACCTTTACATACCTATTCATTTACTTATTTATTTAAAACACATATTTATTTCGTTTTATTTTCTCATAGGGCACACTGAGCACTGTATGTCACTGATTTGGGGCTGTGGGATCTAAAATCTCTCATACGCAAAGTGAGTCGTACTCAAAGTGTTTTGCATTTTTAGGCTTTGTGAAACAGTTTGTGACTTACATTCTGTTTCTGCTCTCTAAGACAACTAATAGCGCTGGATTGCATGAGGTGCCCAAGTGATGCTAAACTATAGCATACTATTTATTTATTTTTTGATAGGGCCCTCTCTACAAGCCAATTTGTCTATAGGCCCATATAGGAAGGCTGAGTAATTTAGTTCAATTTTTTTCTGCAGCGGTCATTGCTGCTTCGTGGCACCAAAGTCTTGTACTCATGTTTTTATCGATAAATACTAAGGGGCCTATTTACAAAGGTACATTTTAATGTGTATATTTACTCACGTTTATTTACTATTAAACCTAGGTGTAACCCTACACTTTTTGGCCATTCATCATTTCCGAGTGTAGATTTGCATGTCTCTAGCCTCCTACAACAGGATTTACGTTTCAAGTTACTTCAAGTAAGTTTGCATACATAGGTGGTGTTCTCTGGCACTCTGGAAGAGATCCCCAGATGGGTAAAATATATGGAAATTATCAAAGTTTATCATTCATTTAAAAAACGTTTTTGAATATTTTAATGTGAAATATAAATATACATTTTAAATATTTATTTTTGAGCTAGAATTAATTAAATAAAATGTTATAGCACATTAACTTATAATTTTATATAAGTAATTCATTTAAATATACCAATTTAATTTATAAATATAATTTAAAAATACTTTTTTCCAAATCCCTCCCTCAGCAAGATTTGTATTTAATATATAACAACATTTGTTACAAATTGTTTAAATAATTTAAATTATTTATATTTTAAAAATACTTTATTATTATCTTTAAATAATAAATAATTACACAGAATTTATTTGTAACCTTAATAACATACATATGTACATAGTTTAAATGTTGAAATATTTTCATTATTTTAACATTAGCTCCTATGGAATATTATTTTATTTCCCTGCCACCTTTCTTTTCTATGGGAGTGTGTTGCAGTATCTGAGAAAGGCTGGACTGAAGTACATTTACACCTGTTAGAACACCTTTAAAGCTGTAGTAGCTTTAGAAGTGTAGTTTGTGAATAAAATCGACTTACTCATTTGTGGGTGTGTTTTGTATTAGCATGTTCCTCGCAAAACCTCTCCTTAAATTTCCTTAAACCCTTCCATTTAGTAGTAAATAGGCAAATATGCTCCATTTTCCAGCTACTCCCTCCTACCCTTAATACTGAAAAGTATACCTACTTGCACAGAGGTCTCCACTACCATGGCAGAGATAGCTGACCAGAAAAGATATGAGAGGCAGAGCAGAGGTCTCTGGCCATACCCTTGTAAATAGCCCGTTGCAATATGTTAACAGTACTACTGTGCTACTACTTGACATACTAAAAAATGCAGTTTTTGAATAGGCCTTCAAGCCCCTGATTATGTGTGCCCTGAGGGACTCCACATTTAGATGTAAATGCATGGGATCTGCAAGAGCCCAGCTGAACTATCTGTGATCTATCCTTTAGAAAAGAGTCCAGACCCTAAGAGCCCTAGAATGTAGGTCGAATTCATGTAATGTATCAATCAGCAGCCTGTGGGAAACAGTGTCAAAAGCTGCAGACAGGTCATGTAGGATCAGGGCTGTAGCTTTGCCCTGATCCACAACTGACTCAATATCATCCAGTATGGCCAGAACGTAGACTATTATTGGGCCGAAAACCTGTCTGTGAGGGGTCCAAATGTTACTTTACGTACCCTTTAAAGTACTACTACCAGTAAGTATAAAAGTACCTTTTAGCGAGGGATACTCTCATACTTTCTCTCTCTTATTTTTACTTTTTCACAAAGTCCTTGAAAAGGTAACTCAATGGAACCAACTTCATACGAAATGCACTATGTCACTAATGGCAGTGCGCCATAACACACATGCGGCTAAAAACCTCCAATGCATTGATGTTTTTTGCATCTGCAAAAACTAAGCAACATATTACAGATGGTAAATCTACATCCAAACTTTTCAAAAGTACATTTTTGGCCATAATCGCAGAAAATGTGTACATCGTCTCTTCATTGATGTACACTTATAATTTGCTTTAGTAACATATTTTCAGGGGTTCGCAGAATACTGATGAGTACTCCATGAAAATCTATGCACACTATAGCTACCCAGGCATACTAGTGTCCAGTGAGTATTTGCCTTGTGAGTCATCCACTATAAGTGTAGTACTAACATTTATTGTTGTTAGAATATGATTTGACGTCAATATTGTGTCCTTAATAAATATCGCCCCATAGGAGCCAATAACAGAAAGTCTATACCCAGGTGATCGTTTTTTGGATGATATTCTGATACATAACCTCTACTGTAGCAGGCCTCATGAAATATGGGCTGTCCCAGTCTGAAAAGGTATTTACTACTACTTTTTACCCACTTCTTTTCACAGGGTGGGAACAAAACATGCACAACCTTTGTTAATTCCCTGAAAATTATGTTTGTCAGTGTGAACAAACGCTTGGCTAGACAATGACCCAGGAATGCTCCATAATTTCCCACATGATTTCTCCTATAGAAAATATATCTATAGAAAATCCACAGTCTACCAAACTGGCTCATTACACACACAGTAGAAAATTCATAGAAATATTTAAATAAAATCTCCAAACTGGCATAATACACATAATTGTACTTCCAGTCATCTGCTCTAAATAGATGCTGATTCTCTGAATCTGTATAATGAATTTTTCCACCATTTGATCAGTTTTATTTCCTCACACACACAAGTGTAAAAAACGTTGTGATCCGATCATTGATTTTCTGCTTCATTCCCTTGATGGAAATGCCTTGGTACATGACTAGGTGAGAGATTCTGACCTTGTAGAGGCAAAGCCCTTGGTTTGTCACAGGGCAAGCCATGAAACAATGTTGCGTAGCTTTGCTATTGCAGAGAAATAATCCTTCCTGATGCAAAATGTAGTATTTGCTTGTGTTGGGTACCACACTCTCTCAACATGGACATCACTCAAGGGTCGCCACGGGTTTCTCCTGCTACCCTTGGATTATTCTTTGGTACTCCAGCCACTTCCCTCACATGTCCTGGTCTCCGGAGGCATGGAGACCATCAGGAACAGAAAGTAAACAAGTGGTCTGACAAACCCCATTAGTGACTGCAGTTTTTGCTATTAAACTCGTCCCTCCACAACACATTTGAAGTTATTGAGGGGTGAAGTGTGGGACAAGAAATTAAATCATGATGGCATTAAGAATCAAAGGGTGCACAATGCCACTTCCCTACTTTTAGAATGTAGGTGAATGTCCTTCAAACACAACTACAGAGTGCCAGAAACATACTCTATTTTTGTATGGTGCAACATGGGGCATGCATAATTTTACATGGACTCTTTTGGTTACTTGCTCTGCTGTGGAAAGGAGACTGACTGACAGCCCTTGCAAAACAATTGCTCTATGGATTACAGCACATGGAGAGTGAGGAGGGAGCAGATCTCAAGAAATTACAGAGCCACTAACTGTAACAAGGAGTGAAGCACTCAGTTTATCACCATATAGGGAGAAAGCAAGTTGGGTCAGGGTTGGGGAAGTGAGAGTGACTGAGAACCCCCAAGGACAGAAGTGCTCTGTGTGTCCTAGGAAAAATCACTGCGAAGTGGCCCGTGCAATGTGGGACACCGTCAGCCAGACATTGCCTTTTAGTCAAAAATGTTTTGCTTTTTGGTATTTTTGAGCCCTCATTTAGAATTAAACTGCAAGACCAGAATGGAACATAATTTTACGTAAAACCCCATCAGTGGTGAATGGCGTCATGCATGAAATAGAAACACTGGGTAGATCTTAGGATATGTTCAGTGCAGGTGGGAGCAGGGCAGGGAAGTTGAGAGACTGCACCCAACTGCATCATGACCATCTGGAGCCATTGCCTAACCCTACTTCTGCCAGCGTTGCCTTGTCCCTGTCTTGTCCCTGTCATGAAATTCCCTCATCTCTCTTCCCCCTCACCTGCTTGAGCCTCTTCCTATATCCCTCATGTTTCACAATGACTGGGGAATGTAAACCCACTGTTCGTTGCCAAATGAACTCTCAAACTAAAGCCCTTACTACAGAAAGTGACTTGTTTTCTGTGCATCCCCTTGCTTTCTCTGAGGAGTGCCTCACAATGGACAAAGCACCAGATGCTGCAACAGTCGCCATTTTATGAGTCGTTGAACTGGGGTTGGATCAGATATCTGTGGCCCCACACTGGCAAGAAAGACACAAAGAACTATCATGAATTGCATCTGGAATGGGGTCTCCTTCTGAAATGGGGTTTCCATAGTGGTGATCGCTGGGTCGCTAGTGGAGTACCACAGTATTTGACATGATCACACTTACTCGGTTCTGGTTGTTGATGGTGGTGGTAAGCTTTATACTCAGCCCTTTATGTGAGCAGGCGCTGTCTGCCTTTCTCTTCAAACATTTCTCTTTTTAGAAAACAGAGCACCGCCACCTTTCAGTGGTACTCCAAGCTCTGCATTGGACATTAGTGGGACTACTCTGCAGGCCTGCAATGCTTTTAGTAGGACAATGCCGGCATTCCCCATCGAACCTGCCATACTTTTAATGAAACAATGCTGGCACTTTATTTCAAACCTGACATATTTGGAATTGGACAATTGTAGCTGAATCAACACTTCACCGAAGGAAGCGCGAACTGTCACACACGTCTGTGTTACACACTTCCTGTGCCTGCTGGGATGTCTTGTTACCTTCTTGAGTAAGTCAGATGAGGTGGTAGAAAGGTCATGGTTACTTTTGGATGGAAAACATACAATGGTATCTGAAGCGTGAACTGAATAATGACAGCCTGGATTACGGCATGTAAAGCTAACCACCATGGAGTCAATGTGTTAAGAGGCCTAGTGCTGTACAGCTTGGTGTAGATATCATTAGTATAGCAGGTACAGTGTCACCAGTTCCCAGGGGTATGATGGGCCCATTTCACTCCAAATCTGGCAGCCTTTTACTACCCAGGTAGGGCAGGTAGGTGAGCCAATTTCATTATGGCCCATGGCACCATTGCTATGCCACTATGACTAGTTCTGAGCTCTATATGAAAAGTGATGCCCCCACTTTGATTCAAAGATCCAGAAGTCAGATCTTCTCTTCGGTAAGGGTTAAAGATGGAAAACTGCCCATCTTGATTGGATTATGTAAGAAAGATTGTTCAGTATGTTGAGCCTCTGCTATGTTGATCTTTGTTTAATCTAGGTTTCAAGGGTTGAACTCACGCATTGTTCGAATCTTCCTTCTGCTCCTAAATTAAAATAGAATCATTAAGTTATGTATTAATAACAGCCATTATTTAATTACCAAGAAATAATTCAGATTAGAGGTATGTGGTTGACATAATAGCTTGCTTTGTTCATAGTAGAGTTCCCATTACAAACTCTAGGCTTGGCTTTCCAAGAGAGACCTAAAGAAAATAAGGTCAGAATGGATGTCAATGAGAGAGAAATGAGAGAGTGATAGTGAAAAAGTACCCACACCTCTACAGAGACAGTGCCCGAGAAAGAGAGAGCTGACAGGGAGATAGTAATCTCTGCCAGCATTAAGAAACCCAAGGCGTGCCAGTTTTTTTAGTGGCACTAATGGTCCTGCCACTCTTAGCATCTCCAGATTGTACTGCAATCAAGTTCTCCTCTGATGGTGAGCAAAGCGTCTTTGCCCTATAGGCCCATCCAGGCCTTGTCAAGAAAGTTTCAAAACAGAGGATGGTGTGGTATGTGGAAAAAGCATCACTGGAAGTATCTGCATTCTAGAGATGGATTTATGAAAGATTATCCATTAGAGTACATATATTTCTAGAGAAGTGCGTCTAGGAAGAGAGCAGAAAGGAGCCCAGATGTAAGCCCCCAGAGTTGTATACATTATGCTGATAGGTTATGCACAGAGCCCTACTACTAGTAATCCAGAACCTGTCAACATCTGATGAAAAGCCCAGTGACTTTAAGGGATAGCCATGAGTGAGGGTGGGAGAGGGTGCACAAGCTTGCACTTTAAGCACATGTTATAATCTAAAGGTCAGAGGTAGCCTGGCCCATAGGTATAGTAGAATATCTCACAGTAATATTACTGAAATATCAATAGGGATACCTCAGATTCTGTCAGACTCGACCTATAGCAACCCTTCTGTGTCACTCAGGAGACAGCACTGAGCTTCAGTCGTAATGTGCTGAAACAAAAAGCTTTGATTGTAAAATAAATTAGAAATGTCAATATTATGCCACAGTGCAGGAACACGTTGGGTATAAAACCAAATTATATAAGATGTAAAGCCTGCAGGCCAACAGTTAGACAACACATTAGAAATTAAAATAAAGGATTAGGCATAATGCACTTAATAGAGGAGAAACAGAAATGCCAGACATGTTATACAGCTCAAAATGGGGATAGTTAAGTTGTCACACAGACATTTATGAGAGAAGATTTGCATATACCAAATAAACACAGTTAGAAGACATAGGTTTTGTGGTAGATCAGCAGATGAGAGAATTCATTGAACAACTTGAGCAGGTAGGCAGAGGGAGTGAAAACTGGAAGCAGGAAGCACACATATGTATTGTGGAAAAAATACATCTTAGACAAGACCTTAAGTTTATATTTGGTTATACAGAATATAATCAATCATACAGAACAAATAAGGGATTGAAGTCCCATACCAGAGAGCTGAACATGCGGCTCATTGCCATTCCCAAAGGCACTATGCCTCTAGTCTTGGGGTTTTCTCCATAGACTATTGAGATTTAGCTCTGTAGCCAAGACGATCATTTAAGTGAACAAACACCATACGATTCAGATACATTAGATGAAAAAAGGAAATACAAGGACTGGCAACGTGGAGTCCTTGTGATATTGAGCCATGTAGTTACCCAATACCGGAGACATATCAGTGATGCTTAGAAGATAGTCAGGTATAAAGACTAGTGTGAGTATGCTCAGAAGACATAATCTACCTATAATATATGAGACAATGTGTTGTCGATATTACCTAGACAAAGGGCAAACAAGGTGATGATATTGAGTAAATATACAAAGGTGTTAATGTTTTTGATGCTCTCTATAAAGAGACAAAGAAGATAATGTTTTGAAGATGTCAAGTCAAAGGCCAAAGGAAATAATGGTTTAAAGTCTCTGCCCTGAAGAGAATGCTAAAAAGCTATAAAATAACACAGAGGTAATATTTTGAAGATATCAAATCAATGCACAACCAAGCTGATGCTTTAAAGATATCAGGTCATCAAAAACATAATTCTTTAAAGATATAGAGTCAGCACCTTAAACAGGTAAGAGGTAATGTTTTCACCTAACATTCATTAGTGATCTGATATGGAGCCAAAACATGAAAGAGGTAATGCTCTGAAGGTATAGCCACCAGTGGGAAAGTAATGCTTTAGATAAATGTAATGAAATTAACTTTGAGGTAGTCGTTTATAGATTGGAACCAACAAACAAAGAAGAGAATTTTTTGAAGATGCAGACGAAACACCCAGAGAAGATAACATATTACGGTATTAGTCCATCACAGAAAGGAAACAATGCTTTGAAAATATCAAATGAATACAGAGCAAAGGTGTATTTGAAGACATCCAGCTAACCCACGAAGGAGAGCAACACACAACAGAGATATTGTGTTGAAGATATTGAGTCACTATATAAGGTAGATCATGCTTAGACAACATCAGCCCTCATTATGAGTGGCCAGGTGTTAAGTGTCATACTTTTCACACCTGATAAATAACAATACTGGAGGGTGCGGTAAATAGCACCTATTATGAGTGTTTTCTCTAAAAAGAGGGTGACATGGATTTTGGTGCTTACTGCCCCAAATCCGCATATCCCCATAATTACGGGGTATTTTCCTCCCATTAATTCTGGAAGATTTAACCTATCAAAATTTTACGGGGGAATCTGTTTTTCTAGCACATCTGGTATATATCGGGTGGCATAAAAAACACAAAATCCATAATTCCGATGCAGCTACTGCACATATGGGTAATTATCAGTCAACTCATAATGAGGGTGGGCCATAGATTAAATACACTATGTGGAAAGAAGGAAATCAGTGAAGAGACTAACCTGACAAATAAATGTGGAACTGCTTTTAAGATATGGAACCAACACAAGAAGAGAATGATTTCAAGATCTAGAATCTAAACACACAGACGACAAGCCCCAAAGAAGTAATTGAAACAATGCAACAGCAACTTCTTGAGCTCACTTTTAAGCAATGGTGTTTGCCAGTTTTTGCAGATTCAATCTTTTCCGTACATTTGACATGTGACCCATTGAATCCTGGGCAAAAGCCTTCTCTGGAATTTATGGCTGATACTTTGTTTCTAGGATATCAAGATTTGACAAGTTTCAAAAAGGACTTTGTTTATTCTTGTTCTTTCATTCAATAAAAAAGCAAACTTAAAAAAATATAAATATATAAATATATGTAAAACTGAAACCATTAAAGTCGCAGTATTACTGCTCCGAATCTCACGGTATTTTTACATGGTTGAAATGTGATGTATTTTGACAATTTGTCTGTAAATAATTACATTTGCTGTTCTGAAGTGCGAATTTAAAAAAACAATGTTTTTTCATTAAGGGTGTATGTTCACCAAAAACATTAAAACAAGGTCTTCTACTGAGAGGATTGCGGAGAAGTTCTCAAGCTCCATATTTTGTGTACAACGTATTATTAACACAGTAAGAGAGCAATAGAGAAATAGATGCGTTTCTAAGCTAAACTGGTTGATTGATTGATTGATGTGAAACTTATATAGCGCAACTGTCGCCCTACGGGTATCCTGGCGCTTTAGACTGGAGAAACATACCAAGGGACAGTGGGAGAATCAAGGGAAGGGCGCAGGTTTAGACTTTGGGATACAGCCAGGTTTTAAGCCCCTTGCGAAATTCGAGCAGGGAATTGCACTGCCTTAGATTCTGAGGGAGTTTATTCCACATGCTAGAAACCACTATGCTGAAAGCCCTTCCGCCCACCATGGAGCGTTTAAATCTCGGGACTACCAATAGACCAGCTGTGGATGAACGGAGCTGCCTGATGGGTTGATGACGAGCAAACTTTGCCTGTAGGGGGACTGGACGCAGTCCATGCACTGCTCTGAAAACCAGACACAGGGACTTAAAGGAGACCCTTTCCTTGACAGGTAGCCAATGTAGGTCCCTCAGTGCTCCAGTAGCCGAGGAGCTGCGTCGCCTATCAAGAACTAATTTGGCTGCAGCTGACTGGATCCTTTGCAATCCCTGGAAGATATACTGCGGGGCCCCCAAATATAGGGAATTGCAATAGTCCAGCCTGCTTAGCACCGTACTGCGTACCACCGTAGCTCGCGACTCCCTAGGAAGTAAGGGTAGAATGCTGCGTAGCAGACGTAGAAGGGCAAAGCAAACGTTAGCGGTCTTATTAGCCTGGGATACCATCTGGAGGTCATCATCAATAATCACCCCGAGATTGCGTACCTTGCTGACCGGAATTAGAGGTTCTTCCTCTGGAGTAAGTCTGAACTCAGAGGGAAGATGTTTAGGTATCCTGGAAGGCGAGCAGAAGACCACCTCCGTTTTTCCACTATTGAAGTGTAAAGAGTTCCTTCTGAGCCAGTCCGTGGTCTGCTGCATACATTGCTAGAATAAATCCATAGACAATGCGTCATCCCCTTCTAAGGAGAAGGCCAGCTGCGTGTCATCAGCATAATTCACCAGGTTGACTCCAAAAGATTTAATTAGAGGGAACAGGGGCCGCAAATAGATGTTAAAAAGAATGGGACTAATCGCAGATCCCTGCGCCACCCCGTGCACAACTGGAGACCTGCTGGAGAAGAAAGGTGTTAAGGTGACTACCTGCTGTCTACCTTCTAGGTAGGATTGAAGCCATTGCAGCGCCCTGCCTTTAACACCTATCAGCTTTAGTCTCTCCACTAGAACTGGGTGGCTCACCGTGTCGAACGCGGCCGACATGTTGAGAAGCACTAAAATCATGGCATTCCCATTGTCGGCATGCATTCGAAGGTTGTCCAGCATGGTAGTCAGAGCCGTCTCAGTTCCATGGCCAGGACGAAAGCCAAACTGGTCACTGTCAAGCAGGTGGTTCTCCTCCAGAAAGCAGGACAATGTCTTGCTCACTGTTTTTTCAAGGATTTTCGCCGGATATGGTAAAAGCGAGATAGGCCTAAAGTTAGCTGGTATCAAGGGGTCCAGATTCGGTTTCTTAATCAGTGGGGTCACCACTGCTAGTTTCCAACAATCCAGCACAGATCCAGCCTCCAAGGACTGGTTACAGATCAGCCTCAACCATGGAAAGGTATTACGACCATATGATTTCCATATTTTGTGAGGGAAAGGATCTAAAGGGGAGCCAGAGGACACACTTTGTACCAGGCTGTCAAAGGCCACTTGAGATAGAGTTTGAAAGCTGTCAAGGGTCGCAGTCAGTGGTAGATCTCCATCACCCGAACTACCTATCTCCTCCGTACCATCCTGAGTGTTGTCCTGTAGCGTGTTGACTATGTTAGCGATTTTTTCCTGGAAAAAGGAGGCAATTTCATTACATAGGGCTTGCGAGGGAGCTACTCTATTATTCATGCAAGCCGGGGTAGAGAGGTCCCGGACAATCCTAAAAAGGGCTTTAGTCCTGTTCGATGCCTGAGAAATTGAGCTGGCATAGACATCTGCCTTGGACCTCAAGATTAGAGCTTTGTATTGTTGTTGAATCAGTCTCAAATCTTTTTTATCGTCCTCGGCATAGTTTTTCCTCCATTTCCTCTCTGCTTTCCTTCGGGAAAGTCTGAGTTGTTGCAACCCCTCGTTATACCAGGGTGCTGACCTTTTTCTCCCCTTCTTTAGTAGCTTTACAGGGATAATTTGATCTAAGATCTCAGTTATATGCCCAGTGAATGATCTATAGTTTTCATCCACTGACCTGGCGAAAGAGAAGTAGCTGACTTCCAGAGATGTAGTTAGGGAGTCAACTTTGGCCAGTTTGGCCCATTCTCTATCCTTCCTATAGGAGAACTGCTGGCTGGACTTATTCTTCAAACAAGGCATCATAATGTTCAGGCGTATAAGAGAATGGTCTGTCCAATTCAGGGGTGTTATATTTAGTATCCTAGTTGTCGCTGGATTAGCGAATACCAGGTCCAGGATATGCCCCTTCTGATGTGTTGGATTTACCACCAATTGGTGGAGATTCAGGTTGGTGCATGTATACTGAAGGTCCCGCAGTTGGCCACAAAGACATCCATCTTCTCTGAGGTTAAAGTCACCTAGTATAATCATATTAGAATGCGCAAGTTTTAGGTTAATGATAGTGTCAGCGAGAAGGTGTAAGTGTGTGGTCGCACCCGGGGGCCTATAGCATAGCATCCCCGTGAGTATGCTCCCGCTAGGAGACTGTAATGAGAATCCCATTATTTCTATCCCGCCTACCTCATCAATCTGAAAGGGTATAAAGTCTAGAGTCTCTTTGAAAATCAATCCCACTCCACCTCCTCTACCCGTAATTCGAGGTTTGTGGATGATTTTATATCCACTAGGGCAGGCACTGCTCATTCCTACAGTCGACTCTGCAGTGGTCCACGTTTCCGTTATAAAGAGTGCATCTAACACCAGGTCTTCCAGGAGGCCCAAGATCTCCGAGGAATGCTTAACAAGCGAACGGCTATTTATCACCCCGCAGGTGAGGGTAGTTCCCGTTATTACCTCAGCACACATTGTCTGGAGGTTGTAGCCTTCGGATATATTCAACCGCAGTAGTTGTTCTCTGCCATATGTCAACCGCCCTTGGTGGCCTTCTAAGCTAGCAGCGTTGCTAGCGCTGGGAGCGTCCGGGGCGCGGACGGGCGCAGACGGGCTTGCCTCTGGCGCGCCTCCGGCGCGCCAACGGTGCGCCTGCTGCGCGCGCGCGCGCTTGCATTTACCGACTTAAATAGGTCGGTGTAGATGTTCCCCAGCAGCTAGGACGCCTCCCAAGATGGCGTCTGAGGATGGCAAAATGTCAGGCTCCCACACCCAAGATGGCGCTTCCAGTAATAGCGAGTGTTACCACGCTAAACCAGCGTGTGAGATATCGTTTTTTACAGTGCAGGTAAGCGGAATGGCAGTGTGTGTGACAGTTTTGGCAAAACTATTAAAACGCAAAGTACACAATATCAGGGCAGACAATAAACAATTAAAAACAAGGGAGAGCAGCACCTCTCGGCAAAGTGAGATTTAAAACAGGCAGCCACAGCAACTCTTTCACTCACGCTATCACTCTGGCAATGAACTCAGTCATCTGTGATGTGTTTGCAGATGAGCCTGTTATATTTCAAACCCAATGTGTGGCCATTCAAACTAATGCATACCAGTCTCTAACCCAACCTGGAACACTTTCAACATTCCAATTACTTATATCTATTCAATCCGCTACTCTTCTAAGCAAATATTTTGAGTATTCAATTCACTTTATGAATCTTTAGTCTAATATAGGGTCTTTCATATCAATCTGATATACTAAAACTCTGATGAGCGTCATACCCAATGTAGTGCATTCTTTCCAGCCATGAGCACTTCCAATCCAGTGAGATTCCAGTGCTCCCTATTGCACTTCAACCTTGCCCTAAATGCTTTCCACATAGCCTGCAACTCTCATAGCCTAATTCTTAGACTGTTCCAAACACTTGGTCAATTACTTACACCATGTAATGCACCTCTAACTCAAACTATGAGCTCTCAAGCCTGTTCAACCCAGCCTGTTCCACTATCAACAATGTGAGCTACCTAACTGACTGATGAGATGCCATTAAAATTCACCCTAATGGAGAGTCAACAATCCCTAGTTTACATTGAGTCTGCCCAGTTGCACCCCAAGCCAGAACAAGTGCAATTTAAACACACCCAGATTCATATACATCCCAACTAGTGTTTTCCAAACCTAACTGATGAGTTTTTATTCCAGACTGATACTCTTCCAACATGTCTTGTGCTCCTAAAATTCAGTGTCTTAGATGTCCCTCCCACCCTGATGCACTTCTAACCCATTCTGATCCACTTCTAACCTTGCCTTGAAAACCGTTGATCTAGCCTGGTGCACTTCTGACTAAACTGTACAGTTCGGAGCGCACTCTGATTCACCACATGCCCCTCCTCAACAATAGTAACAATTCAATTAATTTGATGACCCTGAAAAGTATTAAGCCCAACCCAAGATGCTCAAACCTAACCAGATACACTTCTGAAAACCTAATACAGTTCCAGCTGGCCTTTATGCATTTGAAACCTTGATCCAATGAGTTTCCTTCAGTACTTGCTGCTGTTTCACTCCAATCATGAACATGTGTTTCCATTGGGTGAACTTTCAGTGTAAGGTAACCAAAACAAACCAAACCTAATCTAACCAGAAGTCAATCCAGTTTGGTGTATTTCCAATCTACCCTGTCCCACATGTTTCCATCCAAACCTAACCTTGTGCACTTCCAATCAAATTCAAAGAACTTTTAACCTGATCTTGTGAATGTAAACAAACTAGTATCTATTTCACAAAACAAAAGGGAACAACACAACCCTACACTCACAACAAGGCGTATGTGACGCACCTCTCTCTAGGCACTACCCGCCTGCCCTCCCCAAGTCAAACTAGTGTACGAGCTATTGGCTCTCTTGGTGTGCACTTCCACTGCCCCTGCTGTTCCCAAGGGGCGATTCCAATGATCAACATAGACTTCTGCCCACTGTGGATTTCACCACCTAATACAAATGTCCCAAAAACTTAAATAAACAAATGTCCATCCAGTAGTTGTCCGTTTTCAAATTTTCTTTATTCTTCTTTAATTTATGAAAAAAACACCGGGCAGCCAACGCATTTTGTTCTTGTAAAAAGAACTTTGTCAGGGCGATTCTTCTAGAGGTGATTGTATATTAGTAATCGAACGCGTGTTCAAAGATGGCTCGATTGCGAATTCTCCTGGCACTCCTTTATTATTTTAAGCCACCTCAGGCGTCCTTACCAGCTATTACGCCTATAATTCCAATATTTCTGGTATCCCTTTAAACTTGTGACTTCTTCCAAATAATTGGCTACTGTGCCCGTGGCAAAGTTTATCGAAGAACAACGATATCTCTTCTCAGGTGCTCAAAAAGAAGTTTAGGTAAGGACGCCTGAGCTGGCTTGAAATAATAAAGGAGTGCCAGGAGAATTCGCAATCAAGCCATCTTTGAACACGCGTTCGATTACTAATATACAATCACCTCTAGAAGAATCGCTCTGACGAAGTTCTTTTTACAAGAACGAAACGCGTTGGCTGCCTGTTTTTTTTTCCATAAATTAAAGAAGAATAAAGAAAATTTGAAAACGGACAACTACTGGATTGACATTTGTCTATTTACGTTTTTGGGACATTTGTATTAGGTGGTGCAATCCACAGTGGGCAGAAAACTAGTATCTATTAAATTCAAAATGGTGCACTTCCAAACCAACCAATACATTTTCAGAATTAATATACACAGTACTGGTGGTCAAAGTAGTCACACATTAATCCTATAGATATTCAGTTTGGTACAAATTGACAATATTGGATCCTAAATTAAGGTGCCCCTCAAGGTAACAAATGAAACACCCCACTACCCAGGATGTCACCTAAAAGAAGCTCAACCGAACTCCCATATTAGATCCATTAATACAAAAGATTGTACCTCGGCACTCTCCAAGTTCAAAGTTCTATTTGTTTATGGTTGTAAGCCTAAAAAATATATAGAAAAACCAATGTGACAACTCACAGGAAGTATTCGTCCAAGAGTATGAATTCAACAGAAATCAAGTTTTAATATCAGGTAACATTAAATTAGCCGTCTTGCACTAGAGATCTACAATCATGTCTAGGACACCAATATCTATAACAGTAGTAAACTCAATGCTTGTATAGTTTTGTTGGTTATTGTTAAACAGTTTTAGTTTCGGTGAGGCCCATGTTGCTGGCCGTGTGCTGTGCCCTAAAATACGCCCCCTCCCACTCCTTGCTACTGAGTGTCCGACCTAGGTCCCTCTCCCAGTGCATGTGACTAGCGTTATACGTGTAAGTGTTGTGAGTGAGGAGAATCTTATAGAGATCTGAGATTAGTTTCTTGTCCGATGTTCGTGTGATGAGAGAACGTTTATAAGGGGTAAGATGTCTCTGTGATTTGTTGTTGGGGTGTGACACCCAGTGTTCGAGTTGCAAATAGTGCAACCTTTCTGATTCAGGGATTAAATATCCAGATCGAACTTGGGGAAAGGAGATCACCACTTGTTCATCATATAGATGGATTAAGGCATGACACTCCGTAGCATGCCAGTGTGTGAAGGTGGTCTCCCCCAGCCCCGGTCCGAACTCTGGAATGTCAAAGAGTGGAGTGAGAGGAGAGGGAAATGTAGTCAACCCATGTCTTGTGTTGACCTGGTCGCACACCGTTAGCATAGATCGTGTAATGAGGGAAGCATATAGATTAGGGGGCCTGTGCTGCTTCTTCAGGAAGGGGATCTTTCTGAGGGACTTACCCGCCACCGCTCTGTCCTGCAAGAGCCAGTGTTTCTCGGACTCAGTGCGATTCCATTCAACTAAGTGCCGTACCTTCGTAGCTTTGTAGTAGAGGTGGAAGTCAGGGACCCCTAACCCGCCTTCGGCAGGTGGACGAGTGCTAATGAGCTTCTTCATCCGTGGCTTACGGCTCTGCCATATGAAGAGGGAGAGTTCCGACTGTACCCGATTTAGCCATCCCGCTGGAGGCTGTAGGGGAAGCGTCTGAAACAAGTACAGGATCTTGGGTAGATTGGTCATTTTAACAGCTGCTATCCTTCCTAGCCACGAAATAGGGTAGTGCTTCCACTGCTTCAGGTCTGAGCGAATTTGAGTGTGTAGCTTGGCGTAATTAACGCAGTAGTTTGGAGGGTAGGCGCCAACTGGAGTCCCAGGTATGGGACCGTATCCTTTGTCCACTGTATGGAGTGCTGCCATTGAATGCGGGCCTGCAGATGTGACAGCAAGAGGTTGAGTGCCACCGACTTCCCGACATTGACTTTAAGCCCTGAAGCACACGCAAAAGAGTCAAGTTCTGACAGGAAGGCCCCCAACGATACCTCAGGGTTCGAGAGGGTGACCAACACGTCAACCGCGTATAAACTGATGGAGTGTACGTCCCCTCCAAATTGGATCCAGTGATCTGTGGGTGCTCCCTAACCCTTTGGGCCATCGGCTCCATGTACATTGCAAAGAGCAGGGGTGACAAAGGATACCCCTGTCGTGTGCCTCTGCCTTTCGGGAACGGTGTCGAGGTGTGCCCGTTCACTCTAACGGACGCTGTAGGAAAGTGATAACAATTCAGAATTCAGGCCTTCATTTTCTCGCCGAGTCCAGCGTGAGTCAACACCTGCTCTAAGTAAGGTCAGTGGACTCTGTCGAAGGCATTCTCCGCATCGATGGTGAGGAGCATAAAACCTCCTGGAATCCATGACGCCTTCTTGATTAGGTGCAAGACCCCTTTGGTGTTGTCGCTTGTCTGCCTGTGTGGGATAAACCCCGTCTGATCAGGGTTATTCCTGGCATGTGAGTGGCTAATCGGCACGCCAAGATCCCGGTATATAATTGTAGGTCTATGTTCAGGAGGGAGATGGGGCGGTATGCCCCACAACTGGTTTTGTCCTTTCCAGGCTTAGAAATTACCACTATAGCTACCCTGAGCATTGATTCGGGGTTTGCCCCGGAGATGTGAAGGTATTAAAAAGCTTGATCAGAAGAGGTGCCAGTGTAGAGCAGAATTGTTTGTAAAAGGATGCAGTGTAACCAGCTGGTCCGGGGGATTTGGCTAACTGGAGTCTCGATATGGCCGCTATGACTTCCTCTATTCAGATATCCCCCTCAAGTTGCTCTGAGTGTAACGGGGCCAAGGTAGGGAGGTGCGCCTCTGTTAAATATGCGTCACAATCCATGTCCTCCAGCTTCTGCCCACCTACAGCTGGGTATAGAAGTTCTGAAATGTCTCAGCTATAGCTGCGTCCTCTGTGGCCAGGCTCCAGGTCTGGTTGCGGATTTGCTGCACCCCATGCGCCTGTTGGCCCTCGCGGAGCTTGTGCGCTAATAACCGCCCGCATCTGTCTCCCCCATATACAATGAGTGGCGTAGCCATAGCGCCGCGCATTCTGCTCTGTCCTGGTCTAGAGACGCTAATTGTGTCTGAGCTTTAGTTAGCTGGCGCCAAATCCTAGGAGCTCCTGTCCACTGATGTATTTGTTCTAGTTCCCTAGTTTTTTGTGTGAGTTCCTCCCTCTTTCGCCTGTGTTCCGCATTATCTGCCGCTGAGATAGCTATTAGCTCGCCCCTAATCACAGCTTTAAGTGCCTCCCATTGCGTAGCCAGGAGAGTGTCAGGATTAACATTGTGCAAGAGATAGTCCTCAATTGCCCGCTATATCTACTCGACCATGGCAGGGCGCTGCAGGAGAGAGTCCCAAAGGCGCCACTGCCGTGTGGGGGGCAGGGAGGGTGGCAGAGTGACAGTGTCCACTACAGAGCGTGGTCCGACAACGATGCCTAAAAATATATTTTAAAATTATTACATAATAGAGGCGTCGCAGAAAACATGATTAGTCTTGAATGTGTTTTTCCTTTCTGATCAAGTATAGTGTAACTTTGGGAGATGGTCCTTATTATCAATAGTGTGTATGGTACATGGTAATTGGAGTATAAATCAGTGAACTGACCCAAAGGTATGTTGTCGTTAAGGCCTTCAGTGTGTATTTTTAACCCAATGTTGTTCTTTCTCTAATAATTAGGATTCATGGTTCCCATGCTCCAGGACTGTGAAATACTAGCACAATAATATTTTATATGTGTTGTCCTTGTGCTGTGAGCATATAGAATTTTACGGCTGGGATCCAGACTACATCCCACGTGCCTTCTGATATCTCTGCCTCCAGCTCTCGCTACCACTTTTCCATGTACTTGAGTCTAATGGTCTGACTTGCTCTTATTAAAACATTGTGGACATGTGATATACATCTCAATATATTAGACTCAGAAAAACAACATTTTCCAAGAGATTTTTTTCCTTGGCCTCCCTCCCTCTGATTTATGTGGTTCTGAGTCAGCCCAATGAAGCATTAGAGTAGCCTGAAAGGATCCTCTGGAGACAAGCCAAAGCCTATTACACATTATCTCTATTGTTAATACTCTCATTATTGAATAGCTCAGTGAAAAACAGAGATGAGTTCCGTCTACATCCTCAGACTCTACCATCCATCATTCTTAGTGGAAAATCAGGGTTGTTGGGTTATTGGTGACATTGGAGAAGGGTATTTTGTGGCTCATTCTGTTGTACTACTTGTTGTATTCCAAATGAATCCTAGTGGAAATGAGGACATATGCACCTGGACATCTGGGATGGGGAATCCATTGAAGGTAATGTTGGGGCATTTCCAAACATTCTTACTCAACCAATAACCATGGTTTTAAGTATTGTCTGTCATTCCATTTTAAAGCTGATCTGATCTGTGCAGCTGTGACATATGTTTCCACATTCAGCAAATCAATTCTGCTTTCTCTTGTAGCTTTAAATGACTTTGACTTCAGGACTCTGCCACATAAAATTATTAATTTCCACTGTATAGTCTTATGTATTCCCTTAGGAACCTCAACAGTGGTGCCTGTGCTATATACATGAATCTTGTGTTGAAATTCATTTTAATTGATGAGATTCACCCAATCCAGGAAATTTCCAGCTTCCCCACCTTTGCAGATCTTTGTTCAGTGTTTTTGATATTAGTTGTACATTACAACCATAGAGACTGGTCAGTCGGGCGTGGGAGCTATTTCCCTAGATACTTAATTGGATCATTAGTATGTTTGCAGTTATCCTCAGCTAGGGGATTAGTGTTGAGCCCAGAAAGGTCACAAATGCTCATTCCATTGTATTTTGAGTAGTAAACCTTAAACTCGGATACCTTGGAGGAGCTCTGGAGTTCATCAATCAAAGCTGGGATGCACGTTTGCAGCTGAGTAATACAACAGAGGATATTGTCTGTAATATAGCCAACTTGTGATGACCTCTACTTATATAATGTAAGGATTATAATGAATGAGTTTGGCAAGCGGCTCGATAGATAAGGTAAAAATGAGGGTAGAAAAAGGGAAGCCTTGTCTGGTGCCTTTACTCAGGGTCAGAGAAGGGAAAAGAACCCCATTTAATTCTGTTCTGGTCCCTGAGTTTTTGACATTACCAAGGATATATGTTTGCATCTGTCTGTCTAACTCTCTCATGACCAAAGTCTTTGTAAAAAACCTCCATTCTTCCTATCAAAGGCCTTTTCATCATCTAATAAGAGGACGAGGGATTTATGTTTTCTATATTCTGCTATGCTTGTAAAATCCACTGCTAAGCATATATTTCGAACACATCTCATTTGGTATCTCGAGATTAAAGCGGACCAGAATGAGTTTAACTGGGATTTTGGTAAGTAGATTAACATATCCATTTAATAGTACAATTGGCCTCTAAGATCTACTTTTGGTTGGGGCCTTGTCTGTTTTTAGCAGCAGGGTGCAGCTACTTTTTCCAGGTGAAACAAACAATTGAAAACTTTGGTCAGGGTTTCTGCTTAGACATCTTAGTTAGCCCTATAGAAAGTTGTAGAAAGCAAGGCTTCTTTAATCAGTGTTCTCCAAAACAAGTTAGTGTTTTTTTCTTTGAAAGTCCCTGACAGCCAAACTGCCTAGGAAAATTCTGCTCCCAAATGTGCTCTTCAAATTGCATATTAGCATGAAACTAACACAGATGAGTTTGGATGCCTATTACAAAAGTAAACACAGCACATGACAGAAACACACAAGGAGTGGCATGAATTCACAAGTGACACAGGTAACAGCGGAAGGAACAGGATGGGAATAAAGACCACAACAAAGGATATGAGCAACAGGGGAACATCAAACAAAAAGAACTATGGCAGTCATTTATTTCTTTAAACTAAGTGTGAATTACAACACATCAGTGCATAAAGTATAGAAACAAGAACTTTGAGATGGATCGATATGAGTCGCAGTCCTCTGGGTGTTGGGGACAAGTAATCTTGTGTGTTGTGCAACTTAACAACACTAAACTTTCTTTTGCATTCTCATTGCACCCTGAAGCAGTGCTCTTCTTTTCAGCCTCATTAACTATTGATCCTTCCAATATCTCCTGATCAAATTGGTCAGAGATGGAATATTCAAATCTTGTAATGTTGGCGACCCTTCCATGCTTTAGATATAGAGAAATTGTCATGGTTCTCAAATCAGAAAACTTCCCTTGTTCGTAATCTTTCACCATTTGTGTTTTGACAACTCTGTTGAGATTCTATCATTTGCCATTATCAAGCTTCACAAAGGTGAATTAGCTTGGAACTTTTAGAATATTTTAACAAACCCTTGAAGACATGCCTAGGTTGCTTGACTTTAACACAATCATCCTTTTTTAAAGTAACTTCTTTACCACTGTTTTTCTTGCTATACCACACCTTGGATTCCTTTTGTTCCGCTGAAAAATTCTTCTTGCCAGTTCAATAATTTTTTAATCAACTCCTGTATAATGTGTATGTATTAAACAACTAGGACATGTCTCTGAATGTGGAGAGTAATTCTTCAATAAAGCAAAAGGAGAAACTACTGTTCTAGAATGGGGTGTACGATGATCAGTACACATCCTCTCCTGCTAAAATATTTGTGCAGAAATTCCATTTGAACCTGATATCTGAACACGTTCTACAATAAAGTCTCTCAACTAATCCACTGTTAGTAAATGAATATAATGGTGAACGCTTGTGAGAAATTCTCCCATAACGTAAAAACTCATTCATTTTTAAGATGTATTTGCACGCCGTTTTGCGTGGTGATGGATAATGGAAAATCATATCTGTAAAAACAATATTAAAGGATCAAAAATACTTTCTCAGTGGGAAGATCTTTGATGGAAACCCACCTTCTCTCACCAATTTTGTTTGAATTAACTTCTTAACTCTTGTTAAGACATCATCCCTTTGCATTGCTTCAATCCAATCTTTCTTCCCAGTGCACTCCTACAACACATGAATGGCATCCAAAAAGCACGCTACAACTCAATCCTTATCACCTGACAGCAAGCTATTTTCATCTTCTTTAACTGGCCACCATGAAAGAATATCAACCCTGTAATTAAACCTTCAAGCAATATACTTAAAATTAAATGCAGCCAATTTTGACAAAATTGTTATTAGTCTTGCAGAAGCTTTACCAGTGCTTTTGTTTTCTGTTACTAGAAAAATATTTTTTTGGTGATCAGTATTTAATACAAAGTGATGACCTGACAAAACGTTCTTGTAATAGTCCATAGCCCACATACAGCCAAGAGCTTCCCTTTTCATAGTAGAATATGTTTGTTCAGCTAAGGAAAGTGTATGATATGTAAATGCTGTAGTTTTTTGTATGCCCTTGGAGTTGTTGTGCTAAAATTGCTCCGATACCAATGTTACTGCCATCCACAGTGAACGTAAATTTTGCAGATGCATCAAATGGGGTCAAGGCAGGTTCTTCTATTATTCTGGTTTTTCGAAATTGCTGAAATTCTTTAATGAACTATAAGACCAAACACATTTACTATTTTTTTAATCAGTAATTTCATGTTAGTTGTAACCAAGAAAAACCATCCACAAACCTAGAATAGTACTCACATAAACATAAAAAAGAGGCCAGCTGTTCTTTATAGGCATGAAAGCTTCTTTAATAGTTCTAATCAAAGTTTCTCTGGGCTTGATACCATCAGCAGATATACTATGCCCTAAATATTCCACTTCAGAATGTAAAAACTTGAGTTTATTAATGTGTCATGTCATACCAATTTCCTGCATTTTTTTAAAACACTTCCATTCTCTAATTGTGCTCTTCCGATGTGGGTGCTGAAATTTAGATCAAAACCAATGAGAGGGGATAGGAACAGTTATGTAGGAAAGGCCCTCGGTTTCGCCGAACTGATATTTGACAGCGCCATGAACTGACAGCGTCATGATGCTCCTCGGAGTGAAAGTAGCACTTTATAAATACCATATAACATGACATAACACAACATATATATAAACCAAAAGTAGAGGGCCTCTACCAAAACAAGCAGTCACTTTACCCTGCTTCTAAGTGCTCACCGGACACACTACTTGTGTTATTATAGAACCATCACCCACATGCTAATAATGTGGCATTCTTCATCATTGGGTCCTCACCTGGGGCCTCATGTAGGAAGCCAAATACCGGTCAGTAACGGCCGAAATTCGGTAAATATCCCGTTACCGACCGGTATTTAGGCATTTGCGATGTAGGGGGCTGATTTCTGGATTCGGTATTTACCGAATCGGAAATTAAGAAATCGGTAAAATACCGATTCGGTAAATACCGAATCCTGAAATCAGATGTAGGGAGCACTCTAAAGAGTGAAAATTAGTATTAGAAATTCGTTATTCACCACCAAATACAGGTTGGTGATAAATAACGAATATCTTGCAAAAAGCAATATTTTGCTGATTTAAGAGTGCCATGTGGCAGACATACATGCCCTTAGGGCATGTATGTGCGCCACATGTGCACACATGCAAGATACAGGGATGCAACAGGGTGTCAATGTGACACCCTGCCACCCTTGTATATGCTCCCCCCATTACCGAATCGGTATTTACCGATTCGGTAATGAGGCATACCTTCCCATTGATTCCTATGGGCCTCCAGGCCCATAGGAATCAATGGGAAGGTATGCCTCATCACCGAATCGGTAAATACCGATTCATAATTACCGAATTTTTCCGATTCGGTAAACTTTACCGAATCATTACCTACATCACATTTACCGATTCATAAATACCGAATCGGTAAAATTCGGTATTTATGAATCGGTAAATGTGAGGCTACCTACATATGGCCCCTGGTGAGGTACTCACCACCAAGTGGGCTCAACTTCGCAGTGGGTGGCAGCACTTTGATATTCTCTATATTCTTAGTGGGATCATAGGATAGAAAACCTATCTTCCCCATATGAATATGTTTTAACATTTGGTTTCTGCAAATCCATGTCCCTCCATTTAATTTAAAACAATTGTCTGAAATAATTGAAATGGAGAGCCTGAAGCAACCAGAACTCTTGTGGAAATTCCATCAATATGGATGTCACATTCTGGTGGAACATATGTTTCCTCATCCACTCCACAAAGATCTTGAGTCATATTACACTCATCCTATACCACAACATGTTTCAGTCATATCATACTCATTCTGACAAATGGTTTTAGTTATAGTGAGAAGTGAGCTCACTAACATCTAGACTGGTAATATTTTAGTTTCTTACCTGAATTATATTATTTTTTCTGTTGCTGTGAGTGTTGGAACTGTAGCACACATTTTAAAAATAGATTATTTTCCTACAACCATTACAGTTGGCATTATGCAACTTTAAAATACACCTATAAAATTTGGATTTGCTATAACCAAATGTAAGGTATTCAGCCTTATCCTTATGTGTCTCATCAAGTCTTCCCATAAGGGTTTTAGATCATAAATTAGTAACTTAGCTGTTCCCTCTGGTATCAGTAATCTCTTTCACAGAACGTATAAAGATTTTTACGCTTTTAACAATGCCCATAGTTTCCTTCAAAAAAGGATTTCTGTTCATTAATAGCTGTTTTTAAGTTTTCTTGTTAAAGCTATGAAGCACAATTTAGTCACAATCATATAAATAAATAGTGCCATCAAAATCACATTGTTAGGTTAGGATCCTACGCACTACTACATATAATAACACAATTGGTTCATTTGACATTTGATATCTGGTATAGACACATGACTATATAAGGGTCATCCTTTAAATGAACTTTCAGTGTGTCAATTACTTTTGTAGATTCATTATAATCCTAAACTACAGGGCCAGCAGGTGGAGGATGTCTTAGTTGATGTTTAAACGCGTTTTGAGCTTCCTTGCCCAACAAATTTACAAGTATAGCTTTTTCCCTTTCAATATGAAACTCCTTGCCGTCATTGGCTAATAAGTAGTTCTTAAATAAATCAAACCATGTCTCCTACTTCATTGTGAGCTCACCTCGATTCTCCAGAGGGCGTGGTGTGGGGCTGCATGCCTGCATTATGCACACTTGCTGAATGGGTGCAGTGAATAAAGTAAAAACAAATACAGAGGAAAACATCTCAGTGGAAGTCAAGAGTGCCAATATCAAGAGTAGAGACGCATAGAAATGGTAACTTCAGATGAAACATTCTCATCATCATAGGTCAACAGGAAAACAAATCTGTCATTTTCTTGTGAAAATAGAGCATTGAAATACCAACGTGCCCCTCCCACTATCAAAATAAATCTTGTGCTGTTGGCAATGAAAACCTATCTGCAGGATGTGATGTGCAGTGCATGGTTGATGTTAAGTCAAACTGATATAAATTGGTTTGTAATCCAAATGCTGAGAAACATCAAAGCAGCAGGAAAGTAAATATATCCCGAGTTGCCGGTGAGACACTCTATAAGCAATAAATCCTGTTCGGCACTAGCAAGATAAATAAATCAGATCCAGATATTGTGCGATATTCAAATAGAAGTGCCAACAATCCAGAAAGTTGCAGAAAAACAGGATGATGAGGTGCCAGGGACAGAACAGAGCTCCTCGCAAATTTGTAGAATGGCTATTTACACTTCCAAAGAAGAAATGAGGTCTTCTGATTGCTGTAAACCATCAAGATCTATTGTCAGGAAAATGAAGTCTGCTAAGTACTCCTCAATTAATTGTTTGTTACTCCCATGAGTAGTGCTGAGTGAAGATTAGAAGTCATGAAACCAGCTACTGTATATTGTTTATCTTGTAGGATATCTCATCCCTTTTGTTTTCTAAAGCAGTATGTGGTTTGTAGTTCTGAGTTTGTTGAATTTGTTTGTGAGCAGTTTATCTGCTTTGTCATTATGCTTGTGTTACTTCACTGCATTCTTCTTAGAGTAACCTCTAGGTGTCTGTCGGCCCTTCTTACTTCAGCTGGGCTTCTAAACAATGTATTTGATTGTCTAACTCACGTGTTCTCTACCTGGACGTCCTCAGGACGGTGGTTGTATTTGACATCAGTCCACCTCTTACAACTGCCTTAGCTGCATCTCAGGGCATGTCCCAGGACATGTCCGTTTTGCATTCTGATTAAAAAAGTGATCTAAGGCTTCACAAATCAGGTTGCATATGGTTGGGTCTTGAAACCTCTTTTCATGAATTTACCAGCTTGAGGGTACTCTTGGAGTACTTAGTGCAATTGTCAGAGGCTAACTGCAGACTGATCCGATAGGACTTTTACACCGACTTCTTATTCTTCAACATTACAGACTAAGGGATTATTGGTGAGGAAAAGGTATATATACGTGAGTAGCTGGTGGGTACATTTAAGCATAATTTATAGTGCCACTTGATAGAATGTTGGGACCTCCATATAACAATGAGAGCCATGTGTCATATGTGTTCATGATATGTGAGAATAAACACTGTTTGTTGAGCGATCTCTGTTGGCATTCAGGGTTACATTGAAATCACTCCCTATTACAATATGACTTCACTTAAAGTGGGAAAGTGTGGGAGTAACTCTTTGTTGTAGAATTTGTCTTTCATTTCATTAGAAGCATACATTCTCTTCCATCACATCATGTTGTGTTGCCTCTATTGTAAACAGGATTCCTCTATCAATTATAATGGACACCCTTTTCCTTCTGATGGCAGCATTACCATGAAATTGAGGGAGGTTTGTTGTGATAAGCCTTTCTGTCTCAAATGTGTCACCTATAGCATTGCTATATCAACTTATTTAATGTGTACCCATCTAAGAAGGGCTGGTGTTGTAATTGGTGAGTTGAAGTCTTGCATATTCACAGTGATTACTTTAATCTCAGCCATACAATCAATGATTATATGTGCTTATCCTGATACCTAGTTCTCCCCGCGTCAACTGTCCCTCAATAATGTGTTTTTGTCTGCCTAGTATCGGTAGACAGTTGGCGGGCCATGGCCCATCTTCGTAGCATGCATATTTCAATGAAAAGAAAGTTTGTGCATGGAGCGTCTTCACCAATCCCACCTTTAAGTTGGCCTACTGAAATCTGTGTCAGTACAAGTACAAAAAGAACACTTAGAAAAAGACTGAGCAACCTTACAAGATCATATTCATAAACTACTGCCTCTCTGGACAGACATAACATCAATCTTCTAAACTGATCTGGCACCCTTAAGCGCTCAGGATAGAAAAGCAGTTCAAATATCTACTGTGTCGTACTTGACTGAAGAAAGGGCAACCCCTCTAGCTAATACAAGGCCCCGGCCCACTGTTCCTGGGATATTTCCGGGAGGTGTCCATGGGCACATACATTAACACAGAAGTTTCTGTCATTACTTATTTTGGTTTCTACAGTGAGCGATTCAGACAGAAAATTTATAACACTGACTCTTTGTGGTTTGGCATGAGACCTATGGCCTATGTCAAAGGGAGGGAAAGTGTTTAATTTTACTTAGAATTTTCCAATGCATCCTGGATATCACTTCGATCCATGACCTGTGGAGTTTGCTAGGAGTTCTCTGTTGCAGCGTTACCTCTGTCTGTATTCTGCTCATCACTGCTTGTTGGATTGCTATCTTTTCTTTGGGTATTTCGCTGCTATGTGTTACCCTGAGAGTTTTGGGGTGAGATGCAGAGCTTCTCGTGCCTCTTCAGGTCTTCTAAGTGCACGGGGCTTCCCATCAGGCGAATAGAGAATACTCAACTATACGCTAGTTTGTCCCTTTGGAGATGCAGTGTGATATCTTTGAATACATTTTGCTTGGCTAACATTACTGCTGAGATAGTGTGGAACAGTACGATTATGTAACTTTTGAACCTGAATTCCTATTCTCTGGCAAATCACATTATTCTCTCTTTAATTTGAAACTAAGCACCAGTTTCTGTTTAAACTGAAAGGCAGAGAAAACCCTCTGAGTGCAGTCCAGCAGTATTTTAAAGTCCTCTTAGACCAGCATATCTGGTGAAAGAAGTTTTGGACGTGGTCCTTTAAGTGTTTTAATGGTCATCGAAGATTAGTGTTAAAGTGTAGTAAGGGTTTATTGGGGTTCAGGGAAGGTTATCATTAACAGATAGTTCGGAGTTTTAAGGGTTCAGGGATGAAAATTGGTAATAGTTACTAAGGGTTTATTAGGGTAGAGTTAGATGAATTCAAGAATATATGAATTAAAGAACATTTTGAGATTGTCATAGGTAATAATTAAGGACACAATATTATTGCCTTGACAATTTCAACTCAACTTCACAGAAGAAACTTTACTTTTTTTTTTTGCAAATCTGTTTTTATTGCTTTTGTAGGTATAGTAAAGAAAAATACATGGTTCGGTAGTATACATTACACACAGAAGTACATGAACATATGCAGGTTGCTGATCCGTGCCCGGCCTAGCCAGCTGGATATCCCCCGCAATCAAGTAATGTGCCAACCGCCTCCCGCCCGGGAGCCGGCTGCATTTACCTCATCAGTTCTGGTGTTGTCTCTTAAAGAGGGGCAGCAGCCACCATATATCAGCCACTTAGCCGTACATGCAAATGTATGTCGCCCAAGCAACTTAGGCATTGAGAACAGATAAGTCACAAACAAGTCAAAAGAAAAACTCAGAACAGTGGCAGCGTGGACAGTTGTACACAGAGTGCTCCCCCCCCTGCCCCACCCACGACTCCCCTCCCCCCCTGGTCGTTTCCGGGATCACCCCCCCCAGCCCCCACGATTGCAACCGTCCCCATGTGGCCGCAGGCGCCCCCATCTGCGGGTCAGAGGCAGCAGGGACTATGCTATCCCGGCTACGGGGCAGCCGATAGCACGCCGTCGCTCGCGCAGGCATTCCCAGCCATCCCCGCGTGGGCTGTGTGACCCTCCCCCTCTAGGCGCCGGAGCTCAGCAAGCAACTGCTCCCAGCGATCCGCCATGGGTTCCTTCCGCAGCCCCAGGGTCTCCTCCCTGCGGATGGCCGTCCCCTCCGCCCTAGCCCACGCCTGGAATGAGGAGCTCCATGCCCGTGTGTGTGGTGAGTCATGTGCCTTCCATCTCCTGGTGATGAGGCGCTTTGCTACTACGAGCCCCAGGTCCATGAATCGGGATGTTGCCTTGTCTTTGGGCGATCTTTTGAAGTGGTGTAAAATGTGCTCGGGCCAGTCAAATGGGATGTTGCGACCCACACTCCCCTGCAGCAGCCCATTGACCTCTCTCCAATAGGCGCTCAACCCAGGGCAGCTCCACAGCATGTGCAAAAACCCCACCCCCAGTTCTCCGCACCTAGGGCAGAGTGCGTCATCACGGCGAAAGTACCTGTTAATCAACTCAGGTGTGAGGTAGGCCCTGTGTACTATGAACAGCTGGATTTGGCGGAACCGCATATTTCTGGGGACACGCACTGGGCCTTTAAGAACCCTCTCCCACTCCTTGTCTGCGAGTGGCCTCCCCAGGTCCTGCTCCCACTTGACGTGGAGCGGGCTCAGACTAACCGCCGTGTGCTCCCGCAACGAAGCCACGAACCAGCGGACCAGATGCCTGCCCCTCCCCATGACGTGCAGGTATTGCATGGTCAGGTGCTGGTGAGGCTCCGTAGTCATGTTCCCCCATTTGGCGGTCAACCTCGCCAGGAGCGAGCGGTGTGTAAGGAACCTGCCGGGTGGGAGCCCTTCCTCCGACACCAAGGTCTCATACGATATAAGCTCACCGTCTCTGTATAGGTCCCCCAGCGTGTGCACATCTGCATCCCACCAGCCCATCAGTGCAGGGGCCGCAAGCACCCCCCCGCCTCCGGGGGAGCCCTCCAGGGGTATTGCCGGCGCGTACGGAACTACCGTGCGAGTGAGGTACAGAGCCCCCCAGAAGCACCTGTGTGCCACAGCTAGGAGGAGCGGCAGCGGTCCCGTGACCGTAGCTAGGGGGTGAAAGAGTCCGGTCACACGTTCCAGCGAATAGGGTGCCTCTGCCGTGGCCGTGTCGTCCCTGCCTCTATCAGCCAGCCAGCGGGCTACCCATTGTAGCTGAGCGGCCAGGTAGTAGTGTTCAAAACAAGGAGCCGCCAGACCACCCCTGTCTGTTGGCAGATATAGTTTTGCGAGCGCCAGCCTGTGTCTGGCGGTTCCCCAAATAAAGTCCCGCAGCATCCTAGTGAGCTTACCAAAAAAGGCGGGGGGGACATACATCGGCAAATTAACAAAGAAGTACAGGAGGCGGGGGAGCATGACCATTTTGCCGAGTGCCACCCTGCCCGTGGTCGTCAGTGGGAGTGTGCTCCAAAAGTGCACCTGCGACCTGAGCGCCGTGACCACCCTTCCCAGGTTGCCATCAAATAAGTCAGTCGGGCAGCGGTATATTTGCAGCCCCAGGTATCGAAAGGTGCCCTCCCTCCATTGAACCGGCGTGCCATTCAGGTGGTAACCCGGGTCCTCCGTCCCTGCGCTAAAAGCGTATAGACAAGATTTGACTGCATTTACGCGGAGCCCCGAGATAGTGGCGAAGGATTGCATCAACTGGGCCAACTGCTCCGGGATGGATCCCACATCCTTGACGTATACTAACAGGTCGTCGGCGTAGAGCGACACCTGATGAACAGCGTCCCCCAGCGGTATACCATCTCCCAGGGTCGTCCGCACGGCCGCCGCCAGGGGCTCCATTGCCAGGGCGAACAGCAACGGGGACAGAGGGCATCCCTGCCGGGTGCCCCGGCCCGCCGGTACCGCCTCCGAGACATAGGGGCCCAGCCTGACACGGACCGTGGGGTTCCTGTAGAGCAGGTCGACCATTCTGAGGAATTCCCCATCCAACCCGTACCGCAACAATACCGTGGACAGGTAGCCCCATTCCAGGCAATCAAACGCCTTCTCCAAATCAAGGAGAAGGCACTCCGCTCTGGGCCACCTGTGCACGGCCTCGCCGGCCACCCTGAAGTATCTCCTAAGGTTCAATGACGTGGACCTCGCAGGGACAAACCCGTTTTGGTCTGGATGTACCAAATGAGGGACCACTGGCGCCAGCCGGTCCGCCAGTGCCTTTGCTAGGATTTTGTAATCCACGTTGAGCATCGCCAGGGGTCGGTATGAGCCCAGGGATGTGCGGTCACGATCCGGTTTGGGCAGGGGAACCATGAACGCCTCCCGCATGGAGGGGGGAGGCGACCCGTCCTCTAGCGCTTTGTTGTAGAGCACTCGCAGCAGCGGCACTAGAGACTCACGGTATGCCTTGTAATACTCCGCAGGCAATCCGTCCGGCCCCGGCGTTTTCCCCGACGCCATTGATTGTATCGCCTCCCCAATTTCCTCCAGGGAGAGGGGCCCACTAAGCGCTTCGTTATGTTCCCTGGAGGCCACGGGCAAGTGGATGGAAGCCATAAACTCCCCAAGGAGGTGCCGGGGACCCGTCCCCTTAGCCGTGTACAGGCGCCTGTAGTGGTCCGTGAAGGCCCGATGTATTTCGCGCTGCGTGTATACCACCACTCCATCTTCCGTGCGGATTGCCCCGATCGGGTCCCGACGATCCTCTTGGCGGATTAATCAGGCCAGCAGTCGGCCCGCCCTATCTGCTCTAGCATGTGTTCTGGCTGTGTGCGCCGCATAGTTGTGGCAGCGGAGCCGCTCCAAGAGCTCTGCATGTTTCCCACGGAGATCATCCAGGCTACGGGAGTGTCTACCCCCTCCTTCTCCCTCCCTCTCATACTGCAAGAGGTCGTCCTCAAGGCGCGCCAGAGAGTCGGAAAGAGTCTTACGTATGTTCCATTGGGCCCCCAGGCAGTGCCCCCGAACGGCCACCTTATGGGCGTCCCATTCCACCAAGGCACTGCTTGCTGTCCCCTCATTTGCGTTGAAATATGCTAGCACAGCCGTGCCAAGGGAGGATCGGAACTCCGAGTCCTCCAGCGCGCTCGGCTGAAGTCGCCAAGTGGGCAACGGCGGGCGATCCGCCACCCAGCCAATCCTAAACCACAAGGGGTTATGGTCGGAGTGCGTCCGCCACAGGTACTCCGACTGCTCGATGAGTGGGAGCAAGGACCGGGAGCCCACTATCCTATACAACCGTACATGCAGGTCATGAACTGCTGAATCGTAAGAGTATATCCTATCCTGCGGGTGTAGTATGCGCCACAAGTCCTGCAGCGACCAGTGCGTGAGCCAGTCTCCCAGCGCCCGGGCGCCGGACTCCGCTACCGTGGCACGGAGGGGAGGGAAGGATCTATCCAACTGGACATCCAACACCATGTTGAAGTCTCCTCCCAACATCCAGGGGAGCCCAGCATAAGGGTGTAGAAGCTGCGTCAAGCGCACTAAAAATGAGGCCTGATCCACGTTAGGCGCATATAACGAGCCCAGCAACATCTCTTGACCATTCAGCTTCCCTCGCACTAGCGTGTATCTGCCTTCCCGATCTACCACCACCTCTTTGCAATCGAAGGGGACGCCAGTTCGCACCCAGATCAGCGTGCCCCGTGCGTGCGCCGAGTAAACAGTGCCATAAGTTTGCCCCCTCCAACGCCTGGAGAGTCTGCCCAGCTCCGTCTGGGTCATATGCATCTCCTGTAGGAGGGCAATCCCAACGGAATGTCGCTGCAGGTAGGAAAAGATGGAGTACCGCTTGGACGGCGTGTGCATGCCCCGTATGTTCCAGGTCACAATGTTGGTGTGCGCCATCGCGAAGCCGGTCGAGCAAGCCGGGCTGGGGGCAAAGCGTCCGCGCCAGGGGCCACAGTCCGGAGGGAGCATGTTAATGCGCTGCCATGGAAACAGTGTAACTACCATGAACAATTTAACAAATGAGGCGTATTCCCAACGGAGCATCCGTCCAAACTTCTGAGACGCTAAGCAAGATTAGGCTATTGCAGGGTGGTGCCTGATGGGGTTCGTGTGAGTGTAGCTACGCGCTGGTACTAGTTCCCCTCCCCTGTCTCCGCTGAAAGAAGGAGGAGCAGCATCGTGGCAGGGACTAAACTGCCGCGCAGGCCCAGCGCAAGGCACGGCGGAGGGAGCCCGCAGCTGTGACATCTGGTGGGGCGCGCCATATGCCACCCGCCCCCGCGAGGCCAGTCGCTCCCAGCGCTAGTCCCTCTCCCCCCCAACAGGTCCCGGGGTCCCAGAGCCACCCAGCACAGTGCCATGGCAGGCGCATGCATGGCCCCTGCCCAGACCATAACATTGCAACATCTGATCACACCATCAGGTCGGCAGTCTGTGGGGTCACCACTGGCAAAATCAAGTCTTCCGAGACCACCGTGGATGGGGACGACGCCCCGCTCGTGCCCGGGGCACTGTGCACACCAGTCTCCATTGGCCCACTGGCAGGCGATGCACCAAGCGTCGCCACTGCCTCAAGTGCCTCCTGCCGCTCCATCCGCATTCTCTCCGGGCTAGGCGCCACCGGTCCCGGACGTGCCAGCTGCCGTGCCCCTCTGCGCCCACGTCTTCTGGATCGTTTCCCAGGGCGGCCTTCGATATCCGGACTATCGGGCCTCACCCCCGTCCACTGCCCCGTCTCCTCCAGCCAGTCCCACACGTCCGCCGGGGAGTCGAAGAAGCGGGTCCCCTCCTTTGCCACCACTCGGAGGCGGGCCGGGAACAGCAGGGAGTAAGGTAGCGCCAGCTCCCTGAGCTGCCTCTTCACCGCCATGTAGTTGCTTCTGCGCCGCTGCACGGCTGCAGTGTAGTCCGGGAATAACATGACTCGGCTGCTGCCCACGGTCAGGTCGCCAGACTCCCTGGTTTCACTCAGGACTGCATCCCTGTCCCGGTAGTTGAGGAGCTTGAAGAGAAACGGTCGGGGCCGAGCCCCCGGCTTGGGCTTCTGCGCTGGCACGAAGTGCTGAGACAGTACCCCTGGAGGCAGGATATCTCGCAGCCAGGTTTCCACATAGCGCTCCGGGTGCCTACCCTCCACTCCTTCCGGAAGGCCCACCGCGCGGATATTATTGCGCCGGGAGCGTTCCTCCGCATCGTCCACCCGTTCTTCAAGCGCATGGACCCGGTCTAGCACATCCTGCAATGCTGCGCTGTGACTCTGGACAACAGGTGGGAGCTCCTGAAGCGTTTGGTCGTGTGTCGCTACCCTCTCGGCCAGTTTGCGATGGTCAGCGTGAAGTCCGATGCGACCTTGTCAATCCTCGTTTCGAGGGACTCCCGTGTTTGGTTCAGGGTGGTGCTAAGTCTCTCCACCGCCACGAGCATGGTGTCCATTTTAGCGGAGAGGGCCGACGTTTGCGGTTCCGCGCCTCCCTCCGAGCGCCCCTGCGGAAGATCCAGACTCCCGGCGCGCAGCTGTCCTTGCTGCAATTTGTCGCGAAGCCGGCCCATCACGTACTGCTGGGCGGACGGCATTCACAGTTGGGCCCCAGGCGTCGTAGGCACAGCCAGGCGTGGGCTCTCCAGTCCCGCCAACACTCCGTCCTGTGCGGCCGCCGGAGCTCTCCTCAGCCCCCGGGGCCCAGCCGCTGGGCCGCAAACAGCCGGGGGAGGACCGAGAACACCCCACAGCCCGCGCAAGCAACAGGCTCCAGAGGGGAAGCACACCAGGAAGGCTCCCCGCCCGGATGGGGCGCACAGAACCGATCACCTCTGACCCCTCAGGGCACCGTACCACTGTACTTGTCCCCCGGTGCGGCAACCGGCTGACTTCTAATCCAGGCCCTCTCCAGCCCTGCCAGGTACACCCGACCGGTGCCCACCAGCGGACGGCTGCATGCCCCGGCGCACTCTATCTGCGCCGACTTGACTTCGCGCCCACCGGGGTGTTAGTCGGTCCGGGCGTGCCAGCCCCGTCAGCCGGCTTCACGGCGGGGGCCCCACTCCCTCAGTCTCTGCACTCCGCACCCCAGCTCACCGTCTCATGGGGGGGCCCTCCGCTGCGTGCCGGCCGGCGATCCCCGCAGCGTCCGGCAAACCAGGCGCCTCTGCGGCCGCACCCAAGATGGCGCCTCCCACGGAGTGGCGTCCGCCCCTGCCTATGCCAGGCCTCAGGATCAGCAGCGGGCCGTCCACATCGCGGCCTCCGGGTCCTCCGGGCTCTCCAGGCACGCTTCTGCACCTCTCGCCGCCTTACGTCCCTCGACGTGCACCGGCTCCAGGCCACCTCAGTTCAAGTTCCTGTGCCCGTGTCTTGCCGCGAGTGCGACCCTGTATCACCCCTCGATGCCAGGGCCCTCCGCGCCGCACATCTCTCACACAGTCACTGTGGGCTTACTTGTAGCAGGGGGACCGGCAAAGGCCCCCGGCCCCAGCTCACCACGCTGTCCGGACCTCAGCGACAGCTCGAGACCTCAGGCTCCCCCTCACATTCTGGATCTCGTCATCCTCCAGGGCCGCAGCCCCACGATCCCCCACAGGGTGCAGCAGGCCTCCAGTGGGCAGTCCAGGGCGCTGTACACCGCCTCGCGCCACCTCCTCTGAGCCCCTCGCAGCGCCCCAGCACCCGGCAGGGCTCCTGCCAGTTCGCGCCCTCAGGCGCCGTTGGCCCGCAGCCTGCAGGTTACTTTGTCTTGAAGCGCCGTCTCAGGGCCGCCTCCCAGTGTCAGCGCGGGCTCCAGCGGCCGGCCCCTCCTCACAGGCCGCCGCGCGCGTCCTCTTCTCCCGAGCCGCTCCGTGTCCCGGCGCCGTGCAATCGCCGCCCGCTGGGCTGTGCGGACTCCTCACCGCTTCCTCACACCGAGCCCCCGCCCTGCCGCCACGATCTGCCTCCTCACAGGATCATTGCCAGGATTACCAGGAGGTAACGGTCGGAGCCTCAGTAGCTCGCGTCCACCATGTTGCCCGGTTGGCCTAGAAGAAACTTTACATTTAACTGCTTTTCCATTTAGGTTTCCAATTTTTTAACAGAACGATCAAGGCCCTATAGGGATTTGTTTACATCTTGCCTGGGTGCCTGCATTTTTTTTTAAATGCCAGCCGTAACACCAGGATGTTCTCCATCAATAGTGATTGCAGCTACGGTGCTGACATGTGGGCCGTGGGTACGTGTTATTCATTTCATCCATTTTTTCAGCTGTTATCGAAGAAGTATTATTAGTCTTGGCTTTTTCAGCGGGTTTACCCCCAGACTTTTTAGATTTTTGCTCTCCTGTTTTTAACCCTGTTTTTGTTGGTTTTAGGACTCTGGGCATTTCACCACTGCTATTCAGTGCTAAAGTGCATATGCTCTCCCTGTAAATTGTGTTTATGGATTGGTGATTACATGATTGGCATATTTGATTTACTGGTAAGTCCCTAGTATTGTGCACTGTGTGTGCCCAGGCCCTGTAAATCAAATGCTGCTAATGGGCCTGCAGCACTGATTGTCCCACCCACATGAGCAGCCTCTAAATGTAACTCAGCCCTGCCACTGAAGTGTCTGTGTGCAGTTTGTAACTGCAATGTTGACCTGGCAAGTGACCCTACTTGCCAGGCCCTAATCTGCCCTTTTCTTACATAAAAGTAACCCCTGAGGTAGGCCCAATGTACCCCTGTGGGCAGGGTGCTGTGTATGTTAAAGGTAGGACATGCACTGGTGTGCGTGACATGTCCTGGTAGTGAATTACATTTGTATTTCGTTTTTCACTATTGAAAGGCTATCTGTCCCATAGGATAGAATGGAAGTTTTCTTATAACATCTTATAAATATAACTTCCCATTGGGACAAGATGGAAAGATATATTGTGTGTTTGAAAATACCACTTTAGAAAGTGGGTATTTTCTTGCTTAGCCATCCTTTGTGCCTTTGTTGGTTTGAGGATTGATTGTCTGGCTTCGGAGTGACGAGGGCTGGGGATGTGCATTCTCTGGGACAGCCACTGGGGGGGCTGATGTGTGTCTTGCCTTTCGTGAATGAGTCAGGGCTGGGCTGGACTGAATAGACCTGGGCTGCATTCAGAGCAGTGGGAGGAGTTTTCACTAGCACCTGAAAAGGCCTGGTCTGCATTATAGTGGTGACCGGAGATTCCCCTTGCACCTGAATAGGTCCTGTCTGCCTTGGACAATGCTGTCTCCACCTCTTGCCAGGAAGCTGGACCAGGGAGGACAGAACTGGTTTGGGCTAAGCACAGACACCCTCTGCCCAAAAGAACAAAGAGAAACTGAGTATAAATATTGGGGCCCAGACCCCAGAACTTTAGATGCTGCTGAACTAAGGAACCTGCCAGTAAGAAGAGCAGGAAAAGCTGTCAGGAGCAACTGCCACTTTGCTGCATGCTCTGCTATGTTGGCCTGCTGCTTCTGTTTTGGGCAGGGAAAGGACTGGATTGTACTTTCATCATCCTGATGTTAGAGTTTTCTCCAAGGCTTGAAGTAGAGCTTGCCTCCTGTTGAAAGTCTCAGGGAGATCAAAGACTTCAGAGAACTCGCTGGAATCAAGGAACCCGCCAAGAAGAAGAGCTGGAAGAACTTCCAGGAGGAGTACTGCCCCTTTGCTGTGTTGCTGCTTTGTTGGGTTGGCCTGCAGTTGCTGCTTCTGCCTTGGGCAGTGAAAAGACTGGACTGAACTTTCTTTACTTGTGCTGAGTATCACCAAGGACTTGAAGTAGAGCTTGCCTCCTGTTCTGAAGTCTCAGGGACTGCAAAGACTTCACCATCCTCTGGGTACCACTTCTGGAACTGAGGTTTCAGTCACAAAAAGTGGAGGGAAAAGCAACCGACTCCGTCACTGAGTCCATCGCCGGCTCCGTGTCCTGAAGGCAACACAGAGGTCACTGTCCGCATCTCACACTGCAACACTGGTCTCCCCGACAACAATGACCGCCACCGCCACTGAGCTGCTGCTTGCACCGTGACCTGTGGGCACCGCACTCTGAACCGCCTCGCATTGCTGCCCTGCTCTTACTGACGCTGTCACTGCACGATGACTGCAACTTCCGTGACCGCATAGTGGCTTGGGGCACCAATTGTAATTCACACGACCCACCGCCCCGTCCCACACCGCAGCCCGAAAAGACCAACGCCAGCTCCCTGCAACCACCTCTGTCACCTGCACCGTGATCTGTCAGCACCACATCCAGCACTGCCTTCACTCCACACCACAGCCGTGGTCTCACTGATGCCGCTGGACAACCATCACAGAGCCGCTGCCTGCACCGCGCCTTGAGGGCACCGCACGCCTCACCACTACGCTTCGCATCCAACTGCGACAGTTGCCTTGACCGGTTCGCACCAACGGGTTGGCCGCAACACAAAAGGTACAGTTTACAAGTCTGTCGACACCCCTGACTAATGTGGTCAGACAACACTGTTCGATTCTGTTGTTTACAGCACCGCAGTAGCACCGGACGGAGCAACCAACTTCAAGGAACTTTGTTTCTAAAGTATTCTTGCAAAGTGCATATTTTGAAAGTACTGTATGTTGGATTTTTGTTGTTTTTGGTCTGGTTTTGGAAATATTCAAATATTGGCTATTTTTCTAAAATGGTGTGGGGTTCTTTTGTAGTGTTTTCACTGAATTACTGTTGGTTATGTGCAAATGCTTCACACACTGCCTCTGAGATAAGCCTGACTGCTCGTGCTAAGCTACCAAGGGGGTGAGAAGGGGTTATTTTAGGAGTGTAACTCCCTTACCCTGACTAGGAAGAATGGTTCCTACTTGGACAAAGGTGCAAACCATTGCCAACTAGAGACTCCCATTTCTAACAAGTAATGTTCTTATCAGCTGCCATATTGGCATGAGAAGACACTACAGACTTTGTCAATATGATCACAATCATTAAGAAAAGCCTACTGCCTTTGACAGTCCATTTACATTTGATAAACCAGATCAAAACATTTTTAACAGTACAATACCACAATATTGTTGTCAGATTATAGTCTGTCATGAATATTGAGTCCAAACTATTGTCTACATAAATAATAGAAAATCTGCAACCAATGGTTTATTTTTTTGTAAATAATAGGATACAGCATTTATATCAGAATATATATATATATATGATACAGACAGACAGATGATAGAGGATAAAGAATATGACATACAAACATCAAGAACATCTAGACAAACAGGGTGATAGTTTTGTAAATGATATTTAGGACAGAATATTTATGACAAAGATATCCTGACATAGAAGCAGCTTCACCGTAATTGAAACATTTAGGCCTTTCCCCCCTGAGCGATAAACAAAATAGTGTTGGTTCCTACTTTGTTGACACTGATTTCCA